>NC_135805.1:76683155-77367522 GCF_964213995.1 Mustelus asterias
ATGGACTTGTCGAGTCTGTGAGGCTTTGCCTGGTCCAGGATGATCGACGCCACCGTTGGTTCGTGAGCGCCACTGCAGGCAGCTGAGATGGATGATGACGACCCCTGCTGGTCATTCGCGGTCGGTGCCGACCAAAATGGCTGCTCCCATAGGTCGCACGTGGGCGATGGCGCCAAAATCAGCGACCCCTGGTGGTCGCACGTCTCTTGCGACTCCGTCGTCTGGAATGGCGACGTCCTGGCCTCGCACGTGGAAGAAAGCCTTGACGACGCCGATGACGAAGAACCCGGCTCCGGGGAGTCGCACGCCGCACTGCTGTTCCTGGAAGTAAGTTTGGATCGACATACCTTCGAATAATGCCCCTTCTTGCCACAGGCCGAGCACAACACCACTTTAGCGGGACATCGCTGCCGATTGTGCTTCACTCCCCCACAGAAGTAACACCGCGGGCCGCCCGGAGCTGCTGCCGTCGTCAGGCCCGAGGGTGGGCACGCCATCACACAGCTTTTCGGACCCGCTGGACGAAGTGGGGTCTGTGACTGCTCCTGCCATGCTGTCTCCACGTGGTCTTCGGGATACATTGCCAGGCTTTTGGAGGCCGTTTCTAGCGTATCCACTAGCTCTATAGATTTAGTGAGATCGAGATTACCTTGCTCCAACAGCCGAAGTCGGATATAAGATGATCCGATTCCCGCCACAAACGCATCTCGAGCGAGGTCGTTCATGTTCTGGTCTGCCGACACTGCTTTGCAGTTACAGCCCCTGGCTAGCTGTAGGAGCTCGCACGCATACTGTTCCGTCGTTTCGCCGCGCTGCCGCCGTCGAGTGGCTAAGAGATATCGAGCATGCATCTCGTTTGGCGGTTTAATATAGCGCTTCTTAAGAAGCTCGAGGGCCCCTTTGTAGTCGGTGGCCGCACGGATTACTAGATACACAGCGTCGCTTACCCTCGCGTGGAGGACCCGGAGTCTGTCGTCGTCCGTGGTGACCGCTGCGGAGGCTTCGAGGTAGTCCTGAAAACATTTCAACCAGTGGTCGAAGGTGTTGGAGGCGCCCGCCGCACGTGGGTCCAGCGTAAGACGTTTGGGTTTTAACATTTGCTCCATGCTCTCTGTATCGTTTTCTTTTTTTTTCAACGACGAGAGTTCAATTAGTAGTCAATAAAATTGATGCGCGATATAACTCACGAGGCTAGAGATGCTCGACGAAATAAAGGCTTTTATTGACTACTACAATAGAGATACCATATATAATACACGATCCCAGACTGAGGGATCCCAGACAGAGCAGTGACCTTTATACCTCTCCCAGGCGGCGGAGCCCGACTGGGATGTACCATAATAACTATAATACAGGTAGAACAGCCCAACCCTAACCCCAACAGTAACATGTAGAACAACCCAACCCTAACCCCAACAGCAACATATATACAGACTCATAGTACTGGCCAGACCCTGGCTCAGTACTACCTGGTGGGAACCAACGATGGTTCACCACACCTGGTGAATGGTAAACCTGATTTAGTCACAAAATCCAAATCTCTTCAGTGTAAATATGGTGTTATATATTTTTAACAGGCTTTGAGCTGATGATTTTCTTTAGCTTCAGAGTCAGTGGATTCTGGGATTGAGTCCCACCCCGGAGACTTGAGCTCAAAAATCTAGGCCAACACTCTGAAGCAGATCTGAGGGAGTGCTGCATTATCAGAGATGCTGTCTTTTGAATGAGACATTAAATCAAGGCCCCATTTGCCATCATACGTGGATGTAAAAGGTACCATTATTTCGAAGAACAGAGGTTAATGCTCAGCTTGTCGGAGCTTGTAGATTGGCTGCTGCATTTCCTATAATACAACAATGACTACACTTTAAAAATACTTAATTGGCTGTAAAGTATTTTGGGATATCCTGAGATCATGGAAGGTGCTATGTAAATGCAAGTCTTTTTCTGTCTTTCATTTTGAGCAAATAATGAGTTGCTGACATTAATCCCACCATGTAGTTCATGTGTGCTTCTTAAACTATATGCCTGATAGTTGCAATGTGGGTGGTACTGTGGCACAGTCGTTAGCACTGCTGCCTCACAGTGCCAGAGACCTGGGTTCGATTCCTGGCTTGGGTCACTGTCTGCGCGGAGTCTGCACTTTCTCCCCGTGTCTGCGAGGGTTTCTTCCGGATGCTCCTGTTTCCTCCCACAATCTGAAAGATGTGCTGGTTAGGTGCATTGGCCATGCTAAATTCTCCCTCAGAGTACCTGAACAGACGCCGGAGTGTGGCGACTAGGGGATTTTCACAATAACTTCATTGCAGTGTTAATGCAAGCTTACTTGTGACACTAATAAATAAAAGTTAAAACCTAGAACAGTAGATTTGGCAGTTTCTTTAAGGTGTCCCTTTTCCTTTATCATCTGTTCCATGGTCTTCTGGGTAATGCCAGCAGCAATGAGCTTTGCCATTGAATTCTACCATATAGGATGTCGTGCTGTCCTCTGGGGGTGAGTCCCGTGGCAGTTGGGGCAACTTTTTATGCAGCATTCACATGGAGCAACAGCTCAACTTTACCAGCCAATAAACAAAGGGTTTTGATGCTTTTCTGTTCCAACTCTAAAGCCATAGAATCAGTTTTCTGCTTAATATTTATTTTGTAGCCAGTATTTCTTTTGCAATATGCATTGCAAATACTTAACAGCTTTTTAAAATTTGGGGCTACTAACTTCATAATCATGCTTTTTAACCACAGTTAACACTAAGCTTCATTCAGAACCGAGATGCACAGTGCAGACAACCCAGCTTGCCTTGCTAAATTCTCCCTCAGAGTACCCGAACAGGCGCTGGAGTGTGGCAAATAGGGGATTTTCTCAGTAACTTCATTGCAGTGTTTACGTAAGCCTACTTGTGACACTAATAAATAAACTAAAACATTTTTAAAATTCATTCGTGGGACATGGGTGTTGCTGGCTGGCCAGCATTTATTCCCCATCCTTAGTTGCCCATCCTTAGTTGCCCTAGAATTGAGTACACATCCTTGCTAGGCCATTTCAGAGGACAGTTAAGAATCAACCACATTGCTGTGGCTCTGGAGTCACACGTAGGCTAGACCACGTAAGGACGGCAGATTTCTATCCCTAAAAGACATTAGGGAACCAGATGGGTTTTTCTGATAAATGATAATGATTTCTTGGTCATCAGTAGATTCTTAATTCTAGACTTTTATTGGTTTCAAATTCCACCATCTGCAGTCGCGTGATTCGAACCCAGGCCCCAGAACATTAGCTGAGTTGCTGGATTAATAGTCTAGCGATAATACCACTAGACCATCACCTCCTAAACTAAATGCTACCAAGTTAAAAACGCACAAGCTCATTGACTAAACCTCAAATTGTGGCCGAACTGGAGAACACTTGAGGATTTTCTATTGTACACATCCTAAGAACTCCTTGGAGCTGAAACTAACTGGTTACAGGTGTCATTGGAAAACTGGAGAGAGGGAATTGGTCAACCCCCTTTACACCCTGTTCAATTTTCTTTGTCCACCGAAGTCAGTAGAGAAGAAAATCAGCTGGGTGCAAAACTGTTGGTGATTCATTATTGCCAAATTTGTACTGTGACCCAAAAACTATTTCACCCCATTCAACAAAATACTGCAGCTGTAGAAATCTGAAATAAAAACAGAAATTCTGGAAATACTCAGAAGGTCTGGCAGCATCTGCAGAGAGAGAAATTGGATTTCACAAGGTGCCGTGTTCCCCACACCATGTCAGTCGGGAGCCCACCAATGGGAAAGCCTTCATGCTATTTTAGACTCAGCAAGGCATTAATTGGCTGAGGGCAAGTTGTCTGCCCCATCTGAAGAGAAAGTTTCACCTAAGTTGACAATCCAATTCGCTGGCAGTTCTGTAGTCCCAACAGTGTCAGGTTCAAGCAGTGGCTTATGCTGTGACTACAGCCAGTCCCTGAATTATGGAGGACAGACTGAAGTCTAGTCTGATGTATTGGTGGATTGTGGTCAGGAAAGGGGTGAGAGGTGTGTGGGATAGGGATTGAAAGACCAGGGGTGAAAGAAGGTCCACCAAAAGAGGTCCCATCCTTGCCCAATATCAGCTCTTCAATAAAAGCTACCCACAGAGCATGTGCCTCCCTCTGGCACAGGTAAAATATTGGTGGGCACTTAAGTGGCCACCAATTAGTCACTTAAGGACTTGAATTGGCCATAGGGTGGGCATGCTGTGCGATGCCGCTATAGCCATCTGTAAAATGACAGATTGGGGCAGGGAGGAAGACAGTGTTCCATTTTCCGAGTCCCCTCCTCAAACACGCTGGTCAGGGCATGAAAAATCCAGCCCAGTGTTTCAGGTCAATTATCTTTCATCAGAGCTATTTTAATGAAAGGTCATTGATCTAAATCCTGTTACTTTTTTCTCCACAAATGAGGTCAGTCTTGCTGAAATATTTCAAATATTTTCTCATTTTATTTCCCCCCTTTGAATCCTATCGACACTTTGAGCGGGTTGTGGGCAATTTGGTGCTCTCAGACTGCATTCCCAAGTGATGTGGTTCAAACTACCACCCAAACTCACTCTTAATGATTTCAGCAGAAAAGGAAAACTTTCATCTCTGGGCAGGATTCAAATTGAAATCCTAAAGATAAAAGGCAGTGTGCTAACCCATTCTATCACCTGGTACTCTATTGGCAACCTAGTAAATCTTACTAATATTTAACTTTTCACAGAAAGTGTGCATCATTCAGAACATCTTAAGATGTTCACTTCATCGGGTGTTTCAGATCGACATCTCAGGGAATCACAGGATATAAACCTGTAATTTCCTAAAATCTGCAAATTTGGGTCACAGAGAAACCAGCCTATTGTTTACAAGAGCTAGACCCAGAAATTCCTTAATCATGCAATGTGAATAACGATTTGCCAAAATTATTTTCTTTTGAATAAGAAACCTGTGTCAAAATTCCACAAAGTAAACATTTTCATTCACATTTTAAAAAGCAATTTTGAGGAAAAAAGAAATTTGTGTATGTTTAATACATCAGATGATCATACCTTCAGTGTGTCTCTATTGTGGTCTGGGAGGAGAAGCACCAGCAAGTTAAGAGCCTGTAGCTTAAGTTTTCTACTTGATAGATCTGTCAATCAAATATTTGCATCTGGTTATTAAAAAGGATCCTACCTAAGAATTTCCAAACCGAACTACAGTGAACTCCACACAAGTGAAAGAGGAAAAAAAAACATCTGGCAGAAATTCATCATTCGACCAAGAGGCCCAAGTCCAGCCCAAATTTCGGCCTTGGTCTTCAGTGGCATTTTACCTGAGAGCTGTTGCTGCCTGTAACCTCTCCACTCATCTTAACAGCACAGATATTGGGCCATTTCCAGTAGGAGTCTGAGGGAAAGCCTTGAGAAGAACAGGCAAGAACAGGGTGGGGCTTATTATGCTAAGTGTGGAGTCAAGGTAATCTTCTCCTGCCAACACAGGAAGGTTTGTTTACAAGTTTGCATTCAAAGAACAAGCTGCTATTTGACAACTGCAGCATTCACTGAAGAATCCTGGAGTCATCAGAATGAGGCCTTGGAGTTAAAATAGTCCAGGAATTATTTCACGGGGAGCAGTGGGAGAACTTTCAGCTCAAGGTTGTACCCAACCACCCAAAATCGAAATCTGACTCGAGTCCAAATTGGGGCCTGACTGTTAAAATGGCCAATTAGGGAAGACAGAAATAAACAATTAGGAAATTAAAGTCAAGCACAAGCAAGTGCAGGACGATAGAGCAATTTTGTGTTTTCTTCTCAAGTTTAATTATCGGCCATATACAAAATATATATATTTACAGTGGACGCATCTTCATGTCGAGAATGCATTAGTTAGTTGGTTCCCCAGTTGGAAGTGTTTGGTGAAGAGGAATGCTTGTTGATATTGTAAGTTGGGAAATTGCCCACTTGTAGGTTATTATTTCCAGTCTATTTAAATAAATGGACAATCAGGCCCAATGTTTCTGCACCGACATCCCTGCAACTACTGTTCCATTCCAAAGTGAGATTAGGGGACTCGGTTTACTGAAAATGCAAGTTGCGAGACTCCTGCAGTAAATCTTACTTTAATGGGTATTTTCTACTCATTAAAATCTGTCAGGAATTCATAGAAACATAGAATCCCTACAGCGCAGAAGGAGGCCATTCGGCCCATCAAGCCTGCGCCAACAACATCCCACCCAAGCCCTATCCCCGTAACCCACGTACTGATCCTGCTAATCCCCCTGATACTAAGGGGCAATTTAGCATGGTCAATCCACCTTTGGACTGTGGGAGGAAGTCAGAGTGCCCGGAGGAAACCTACACAGACACAGAGAGAACGTGCAAACCCCACACACAGTCAGTCACCCAAGGCCAGAATTGAACCCAGGTCCCTGGCACGGCAGCAGTGCTAACTACTGTGGCACCATGTCACCCAACTTTTCTAGCTCATGTAGCATTTGCATATATTACCACAAATATATGTACTTACAGACCATAAACATTTACTAATATATTGATAGATATTACGATCTTTCCAGATTTAGGCTATTTCACATTAAAACTGTGAACAACCTCTGTGCAGCAAACAATCTTATTGCTGCACAGACTCATGGACCCAGATCCAGAAGTCCCACCCTCTATTTCTTACAAATCCCATTCCTGCCTGTAGGGGGTGCTGGGGGATGGATAGAGGAGTGGTGAAGGACCCAAACACAATTTGCAAGTTAGTTGGTCTATTTAAACTTAGTGCATAAGACAAGCAGGCACAAATTTTCCTCCAGGAATGGTCACAACCTGCAGTGAGTCCCTACCCAAAATATTTTGTATCATTTGACATCATTTGCTTTAAACAGCTTTCATTTAACTTTAACTGCTCCCAATTGCTATCGTATCGTCATCATTTGATATCATTTACACTCACAAGTAATCATCTGGCTATCATTCTATTTAACTTTCTCTCAGAACTGAAGAATTAGCTTTCCTTTTCACACACAACCGTACTTGTGATGTCCAATGATAGTTATCAACTGACATCGTTGTCATCAGTTTGACATCCTGCTGTCTTCACAACATGTGACTGTACACAGCCAAAACCTTCACAAGTCCCAGGTGATAATGTATGTAGTGTGTAGGATCACACTTCCCCCAATCAACCTCCCTCTCTCTCTCTCCCTCCTTCTCCCCTCCCTCCAATAACACCTAATATCCCCTTCCCAAAACCCCCTTACCCTCTTACCACTACTTCCCTCCTTCCTTTTCCCCTGTCTTCCTTTTCCCCCTCCTATCCTCCTTTCTCCCTTCTGCCTCCAAACTCCCCTTTTCTCCCCTCCCCCTCCGTCCTTCCTGCCTCCCACCTTTCCTCCCATCCCCATCTGCAACTGATGATCTTTGTGTACAGGGTTGACCAGAAACTGGGAATGACATTTTCCAGGGCAGACTTGTGTTGTTCTGAAATCGGCACTGGAACAACATCGTGGAATGAGCCTTGGGGAAGTCAGAAGCCTGATGCAACTTCAGAGGAATAGCCTGGTGTAACTACAGAGAAATGGCACAGTGCAACTTCAGAGGAATGGCCCAGTCCAAGTTCAGAGTAATGGCCCAGTATGACTTTAGAGAGGCCTGGCGTGACTCTAGAAGGGAGGCCCGATGCAATTTTGGAGGCCTCATGGCCTTAAGATTGGAGGGAGGGGATAGCTGGTGGAGAGAGAATTCATTTATGGGATTTTAACCATGACATTAGTATTTAAATTGGATCAGCGCCCTTTTTGTGCATGAAGCCAATCCTACTGGCAAAACAGGGCCGGGAGAATAGTGTTCGGCATCAAAAGGCGCGAATCAGGTTTCAGTCTCGTACACTATCTTCCTGACCACGATTTTTCATCACTGAGAGCAAGCTGAAGCCAAGAGTTGACAGTGAAGGGAGCATGTGACAACCCGGGCATCCCACTCACCCACTCCTCCAACCACCATCTTCCCCACCAGTGACAGAGACTGTATGTCGCACAGTGGACTCCTCAGTCACCCGAGAACTCATTTTTATTGTGGGAGCTAGTCATCCTCGACTCTGAGGGACTGCCTAAGAAGAGAAGGGCTGCTGTAAGTTCATAGTCTGAATGACAGTTCCAAATGGTTATTAAAGGATTAGCTATGAATACCAATGTTTTTTTTATGAGGGATTAAAAACTTGAGGGGATTTAAATGTTTTGAATGGGTTTTCATGAATGAAAGTTTTTTTTTTAATATAGTGAAGTCTGTAATAAATATTTGGAACATTTTATTTCATGTCTGCATGACTCCTGAGGTTTGCCTTTGGTGGAGACTTGGGTGAGTTGGCATGGAGAGTGTAAGGGTGGAGGGTGTAGGGGTTATGAGTTGGCACTAATTGGTATAGGTGCTATAAGAGGCCATGGGGATAGTGGGTGGCATGAGTTGGCATGGAGAATATGAGAGTTCATGGGGGGGTTGGTGGGGGTGCATGTGTTGATATGAATTGGTATAAATGGGGCTGGCAGGGATAGGGTGGGGTGGGAGGTGAGGGGCTGCGAAGGTTGAGGGTTAATGGGGCTAATATTTAATAAAACATACGGGACGAAGTCCCAGAGGACCGAAGTGAACCTAATAAACAGACCACCTCGCCATTCAGTGGCCCCTGTGGCAGCCTCTGCTATGTGTTAGGGAGTGGCAGTCTTGACTCCAGCCCTCACCCAGGGTGAAAATCGGGCCATTTGTGCTGAGGCGGGTGCATCGAGCTGGGAGATTCCCTGACTTCAAAATACTCGCCTCCACGGTGAAAAATCAGGCCTTACGTTTCCATTTTAATTATGAAAGCTAGTAAAACAGGAGGTTAATAACTTACTTTGTACAGCTAGAAAGGCATCAAGATACTCAAGAGTGACGAGTGGATGTGGCAGTTCTCTTACAAAGAACTTTAGTATACTTGCTGCATCATGCTGACGTACATTTTCCCAGTTAAAAGTTCCTTCGTAGAACGTTGTTTCTAGCTCTTCACGTAGACTCTTAATACACATGGGGGAGAAGAGATTAGGGTGTCACCTCAACAACATCAACAAACAACATTAGGTTACATTTGAGAGCAAGGTCCTGCATATCTCTGAACATGGGTAATGTTGTTTACTTCCCCTGTAGATTTATCTTCATATGGGTAATCTGTTTGTTTTTACAAGTTAGGAGATCTGTTGTATAACTGACTGATTTACTGTATTGCCCTCACATGGCTCACTCTGAATTGTCAATTATCTCAGTTGCAGGACATCATTGCAGGAGTTCCTCAGGGTAGTATCCTAGGTCCAATCATCTACAGCCTGCTTCATCAATGACCTTCCTTCAGGCATAAGGTCAGAAGTGGCGATGTTCACTGATGATTGCACAAAGTTTAGCACCATTCATGACTCCTCAGATATGATAGTCATGATGTGGAGATGCCGGCGTTGGACTGGGGTAAACACAGTAAGAAGTTTAACAACACCAGGTTAAAGTCCAACAGGTTTATTTGGTAGCAAAAGCCACACAAGCTTTCGAGGCTCTGAGCCCCTTCTTCAGGTGAGTGGGAATTCTGTTCACAAACAGAACTTATAAGACACAGACTCAATTTACATGAATAATGGTTGGAATGCGAATACTTACAACTAATCCAGTCTTTAAGAAACAAAACAATGGGAGTGGAGAGAGCATCAAGACAGGCTAAAAAGATGTGTATTGTCTCCAGACAAGACAGCCAGTGAAACTCTGCAGGTCCACGCAACTGTGGGAGTTACAAATAGTGTGACATAAATTCTGATTCTAGGATCGCATGATAAAGACTCAGGAGGAAAAAAGCAGAAATATTTATGTGAAATAGTGTGACATAAACCCAATATCCCGGTTGAGGCCGTCCTTGTGTGTGCGGAACCTGGCTATCAGTTTCTGCTCCGCGACTCTGCGCTGTCGTGTGTCGCGAAGGCCGCCTTGGAGAACGCTTACCCGAATATCAGAGGCCGAATGCCCGTGACCGCTGAAGTGCTCCCCAACAGGAAGAGAACAGTCTTGCCTGGTGATTGTCGAGCGGTGTTCATTCATCCGTTGTCGCAGCGTCTGCATAGTTTCCCCAATGTACCATGCCTCGGGACATCCTTTCTTGCAGCGTATCAGGTAGACAACGTTGGCCGAGTTGCAAGAGTATGTACCGTGTACCTGGTGGATGGTGTTCTCACGTGAGATGATGGCATCTGTGTCGATGATCCGGCACGTCTTGCAGAGGTTGCTGTGGCAGGGTTGTGTGGTGTTGTGTAGTTGTAAGTATTCGCATTCCAACCATTATTCATGTAAATTGAGTCTGTGTCTTATAAGTTCTGTTTGTGAACAGAATTCCCACTCACCTGAAGAAGGGGCTCAGAGCCTCGAAAGCTTGTGTGGCTTTTGCTACCAAATAAACCTGTTGGACTTTAACCTGGTGTTGTTAAACTTCTTCCTCAGATATGAAGCAGTCCATGTTCATATGCAGCAAGACTTGGGTAATAGGGTGGCACAGTGGTTAGCACTGCTGCCTCACGCCAGGGATCTGGGTTCGATTCCCGGCTTGGGTCACTGCCAGTGTAGAGTTTGCATGTTCTCCCCATGTCTGTGTGGGTTTCCTCCAGGTGCTCTGGTTTCCTCCCACAGTCTGAAAGACGTGCTGGTTAGGTGGATTGATCCGAACAGGCCGGAGTGTGGGGACGAGGGGAATTTCACAATAACTTCATTGCAATGTTAATGTAAGCCTTACTTGTGACTAATAAATAAACTTTAAACTTTAATACCCAAGCTTGGGCTGATGGCAGTGCTGTGGGTGTTCCTATACCACACGGACTGCAGTGGTTCAGGAAGGCAACTCACCACCACCTTCTCAACAGCAATTAGGGACAGGCAATAAATGTGGCTTAGTGAATGATACCCACATCCCATGAAAGAATAAAAAAAATTCCCCAAGACTCCTGTCACTCTCTTCCTCATCATCTCAACAACTCATCACTATTGTCAACATACAAGCACACAGCACACTACAATCCTTCTCTCCCATCCTGGACTCGTACCTTTTTTTCTCTCATCATATCTCTTCACTGCAGTCAGGTTGTCACAGCAGAAATCCGTGTCACCAGCCTAACAAGTATCTATCAATTTTGGTGGAAGTTTCAGTTTATCCGGCACTGACAGCCTTTTGAGGAGGTTTGTTTCAGATTTTCACTACCCTTTGTGTTTCACATCTGAATGTTCTGGCTCTAATTTTAACATGACACCTTTGCTATGAGCTCCCCACACAAGCCTCTCCTTACAAATGAACTGCGAGTTAAAATACTCCACAGCAATTTCAACTGCCTGCCTGTTCTCACTGAGAAAATCATGTTATAATCACCTTCAAGGGGTATTTAGAGTTTTGTTTTGCACACACAACATTGCTGGCTATATGTTGATACTTTAAGTGTAAATTAAATAATTGTTATTTTGAAGGACTCCTTGATCGAGCATACTTCACAATATTAAATGATTTAATTTTTTTTATAGTTTGTACAATTGCGGCTAGTCTCTTTCCAATTAATATAAGTTTTTCTCAAAATACCTTAATTCTAGATGCAAGTCCAGGTATCCGTAGAATTCCTTCTGTGTTCAAGCCTTCCTCCTCGATGTGAATAATAAGCTACAAAAATATTGGAAATTTCATGTTAGAAAATCAGTGTCACACCAACTAAAATATCTAAATCAGGGATAAGACAAATTGGTAACTGCAGAGAAGTTAGAAACAAATTCTGAACAATTAGGATATCTAGAAAATAACTTATTTGTACGTAACCCACACATATACAGTATACAATGACCTGGACCTTCCGAAGAGCAGCAAACATTGCTGGATTGCCACTCCATTCAAGAATTCCTGAATCGATGCTGCACCACATTTCTTCTAAGACCTACCGAGCCCAACTCTTCCAAAAATACGGAGCACAGCATCCCTCAGAGAACTCGGTTGAGGCAGAATTGTGGCGGGAGTGGAGAGACAGCTCAAGCCTCTTATTATGGCACCAGCAGCCATGTGGTAAGTTTAAATGTTAGTGAATGTGTGAATGGATGAATGACTGAATGGGGTGGGTGGTAAGGTGTGTAGCTGGGTAAGGTAGATGGGTAATTGGGAGTTGGGTGGGGTGGGTGAGGTGGTAAGTGGGTATGAGGTAGTTGGATGGGGGGGATAGATGAATAATTGGGTAGTGAGCGAGGTGAGTACGGTGGGTGATGTTCTGATTGCATCTGGGGGGTGGTTGAGAGTGTGATTGGGTCAGGTCAGGAGGCTAGTCTGGTCAGGTCAGAGGATACTTGGGTTGTCAGGGGTAGCATAGTGCTCAAGATGGTAGCCATTGCGGTGGATAGACGAGTGGTCGGGCTAGTGGTCTGGTGGTTGGGTGGTAGTTGGGTCATCAGGTGGGTGGTTGGGGAAGGTATGGTGGTAATCTGGTGACTGGTAGATGTAGTTGGGTTGTCAGGGGGTAGTGTGGTCAGGGTAGATCAGATCTGGTTGGAGGGGAAGTTTGTGGTCGGAGTGGTTGTTGGGTGATCTGGGGTAATCAGCTGGTTGAGGGTAGTTGGAGATGGTCAGAGGTTAGTTTGGGGTCGAGGGGGTGATGGAGGGAGTTTCAGTTATGTAATTATCCAGATGTTAGACTGGGTTTTAATCTGCCCATTTCCTGGGTAACTATCCAGCAAGTAGATTAGAACTGTCCAATGTCTCCAACTCTATCTCAGAGTCAAGAGCCTTTTGTGAAGGGTCCTGGGGAGCAGGGGAATTGTCTATCAGAAGTTGGAACTTCCTGTGCAATTCCCATGTAGGCCTGTAAGTTAACTTCCACAGCGTCCATCTGCGCTTTCAAGTCATACATTCAATCTCAGACGATCCTGAGGCAGATGATTTGGTAAGAAGTCTAACAACACCAGGTTAAAGTCCAACAGGTTTATTTGGTAGCAAACGCCACTAGCTTTCGGAACGCTGCTCCTTCGTCAGGTGAGTGGGAGTTCTGTTCACAAACAGGGCATATAAAGACACAAACTCAATTTACAGAATAATGAATAATGATTGGAATGCGAGTCTTTACAGCTAATCAAGTCTTAAAGGTACAGACAATGTGAGTGGAGAGAGCATTAGCACAGGTTAAAGAGATGTGTATTGTCTCCAGACAGGACAGCCAGTGAGACTTTGCAAGTCCAGGCAAGTGGTGGGAGTTACAGATAGTGTGACATGAACCCAAGATCCCGACTTGATTAGCTGTAAAGACTCGCATTCCAATCATTATTCATTATTCTGTAAATTGAGTTTGTGTCTTTGTGCCCTGTTTGTGAACAGAACTCCCACTCACCTGATGAAGGAACAGCCTGTTCTGAAAGCTAGTGGCGTTTGCTACCAAATAAACCTGTTGGACTTTAACCTGGTGTTGTTGGACTCCTGAATGTGTTTACCCCAGTCCAACGCCGGCACCTCCACATCACAGATGATTTGGGCCAGTATATCAAATTCAAATAGTAAATTAATGCTGTACCAGACTGAAGTAGTATGGACACCCCAAGGGGCAGTGCGTGCATCCGCCAAAGATTTAAAACCTTAACCTCTTAAATGATTCAGATACTACACTGACACTCTGGCTGGAATTTTACCGCTTCGTCTGTCCCGGAATCGGGGTGGGCGAGGCTTGCAGAATGGAATTCTCCGTTGGCCCAAGCAAAGTCGTGAAATCCCACCCTCTGCCTTTTGCCTCCATTGTAGTGCTCCTGATCCGATTCCTCGGCTGAATAAATGGCTTTCTTTGATATAACTGATCAAAAATCGAAGCAACTCTGCTATCAAATTGTCGGGAGTTTCAATAATGTGAAGTTACTCCCAGTTGAATATAAGTTGCATCCTGTACTTACTTTCTGCAGTATGAGTGGGACCTTGGTTCCTGGTACTTTTTTCTGATCCTGTTCCAATAGCAATGAGAGCGGAACCCCAAACAATCCCATTTCTGAAAGCAAATATTGAAAATCCAGAGTTCACTGAACTTTGATGGACATTGTGTGTTCCTTCTGTTCCATATACCTGATACCACTGCAACATTTTATATGATAATTTATATTAAAAAGTAGCTTGATCGATTTACATGGGTAGAGTTCAAAACTTAAGGTCAGAAATAACTCGGTCACGTTACAGAATGGTCCTAAGCTGAAATGAAAGAGAGGGATAAAGACAAAATACTGCAGATGTTGGAATCTGAAACAAAAACATTGGGTGGAATTTTACAAGACTTTTTCTAAGTGTCCAGTTAGCGTGAAAACAGGAGAGTTCCTGATGCATTTTTGGGGCGAGTTTTCTCTCCCAATCTTATGCATTCAGTCATTGAAAATATGGGCTAGACCATTTCTAGCCACTAGAGTCAGTAGGCGGGGCTTAACTTGCCAGACAGCCAGCAGCTCAGATCGGAGCCACAAACTGTGCATGTGCAGAAAAAGCACAAAAGCAGCAGCCTCCCCCTGCCCCCTCCCCCCCCCCAACAGACACCGGGGACCCCCCCAACATTACTGACCCCCTTTTCCCTCCCCCAGCACCCCCTTGCACATGGCCCCTCATCACCCCCCGGCCCCAATTGCTGAGTGACATGCCCCTCCCTCTCCCCTGCCCCCAATCATCAGAGAGGCTCAAATCCCTCCCGCCTCCCCCTGCAAGCGCTGACTTGGCTTCCCCTCCATGGTAACATGGCAAACTACATTAAACTTGCTGGAATGTTCCAACGGGCGTGTACCTCACAAAAACTGCCTGCAGCTGATCTGCCGGAACAAGGGAAAACTCCATAAAAACTACCAAGGATGGACAGACAGGCAGGCAGTGCAGGAAGAAATGGCCTCCAGGAAGACAGCTCCCCGATTTTCGGATGCGGATCTTGCCAGGTTGCTGGAGGTGATGGAGGCAAGGCGAGACACCCTTTTCCCCCCAGCAGGATGCCACCCCAGGGTAAGGGGTAGAAATGCAGCACTGGCCAGGAGGACCAGAAAGTAGTGCCGCAAGAAACTGTATTAACTCATCCAGGCAGCAAGGGTGAGTGTTTCACCTCATCTAGTATCTTCCCCCTAAATGACCCCCAGATCCCCCCACCCTCAGCACCCTGCATGCTTCCGGCCCCTGACCCTCAAGCACCTCCCCACTCCCTACCCCTCAAGAGTGTCACAACCCTTGCCCTCTCAGGGCCACCCTCTGATACCCTCCAGGACTCGTGGCATCATATTTTACATGGCTCCTTCTGTCCCCACAGGAGAAGAATGCCCATAATCGCCGGGAGAGGGCAAAGACAAGTGGTGTGCCTGTGATTCAGGTCCTCACCCCCTCTGAGGAGCCTACTAGAACAACAAAGAACAAAGAACAAAGAACAATACAGCACAGGAACAGGCCCTTCGGCCCTCCAAGCCTGCGCCGCTCCCCGGTCCAGGATTGAATCCTGAATCCAGGATTCCAGCCTATCTACATCCTAATATCCTATCCTCCGAGCTGTCCCTCACAGCTACGATGCTTTGTTCATCACAACCTAACTAACCTAACCTAACCTAACACCACACCACAACTACTGGAGCTTGCGGGGGAGGAGGGGATGCGGACCATTAGTGACAGCACGGTTGGGCTGGAGCATAGAGGTGAGCACCTTCCAATCCTCCACTCGTTGGAGATATCTGAAGTAAGTTGCACGCAGCCCAGATTCTCCTCCCTTCCTTCCACTTAACCTTGTGTCCTGTGTTGCAGGAAGAGACCATGATGTGCTGGGGCCATCTGGCATCGCGGCCCCAGCTCCTGCTCTCACCCATCCTCCCTATGGCAGCTCGGAAGACTCCTAAGCAGAAGCCGATGAAGAGTCCTCCAAGGCCGGAACCAGTTTTGCGTCAGCTTCTACCTTGCTGTTCACCATCCCAGAGACTCTCTCATTGGTGGGTTAAGTTAGTGGCGAGGCATCTGGATCACTCTCTGATGCGGCACGACATATCTGCTGATGTACATCGGGTGAAGGAGGGAACGTTCGAGGCCCCTGGCATGCAGAGGCCTGCCGGAGGTGAGGACTCAGCTGACCCCAGGCTGCATGCTGGGCCTCTGAGATCACTTCTCCCTCAGCTGCTGGAGATGCAGCAACAGGGCCAGGGAATGCAGGAGTGGCAGACGGCCACACTGGGCCAACTGCAAGGCAGTTGGGAGCAGTCCCAAAGCTTTCAGGCAGACCTGAATGCTTTCAGGCAGCTATTGCCTGTCTTGCATGGTTCCCAGGGTAACACTGCAAGGGAGGCATCTGCAGTGGAAAGCTTGGGGCAGGAAATCCTCACCATGAATGGCAAGCTCCAAGCGATGGCCGAGTCACAGCGGGCCACGGCGAAGTCCCAGAGGGCCGCGGCTGAGTCATGGTGGGCCACAGCTGAGGGACTGAACAGGCTTATTGAGATTCTGTGACCCATAGCTGAGGCTCGAGAACTTGCAGGAGACCCAGCGGGACAGCGCTGAGACACAGCGGGCTATGGCAGCAGCCCTTGAGGATGTGACCCACTCAGAGGCTCATGGCTGAGGGGTTGCAGAGTGTGGCCCAGTCTCAGCCGGCACGCTGCGGCCATTGATATGTGGCCTCCGACTCAGAGGACCATCGCTGAGTGCTTGCACAGCATGGCTAGATCGCGGGTGGTCATCTAGGACTGGCAGGACCAGGTGACACCACAGCTTCTGGAGCTCATAGCAGAAGCACCGCTATCCCATGGAGTGACCCAGGAACCCCAAGGGAGGAGGAAGGGCTTGAGCTTGTGATGGGGTCTTCCACCCAGGAAACTGCGGCAGTCGCTACACCTTCTGACTCCCCACTTAACTACACCAGGGCATCTCAGGGGCAGCAGGATGAAGGGGCTGGCATGGATACATCCGTGACATCTGGAAGACAGCCAGGACCCTCAAGGTCCAGGCCCTCCAGAGGCATCACAGGTCACGGGGCGCAGGAGGCAGCTGGCCACCTCCACCTCTGATGTACATCTTGGGGAGACACCGAAATGTAGTGGTAGGCCATGTAAGGTTAAGAAATTGTAGCGGCACTAAGTGGCACGGGTGAAGGAGAACACTAGTTAGATACAATATTTAGGAACTTTAAAGTCTCACATTCACATGATTTTATATTAGCACTTATTTTGAAGCCACTTTTATTGGCACCAATAAATGTTATTTCACCCCAGACCTGTGACTAATTTGTCTCTGATTAGCCTCCAAGAATGAACTCATCCCGATGGTCGCCGGGATGTCAGTAGGGGAGGCCCCTCAGCGCACTGCTACTGTGAAAATCAAGGCACTCAAGTCTTTCACTGGCCACAGCAGGTGACATGCATTGGCAGCGACTTACAACATCAGCCATGGCACCCCAGAACTCAGGAAAGATCCCCTCCCCCCCACTCCACATGCCCCAGGACCCTGCATGGGTATTTAGTGCTACCTTAGCCACCACCCAGATGTGGGCCCAGGTGACAGTGTGCATGTGGAGCTCAAGTAGGAGTCAGACTAGTTTGCACCAGGGCATCATCACAGTGGTGCATAGGGTGTCGTCATCACCCTCCTGCCTGCCACAGAAACTCGCTAACAACAGCGTACCCGGGCCCACCACTCTTGTGTTACAATGTTGCAGGAGATTGCAGGCCTGTCTGGGTGGGGTTTGCTTCCCACGTGCAGCAACACAGGCCCCTAATGACCAAAACACGTGGCAATCAGGGCCTCCCTCGCCACCCTTGCATGCCTGACCCTTGCTGCTGCCAGCCCTCCAGCGCCTGGGTGCTGTTGGTTATCCTCGTCCCCCTCCTGTTGGGCAGCCTCTTCCACAGCAAAGCCTGGCTGGTTGGCCTCCACATCCTCCTCCTCCAAAAGGTCTTCTCACTGCTGCGCCAAGTTGTGTAGGGCACAGCACACCACCACAATGCAGGACAGTATCAAGGGGCTATATTGGAGGGCCCCGCCATAGCAGTCCTGGCACCTGAACCGCATTTTCAGGCGCCCTATGCACCGCTCCACTACTGACCGGGTGGCAACGTGGGCTTCATTATATCGGATCTCTGCCTCAATCTCGGGTCTCCACACAGGCGTCATCAGCCAAGTCTGAAGCGGGTACCCCATGTCCCCCATGAGCCATCCCTGCACCCTGGGCCCCTCCACAAAAGATCTTTGGGATATCGGAGCTCCTCAATATAAAACTGTCATGCATGCTGCTGGGGTGTCTGGCGCAAACATGCAGCTGATGGTCACACACCAACTGCACACTGGTGGAACGGTAGCCCTTTCTGTTCATGAATCTTTCAGGATTTTTCACCGGGGCCTTGAGGGTGACCTGGGTGCAGTCTATAACCCCCTGCACGTTTGGCATCCCCGCGATGGCCATGAATCCTGTAGCCCGGACCTCCTACTGGGGCTGATCCAGGTCAAATTTAAGATACTGGCCAGCCCAGGCACACAGGGCATCTGTGACCTCCTTCACACACTTGTGGACAGATGGTTGTGAAATGCCACAAAGATCTCCACTGGCGGTCCGGAAGAACCCGGTGGCGTAAAGGTTTAAGGCACCCATCACTTTCACAGGGCCACCAGGAGTGGGTGCCACCCATGCCCCAAGGTGCCAGATCCTGTAACAAATGGCACAGGTGCTGCACTGTCTCCTTCCGGAGCCAGAGACGTCGATGGCACGCAATGGCCGACAGTTGCTCGAACTACCTGGGTCTCTGCTCCTTCCTTCTCCTGCCCCCTCATCTCGGGGTGAATGGCAGCCACATCCTGCATCCGGTGGCCGTCTCCCTCCCCTCCTGCAAGTGGTAAGGCCCAGGCCCCCTCTGCCCGCAATTCATCCTCCTGCTCCTCAGCTCCAGCAGCAACCAAAAGGACAGCAAGATCAATTGCATCACAAAAGCCATCTCGTCATCTGATGAGGGGTGGCTGGATTGGGGAAGGGGAGAGACAGATGGAGAGTTGAGAGAAGGTACCGCATGGTAGGTTGTTGCATAAAGTTAAATCTCATGGGATCCAGGGTGAGGTATCTAAATGGATACAAAATTGGCTTCTGTCGGGTGGTTGTAGAGAGTTGTTTTTCAAACTGGAGGCCTGTGACCAGTGGTGTGTCTCAGGGATCAGTGCTGGGCCCACTGTTATTTGTCATTTATATTAATGATTTGGATGAGAATATAGGGGGCATGGTTAGTAAGTTTGCAGATGACACCAAGATTGGTGGCATGGTGGACAGTGAGGAAAGTTATCTCCAATTGCAGCGGGATCTTGATCAATTGGGCCAGTGGGCTGACGAATGGCAGATGGAGTTTAATTTAGACAAACGCGAAATAATGCATTTTGGTAGATTGAACCAGGGCAGGACTTACTCAGTTAATGGTAGGGCGTTGGGGAGAGTTACAGAACAAAGAGATCTAGGGGTACATGTTCATAGCTCCTTGGAAGTGGAGTCACAGGTGGACAGAGTGGTGAAGAAGGCATTCGGCATGTTTGGGTTCATCGGTCAGAACATTGAATGCAGGAGTTGGGACGTCTTGTTGAAGTTGTACAAGACATTGATAAGGCCATACTTGGAATACTGTGTGCAATTCTGGTCACCCTATTATAGAAAGGATATTATTAAACTAGAAAGAGTGCAGAAAAGATTTACAAGGATGCTACCGGAGCTTGATGGTTTGAGTTATAAGGAGAGGCTGGATAGACTGGGACTTTTTTCTCTGGAGCCTAGAGGTCTATAAAATAATGAGGGGCATAGACAAGGTAGATAGTCAATATCTTTTCCCAAAGGTAGGGGAGTCTAAAACTGGAGGGCATAGGTTTAAGGTGAGAGGGGAGAGATAGAAAAGAGTCCAGGGGGGCAATTCTTTCACACAGAGGGTGGTGAGTGTCTGGAACAAGCTGCCAGAGGTAGTAGTAGAGGTGGGTACAATTTTATCTTTTAAAAAGCATTTAGATAGTTACATGGGTACAATGGGTATGGAGGGATATGGGCCAAATGCGGGCAATTGGGATTAGTTTAGGGTTTTTTTTAAAAAGGGGCAGCATGGACAAGTTGGGCCGAAGGGCCTGTTTCCATGCTGTAAACCTCTATGATTCTATGCTTGCCCCCAGCCTTGGAACACACACTCACTCTCCACATTCCCCCCCACAGCCCACGAGCAACACACGCCCCTCAGACCCCGTGAGCAACAACAGTCCCCCACATACTCACAGACCCCCCCCTCCCCCCGGCCAGAAATACAACATGGCTGCCACCAAATCACCACCCCCCCCCCGCCCCTCCCCCCTCAACAGCATGGAGCAGTTTGAAAGCAGAGACTTACCTCCTCACTCACCCTCACTGCTCCAGGGTCTGAAACCAACTTTTATAGAGATGTTTTACTGACCGATTCCAGCTGCAGCGAATGAGGAATACAGGGTCTGACAAAGGGTCATCAAGACTCAAAACATTGGCTCTATTTTCTCTCCACGGATGCTGTCAGACCTGCTGAGATTTTCCAGCATTTTCTATTTTTGTTTCAGATTCCAGCATCTGCAGTATTTTGCTTTTTGATTTGATTTGATTTATTATTGTCACATGTATCAGTATACAGTGAAAAGTATTGTTTCTTGCACGCTATACAGGCAAAGCATACCGTTCAGAGAAGGAAAGGAGAGTGCAAAATGTAGTGTTACAGTCACAGCTAACTTTTATGACAACTTGCTCATTGTGGTGACAAGAGTTCAATAATTTTATTATTTTCCCAATGCAAACTTTGGACTTTACTCTGAATCAACCCTCTCACCTGTTGCTATCTGTAGTAAATCCTTTACATTGCTGTGGAATGAGAAGAAGTTTACAACAGAGGGCACTATTTCCCTTACTGACACATCCCCACATATAGCGCACATGCTACAATCCAGTGTTAGTTTAACCTGAGAGAAAATAATGCAAATAAGTCCACCCATAGAACCATAGAAAATTACAGCTCAGAAACAGGCCTTTTGGCCCTTCTTGTCTGTGCCGAACCATTTTTTGCCTAGTCCCACTGACCTGCACTTGGACCATATCCCTCCACATCCCTCTCATCCATGAACCCGTCCAAGTTTTTCTTAAATGTTAAAAGTATTAAATGTTAAGCATTTACCACTTTATCCGGCAGCTCATTCCACAGTCCCACCACTCTCTGCGTGAAGAAGCCCCCCTAATATTCCCTTTAAACTTTTCTCCTTTCACCCTTAACCCATGCCCTCTGGTTTTTTTCTCCCCTAGCCTCAGCGGAAAAAGCCTGCTTGCATTCACTCTATCTATACCCATCAAAATCTTATACACCTCTATCAAATCTCCCCTCAATCTTCTATGCTCCAGGGAATAAAGTCCCAACCTATTCAATCTCTCTCTGTAACTCAGCTTCTCAAGTCCCGGCAACATCCTTGTGAATCTTCTCTGCACTCTTTCAACCTTATTTACATCCTTCCTGTAACTAGGTGACCAAAACTGTACACAATACTCCAAATTCGGCCTCACCAATGCCTTATATAACCTTACCATAACACTCCAACTTTTATACTCGATACTCCGATTTATAAAGGCCAATGTACCAAAGGCACTCTTTACGACCCTATCCACCTGTGACGTCACTTTTAGGGAATTCTGTACCTGTATTCCCAGATCCCTCTGTTCAACTGCACTCTTCAGAGTCCTACCATTTACCCTGTACGTTCTTCTTTGGTTTGTCCTTCCAAAATGTAATATCTCACACTTGCCTGCGTTAAATTCCATTTGCCATTTTTCAGCCCATTTTTCGAGTTGGTCCAAATCCCTCTGCAAGCTTTGAAAACCTTCCTCACTGTCCACTACACCATAAAACCTGTCCATATATGTATTATATGTCCACCCCCATATATGAAGAAAATCTTAAATTTCATGAGTAATAAAATAAATAAAAAGTTTATACACATAGAACCCCTACAGTACAGGAGGCCATTCGGACCATCAGGCTGCACCCACTCTCCGAAAGACCATCTTACCCAGGCCCACCTTCCGACCCTATCCCCATAATCCCACGCATTTACCATTGTTAATCCACCTAACCTACACATCTTTGGACACTAAAGGGCAATTTAGCATGGCCAATCCACCTAACCTGCACACCTTTGGACTGTGGGAGGAAACCGGAGCACCCGGAGGAAGCCCACATAGACACGGGGAGAACATGCAAACTCCACACAGTCACCCAAGGCCAGAATCGAACCCAAGTCCCTGGCGCTGTGAGGCTGTGCCACCCAGGCAGAAGGGGATGAATTTTCCCTTCCCGCCTTTCACAGGAATTGTAGTGGGCGGGAACGGACCATGCAAAGGTCCGTTGACCTCGGGTAGGATTTTCCAGTTTTGGGGCGAGTGCGTCCAGAAAATCCCACCCAAGGAGTTACACGTATCAACCTCATCGCGAAACAGAGGTTCAAAATTTAAATAGAGTGTATTCTCATTACCTCGAATTTTGACTTTCATTGCTTTATGATGCTTGAAATCCACACCAAGTGTATCATACAGAGCTGTCATTTCAATCAGAGCCAATGAGCGGACTTTCTTCATGTCCTGATGGGCGAGATTTCCGGCTTTAGTCGTACCTGTCTTTTCTTTTGGCAGCCGGTAGTTCTTATGAAAAAAAAGAAGCAAAAGATGTATCATGCCTTTCACAGCCTCAGTCCATTCAAAGTGCTTTATAGAAAATTAAATACTTTTAAAGTGTAATCATTATTGTAATATGTCAAATCCCAGCATTTAATTAATGCACAGCAAGATCCCACAAATAGCAATAGAATAAATAATTAGATCATCTCTTTTCTGGTGGAATTGCTTAAAGGACAAATGTTGGGCAAACTTTTGAATTTTGCCAAGAGCACTTCATAAGCATCTATAAGGAGATGTAATCCTCTGATTATTATGTCGTTATAGAGATGTAGCAATGTTATATAGAGATCTGGTTATTAGATGTTATACAGGGGCCTCAATATTAAGTATTGCTGAGGAACAATGGACTGTATGCTCTGCATTTCTGGAGAAGCCAGACTCGGAAGGCCCGAAATGCGGAGCTGCCTTGGACTTCAGTAAAGTACGGTCGGAGCAGCAATCCGATGGTGATTGACGCTTTGCAGAACATTTGGGCTCTTTTTTAAAATGTATTTAAATTCTAACGTCTCTTTGGTCACACTTCAATATCTTTAGATGTCCACTCCTGTTCCCATTTTTAAAATTTCCTCCAAATGTATTATCTCACACTTCCCCACACCTATTGTTGTTAAATGTAAATTATTGCACATGGGGGAAGAACGGGTGATGTGTTCTCCATCAATGGTGGAACTGCCAAAAAAGCAATTGAGAAGAGACCTAGAAGTCTGATTATACTCGGTGTTAAATATGACCACCTAATGCAGAGCAATAATCATCAAAACCAATAGGCTGCTGAAACATAAACTGTTTACAGTCAAATACAGGGAAAACATGATCAAATTGTATTCTGCTGCTGTCAGACGAAAACTTTGGATGTTATGTCCACTTTTGAACACCAAGATGCCAGGTAGATGTTGAAGCATTGAAAGCAACATATGAGTCAAAGCTGGTTGATTGCTAGTGTCTGAGATCTGAGCTATGATGAATGACTGGAGAAATGTGGATTTTTCAGCCTTGAAAGAAGTTGTTTGAATCTGATCCTGTAGAAGTGTATAGAATATTTGATAACATGGGAATCCAAATCCTGGAACTTCCTTTCCAACAGCACTGTGGGTGCAATTGCACCAGAGGGACTGCGATGGTTCAAAAAAGAGGTTCACTACCACCTTCTTAAGATTCTTTCCAACCTTTTCATTACCAACAACGCCCACATCCCATGAAAAAATAATAAAATTTGCTTCAAAGTAAATGGCATTAAGAGTTAAGGGGGGTGGGGGTGGGGGGCGGTGGGGGGGGGGGGGGGGCGGTGGGGGGAGGGTGTAAAATCATGAAAGATTTTGATAGGGTAAATAAGGAGAAACTATTTTCAGTGGCGGGAGAGTTGGAAATCACAGGACACTGATTTAAAGGAATTAGCAAAAGATCAGAAGCAACATGAGGTTAAGAAAAAACTTGTGCAGTGGGTTCTCATGATTAACTGACAGCGTAAAGCAGTGGTTCCCAAAGGGTGCGGCGCGCCACACTGGTGCGGCGAGAGAGGATGGCAAGTGTGGTGGGAAGATTCAAGGACAATCAAAGAAACATTTAAACATGGTTTAAACAAGCATTGTTTTATACTTTCTGGATGTCCCATGATCATATTATAAAGTAGTTGTGTTCTATGTTATGAATCAAGCACTGCTAGGAGTTGTTTTTTTTTTGTTTTTGAATGTATTTCTTATCAATACAAAATTCGGTGTGGCGCGAGCAAATTTTTATTCCGAAAGTGCGGCCCAGTGAAAAAAGTTTGGGAACCACAAATGTAATAGCATCTTTCAAATGGGAATTGGATATAGACTTGAAGGAGAAATTGTTGCAGGGCAGTGCGGCAAAATAGAAAGCTCTTTCAACAAACTGGCACAGAAACAATAGGCTAAATGCTCTCCTTCTGTATCATTTCATGGCGGCAATTCTCCAACCTCGCTGCACCATTAGTAGATCGCGTTAGTCCTGGAGAATATTGTGCAGGCCTAAAAATCCGTTTTGCACCCAGCGCCAAACAGTTTGTGATTCTCCCGGTCCCTTCCTAATGGCGCAAACCGGATCGTGCCTGATTACCACATTTAAAGTATTGCGACAATGGCAAGAATCACTGCTGTTCTCCACCAGCAGAGACCTGGCGCGATTGTCACACCGGAGGAGGGGGGTGGGGGAGGAGGCCACTAAAGCCCCTGGGTGGTCGGGGGCATGGCTGGGTGGTCCCCGTCAGGCAGTGTCCATCTGGCGGGGACCACCTGACACACTGGTGGTGCCCAACTGCCACATGGCCAGTGCTCAGCAGTGGCCACAAAACAGCTAGTGGTGTCAGTTGGGCACCACCAGTGTACCAGGGGCAGTGTGGGTGTGGGAGGGGTTGTGACTGGGGTGTCTTGCAGGGGTGGATTGTGAAGGTGGTCTTGATGGAGCAGCATGTCAGGGGGTCTTGAGGGATGGGCATGTAAGGCATGGGGACTCATCAAGAGGGCCCTGATGCCGGCGACCAATGTCAGGGAGGATGTGGGGGGACATACCACCTTTGAGGGGGGTGGGTTGGAGGAACCTGATGTCCATGGGGGAAATGAGGGGGTCTCCCAGTGCACTGAGAGATCAGGGCACCCTTGTGAAATGGTGCCCGAGTTTAGGTTACGCCTCTCCCCGCCCCCCCCCGCCCCACCAATACTGTGCAAAACTCTCAACTCGCTGAAAAAGTGACCAAGTATGAGAGGATTGTGGTGTGTCTTGCACCTGACAGACTGATGCAGATCACTCCATTATTCTCGCTGTTTTGGTACTTCGAAATTCCGCCCCATGTTTCTACTTACAGGGAGAGATGCATCATCCTCTCCTTTGGGATTTATGCTGCTTGATTTTTCTTTCATATTTGCAGCCTGCTCAGAGTAAGATATTTCTAAATTGATATCAGCTGCTTGTTGAACACCTTCATCCTTGATAGCCAGGTTGATCAGCGGCCCTGGAAGGAAACAAGATGATTTTTATTGTCCTAACTGAGTGCCTGTCTTACTGAGTGTTCGACTTCAATACTTACTGCTCCTTCACATCTCCTGCTGCAACATTCTACCTTATGAATGTGAGACATGTGGAGCATTGTAATCAAAGAACAACCTACAGGTAGAATATCCTTTATCCGTACATCTGAAAACTGAACACATCCAAAAACCGATCATTTTTTGAACAGCTACGCAGTTTATTTATTTGTTAAGAAAGCAATGTGACGTTATATTACAGGTGTAATAAAAGTGTTAACAGGTAAGAAGTAGGGTGTGTGATAGTTTGGCAAATCATAGAATCCCTACAGTGCAGAAGGAGGCCGTTCGGCCCATCGAGTCTGTATCGACTCTCCGACAGAGTACCTTGCCCAGACCCTATCCCCATAACCCCACATATTTACCCAGCTAATTCCCCTAATCTACACATTTTACGACACTAACGGGGAATTTAGCGTGGCCGATCCACCTAACCCACACATCTTTGGAGTGTGGGAGGAAACCAAAGCACCCAGAGTAAACCCATGCAGACATGGGGAGAAGGTGCAAACTCCACACAGGCAGTCATCCAAGGCCGGAATTGAACCCGGGTCCTTGGGGCTGTGAGGCAGCAGTGCTAAGCACTGTGCCACCCCAATGGAAAAAGAACTTAGTATTTTCAGAATATAGCTAGCCTAGACGTAGACTATTGAAATGTAAGTAGGCCTATAGGTCAACCATATATGCCATAGATCTGAAACTGAAAATATCTGAGTACCGAAATGCAACTGGCCCCAAGGGTTTCAGATAAAGGATACTCAACCTGCATTATATATTAAAAAGGCTAACATATCACAACATTTTATGGGAATTGAATCTATTGGTGGCATTGTGGGCATAAATCATCCATAACCTAAAAAAATCAGGAACTCCACTTTGGAACGGTGAAAGTTAAAAGAAAAAATACATTTAACTGGTTCTTTAGGAATTGCAGAACACATTTTTTAAACAGAGCCAAATGTTTGGCCTTATTAAACAATTAAAAAAATTAAATTAAGCATTAACTGAAAAACACCCACTAATAGCCAGAGCTGAACATGATCCATCATGTAAGAAGAAAACTTTGCAACTCAAAAACTAAATATGTGAGTCAAATATTTTTTCATCCAGTTGAGCAATAGTAACTAGAAAACAAGTGGCATAAAAGTCAAAATGGTAAAAATGAGTAGACTTCATATTTTCTGTAAAATATAGGTCATACCTTTCATTTTGTCAGAGGTATCTTCTCTTTCCTTTCCATCAGCTGTAGTAGCTGAAGCTTCATTTGTACTTGAGGCCTGAAAGTCAATATAAAGACCTGTCTATAACTGAGTGTACAATTCAGCCACAATCAAGTAATCACAGAGTGAGATTGATGGTTGATATTATTCCCTCATTAGCTGAAGGACTAAGAGATGAAAGGTGGCAACTCAAACAGCTCTGCTATAAAGAATAATGGAGGGAAAGGAATACAAAATGAAGTGTATTAGAAACTTCTCTCTTCCGACAGTAATAAACAGTGTGCACTTGTTGAAGACGCATAGTTGATGGTAAATAACACTGCCTTTATAAAATAATCTTTCTACTTGTATTTATTTTGGATGTGCTTGTATTTTTACAGTGCAGAAATATGATTATTTTTAAAAACCTGTTTTATAATTTTTCTATGCTATTTGCTTTTTGCCCTTTAGTTCTGGCTGCGTGACTTCCAGTAACGCAGAGCGGGAATGGGCGCTATAACACTGCAGTTCAGGGATGCCCCGGAGCCACACGGAGCATCAATTGGCTGAAGGTGAGTTTTCCGCCCCTCACTGGAATTACTGAAATATCATTGTGCCTTTGTATTTTACGTTGAGGCTGAGAGTAATATTGGTGAACTTTTAATGTTGTGTCAGGAATGTGCTGTTTCTCCATGTGGCTTTTCTTTTTGTCAGCTGGCTATGTGTTGACAAAGAAATGGTGTATAAGTACATGCAGAAAATTGAACAATATGGCACAGGTTATGGCTGGTTTTAATTATTTTAATTATTATTACAAGTGATCAGAATGAGAGAGATAATGGACTGGAATTTGCCACCCCCCCCCCCCCCCCCCCCATCCCAGGGCAGGCAGCAAGTCAGCCTAACTGTCCATTGACTTTCGGTGGGACTGGACAATCCTGGTGACGGGAGGGTCTGGAAAACCCTGCCCAGAATCTCTCATGCTCATTTCCTGTATCCTCCGATTCGGAAAGTTTTTGTTCTGTAAATTGTAGTGAGTTGATAAAGTATAAACACTCTGGTGAAGGATGGGGCACAGGAGGCCCCTCCTTGACCAATGAGATTTAATGAAATAAATAGAGGATGGACAGAGGAGGGAGTTCGAATTCCCTGTTAAATCAGGTGCAAGGAGAGAAATTGGAAAGGGTAGACTGGATTAAAAGAGAGAGAAAAAAGAAACAGAAAAGAAAGAGAAGGTAAAAACCTTTTGGGGTGGAATTTTCCCGAAGATCAGCAAAGGCCAATAGCAGGTGGGAAAAGCGGTGTTGAAGCCGCCAGCACCAAATGCAGCTTTCTCCACCATATCACCCCATCTTGGTAAAAAAATAGCAAGAGGCGGGTTCCATGAGACCATGCTGGCAGAGCCCATCCCACCAGCAACTTAGCTTTTTTAAGATAGGGGTGCCATTTTTAAAGGCTGCCTCAGTGCACAAAAGTTAACCAGGAATGCCCTATGCAACGCCCGCTGGCACTGCCCGATGGCAAAGAGACAGTGCCCAGGTGGAGCCGGGAGCAGTGCCCATATATTGCCCGGGCAAGACCCTTCCCTGCCACCATCGCTTCCCCCCACCAACCCCCCAAGTGATGCACTACCTGAAGTCCTCTGAGAGGCCTGCTCACTAGGTACACTCATTGGGAGAGGAATCTTGGTTCCAGCCTGTCTGTCCTCACACCAACATGAATGGACTTACTTATAGAAGAGGGGGAGGATGATTCAGGCATAGAGTCCTGATAATGATGTTCCTGACACTGATCTCATTATGTCATTGACGTGGGATGCAGGCAATTGTGTCACGCTTTTCCGGCAGCATGAAACTTGATTTGGGCCTCATGCGAGATTATCTGCTCGTCACCAAACCCGTCCAAAACAAAAAACAGGAGGGGAAAATCCCGGCCTTAACATTTTCCAGTTTTGAAATTTCTAACATTTCGCTATCTGGAGAAATGAGACTCCACACTTTTAATTGGTCATTTTAGGTACCAGAGAGTTTGATTGATAGTCATCAACTGTTAAAGATTTCTTGCACTTACAATTACCAGATTTAACTTTTTGTGGTGACTTTTCTGGACAATTATCGTGTAAATGTAACAGCACCATCGTAGTTGGGGAGGTCATGCAGGAGATGCTGTTTTTATGAAACTAATAGAGAAGCACTTTGTTTAAGTGTTTTGACTGATCAGCACATTAACAATGGCATGTACTGATCATGTGCTTTTACCCTTCAAATTCTGGGCCAATGTAGCATTAAGAAAAACTATTGTTGGAAAACGATATTTAGTTTAAATATTCAGCATTCAGATTGGGTTTTACATTTATTGCATGCATTAAAAAAAAGAACAAGTATGTTTTCCTTTCCCCACAGCCAAATATGAAAAGAGACGATCGTGTTGTTGTCGGATGACACTAAATAATGGGAGCCCGATTTTGTATTTGTGACCTACCGCTGGTTTACTATAAATTACAGCACAAGTGATGTTTTCAAAACGGGACACTGGAGGCAGGACATTATTTCACCACAACAACTTGTATTTATGTAGCACCTTGAACACAATAGAACAGCTCATAGTGCTTCACTGAGCTTAATAAAGCAAAATTTAATACTAAGCCCCACAATGCGAAATTAGGGCAGATGGCCAAAAATTGGGTCAAAGAGATAGGCGTTAAGGTATATCTTCAGGAAAAAGGTAGTCGAGAGGTGGAGAGTTTTATTGAGGGAGTTCCAGATCTCGGACTCTCAATAACTGAAGGCATGACCATCAATGAAGGAACAGTTAAAAACGGAGATGCACAGGAGACCAGAATTAGAGGATTGTAGTTGTCTTGGAGGGTGTGGCATTGGACAAGATTACAGAGGTAGAAAGGGGCAAGGCCAGGGAGGAATTTGATAACAAGGATGGGAAATTTTAAATCAAGACATTGCTTGACCAGGAGCCAATGTAAGGCAGCGAGCCAGGGGTCATGGGTGAACAGGACATGGTACAAGTTAGGAGAAAGGCAGCAGAGCTTTGGCCTCCAATATACTGAGATTAGAATGTGGGAAGCCAGCCATGGGTGCAGGGGAATGGTCGCATCTAGACATGATGGAGGGATAGATGAGGGCTGCAGCAGCAGGTGAGCTGAGGTTGGGTAGAGTTGGGCAATGTTGTAGAGGTGGAAATAGGTGGTCTTAATGATCATACAAATGTGAGTTTGGAAGCTCATCTCAGGATCAAATGTTACACCAAAGTTGGGAACATTCACTTGAAATGCAGCATTAAGACATTGTAAATTGAGTTGGAACTTTAAACCAAGAATTTTGTGTCGGATATCCTGGAATTAAGATTGATCATACATAGATGGACAAGTGTCCTGAATCCTGGAGAACCCTGAAAGGCAATGAGGAGGAGAAACACAGGCCGGGATTTCCCGGCCCTTAGTTTCGTGGAGGATGATTCCCCCGCAGCAGATTTCCCGGCAGTGGGACAAGCGAGCCACACAAAAAGCCATAGACCTCGGCAGGACTGGAAGATCCCACCAGCAGTCAGCGGCAAGCTGTCAGCCCCTCCAGAAAACACGTTGCTGGGAGGCAGGTAAAATCCCGGTCACAGTCATTGTGTTGTGATATAATGCGTGACATGGCATCAAGTATAGGATACATCAGTGGTACATTTTGCAACCTGTTTATTTGAACTAAAACCATGGCTGGAATTCTGCCATCCCGCCTGCCACTAGAATTCTAGCGGGCGGGACGGACCATGTAAAGGTCCATTGAAGTCGGGTGGGAATCTCCGGTTTTCAGGCGAATGTGGCCAGAGGATCCCACCCCATAAATCTAAAAATGAATTTTGGTGATATTAGAAACCAAGTGCTTTATGGCTTGGATGGCATTTCTGATTCAGCAACGTAAGTGTGGAGAGTAACTCGCTTCATTTGAAATGTGCCGATTCCTCTAATTATAACAATTGACTGACAAATGTCAGATTAATCATTTACCTTTCATGTTCTTATATCACCAGTAGTAATGTTGAAGCAACGTGTGACTTTTTAATGCTACAAATGTATTTAAAGGCCGGTGTTTTCCGGCTGCTCATGCCGGCCGGATCTTCTGGTCTTGCCAATGGTGCATCCCTGCTGTGGATTTCCCAGCAGCGTGGGGTGGAGTCAATGGGAAATCCTACAGGGAGGCCAGAGCATCCCAAAGCTGCTTTTCTATTCTGTTAGATTGTTTTATATAAAGGTACAGATGTCCTCTGTGGATTCTGTGAGTGACATAGTTAAAAACATTGGAACTTGCTGTGTGGAGAAGCAGAAGTTCAAAATCTATTCTTGTCTCTTGGTACATTCCAGTCCCAATACATTGTGCCAGTGCACAGCCCATCTCTGTTGAATTTTATTACCAAGGGAGTTCCGTTTTTATGCCCAGTTAATTTATCGTAGTATAATATGTTGCCTGTATTCAGTTTACCTACCCTCGACACCTTTGCGGGTTACTAGACTATAAAGAAAGTTCACGCTGGGCAATAAACAGCAAGATATAGGGGACGATTCGCTCAGCCCACTGCGCTGCCCGTGTAGTGTAATGGGTCGGGAGACACCAGTGGAGGCCGTTTCACGGGCTACCCGGAGGGAGCCACGGCCTCCGCACATCTCCAGGGCTAAGTTTTTCAGCGTCAACAGCTCCACGCCAGAGATCGGCACGGAGCTGATTCAATGTGGAAATCTTCATTTGCTTCCAATTAGCAGGCCCACGACTGATGTCACTGGGCCTGCTAGTGTCTCCGCTCCCCCCCTACTGGGAGTGATTCACTCCAGCTGGATTTACTCCTGTCCCCCACTAATAGGGAACAGGCAGCCCAACTCCAATGGAGGGAAGAGAGGCTATTGAGGGCCCCCCAGGAGGTCGGGGGTTAGGGGGGATGCCTCTTGGGCAATGCCAGCCTGACCCCCTGGCACTGCCCAAGGAGCAAACTGGCACTACCCACTGGGCAGTACCAAGGTACGAAGGGGTGGGGCGAGGGAGTCCCACTGCCACACTGCATTGGGATGGCTGGCAGAGGAAGGGAAGAGGGCGATCAGGGAAGGCCATCCGGGTGGAGGGTGGAGCTGGGGCTCAGGGCTGCCAGTGGGGTAGGGGCTTGTCATTGAGGAGGAGGTGGGGGAGGGACTCTCCAGGGGCTGGTCATCGGAATGGGATCGGTGGGGGTGTCGGTGAGATTGGGACTGCGATTGGGGGAGGTGGGGGTTTGGAAAACCAGTGATGGGAGGGTTGCCAGGCTGGCCAGTAATTGGGAGAACCAATGCAATGGGGGGCCAACATGCATGCGCCGATCTCCATGCTGACAGATCAGCACATGCCCGGTGGCCCGCTCAGCGCAATGCTGCCGGCCTCTTGGATGGGAATAGGTCCCACCCCCAGATTTCCGTAGTGAATCACGCTAGGACATTGTGATGCACAGAGTGTCGAAGATTCATTCTGTAAATCAGCAGGATTTACTCCCATTGTCCCGCACGGAGGGAACTTAGAATTTTTTTGGGGGAATCCTGGCCGTAGAGTACACCAACCATGACATACTTTTCTGATTTTCCCTGCTCTTGCATGAAATACTGCAGCTATTAATGTTCAATGTTTCATGTTCAATTTTTCTACTTTGTCTAAATGTTTTGGAACATGTTTCCACACAAACGCACCAGATATATGCAAGTTGTTGTTGTCACCATACCATATGACCATGTTAAGATTAGTGGCGTTCTCCCCATCTCCTCTTTGGTGGGACACCGGCAGAATTCGCAGAGAATGGTGCAATTGGTTGACAACACTGCGTCTCTGGGAGATCTGCTACTCACCCACTTACTCACTCCAAGTTGGAGCAGGTAGTCAGGAGAACCCCATAGAGTTTCAGGACCAACAAAGAACCATTATTCCGAGCTTATATATTTAAGTCCTTGTTCCTTTAACTCTGATGGTTATTCTTTGCCTTTACCATCCTATGAATCCTGCCAAATGCTGCCTCCTTATTATATGGGGAGAACTGTCTTAAACATCGGCAATTGCTGAGATTAAAGTCTCCATCACATAAGCCCTTTTTAGGATACCCAAACTTCTCGAGAATGAGAGGCCTGCTTCATGGCTTTCTATTAGACTGAATGCACCCTCCTACCTGTGGTCTAAAAATGTTCCTGACATCAGGGAACTGTTGTTTGTTCTTTTTCCTCATTGTCATTGTAAATGTTTCCACTCTTCTCTGAACAGCTTCCGCCTGGGTATGGGTTAGAGTTGACAGTAAAGTTATGCTTTCTTGGGTGTCTCCGCTGACTAGGCCTGAAAGGCCTGCATCCTTCAGCCACTCTGCCTCCACTTCCCCCTCTGCACAGGAAGCAAAAGGAAAAAAATGAATGCAAGACAGAAAGCGACAATAAAGAAATTTAATTCATTAGACTGATCTATCCCCTTACAATATGGGGCTCAATTCTGAAACATGGTTGCCAACTGTAATTAAGATGTGGAGATGCCAGCGTTGGACTGGGGTGGGCACAGTAAGAAGTCTCACAACAGCAGGTTAAAGTCCAACAGGTTTATTTGGAATCACGAGCTTTCAGAGCACTGCTCCTTCATCAGGTGAGTCACCTACACTCAGCTGATGAAGGAGCAGCGTTCCAAAGGCTTATGATTCCAAATAAGCCTGATGGACTTTAACCTGGTGTGGTGAGACTTCTAACTAATGTATTCCTGGAAATTTCATCGCATAACTTTCCTCCACACTGCATTAGTCACCAGCACATCCATCCTTGTGACACATTGCCTTCCTACGCCAATTGGAAAACAAAAAGACCTATTGCCAACTGGATGATGCTTTATTGTCGGCCAGTCTTTTTTTCCTTTTTTAATATTTTTATATCTGATAAAGAGAAATTTTCCAAAAAAATGACAAAAAAGACTTCTGTAATATCCTGATGATTTTTCTCCAGGTTTGCACATGGTAGCATCCTGGAGTTAGATCTTCAATTCCTGGAGGCTGGAGGGTTGCTACAATCTGAAATTGAACCAGGAGACATTTCTTACCCTGGAGAGAATGTGTAAGTTCGTTCATCGCATATATTCAAGACTGAGTTAAACAGATTTTTGATCAACAGGGGAGTCAAGGGATTTGGGGGGCAGGCTGGAAAGTGGAGTTAAATACACAATCAGATCAGATCTTATTAAACAGGTTTGAAGGGCCAAATGCCCTACTCTTGCTCCTATTTCTTATGTTCCAAAAAATGGTCTGTCAATGTCTCTGATCCAAGCATTTCAATCTTCCATTGTTTGAACTTTTGATTACCGAAGACCAAGTAATAAAAACTAGGTTTTTCAAATGTTGTATCTGCCCTCTACAGATGTAAAAGTAAATAAAAGACCTAGGCCCTAAAATTCCATGAGAATTCTCCTTAATCTCCTGTTATAACCTCGAGAGGACACTGGTGGATTTGCTGAGAAACGACTGTAAATTGCAATAAACCGTGATCAGCTCAGGTTGAGTGGACACAATGATGTATCTGATCAGACAAAGGCATTATGCTCCAGATAAGTAAATGGTCTGTGCTCTGTACATATTTTAGAGTTAATATGGTGTAAGAAAGTTCATTTTACTGTAACCTAGGGGTATTTTTGGCTTCAACCTATGGGAATGAAGGAAACCTTAAATAGTTTAAAAATAACATAGTAGTTTTGATTTCATACAAACATACATACAAACTCGGATAAGCAATAGGCCAGCTAGATGTTCGAGCCTGCTCTGCCATTCAAAAAAATCATGGCTGATCTGTCTGTAATCTCCCACTTACCCCGAAAACCACCCTTTGTTTATCAAGAATCTATCCATACCACCTTGAAAACATTTAAAGGCTCTGCCTTTTGAGGAAGGGAATTCCAAAGACTCACGATCCTCTGAGAAAAATAAAAATGTTTTCATCTCTGTCTTAATTGAGTGACACCTTATTTTTAACAGTGACCCCTGGTTCCAGATTCTCTCAGAAGTGGAAACATCCTCTCCACATCTACACTGTCAAGACCCCTCAGGTTCTTACATATTTCAAGTAGTCTCTTAGTTTTCTAAACTTCAGCAGATAAAAGCCTAGCCTGTCCAACCTTTCCTCATAAGACAGCCTGCCACATTCCTGTTATTTATCTGAACTGCTTCTAATGTATTTACATCCTAATGTGGTCTCACCAGTGTCTTGTATGACTCATGCATAAACACCCAATCTATGTATGAAACTGCCCATGCAATAAACGATAACATTCTATTAGCTTTCCTAATTACTTGCTGTAGCTGCATACGAGCCTTTGCGATTCATGCATTAGGGCACCCGGATCCCTCTGAACCTCAGAGCTCGGTAATGTCTCACCATTAATTCAGTTTAGTAACATTAGAGGAATAACGAAATAGATCTCACGTACCATCAGGCACTTTCACAGCCACCTCCTCTTGTTCTTCCTGGTCATTTTCCTGGGTCGTCTGAATGTGTTTCACTTCACTCCAGTAGTCATCCATGGACAGTTCGTCCAGAGAATCCTGGGAGTAGGACCGTTCGTACTGAGGTTTCTCCATTGTTTTTCTGGAATGCACTTGGTTCATACTGTACTGTCCACATCTCCGACTGTAAAGCAAAGAGCACACGTCTTTAAAAAGAGCTGCTTCACATTACATCTCCTACCAAAATATCTTTTGTTTCTTGGATTCACCTTTAAGAAGCTTAGCTGAAACTGTTCGGGATAATTTTACCAAAGTTGTTGTTTGTGCATGGAAGTAAGTAGTTTGATAATATAGTTATCAGTTAATGAATCTAAACAGAAACTCCAGAGTTTGAAATTTTATTTACAACCATTCTTGTAAAGTGTCACATGATGTTACTGTTAAATGAAGTAAAGTACAAATTACTTTTCTCTTTTCAGATACTGACAAACCAGTATTTTCTGTTTTTATTTCAAATTTCTCTCACTTTTTTATGAATACAGTCACATATATTGATGAGTGACAGATCTTCTATCTGTCTGTGCAAAACCACATCATATCAGCATGAAACATGACAGTAATGTAAACCGAGATAAAATAGTGTGGTGTTACGCTATATTGTTGGATCTGTACAGAAACCATTACCTGCTGGTGATTCTTCATGGCAGAAGACATATACTGCAATGATAAGTATGATATTGTCTTCTTACATTAAACTAAAGCCTAGTCTTATGTCAACTTAGTATATTACATCTGATTTGTGACAACGAGTGCAAGTGGAGAAACAGAATAATGGAAAAAATAAACAGGAAAAGAAGCAAATGGCCAAAACGCGAAAAGAAAAAAATCAAAAGGAAAATGCTGGCCTCTGAAAGCCCCGAGCAGTCTGCATGAGAGTAAAACGATTTGAGGAGGCAATTGAGTAGGGCAGCATGGGAAATGATCCCGGGGCAGTGGGGATCTCTGCTTTTTAAAAGAAGAGTTAATAGAACAAGCCTTAGGCAGTTGAATTGATCATCTTGCAATTGATTACAATCCTTGAAGCTGTTAATATATAATCCTTCCTCCCCAATGCCATAGCAACCGTGAGCAACAGAACTGCTTGAACGTTCCCAGTGGCCAACACTGCTCTGACTCAAACGGCAGGCAATACATCATAAGATATAACTTTTCATCATGCAGCATGCCTGTCCATTGTTTCTGCCTTGTTCACTGGCTCTCTGCCAACATGCTCCTGTAGCTTATATTGAAGGATGGTTCTATACCCTTCAGGAGTCCTTGAGAACCTCACTCACATTCAATTTTTCCAATCCGAGTCAAGAGTTGAGTACTGGTGGGCTAACAACAGTGCTACAGTCAAGCCGATTCTTTATTCAGAAGTATACTTTACTGCAGAAACTACCAGTTTGTTGATCCTTACTGATCTTCCCCTCCCTATACCAAGGGCACTGAGGCCAGTTCACATTATCTCACTGCTCATTCATTATGGATCACAGAAGAAGCCATGACCCACCTGGTCCATATGATTCAGTGCTATATCAGCTAGTGTATTGCCTCCATTAGTTGCTACAGCCACAGCAATGGGGTAGATTTTGACTTTGCTTGTATAAAATGATGGATAGAGAGCTTGCAGGCCATTTTATATCTCTCTTCTTTTTAATTTCCAGCTTTAAGTGGCAGCTGGATCACTTTTACCCATTTTATACAATAACACAAATCATCATCAAACCTAATATGTTCTTTTTCATTAAGTTACATTGTGGTTAACACAGCAAGTCAGACAATAATTCAAACAAGCCACTCATATGATGCCAATTAAACCAATAAGACAACACATCACAAAAGACCACTTATTGCATTGCGTGAGGACTTGATCTTGCAAAAGCCCCTTTTCCTCAACCCCGCAGTGTGTTCCAGACACCTATCACTCTCTGTGTAAAAAACATGCCCCTCACATCTCCTTTGAACTTTCCGCTCTCACCTTAAGTGCATGCCTCCTAGTATTAGACATTTTAAATCTGGGGAAAAAAATTCTGACTGTCAACCCTATCTATGCCTCTCACAATTTTACAGACTTCTATCAGGTTTCCCCTCAGCCTCAGTTGCTCTAGAGAAAACAACCCTAGTTTGTCCAGCTTCTCATTATAGCTCATACCCTCTAATCCAGGCAGCATCCTGGTAAAACCTCTTCTGCACCCTCTCCAAAGCTTCCACATGCTTCCTGTAATGTGGCAACCAGAATTGAACAAAATACTCTAAGTGCAGCCTAACCAAAGTTTCCTCTTCTCTTCCTCGCCAGATGCAATAATCTCTGTTTGACCTAAACAATCTGTCTTGATTCCCCACACACAATGAAACGAGAGATTGATAATATATTAACCTCGGCATTTAGCCACAAATTCCAGTGAAAACTCATTTAATGAGAAATTCAATTATAATAATCCAAACATTTACCTATAAATTCTGTTACACTTGTTAAGAGTCCTGCAGTAGGACTTGCAATATTGCAGTTGAAGTTGCATATCTTTTGTCACATAACCTGTGGGGGTCACAATAATTGTAAGTAACATCTTGACAGCGTGGTTAAAAAGGAGGGCTTTGCAGCTGCAGACTCAGGCCACTGAGTGGCGCCTGGGAGCAGGCAAAGATTGTTATTAATACCATTTTTATTATTTTCTTTTACAGTTAATTTATCGTTTAAAATGGTATATTTTTTCTGATTTATTTATCATTACTTTATTTTAGGTGCCCCTTCATTATTTTGAGAGTGTTGCTATCTCCACAAAATGCACTCTGTTACTGTGAATAGTGAAGTTTCTTGTCAGGGGTTTCCACTGTAGCAGTGGTGGGCAACCTGCAGCCCAGGGGCCACACGCGGCCCATCTGGGTTCTGAGTGCAGCCCACAAGACATTTTGTTAACCATTGCCCATGCGCAGTGTTGTCACATTTTGTTGAATTTTGTCTGCATAGTTTTTTTTCCGACTGGTATGATTGAAGTGATACTTACGCAAAGAAAGCGCAAGTGAAGTGAGGTGTGTGCTGACTGCAGACAGCAATGACTCTGAGAGCCGTGCGCTCCCTCTGCGTCCAAAGTGTAAATATTTATTTTGTTTTTACAATTTGAAGTTGATGGTCATTCTATTAATATATGAATGATTTAGCACTTTCTATAACTTGTTATAGAATAATCAACGTGTCTTAAATGCATTCAATCTTATTCATGGGGTCATGGTTGGTGAACAAGTCTGATTTCAGCCTTGCAGTCCACTGAGATGAATGAGGGCCACTCGTACAGCCCACTCATTAGCCTAGATTGCCCGTCTCTGCTCTGTGTGGCCTTTCATCCAACTGCTGTGATCACTTCGACTCCAAGACTCTCCCTCACAGTAACATTCTCGGGGATTTTTCCTGCCCTGCCCGCCACGGGAATCGAAGCGGGGGGGGGGGGGGGGGGGGGGGGGGGGAGAGACCATACAAAGGTCCACTGACCTTGGGTGGGGTTTTCTGGTTTTGGGACAAGCGCGGATGGAAGTCCCACCCTCTGTGTCTCATGACCCCAACTTAGCCATTATAGGTAAACACTATTTTCCACCGCTCCTGCCCAGACCAAAGTGTTTGTAGGATTATTTCATTGGCATTAAGCCACGAGGGATCAGTCCCCACATATAGGCATGCTGATGTCACCTTCTACCTCTCACAAGCACTCGCAGGTTTTCACTGCCTCTATGTTGCCAAGCTGTTTATGCAAAATCCAGCCTTGGAGAAGCCATAACTTTCTCTAGCTAAACACTGGGAATAATAAAGACATTTGGCCCCCTCCACAAACGCTCATTTGATTATTTTCCTGTTTTTAAAAAGTATGGTAAAAATGCAAGATTTTGCATTCAGTCATTACACTCGAGTTGCTTTTATACTGGCCTGAGACGGCTGATAGTACCGGGAGTTCCTCTTGCATGTTTAAGTTTGTTAGATTCATTCAGTTCCTATGGCTGGGAAGTCCAAGTCTCCCTGACGGCCAGATTTTGTGACCACAGATAGTTTATAGTGGAATCACCACAGTCTGCATAAGACTCTCAAAACAGTTGTCAGCACAATTAATAATCATCTAAGACAAGCGTAATAACAACTGAAGTTTTCCTGGTAGAACAGCCATTTCTTCCAAGACAGCTAAAAACTCAAGCACAACAATGTCCCCTGGAAAAAGACTTTGGCTGGAATTCTCCAACCTTTCACGTTTCATCACCGCTGCCAGCGAGAACGGAAAATCTGGCACTCAGCCAAACCTCTGCTCAATGCAACGGGACTGGAGGTGGGAGAATCTGGCCCTTTATCTAAATGTAAGTTATGGGTTAATGAAACAGTGAACATTGTTTGGCATGCGATATTATTTTATTTCCCTTGTGAAAGAGTTCAGAGGAGTAATATTTTCCACTAATTAGTAGCTTAGATAAATAGTAAAACTGTGAGATTTCCAAGATTGCAGGTAAATATGGAAGATAACAAAAGGTGAAAGAAATTAAAAACACAGCGTTCTGTCAAATAGTATATTTTTGCCGACAGGATTTAGAAAGGAAAATTAAAGTCATTTAAAGAGCTTGGTAATCATTTTCTTTGAAAATAGGTCCTTAATCTTGCTATGTGAGATCTCTTCCTCTGCTAGATGGCTCAATTGCATTGAAATGACGCAGCCCCTATGCACATGCCAAGGCCCCTGGCCTCAGGATCTCTGCCGGGGGTGGTGAAGAAAGATATGCCGCAACCGGAATCTCTAGCTTCAGGTGTTTTTATTAAAACAAGGCAACAGGTAAAGTTGCACAACACGGTGGCTCCACTCTAGTTCCAGCAGTACACCAGGTCTTATTTAGATAAACTGACTAAAGTACACATTTTACAGTTTTGTAATATCCCAAGCAACTAAGTGACACTCACACAACATGTGGACAGTGTCCCTAACTAGTAGGAGCAAATCACACAAGGATCCTTTACTGAACAAATCTTAAGCAAGTTAAAATAACTAAATTCAGACGAATAGTAAATGTCCTACACAGCACTGTTTCAACACTTTGGAAGGAGGAATGGAGGCATAGACTATTTTCTAAATGGGAAAATGCTTAGGAAATCAGAAACACAAAGGGACTTGGGAATCATTGTTCAAGATTCTCTTAAGGTTAACGTGCAGGTTCAGTCGGCAGTTAGGAAGGCAAATGCAATGCTAGCATTCACGTATAGAGGGTTAGAATACAAGAGCAGGGATGTACTTCTGAGGCTGTATAAGGCTCTGGTCAGACCCGATTTGGAGTATTGTGAGCAGTTTTGGGCTCCATATCTAAGGAAGGATGTGCTGGTCTTGGAAAGAGTCCAGAGGAGGTTCACAAGAATGGAATGAAGAGCTTGTCGTATGAGGAACGATTGAGGACTCTGGATCTGTACTCGTTGGAGTTTAGAAGGATGAGGGGGAGATCTTATTGAAACTTACAGGATACTGTGAGGCCTGGATAGAGTGGATGTGGAGAGGATGTTTCCACCAGTAGGAAAAACTAGAACCAGAGGACACAACCTCAGGCTAAAGGGATGATCCTTTAAAACAGGGATGAGGAGGAATTTCTTCAGCCAGAGAGTGGTGAATCTGTGGAACTCTTTGCCACAGAAGGCTGTGGAGGCCAGGTCATTGAGTGTCTTTAAGACAGAGATAGATTGGTTCTTGATTAATAAGGGGATCAGGGGTTATGGGGAAAAGGCAAGAGAATGGGGATGAGAAAAATATCAGCCATGATTGAATGGTGGAGCAGACTCGATGGGCCAAGTGGCCTAATTCTGCTCCAATGTCTTATGGTCTTACACCAGAAACAACATGTCAAGGAATATATTCTCTATTCAGATGGAGGGTCACCACGATTTGTGTTCCTTCCCACAAATGCTGTCTGACCTTCCACGGTTTTTATTTCAAATTCCCAGCATCTGAAATACTTTACTTTTTTTTACATAAAATAACATAGTACTGCGCGCTTAATATAATGGATTCAGACGCCTTTCTCTTTTAGCTAGGCACTTTCCACTTTGCTAAATGTCACATCGTTATTGCTGCTAATCATGCTGCAGTGACTTTCACAGTTACAGACAGGGCTGACCTTGTGCTAGATATTGTCTACAGCTCAAGCACCAATAAATGGCATATCTACAGTCTCCATTGTAGAACATAGATAGCAAAGATGAGCCTGATAACATGTCTTTTTTGGAGCCAATTCTGTGTGTACCTGACAACTAAAATACAAGAGTGTATGCTTTCCTTACTTCTCAGGGAACTCCACTTCCCGCTCCAATTACATGATGGTCGTCAATAGGCCCAATGGGAAGGCCATGCTAAACTATGAATATAGCTTGCAAGGGAAGAGCTGAATTGCAAATATTTCAATAGCAAAACAATAGGGGGAAAAAAGCACGGCAAAAGATATAATGCAGGCACCCTTTTCAGAGAGATGGTTACAGAACTTTGGAGAGCCTGAATGGAAGTCATTTAGCTGTCCTTCTGTTCAGAGATATAAAATATTGTTAGGAAAATGGAATAAATGCAATTTATGAGGCACTGTCTTTATCACAGGGAGGGAGGCACCTTATCATTTCTCATCATGATCTCAAGGATAATTTTCCAACTTCTGTCAGTAAGGGTCTTGGTGGGAGTATAAGTAGAAATTTGGTCCATGCTGCATATAATTTTCTATTAGGTTTTCCTGCTACACAAGTCCACCCCTCATGCATTTTTTTGCAACAGTGGCTGTACGTCAAAGTATCTCACTGGGTTGTAAAGTATTTTGGAATGTCTTAAGAATATGAAAGACACAATACAAATGCAAGTTCTTTCTTTCCCTGAGGGCGGGATGTTCTGGCCATTCCCGCTGGTGGGATCTTCCAGGTCTATTGACAGCAACCCCCTGCCATGTGATTCCCAGCAGCAGAGGGTGTGAAGAACAGGAAACCCCACTGACAGCGGCAGAACTGGAAGATCCTGTCGCTGACCAATGGCGACCACAAAACACGTGATACAAATGCTGTGACATAACGTCCAATGTTTTCCGCCTCTACTTTTGTCAATCCAGGACTGTCTACCAATTTGCTTCAATGACGAAAATTGCTGGCCAGCAACTGCAGAAGCAGAAAAAAATAACCTAATCAGTCCAAACAATGGTTACGTGTTTCAGGTTGCATTCTAATTGCTTTTAATTTTCAGCTCTTTCTTTTCCAAGGGATAATTAATGGTTACACTCCAACGTACAACCTACTGAGAAAAGGAGCCTGCACTTTTTTAGATTGTTGCCAAGGTCACCTGCGAACACATAACAGCGTCTCTATTTTCAGCTGCCAAATTAAAAGGGTTGTTTATGCAGTACAAAGAATCATGCTGCAGTATAGAAATAAAATATCAGTGACTTTTAATTTCTTTCAGAAAACGAACAAAATGTCAGTTGTTGGCATCATGTTTTAACCTAACGTATTTTGAAAATAATGCAGGGAAAAATAGATGTTATCAGCTAATGTTGCAGAATCAATCAGCTAGGCAGCTAAATATTGAACTGCTTTGTGCCACCTGGAGCCTTGTTTGCTGATACCTTGTGTTCCAGGCACCCGGGAAAGTCCATTACAAGTATATGCAAAGAGTAGCACTACCCACCGCAGTTTAAATCCCAATGTGGCAATTTGAGGATTTGAAGTTAGTTGAATAAAACACTTAAATCTGGGCTTAAAACCTAGTCTCAGCAATGTTGACCATGAAGACATCAAATTGTCATAAAAACCCAACTGGTTCACCAGCACTCTTGAGGGAACAAAACCTTACATCCTGACTGGGTGACTCCACTCGGAAATGGTCTAACAAGCCAGTTGGATCAACCTGCTACAAAACTACATAATGAAAATAAAGCCAGATCGGCCACTTGGCTTTGAATATCAGGTTAGACAAATCTCCTGTCTTACCGTCACTCCTCAGCTAATAAACCAGTACTCCTCCATGTTGAATACCACTTGGAAGAAGCACCGAGGGCATCAAGGGCACAGAATGTACTTTGGGTGGGTAACCTCAATGTAAATCATCAAGGTCGGCTTGATAGCATCAAGATTGACTGAACTCTAAAGGACACATTCTGCACTCTCTCATTTCCTTCCCTATGAACAATATGCTGTCTGTATAGTGCGCAAGAAACAATACTTTTCACTGTATACCAATACTTGTGACAATAATAAATCAAATCGGGTGGCACGGTAGCACAGTGGTTAGCACTGCTGCTTCACAGCTCCAGGGTCCTGGGTTCAATTCCCGGCTCGGGTCACTGTCTGTGTGGAGTTTGCACATTCTCCTCGTGTCTGCGAGGGTTTCCTCCGGGTGCTCTGGTTTCCTCCCACAGTCCAAAGATGTGCAAGTTAGGTTGATTGGCCAGGTTAAAAATTGCCCCTTAGAGTCCTGAGATGCGTAGGTTAGAGGGATTAGTGGGTAAATATATGGGGGTAGGGCCTGGGTGGGATTGTGGTCGGTGCAGACTCGATGGGCCGAATGGCCTCCTTCTGCACTGTAGGGTTTCTATGATTCTATCTATCTGCCAGCCTGCGCCTGTAGTAGTTGGTGCTGGTGAGGGAACCAACATGACAGTAAAACCTAACTGACCTTGTGCTCATCAATCTACCTGTTGCAGATGCAAATGTCAGTGGAAGTATTGGTATGACTGACCACCCCATTTACACTAAAGATATCCTCCATCGTGTTGTGTGGTAGTACTACTGTGCTAATAGGATAGAAATAGCAGCTCAAAGCTGGCAATCTGTGTGGAGCACTGGGCCATCAGCAGCAGCAAAATTGCAATCTACCACAATCTGTAACCTCTCCTCACTCTACCATTACTATCAAACCAGGAACCATATCAGGTTAATGAGGAATGCAAGCGAGCATTACAGAAGCAGCACCAGGTATCCTTAAAAATGAGATTAAACAGCATAATCATCTTACAATAAACTGAATAATTCAACAATCAACAGATCAGATCAAAACTCTATGGTTCTGCAGCATCTAGTTGTGAATAGTGATAGACAATGGAACAACTATTGGGAGGAGGAAGTTCCACAAATATCCCTGTAAAGCTTTGATCTGCTCAGTTGGTTGTGGGATCACTTAGCGACTTCCACTGTCTGTCTTAAAAGTAGTTCTGTGTTGTAGCTTTGCCAGGTTGTCAGCTCATTTTTAGGTATACCTTTAGTTAATCAATCTCTATCCATTCTAATATATCACCCCAACACCACAAACTTTTATCTTATGTTACAACCTTTTATGTTGCACCCTATCAAATGCCATTTGGAAAACTAAATACACTATAGCCAAAAATTTCCAGTCTCACCATCGCGGGAATCGTAGTGGACGAGACAGAAAATTCGATGGACCATTTAAAGGCAGGAATTTCCGGTTTTGGGGCGCATGTGGCCAGAAAATCCTGTGCCATACCTTCTGATTCTCCTTTATCAACTCTGCTCATTACATCCTCAAAGAACTCTAATAAATTTGTCAAATGCGATTTCCCTTTCATTAAATCATGCTGACTCTGGTTGATTGTATTATGATTTTCTAAATATCCTTTTACAGTTTCCTTGATAATTGTTTCCAGCATTTTCCCAATGACAAACGTTAGGCCAACAGGTCAATGCTTTCCTACCTGTCTCTCTCCCTTCTTGCACTTTTCCAATCTGTTGTGACTCTTCCAGGACCGAGAGAATTTTGGAAGATTTCAACCTATGCGTCCACTCACTCTGCAGCCAGCTCTTTTAAGACACTAGGAAGCAGGCCATCATGTTCAGGAAACTTGTCAGCCTTTAGTCTCATTAGTTTCCTCAGCACTTTTTCTCCAGTGATCAGGATTGTTTTAAGCTCCTCCCTCCCTTTCACCTCTTGACTTCTACTAGTCTTGGAATGCTTTTTGTGTTTTTACATAGAAGATGGATACAAAATATTTGTTCAAAAACTCTAACTTTCCCTTATTTTCTATTATTAATTCCTCAGTATCACCCTACAAAAGACCAACACATACTTTAGCTACTGTTTTCCCCTTGACATAGTTTATAATACTTTATTAATAGGATGTGGGCATTGCTAGGCAACATTTATTGCCCATCCCTAATTTCCCTTGAGAAGGGTGGCACGGTGGCACAGTGGTTAGCACTGCTGCCTCACAGCGCCAGAGACCTTGGTTCGATTCCCGGCTTAGGTCACTGTCTGTGTCTGCGTGGGTTTCCTCCGGGTGCTCTGGTTTCCTCCCACAGTCCAAAGATGTGCAGGTTAGGTGCATTGGTCATGCTAAATTGTCCCTTAGTGTACCCGAACAGGCGCCGGTGTGTGGTGACTAGGAGTTTTCACAGTAACTTCATTGCACTGTTAATGTAAGCCCGCTTGTGACTTATAAATAAATAAATGTGATGGTGAGCAGCCTCTTGAACTGCACTTGTAGAAGCTTTTAGTGTTTGTCCTTGTATTTCTTGTTAGTTTTCTACACAAATTGGTAGACTAATTTCTCCCCCTTTTTTAAGTCATCCTTTGAGGGTTTCTAAAATGTTCCCAATCTTCTGGGTTACCCCTATTCTTTGTTATTCCTTGCAGCATTATAAGTCTTTTCTTTCAACATAATGCCATCCTTCGCTTTCTTACTTAGCTCAAAGGGGAGAGCAGCCTATGGTCATCTGGGCGTATGGCGACTTCATCTTTGCTTTGAGTTCGCCATGGATGGTGCATCCTACTCCTAATAGAGTCTTCCTTTCTCAGTGGAATATATCCTTGTTGAGAATTATAGAATATCTCTTCAAATGTCTGTCACTGCTTTTTTTAAACTAATTCTTGGGACATGGGCGTCGCTGGCTGGCTGGCATTTATTGTTCATACCTAGTTGCCAGAGGGCAGTTGAGAGTAAACCACATTGTTGTGGCATTGGAGTCACATGTAGGCCAGGCAAGGATGGCAGATTTCCTCTCCTGAAGGACATTAGTGAACCAGTTGGGTTTTCACGACAATCGACAATGGTTTCATGGTCATTAGTAGATTCTTAATTCCAGTTCCTTTTATTGAATTCAAATTCCACCATCTGTCGTGGCGGGATTCGAATCCGAGTCCCTAGAACATTAGCTGAGGCTTCTCTACCACCTTACTTTTTAACCTATTTTTCACTTTAACCGAATCTATCTTCATATTATTGTAATTGCCTTTATTTAAGTTTAAGACTAGTTTCAGAACCATATTTCTCATCCTCAAACTGAATGTGAAATTCTATCATTTTTTGATTATTGTTTTCAAGAGGATCTGTTATGAGGAGTTCATTAATTAATCTGTCTCATTACACATTACCAGGTCTAAAATAACATGTTCCCTGATTGCTTCCACAATTTACTGTTCCAAATACATTCAAGAACTCACAGAAGGTATTTTTCCAATTTGATTTGTCCAATCTATAAGAAAATTAAAGTCACCCACAATTACTGCCATACCTTTCTTACAAGCCGCCATTATTTCTAGATTTATATTCTGTCTACAGTGTAGCTACTGTCAGGGGGCCTAGAAACTTCTCCTTCCACTGACTTCTTTCCTTTGCCATCTCTTATCTCAACCCAAACCAATTCTAGATCATTTCTCATTACCATACTAATCTCATCCTTTATTGACAGAGTTACCCAGCTCCTTTTCCTTTCTTCCTGTCCTTATAGAATATCAAATACACTTGAATATTCAAATCCCTGTTACTTTACATCTGCCAGCAACAATGAACCTTGATCACCCATCATTTCTAGCTCCAGAGGTCTGGAGTATTGAAAAACCCGATTGATATTAAAATAACCTGCCTCCTCTAAATGGGCTCATTTGTTGTCTTTAGCTCCACTAACCTTAAGTACTTATTGCTCAGTTAAACCCAGACAAGTTGGCGTGAACTAACAACACTTACTTTAAGTTCAAGATAATATCATGTGTCAGCTTGGCTCCATTGGTATTACTCCTGCTTCTGAATCAGATGGTTAAGAGTTCAAGCCACATTTAAAAAGGCATGTACTTTAGGTGATGCTTCAGTGCAGCAATGAGAGAATATTACATTGTTGGAGCTACTGTCCTTTTGATGAAATGTAAAACAGTTCAACCTGCCTGCTTGGGTGGACATAAATATTCCCACAGCAGTATTTGAAAAAGAGCAGAAAGTTATCTAGAGTAACAATTAATGACCAAGGCTTAGGTGCACAGGGCACAATTTCACATTTGCAGATGATACAAAACTCAGAAGCATTGTGAACTGCGAGGAGAATAGTGTAGAACTATTGCCCTGTGGCTCTATGATACAGACAAGTTGGTAAAATGGGCAGAAAAGTGGCCGATGAAATTCAACGCAGAGAGGGTGAGGTGATTCATTTTGGTTGGAAGACCATGGAAATACAATACAAAATAAATGTTACAATTCAAAAGGGAGTGCAGGAGCAGGGGGACCTGCTGGATGTATGTGTACATAAGAACATAGAACATAGAACATTACAGCGCAGTACAGGCCCTTCGGCCCTCGATGTTGCGCCGACCAGTGAAACCAATCTAAAGCCCATCGAACCTACACTATTCCAATATCATCCATATGTTTATCCAATGACCATTTAAATGCCCTTAATGTTGGCGAGTCCACTACTGCTGCAGGCAGGGCATTCCACGCCCTTACTACTCTCTGAGTGAAGAACCTACCTCTGATATCTGTCCTATATCTATCACCCCTCAATTTAAAGCTATGTCCCCTCGTGCTAGGTATCACCATCCGAGGAAAAAGGCTCTCACTATCCACCCTATCTAATCTCTGATCATCTTGTATGCCTCTATTAAGTCACCTCTTAACCTTCTTCTCTCTAACGAAAACAACCTCAAGTCCTTCAGCCTTTCCTCATAAGACCTTCCCACCATACCAGGCAACATCCTAGTAAATCTCCTCTGCACCATTCCCAATGCTTCCACATCCTTCCTATAATGCGGCGACCAGAACTGTACACAATACTCCAAGTGCGGCCGCACCAGAGTTTTGTACAGCTGCAACATGACCTCCTGGCTCCGAAACTCAATCCCTCTACCAATAAAAGCTAACACTCCGTAAGCCTTCTTAACAACCCTATCAACCTGGGTGCCAACTTTCAGGGATCTATGCACATGGACACCGAGATCTCTCTGCTCATCCACACTACCAAGTATCTTACCATTAGCCCAGTACTCTGTAATCCTGTTACTCCTTCCAAAGTGAATCACCTCACACTTTTCCGCATTAAACTCCATTTGCCACCTCTCAGCCCAGCTCTGCAGCTTATCTATGTCCCTCTGTAACCTGCAACAACCTTCCGCACTGTCCACAACTCCACCGACTTTAGTGTCATCCGCAAGTTTACTAATCCATCTTTCTACGCTCCCATCCAGGTCATTTATAAAAATGACAAACAGCAGTGGCCCCAAAACAGATCCTTGCGGTACACGACTAGTAACTGAACTCCAGGATGAACATTTCCCATCAACCACCACCCTCTGTCTTCTTACAGCTAGCCAATTCCTGATCCAAACTGCTAAATCACCCTCAATCCCATGTGTCCGTATTTTCTGCAATAGCTTACCGTGGGGAACCTTATCAAACACTTTACTGAAATCCATATACACCACATCAACTGCTTTACCCTCATCCACCTCTTTCGTCACCTTCTCAAAGAACTCAATAAGGTTTGTGAGGCACGACCTACTCTTCACAAAACCATGTTGACTATCCCTAATCAAATTATTCCTTTCAAGATGATTATATATCCTATCTCTTATAATCCTTTCCAAAACTTTGCCCACAACAGAAGTAAGGCTCACTGGTCGATAATTACCAGGGTTGTCTCTACTCCCCTTCTTGAACAAGGGGACAACATTTGCTATCCTCCAGTCTTCTGGCACTATTCCTGTAGACAATGACGACATAAAGATCAAAGCCAAAGGCTCTGCAATCTTCTCCCTAGCCTCCCAGAGAATCCTAGGATAAATCCCATCCGGCCCAGGGGACTTATCTATTTTCACACTTTCCAGAATTACTAACACCTCCTCCTTATTAACCTCAATCCCGTCTAGTCCAATAGCCTGTATCTGAGTTTTCTCCTTGACAACATTGTCTTTTTCCTGCATGAATACTGACGAAAAATATTCATTTAGTGCCTCTCCTATCTCTTCAGACTCCACACACAACTTCCCACTACTGTCGTTGACTGGCCCTAATCTTACCCTAGTCATCTTTTATTCTTGACATACCTATAGAAAGCTTTAGGGCTTTCCTTGATCCTACCTGCCAAATACTTCTCATGTCCCCTCCTGGTTCTTCTTAACTCTCTCTTTAGGTCCTTCCTGGCTAACTTGTAACTCTCAAGCGCAATAACTGAGCGTTCACATTTCATCTTTACATAAGTCTCCTTCTTCCTCTTCACAAGAGATTCAACTTCTTTAGTAAACCACGGTTCCCTCGCTCGACCACTTCCTCCCTGCCTGACAGGTACATACTTATCAAGGACACGCAGTAACTGTTTCTTGAACAAGCTCCACATTTCAATTGTGCCCAGCCCCTGCAGTTTCCTTCCCCAACCTATGCATCCTAAATCTCGCCTAATCGCATCATAATTTCTTTTCCCCCAGCTATAACTCTTGCCCTTCGGTATATACCTATCCCTTTCCATCATTAAAGTAAACGTAACTGAATTGTGGTCACTATCACCAAAGTGCTCACCTACCTCCAAATCTAACACTGGTCTGGTTCATTACCCAGTACCAAATCCAATGTGGCCTCGCCTCTTGTTGGCCTATCTACATACTGTGTCAGGAAACCCTCCTGCACACATTGGACAAAAACTGACCCCTCTAAAGTACTCGAACTATAGCTTTTCCAGTCAATATTTGTAAAGTTAAAGTCCCCCATAACAACTACCCTGTTACTTTCGCTCCTATCCAGAATCATCTTTGCAATCCTTTCCTCTACATCTCTGGAACTTTTCGGAGACCTATAGAAAACTCCCAACAGGGTGACCTCTCCTTTCCTGTTTCTAACCTCAGCCCATACTACCTCAGTAGACGAGTCCTCATCAAATGTCCTTTCTGCCACCGTAATACTGTCCTTGACTAACAATGCCACACCTCCCCCTCTTTTACCACCTTCCCTGCTCTTACTGAAACATCTAAAACCCGGAACCTGCAACAACCATTCCTGTCCCTGCTCTATCCATGTCGCCGAGATGGCCACAACATCGAAGTCCCAGGTACCAACCCATGCTGCAAGTTCACCCACCTTATTCCGGATGCTCCTGGCGTTGAAGTATACACACTTCAAACCACTTTCCTGCCTGCCAGTACACTCCTGCGACCTTGAAACCTTATCCATGACCTCACTACTCTCAACCTCCTGTACACTGGAGCTACAATTCAGGTTCCCATCCCCCTGCTGAATTAGTTTAAATCCTCCCAAAGAGCATTAACAAATTTCCCCCCAAGGATATTGGTACCCCTCTGGTTCAGGTGTAGACCATCCATTTGTAGAGGTCCCACCTACCCCAGAATGAGCCCCAAATGTCCAGGTATCTGAATCCCTCCCTCCTGCACCATCCCTGTAGCCACGTGTTCAACTGCTCTCTCTCCCTATTCCTCTCCTCACTATCACGTGGCACGGGTAACAAACCAGAGATAACAACTCTGTTCTAGCCCTAAGCTTCCACCCTAACTCCCTGAATTTCTGCCTTACATCCCCATCCCTTTTCCTACCTATGTCTTTGGTGCCTATGTGGACCACGACTTGGGGCTGGTCCCCTTCCCCCTTAAGGATCCCGAAAACACGATCCGAGACATCACGGACTCTGGCACTTGGGAGGCAACACACCAACCGCGAGTCCCTCTCGTTCCCACAGAATCTCCTATCTGTCCCCCTAACTATGGAGTCCCCAATAACTAATGCTCTACTCCTCTCCCCCCTTCCCTTTGAGCAACAAGGACAGACTCTGTGCCAGAGACCTGTACCCCATGGTCTTTGAAGATGACAGGACAGGTTGAGAGAGTGGTTAATGGGAGAAGTTAATACAGTATTCCAGGCTTTACTAATAGGGACATAGAGCATAAGGCAATGAAGTGCTGTTAAACTTGTATAGAATACTGGTTCGCCCCCAACTGGAGTATTCCATTCAGTTCTGGGTGCGACACTTGAGGAAAGATGTGAAAATATTCTTGAGAGAGTGCAGAAAAGATTCAAAGAATGGTTCCAGGGATAAGGAATTTGAGTGACATAGGTAGATTGGAGAAATTGGAACTGTTTTCCTTGGAGAAGAGAAGGTTGATAAAGGTATTTAAAATCACGAAGGGTCTGGACAGAGTAGATAAGGAAAAACTATTCCCATTTGTAGAAGAATCACAAACAAGAGGACACAGATTTAAGGTAATTGGCAAAAGAAGCAATGGAGAGATGAAGAGAAACATTTTCACTCAGCAAGTTGTTGGGATCTGGAATGCACTGCCTAAGTATGCGGTGGGGCATGCTTAAACAAGTCATTTAAGAGGAAATTGGAATATTACCTGAAAGGGAAGATTTTGCAGGGTGATGGAGGAGGATTTGATCTACAGAGAGCCAGCACAGACATGAAAGACTGAATGGCCTCCTTCTGCCTTAGTGTAACAACACTATGATGCTGTGACCAAATTACCCTCATTGATCCTTCGTCTGATTTAGTGATTGTGGAACCTGATGAGCTAAATTGGTTGCTACATTTGCTTGTATAACAGTGATTTTATGTTCAAAATAATTTATTCGATATGAAGAGCTGTAGGGTGTCCTGACAACATGATAAGGTGTGATATAGGCTGGAATTTTACCGGCACGCCCGCCCCGATTCCGGGATCGGGCGAGACTCGGAGAACGCCAATCTCCGTTGGCCTCGGGTGGGCTCATACGAACCTCAGGCAGACATGCCAGTAAAATTCCACCCATAGTGTTTAAGTTTTTTCTTATTTTCCAGCTGACATTAAGCCATTTATAATAATGTTGAAAATCTGAAGCTCGGGGCTACAGTGTGTTATCAGGTACACAAAACAAATGAGATTTACAGATAAGTTGTGCTGTGTATATTTAATTTTTGAACCACGTCATAATCTAAAAAGTTACTATTCATTCACTGAAGGACACACAAGAAACTAAAACAGTGTAAGAGTTATCTGAGTTAGAAGGTAGCATGAATAACCTGATGTCATTGTGAAATAAAAATAAATTGAATGTACTGAAAATACAGAGCAGATCACAATCATCTGTAGAGAGAAAACAACAGGGTAGCTTTAGCGACCTTCATCTGACTGAAGGGTAAGAAATAAACAGGCATTTTAGTCATTCTGGAAAACAGAAAGGACCAGAGAAGGAAATATTATTTTAAATGGCCTGCAAACACATAACAGGTGATATCATAGGTCACTGAGATAATGGAGTCATGGAAAGAAAAGAATGTAAAAATAGGAGGGAGAGGGTGAAAAGACACAGGATCGTTCACAATTAAAAGTTGGTTTAAAAAAGGCTTAGTTAAAAACAATGAGGAATGAATAAATGAGAAAAAGAGTGAAAGAGCTGTGTATTTAGCAGAAATGAAATTTATGCAGAAAATACAAGTGAAGTAATATAAATCCCAAATCATGAGAGATAAGAACAGGCCCACATAGATCTCCACCAGCATTGTGCTTGATGAAAGGTCTCGAACTCAAATGTCAACCTACATTCCATTTATCCCGATATGAGCAGACCTGGTCTCTATCACAAGTTGTAAAAAGAATTGAGTCTGTAGCTGTAGTCTGAAGTTAGTAATGTCAGTATTAAGACCACTGAGGTACTGTTCTTGAAACTTGCATTGAGCGTCATTGTATCAAAGTGAGGTGGATTAAAGCAATGAGCCACATCCTCATCCTTTCCTCATCTCCACCCCATTTATTTCTTCCTTCCCCTACATTGTTTTCCTCATTCTACCTCTCTGCACCTCCTCAGCCCACCCTTCCTCCTTCCTGTTCATTCTTTTTCCCCTCGTTGTCTTACCCCTCCCCATTTTCTCCTTTTCTGCCATTCAGTCTTTCCTCCCCCCTACTAATTCCTTATTCCAGTTATTTCCTGCCCTGTAGCCCTGCCTGTCCTGAATATAGCACTTAATCTTGTCCCCCATATGCAATGCAATATTGATTAATATTTATCCAAAAAAAAAGACCTGACCAGGCAATGTTGAGTAAAGATGTTGGGTCAAATTTTTGCATTAGGATAACCTCCAGTGGCTTCCCTTTTGCCTTTCTAAATTATTTGTTCATGGAATTTGACCGTTGCAGGCAAGATCGGCATTTAATGTCCATCATTAATTGCCCTTGAGAAGGTGGTGGTGAGCCGCCTTCTTGAGTTGCTTCAACCTGTACAGTGAATTTGCAGTGTTGTTGCTATGGGAACACTGATTTCCAGGGACTTTCTTGTATTGTGCAGATTAAAGAAAACAGCTGTCATAGTTTAGACGTTCATTGGGTGCTGCTATTTCTGTACATACAACAGTCAAGTTCCATAAAAAATGTGCTGAATGAGTGTATTCTTGCAAATTGAATGAAGCAATCTATAGTATAAATTTTCATTTTAGGGTCAAAAAGTGAAAGAAAACAACTTCAAAGAATTAATCTACATTTGAACCATATGATATGATTTTTCTTTCATAGCAGGTATAGAGTTTCAGTGAGGGATTGTGACTCCTGCAGAAACCCTTCAATTATTTCAACAGGGAAGACCTGCACTTCCTAAATCTACATATCAATGACTTGGATGAAAGTTCCTAATGTATGGTTGCTAAATTTGCTGATGACACAAAGAAATGTAGGAAAGTAAGTTGTCAAGACGACAAAGAGTTTTCAAGGGGATTTGGATAGATTGAGTGAGTGGGCAAAAATTTGGCAGGTAGAATATAATGTGGAAAACTGTGAATTTGTCACTTTGACAGGAATAATAGAAAATCAGTGGCCTTTTGGCTAAAATCAAGCATCAGATTGCTTCTTGGCCTTTTGGCTAACATCAAGTGTAAGCGTTCAGAGTAACCAATCAGGTTAAACTGAGGCTTCATCTGATGCAGTTTTTTAAAGCCATCTTAGCCATTTGGCCAAGATGAAACTCATATTGAGCCCGGGATGGGGTGTAATGCCTCATCCTGTCAGCTTCAAGCCCAATATGGGATGTGTATCCTTGTCTTGTCAGCTTGGGGCTGGTTTGTCCCTCATATGGGGACTCTGATTGGACTTAATTCGCTTTTTGATTAGGAATAAAGTACCAAAGGTACCAAAAAAAAATCAAGCCCAGGATAAGATGCAATGCCTTTTCTCGTCAGCTTGGACCTTGTATGTCTCTCTTTTGGGGATCATGTACTGGATTAAATTTGAATTGGTTTTTGGAGCAAGCAAGGCGATGGATTAAACTCTTGACCTGTCAACTCTGCACACTGGCTTTGTAATTTTAGAAAAAAGAATTTTTTTTAAGCAGGCCTTTTGGCTAAGATTAAGTGTAGCTCTGATCAAGCCTGAGATCAGATGTAATACCTGTTCTTGTCAGCTTGCATGTAGTATGTATCTCTTGCGGGAACCATGAACTGGATTGAAATTGAATTGGAATTGTTTTTTGGAGCAAGCAGGGAGATGGACAAGGGCTTGCTCTGTCCACTCTGTGCATTGGCTTTGCAACTCTGAGAAATGAATTCATTTTCTTTAAAAAGTGTATTATTTGAATGAGCTCTGAGCTACAGAGAGATCTGAGTGTCCTATCCAGTTTCCTAATCACTTGCTGTATCTTTATGTTGACATGAATCGCAAAATGTCAGCATACAGGTGCAGCAAGTGATTAGGAAGATAAATGGAATGTTGGTATTTATTGCAAAGGGAATGGAGTATGAAAGTTGGAACGTGTTGCTACAGCTGTACAGGGCTTTAGTTAGATCACTGGATAAAAGCAAATTACTGCGGATGCTGGAATCTGAAACCAAATGAGAAAATGCTGGAAAATCTCAGCAGGTCTGGCAGCATCTGGAAGGAGAGAAAAGAGCTGACGTTTTGAGTCCAGATGTCCCTGCTGAGATTTTCCAGCAGTTTCTCTTTTGGTTAAGGTAGATCACAGTTGGAACACTGTGCACAGTTTTGGTCTCCATCCTTAAGAAAATATATAATTGTATTGGAAGCAGTTCAGAGAAGGTTCACAACTCTTTCCTGGGAGGTAGGAGTTGTCTTATGAGGAAAGGTTGAGCAGGTTGGGCTTATACCCATTGGAATTTAGAAGAATGAGAGATGATCTTATTGAGACATAAGATCCTGAGGGAATTGGACAAGGTAGATGCTAAGGGGAAGCTTCCCTTTGTGGGGGAGTCCAGAACTAGGGGGCACTATTTAAAAATTAGGGTTCCCTTATTTAAGCTGGAGACGAGCAGAAATATTTTCTCTGACAGGATTATTGGTCTGTGGAATTCTCCACAGTGAATGTTGGGTTATTGAATATATTCAAGGCTGCGTTAAATAGATTTTTGATCGACAAGGGAGTCGAGGGTTTGGCGGGGGGTGCGGGGTGGGGTGGATTAGAGCGGAAAGTAGAATTAAAGACCACAAACAGATCAGCCATGTACGTATTGAATGGTGGAGCAGGCTCAAGAGGCTGAATGGCCTACTCCCGCTCCTAATTATGTGTGCTGATATGTATATATATCATGCTGGCAGAGCACTGACTGTGAATAGCTCTGCATTAGGCTCCAGTTCATGTATCATGCTCAGTTCAATCCCACTGGGCTCCATACAACTTCACCATACTAAACCAAAGACGTGTGGGTTAGCTGGATCGACCATGGTAAATGCATGGGGCAGCGGGGATAGAGCAGAGGGGAGTGCCTGGTGAGATGCTGTTTCGGAGAGTCAGTGCAGATTCAATGGGCCAAATGGCATCTTTCTGCACTTTAGGGATTCTATGGTTCTAAAACAGCTGAGAGGGAGTTAAAAGGTGGGTGCTGCATCTCCAGTGCTTGCATGGAAAGGTGCCGCAGCAAAGGGTCTCTTTCAGTATTCCATGGGAACCATTCCCTCCACAATACTGTGCTCCACTCCTGTCATCTCCAACAACCATTCCCTTTCCCACAGCACCACCAATCTTATACCTCCTCCCTAGTCACTGTTCAAGGCCTCAAACATTCCTTCCAAATGAAACAATGAATTACTTGTACTTCTGCAATTTAGCATTCTGTATTCGCTGCTCATGATGTGATTTCTTCTACACTGGACAGACCGAATGTAAACCAAGTGACTGCGTTTCAGAACATCGCCATTCAGTCAGCAAGCCCCAAGTTTCCTGTCACTTGTCATGTCAATTCTCTGCCTTGCTCCCACCCTGACCTTTCTGTCCTTGGACTGCTACGGTGTTCCCATGAAGCTCCACACAAAGCTCATCGTGGGCTGGATTTTATGGCTGCCTGCCTGATGTGTTTTCAGTTGGTGGATGTTCCACCCACCTCCAACCCGGTGGGGTGGGAACAGTGCCCACTAGCTCACCTGCCCATAGGCCTATTGAGGCCCTTAAGTGGTCATTAATGACCTCAATCTGCCTCCAATGCGTTGGGCTGTGGAAGCTGGGAAGAATGGGAAGACTGTTTTTTTCCCATCAAGGTTGGTGAAAGGGTAGGGAAATGTGCATTGGGGGAAGTTCCAGTCTCTGTTTGTTAAGGCTGCTTGCTGCGTAAAATCAACGCGGGGCAACCTTTCTGACCGACTTATCCAAATTCAGCGTTATATTTTCACTCTGTGCTCGACAGCGTTCTGGATTCCACTCTTGAGTTTAACAATTTCAGACATAACCTCTGCCCCACGTTTCTTTCCTTATTTGCTGGTTTGTTTTCTTTCTCATTTTTTTCTTTGTTCTTCACTTTGCATTCAGACAGCAGCTTTTCACACATCATCCGTCTGCATTTTTTTGTTCCTTTGACTTCTGTATCATGAAATGACTTCACAGAATCACAGAGTTTTATACAGCACAGAAGGAGGCCATTCAGCCTTTTAAGTCTTCACCAGCTCTCTGAATGAGCAATTCACTTAGTGTTATTATCCTGCCATTTCTCCATAACCCCGCACACTGTCCATTTTTAGCTAACTGTCTAATTCCCTTTTGAATGTTTGATTGTTCCAACCTGTACTACACTCTCAGACAGTGAACTCCAGACCCTAATCACTTGCAGCAAGTATAGCACTCTCAAGTCTTCCTTCAGCCTGTGTTTCTTCAAGGAAAACAGTTCCAGCTTCTCCAATCTATCTTAATTACTGAAGTTCCCCACTGATCTTTGCAGCACTCTCTCCAATGCCTCCACATCCTTCTTAAATACAATGGCCTCGCTTGTCCCGAAACTCAATGGATATTTCCATTGCCCTGCCCTTGCCCGCTCTGATTCCCGTGGCGAGTGGGGCGGTAAAATTCCAGCAGGTATCTTATATAAGTTCAACATAACTTCTTTGCTTTAATACTTTCTGCCTCAATTAATAAAGCCTAGCTAAGATACTGTATGTTTTATTAGCCGCTCTCTCAACCTACCACCTGCACATATACACCCAGGCCCCTCTGCTCCTGCAGCCCCTTTAGAGTTGTATCTTTTATTATATTTTGTTTCTTCTTACCAAATGAATCATTGCACATTTCTCCGCATTGAACTTCATCTGCTACCTGTCTGCCAATTCCACCAATTCGTCTATGTTCTTTTGCAATCTTGCACTATCCTCCTCACAGTTTATTTTTTTTTTCAAAGGGAAATATCCTTCCAGCACCCAAGAAATTGGAAAATGAAACATCAACTCTGTTTCTATCTTCACAGATGCTGCTTGATCTGCTGTGTATTCCCAGCATGCCTGTTTTTATTTTGTCTTTGACACCAAAGCCTTGCCCAGTTCTGTCCCCACATCATTCAATTAAAGGAACATCTCTTCATTTCAATACCCATTCAACAACATGACAACATTAATTTACACGATCATGCCAATCCTCAGCATCTGAGTGATGTAGTGAGCAACAAATCACTAGTCAACTCCCTTTCCTCCATGACTCTAACTGATAATAACAAAGCATGACAACAGCGCAAATCTGTTTAATAACAAAATCCAAAGTGAACACAAGCCAGCCTATATCTTTCAAGTCCTGTGCTTTCTCTTGCACCTTTCCAGCCTATCACCAATTGAGGTCCCTGAGTGAATAATTAATGAGCACATAAGGACTCCATCCCATTGCCATGGCGACCAGACCTGCTGTCATGCAGGGAGCACGAGAAGTAAATGTGTGCAGCTGCTTCTCATCCCCAAAAGGGAGGGTGTTACTCCCTCAAGGGCACTCAGTGCCTAATCAAGAGATTGGCATCAGGAAGGGAGTCTTGCTGGGAGGCGCCGCTCTTTCCTTATTGCAGAATCCCACTTCCTTGTGACCACTGCTCATGAAACCCCTCTCACTAATGGTGTAGTTTTGCCGAAGTGCATCAGACCATGACAGCAGCATCTCCTCTAACCAATGACAGCCCTGCAACTGCCCTTATGTAGCCCCATAACTCGCCCGACGACACTCCCCGAACAGCCCCGCGACTTGCCCGGCGATGCCCCCTAAACAGCCCCGTGATGACATGTCAAGCAGAACACCGCTGCTCCAAAGGCCCACAGGAAAGTGTCACCAACTTTCGGCTACCTCCTCAGATCTTCCTTCAAGCCCACTTTGCTTCATGTTTGCTCCCTTTACAGCTCTTTCTATAACTTGAAGCTTCCTTTAACTTTACCCCTGGAAATATAGAGACTCGCAGGGCTGTTCAGACTTGACATGGCCAAAGGTCTGAAAGTGTGCTTGGAAAATGAAGCTCGAGTGTACGTGCAGATGACGAGAGTGCACCAACAGGTGTCAGGAAGCTAAGGATAGGTTGACTGTCCTTGGTTGTGCCAATGCAGCTGGCACACACAAATGTAAATTGGCTGCTGTTGAAAAAAGCAAATGCCCCAGGATCTTCAATAGTATTCGGTCATTAGCTGTTCACTGTTATGCCAATAAGGGAGCCTGGGTAACCAGGGACACTTTTTCTGATTTGGTTTCACAACCACTTTGTAGGCAGAATTGAAGATGGTGCCATGGGTGGCAATTTATTACAGGTACCCTGCACTTATTATTCAGTGATACATCTGACTTTGCTAGCCATTTTATTAACTTTAGGCGATATGTAGCCGAGGCTCAGGCTATTGTAATGTAAGTGGCCTCATGCTATATCCCGAATCTGAAAAACAAAATTATCTGAAATGGCCCTGAGGATTTTGGATAGTGGATGTTTCATCTGTAAAATGTTGCGCAATGAAGTTCTAGCTACTCTAAAGATTAATGATTCAAAATACCATATGGTTCAAAATAACGTGCCTATCGGCATTCATATTTTTCACTTAAAAAACCAAGGCTGGAGTTTTCCGGCCATTCACGCCCAGCCGCCACTGCCAGTGAAGAAGGAGAATTTGGCGCTCAGCCAAATCTCTGTTCTGCAGCGGGACTGAAGAATCCTGCTAGCATGAATGGCTGGAGAATCCCGCCCATATTTTACTGATTTTGGGTACTCAAATGACTAATACATAGGAAAACAGTGCAACAGTAGATTTTGAAATGATATGGCCGCCAGATTATCTAGGAGCTGTTTGTGATTTATATAAACGATCTGGAAGAAGGTGTAACTGGGGTGATCAGTAAGTTTGCGGACGACACGAAAATGGCTGGACTTGCAGATAGTGAGGAACATTGTCAGAGGCTACAGAAGGATATAGATAGGCTGGAAATTTGGGCAAAGAAATGGTAGATGGAGTTCAATCCAGATAAATGCGAAGTGATGCATTTTGGTAGAACTAACGTAGGGGGGAGTTATACGATAAATGGCAGAACCATAAAGGGTGTAGATACGCAGAGGGACCTGGGTGTGCAAGTCCACAGATCCTTAAAGGTGACGTCACAGGTGGAGAAGGTAGTGAAGAAGGCATATGGCATGCTTGCCTTTATAGGACGGGGCATAGAGTATAAAAGTTGGGGTCTGATGTTGCAGTTGTATAGAACGTTGGTTCGGCCGCATTTGGAATACTGCGCCCAGTTCTGGTCGCCACACTACCAGAAGGACGTGGAGGCTTTAGAGAGAGTGCAGAGGAGGTTTACCAGGATGTTGCCTGGTATGGAAGGGCTTAGTTATGAGGAGAGATTGGGTAAACTGGGGTTGTTCTCACTGGAAAGACGGAGGATGAGGGGTGACCTAATAGAGGTGTATAAAATTATGAAAGGCATAGATAGGGTGAACAGTGGGAAGCATTTTCCCAGGTCGGTGGTGACGTTCATGAAGGGTCATAGGTTCAAGGTGAGGGGGGGGGAGGTTTAACACGGATATCAGAAGGACGTATTTTACACAGAGAGTGGTGGGGGCCTGGAATGCGCTGCCGGGCAATGTGGTGGAGGCGGACACACTGGAAATGTTTAAGACTTATCTAGATAGCCACATGAACGCAGTGGGAATGGAGGGATACAAAAGAATGGTCTAGTTTGGACCAGGGAGCGGCGTGGGCTTGGAGGGCCAAAGGGCCTGTTCCTGTGCTGTATTGTTCTTTGTTCTTTGAGCTCTTGCACCTCAACATTTTCCAGAATTCCACTGCCTCTCACCATGATTGGCCGAAAACTCTCTGTAGGTGGACAACCTTCACCCTGAGGCTCCTGATCCTCGCAACTGCCATATTGGCTTGTGGTTTGGTGGGCTTTCCCCTGAGAAGGCAACCATGGGTTCCTCGCTGGTTCTCCAGCCAGCCAGCGAGTCCCTCATTGCCTTCACAAGATTTCACCCAATGTGTCATGTAGTAAGAGAGAGAAATCACTCTGCAAGCAGAATAGCTTGTTTTTAACATGGATTTGGTGCTTGTGGCAGATGCCCCAGGAATTACCTTAAATATGCCCTCAAAATGGAGTCAGTAGTCAAGCTGACTACTAAGTAGTCAAGCTGAACACTAAGAGAGGGAATGGTTAATGCTAATTAAACTATGAAGGCCTACACAAACAAAACATTAGTTACTTTGGATAGAAACCATGTCATCAACACTACAGGTCTGGTGTTGGCATGTTAAAGGGGTTCATTTAAACGCCCTAACTTATTTAGACCTCCTGGAAGATCCAAGGAACTATCATGTAAACAAAGTTCCAAAATGTCTAGATGCTGATGCTTCATTTATTTGAAAATCAACATGGCTGTACAAAATAATTGACACCAGAAGGTCTGAACTATTCTAACCCAGATTGTTCAATGCAATCTTTCTTTGGAAATTAAGGATATCTAAATGATAGAAACAAAAAGTCACCCTGACTCGAAACTGGAAATGTGAGCTCTATTCTCTCTCCATAGATGCTGTCAGACCTGCTGAGATTTTCCAGCAATTTCTGTTTTTGTTTCAGCATCCACAGTATTTTGCCTTTATCTAAATGAAATGTTTGACAACAAAACCAGTCCTCAGTCCCAGTGTAGTCCCTGTTCTTTTAGTATTTTTTGTAGTAGCAGGATTAGCATTTCAGTGTTGAGTAGATGTGATAGGGTACCTCTGTAAAATTGGAAACTGCATCTCAGTGCAACAGATAATTATATTCACGAGTAGACAATATAGGAGGAATGACTACCAGCTCTACAAGAGGAGATTAGTCAATCTGACATCTAGGTAGGCTACTGATATCATTTCAGAGGATATTAAGGCACTAGTTCATCTACACCAGCTCATAAGAACAAGATCCTATAAGTTCTAAATACATTTTTAACTACAAGCATCTGGCTATCCGATGAGGCCTACATATCAGCCACCTAAGGAATCACCAACTGATATCAATCCCACTCTGATCTCCTGTAAACTTATAATAACTTAATATTTAACTTAACTTATAATATTACCATGTTCTGATATTTTATTTTAATACCACTATCAGCACTTTAGTCCTTAATGCTACCATTCCCTCCCGTGTCTTGTGCCAATCTTTATCAATCTCCTCTTAGCTCTGATCTATCCCTGACCTTTTATTTTACTCCACCTCCTCCATCCCCTTTTCCAGCTATATGACCCATTATATTTCTACACCTCTTCAGTTCTGAAGAAGTCATATGGACTTGAAATGTTAACTCTGTTTCTCTCTCTGCAGCTGCTACCAGATCTGCTGAGTTTATCCAGCATTTTCTGTTTTTGCAACTTATAATGGCCAAATGGCTATTGCTGAATCATTGTGACATAATGTTCTGGTGTGGATTAGTTGATCCCAGATGGTCTGTTTCTGTGCCATATATCCTATATAATAGCAGAGCTACCTTTGAAACTGTTACTTACTTCATTTGTTCAGCCTCTCTGCTAATTATTTCAATGCTCAATGTTAAAGTTCTGCTAACTATGATTCTATGGTTGATTAAATAATTGTTAGTTTATTGTGGTTTTGTTGTCTGACTTTCAATAATTGGCAAGAAAGGATTCCGCCAGTGGCTGTACAAATCCTAAGAAGATGGGAGTGAAAATGTAAATATAATCAGAATTTTTAGGCAACATTCACCCCTTGGCAAAGACTATAAGGTAGGCTAGAAACATAAAAATGAGTAAGTATTTAGAAAAATAGAAGACTCTAAATTGTACGTAAACAATTAATTTAATGGCTGTTTTTTTTAAGGAAGAGGGAAGGTACAGATAATTATAGTACATCAATAGCCATGGATGATGACTCACAGCAGTGATGAAATCCAAACATGCCAGGCCAAATGAAATGTAAAATGCTGCATCAGCCAACTACTACAAAAAGGAGAGTATATTCACAAAATAAAGGAGCAAATATTGCAAACTTACCAATGATATATTTAATATGGGCTATCAATTTAATATTGCTAATCTTCAACAATGTATGTTGTGCTGTTGGGGGTCAGTTTAGCTCAGTTGGCTGGACAGTTGGCTCATGATGCAGAGCAATGCCCACAGCGTTGGTTTCAATTCACACACCAGCTGCTGAGGTTATTCGTGAAGGCCTGCCTCTCAATCTCGCCATCACTTGAGATGTGGTGATCCTCTGGTTAAATCACCACCAGCCTATGGTTATTTGGGATTATGCTGACCTTATGTTATGCTGTTTTTAAACAAAACCCAGTTAATGTTGGGATCTTGGAGGGGGAAGTCCTTAGGGCTCCTTCTGCTCCATCAGCATAACTTAGGCAGTGGTTTGTCAGAAATCTGATTTATTCACATAAATGGGATTCAGCCAAAGCTTTGGCAGTGAAACAAAAGAGGTCCTTTTTCATTTATCCTCTTTGTGATGTACCTAAAATGCCATACTGTCTAAAATAGTTCAATTGATATCAAATTTCCATTTACATAATCCTTGGGATGGTGCTCATTGCACTTTGATATCACATAAAAAGGTAATATTCATTAATCATACGTGTTTGACTCAGTCATTGATGTCTTTAGCAAATAGGAGACATTTCATCAGCACTTTGTCCTGATTTGGCTTTTATGGTCACTTGGACTGGGATACATGGAACAATCCAAATGTAAGCCTATTCATAAAGAAAGATTATCAATCTGCAATGTTCCACTGTTTCTCTCTCCACAGGTGCTTCCGGACCTGTTGCATATTTCCAGCATTTTGCTTTTGGATTTCCGACATTTACAGTTTTCTGCTTTTGTGTTGGTAAGAAAGCATTTTCATCTCCTTCCACAACCTGATGTCCCAATGTGCTCCACAGGTATTGGAGTAGTTTGAAATGTAGATTGACTGCCAGTAATTAGCACCTAGCACATTGTTAAAATGTCCTTAGCCTTAAAATGATAAGATTTAACTTTCTGATGTTAGTTGAGTTTGTAATGCAGCGACCTCATGTCATTTAATTCAATGATGAGGCCAAGAAAGAGATGCCACTTTGGTGAGAGTGGCAGATCAAAGTCAGCAACTTTGGGATTTCCAAGTACAGCTGCCCATCTGCCAATCAACTGAAGTTGCTGTCGCATTTCTGCATAAATAATAATGAACTCTATTAGTGGAACGCTTACTTTTACGGAAAATTCTGACCCAATGTAAATTTAGTGAATTTGAGACAAGACTCATTTAAGTCAAATCCCCATCACTTTTTTCCACTTTAACTGGAAGTCGGGGAGAGCAATGGTTACTATGATGAAAAGTAAATGAGAGAAACATGTCATATTTATGTAATTTCACCATTTAGCAGTCCCTGTATGTTCAGTATTGCCATAACCCATGGGTGAGATTTAACTTTGAAGAAAGAGTTTCCCAAAGGTATTCGATCACAGAGCTTTCATGAAACTGACATATGGAACCTTGGGTTCTACATATTTTTAAATTGCAGCAATTCACCACAGTGGAATCTTACCTAAACTGGACATCTTGTCAGCACTGCCCACAATATATAAATGTTTCCAATTTCAAAACGTGACTGGAGGCTGGAATGCAGACATAATGTGCACAGATGTTCAACCACATCCAAGAAATTCCCACTAGACTGATAACGGCTCTGGAACACCAAGGGTCCACATGCTTCTCACAGAATTCTTTGCAGTAACCTCAGAAAGGCAAATCCAAATTGATTGCTATTACACCCCCACAGTGAGAGGGATGCATTAGATTGTACATTGGCGTTAGGTATTAGGACAATGCCTTCCTTCTGGATGCACTAATTATCTGGTAGAGGTAGTGAAGGACATGCTCCAAAACACTACCACCAATGTCACACCTTGTGCTTTTGACGAGTCTTGCTACTTCTCCATCCAGAGATGGCATTAAAGGGCCTTGCCACCTTGCCAAGGGAAGAGCAAAGTCTCCCCCCCCCCCACCCCACTGCTCCACTGTGCAGTCGATGGAATCACCTTTTGTCTTCAAACCAATTTTTTCTTTCCTTTGTCACCTCATTATGATAACTAATGCAGTTGTCCAACTCTTTCAATGAAGAATTGAAGGACTTGGATGTCAAATAAGTATTTGAAAAAAATATATAATTTGATTGTGAATTATCAATGCATTGAAGGGCAGAGGAATTGGTTGACATCAGCTTACAATCCCTAAGCAAGATTGGACCTCAGGCCCCACTGAGGTTTGACAGATAAGTGTTCAGTAATGTTGTGGAGACGGGAGGAGCATCTCTACTCCTGTAAGGTGGCAACAGTGTCACCAAGGCCAAGATATTTTGTAATAAGGATTAAGGTCCAGGAGGCAGAACCAATAATGCATGCATTTGTCTCATGCAGTGCAAATGATTATGAAGATTTTACTGGAAGTTTCTAAGAATTTTGTTTTTATTCATTCGTGGGACATGGGCATCGCTGGCTGGCCAGCATTTATTGGCAAATCCATAGTTACCTTTGGAGGGCACTTCTAGGTCAACCACATTGCTGTGGCTCTGGAGTCACATGTAGGCCAGACAGATAAGGATGGCAGATTTCTTTCCCAGAAGGTGAACCAGAGGGGCGTTTTTGACAATCGACAATGGTTCCACGGTCATCAGTAGATTCTTAATTCCAGAGGGGCAACTCTCCCAAAAAAATTCTAAGTGTTGAAATCATGTAAAAACTAGAGTAAATCCTGTTGGTTTTTTCAGCAGGATTTTCAAAATGAATCTCCCACACTCTGCACTGCAGAGTGCACTAGCGCAAATCTTGCAAAAATTCAGTGGTCCTGCTGGACAGACTGGCAGCATAGCGCTGAGCGGCCACTGTGCCGATCTGTCAGTGCCGAGATCGGCGCGTGTGCAGTAACCTTGCACTGCCAGCCTCCCAATCGCTGGCCAGCCCCGCAACCCCTCATCACTTTCCCTCCAATTCCCCCACGACCTGATCGCTGGCCTCACAAAAATATCCGGACCAGCCTCAACCCCCACCACCCCGCTCACCTCCCCCGCCCCACCTCTATCTCCCTGCCAGCAGCCCTGATCCCCCCTCCCTACAATGGCAGCCCCGACCACCCTCCGCAGACCTGACACCCCCGCCCCCCACCGATCGCCCCCGAGGCCCTGCCTCCTTTAGGCCCCACCCCCAGTGGGCAGTGCGAAGATGCTTCCTGGGTATTGTCGCTTTGCCCCTTGGACATTGTCAGTGGGCCAGGCTGGCACTGCTAGGCTGTCAATGCCCAGGGGGCACCCCCCCTTTCCACCAACCCTCTGGGGGGCCTCAACTGTCCCCCTTCACTTCAGCGGGGTCAGGCTGCCAGCTCCCTGCAAGTGGGGAGCTATTGTAAAACCCCGCTGGAGTGAAATGGGGGGGGGGGGGGTGAATGCTGGCAATCCGGCTGCCGGAGGCCGTGGCTCCCAGCAGGGAGCCAGCGAAACAGCTTCCACTTGAGTCTCCCAGCAGCTAGATTATCTGGGGTGTGGGGTGGGTGATTCTCTCAGCCTGCTTTTGCAGCACAGCAGGCTGCGAGAATCCCAGATATTTATTTTATAGAATTCAAATTCCACTCTCTGCCATGGCGGGATTTGAACCCAGGTCCCCAAAACAGTAGCTGAGTTTCTGGATTAATAGTCCAGCCGTAATACCACTAACCCATCAACCCATCGCCTTCCCCATAATTCAGTGGCATACTACAAGTAAGAAATGCTAAAGCAACAGGAGTGTTGGAAGCTCAGAGCATTCATTTCTGTTTCTGAAGGAGCCCCAAAACTGTCAACAAAAGGCTGAAGTGTTCAGCTGAGGCACATCAAAATAGAGCCGACTGAGATTTGAAGTAGATGTGATCTGCAATGACGTGATTGCAGCGACAGCAAAAATCGAAGTAGTATGTAATATATAACGCGAAATGATTTATGATTCGAATGCAATACATAATCTGCTTGCAATTGCCTTTTATTAGAAGAATAAATGCAAGGAATTTCTGCTTTATGAACAAAATTCTTAATTTCTAAACGAGATTTTCTGCAACAGAAAATTCCAACTAATTTTGATCTGGGACAGTTCTAGTTCACTTTCAAAGACTTTATCGTGTAATTCAGCAATCTAGCCCCTAGCCCAGAAGGACAGGTACGTACCTGTTCAATACAGGCGCACTCTACGTGTCACAGGGACTAAAATCCGAACTATGTTCAGGTTTGTAGCAACGTGCAATTCCACAATTTATGGACAAATGCTGAAATGCTAGAAAGCTTATTAAAAAGCTTTGCATTATTGATCAGCAGTAATTAACCGCAGCAGCCGAAACCTTTGCACTGCACTGACATTTGAAATATGATAACGCACAGGTATGTTTCAAAGTGCTGAGATTCTTTGAAACCATTAACAGATAACGTAATTCCTATTACCGAAGAGTAAAATTCCTACCCTGGCGAAGAGAGTTCTGCTTCCTCCTTGGCGCTGTTCGCAACACCATCCGCGGAATCATCGTTTAAGTGATATCCCGTCAAAACTACGCTCTGAGAAGTAGGCAATGGATCCATCGTGTGCGAGGCATAATTTCTGCTAGTTATTGATCAACCGGACACGACATAAAGCAGAGAAGAGTAATAAACCTCCTTCCTTGCCTGGCAACGTGGATTATTTCCATATCGAAACTCCACCCCTACAATTCTGAACAAGGGTAGGGCGAGTGCCTGAAAAAGCCTCTGTTGTTCCAAACAAGGAACAGTGAAAATAAAAGAACTGAACTTCGAGCGTGCGGCTCGAGCCCCGTCATTACCGAATCTCTTGATACTTTCCAACACTGGTGTATATATTTTTCTCTCCCATCTTTTGCGAGTAAAAGCCTTTATAATTGTGAAGGCAATTAACATCAAAAAGGCAATCTCATCAAAAAAGACACATTTAAAAGCAAGCCATCGGCAATAAACATCAAGGTTATTCTGTTTTTTTTTACGTGTTTCATATTTTGTGTGGTTGTTTTGTTAAAATAAATGTGTTTTCATGAGTGTGCTGGTTTGGGTGAATTTCTGATTGAATGACGTGAATGGAATGTACTGACATGCACAGTTGAAATCTCCCAATTACTGGGTTAATGGTATATCTTTGCTGATTGTCTTTTTGTGAATGTTACTATAAATGTAATGAAACTTAGTACTTTGGAATGGAACACTTTGGACACTCTCCTCAGAATCATGGACCCTGAGGTTAGGTTGCAGTTCCCATTGGCAAAATGGTTGAGAACGAGAGGACACAGAGTTAAAGTGATTGGCAAAAGAACTAAAGACGACACAAGTGGTTACAATCTGGGATGCACTGCCCGAAACGGTGGTGAAAGCAGGTTCAATCATGGATTTTAAAAGGGATTTGGATAAGCACCTGGAAGAAAAACAGGTTACAGGGAAAGGACAGAGAAGTGTGACTAGCTGAATTGTTCTTCCAGAGTTTCAGAATGGACATGATGGTCAAATGGCCGCTATCACGGACAGAATATAGCTTCACTCGTACTTCCAATAATCTTTTAAGTTTTGTATGGGAAGAGATATGTCTTTTACACTTGGAGTGTGTTGTCCAATTAAATAATTCAGCAGAAAACATTTGTGAGTTTAAAATAAATAAGTTTTTTTATTCTCATGCACTTAGCCCAAATTAATGCAACATCACACACTCTTTCTCTCTCTCTCACATGGACACATACAAATATTGGATACACATTAAGATGTGCATTTTTAGAGATTGTAGCTAATTCAGTCTCTGGTTTGTGATTTCCAGGCTCCCATGTGGCAGACACGTGGTTTCTTGAATGGATTTGATGGTCTTGTAAAGTGAACGGTTCACAGCCAGTTGGTTCTCATGTGAACTTGGAAATTGGAACAGGCTAAGTACTTGGCTGCTTGATGACTCATAGCTACTTTCTGTCTGATTCTCAGACTGGCTGGCGACTGATGGTGCTGAGGGATCTGGTTGGCCCTGGGGTGATCAGGATGCAACCGCTGAAACCAACTTTGATCACTTGACCACTGGGTAAACACTTCTTAGGCCTAATTTGGATGGGAGAGGCCATTGTGATAGAATGGGTAGTGGATTCTGGCCCTTGAGTTTTGATCTTTCCTCTTGTTCAATCTTTTATGTGGAAACAGGCACTCTGGAAACTCCATAGCTGTTAGCCTATCCTTGCACAATGAAATGTGTGAATTACACAAATCACTGTGAAGTACTCTCACCAATGTCCATATTTAATTATGCATTCACTGGACATGTGATACTGTCTGTAGTCCAAATGCCAAAAATCAGTTAATTTGAAGCAGCCAACTTAGCAGCTTGTGTGTAATTTTTATAAGTATTGACTGAAAGTTCATAATATGACATGCCTTTAGCAGGCATGCCAGCTTCCTTCTATGCTGTAGCTGTCCCGTGATTCTATTCTACAAGATATAACGTGAAAAGTGTTGTAAAAACCTTTTTTTACATTGTACAAAAATCCATCTAAATCTTTATCGTAGTATAAAAGATATTGATGGACTCCACTTCGCCAAACTAATCTGTTCAGGAGAAATTCTATAAAGCTTCATTTTATTCCACCCTCCTCTGCAATCTACCCAAACTCTAATTTATCCTTTTCATCCATGTCTAATATCTTGTTGCTTTCCTTGGCATCATCCCACAGCTCCTCATGTTCCACACATCATTTGATTATTAGTAAAAACAGAAAATACTGGAAAAACCTATTAGTTCAGGCAGCATTTGTGGAAGAGGTTAATGTTTCAAAGTTAATGCTTCAGCTCCGTAACCTTTCATTGAGAACGCCATCAGAGTCTCTACATTTGAGCACAAAGATCAAGGCTGACACTCTAATGCAGCACTGAGGGAATGCTACCCTACTGAAGGTGACATCTTTCAGATGAGACATTAAACTGAGGCCCCCGCTTAACTTCTCGGGTGGATGTGAAAGATCCCATGTCACTATTTTTTTAAGAAGAGCAGGGGAGTTATTCCCTGTGGCCTGGCCAGTAGAGTGTAAGTAGACAGCCTTTGTGATGGAGTGGATGTGAGGGTGAACATTATGACAGGTTATGGTTAGGTTAAGGTTGAAAGAATATTCTGAATGGATGATTGGATCAAAGACTAAGGAGTCAATTTTCTGATGGGGGCAGCACCTGGTTTTCATCTTACTAACATTAAACTCCAAAAAAGTTGTGTCAGGACATTAGATGGACAAAACAATCATGAGGCAAAGAGTGGTGGTAGAGAGGCCAAGCATGTACTGTTCTATTGATTAAATTTGTATTGACCAATTCTTTTCATCATCCTCAAAATCTATAGCAACTCATTATTTACTGTTCCTTTCAGCTCAGAATCATGACACATTGCTGTGATGATGTTCTTAAGGCATTGGGTTGATATTCCAGCACGAATCACCTACTGCTCTAATAGTTTTCACTTGGGTTGCTTCCAGCTGCTTGAAGCAAAGACAAACAGGGCAATCGCATAAATAGTTTCTCAAACTTTGTCACAGGCATCGCTCATGTTACGCTCAGTTGAACAGCAATCCTATAATATTACCAACAAGAACAATAGCACTGCACCCAGTGCCGGATACAACTCAGCAGGAGACCTTAGTATGACTGAAAAGCATCTTCATGGCCAATTTTTCCTTTGTGGCCCAACTACATACTAGTACTGTATTACAATAATGTGGGATCCAATTTAAAATGCCATTTTGCAGTTACCGATCTGGTAATCATTCCATTTTAGATTCCACTTGAGCACTGCATAAGCTATGCAATTACATTTCTTGTGAAACAGCATATTTAGGCACCTGACAAATTTGCACAAAATAACCAACTACAAATCATTCCTTTCATCTTGAACCAGCCTTTGTCTTTTTGTGTTCTATTGTTATGAGCACTCCATTATCCTGTGGAGGTAGCAGAATTGAGCTTCCCAACTCCTCCTCTTGTGACTTTTATTTCTGGTAAGGTCTACCTCCAACTTGAGCTAGTTTACTTCATTAGGAAGCAAAGGCTGATAAATGCATGGTCCTTCTGGCAAATACCTACCATTGGTGCAGCACAAATAGAGTAGGAAGTACAAATATAGCCCATACCTGCCAGCTCCTCCACCTGCTCCAAAAATGGCCTGATCCAGATGGGGACCGGGATTTCCAACATGAAGAATTCACAAGCTCCTGAACTCTCATAAGCCTTGTAGAGCACTGGGCCACTGAAAACTAGATATGGGGTAAAAACAAATTACCGTGGATGCTGAAATCTGAAACAGAAAATGCTGGAAAATCTCAGCAGCTCTGACAGCATCTGTGGAGAGAGAATAGAGCTCACATTTCCAGTCTGGATGACCCGTCACTAGAGCTGCTACGGGGGCCAGCTTCATGTGGATAAACACTCAAAGAGGAGGGCCCATTATTTGCCATAGAAATTTTAAGCAGTCCTTACAAATGGGTGCATTGGACAACTCCAATCTTTCCGGAAACAGAACCCCATCCCTATCAACCCCCACCTGGACTTCTGGGCTGGGCTTTCCCGCCTCCCAGCATTACAGCTATGCAAGATGTGTCCCAAGTGAGCAGTAATAAGGGAATCTCTGTTAACCTTGAAAAACCTGATAAGGCCAGAATCACTATCCTGGAGATTTTTGAGCCCAAAACTTTGACTTCTGCAATAGTATGAAATGGCTGATGGTGAATTGGCAGCTGATCTTACACTACTACAGAAGACAAACATTATCCCCAATCTCTCTAACTGGTAAAATCTGGAAATTTAGCTGGTGAAAAGCTCTTTAATTTCAAGCAACAAAACATGCTTCTTGAATCATGAGCTCAATAGTGAAGTATTATATGCTTAGGCAGGGTATCAGCCTGTAAGTGAATGGTTACTTCATTCCCTCCCAGTAATACTGAATTGGAAGTTTATAAGATGCGCTATAAAATATTCATCTATTTATTACATGTGAAGCAGATGGTGGAATTTGAATTCAATAAAAAATATCTGGAATTAGGAGCCTACTGATGACCATGAAACCATTGTCGATTGTCAGAAAAACCCATCTGGTTCATGAATGTCCTTTAAGAAAGGAAATCTGCTGTCCTTATTTCGCCTGGCCTACATGTGACTCCAGAGCCACAGCAATGTGGTTTACTCTTAACTGCCCTCTGAAATGGCCGAGCAAGCTACTCAGTTATAACAATTGCTACAAAGTCTCAACAAAGAAATGAAACCAGACGGATCACCTGGCATCGACCTAGGCACCAGAAAAGACAACGGCAAAAAAAAACCAATTGGCCTTGTCGACCCTGCAAAGTGCTCCTTACTAACATCTGGGGGCTTGTGCCAAAATTGGGAGAACTGTCTCACAGACTAGTCAAGCAACAGCCTGACATAGTCATTCTCACAGAATCATACCTTACAGATAACACTCCAGACACCACCATTACCATCCCTGGATATGTCCTGTTCCACCAACAGGACAGGCCCAGCAGAGGTGGCGACACAGTGGTATACAGTCGGGAGGGAGTTGCCCTGGGAGTCCTTAACATCAACTCCGGACCCCATGAGGTCTCATGGCTTCAGATTAAACATGGGCAAGGAAACCTCTTACTGGTTATCGCGTACCGTCCTCCTTCGGCCGATGAATCAGCATTCCTCCACGTTGAACAACACTTGGAGGAAGCACTGAGGGTGGCAAGGGCACAAAATGTACTCTGGATGGGGGATTTCAATGTCCACCACCAAGAGTGGCTCGGCAGCAGCACTACTGATCGAGCTGGTCGGATCCTAAAGGATATAACTGCTAGACTGGGTCTGCAGCAGGTGGTGAAGGAACCAATAAGAGGAAATAACATACTTGACCTCATCCTTACCAATCTGCCGGCTGCAGATACATCTGTCCATGACAGTATCGGTAAATGTGACCACCTTCACATTGAGAATAACCTCCATCGTGTTGTGTGGCACTATCACCGTGTTAAATGGGACAGACTTCGAACCGATCTAGCAGCTCAAGACTGGGCATCCATGAAATGCTGTGGGCCATCAACAGCAGTGGAATTGCATTCCAGCACAATCTGCAACCTCATGACCTGGCATATCCCCCACTCAACCATTACCATCAAGTGAGGGGATCAACCCTGGTTCAATGGAGAGTGCAGGAGGGCATGCCAGGAGCAGTACCAGGCATACCTAAAAATGAGGTAACAGCCTGATGAAGCTACCAAGCAGGACTACTTGCATGCCAAATGGCAAAAACAGCAAGTGATAGACAGAGCTAAGCGATCCCACAACCAACGGATCAGATCTAAGCTCTGCAGTCCTTCCACATCCAGTCGTGAATGATGGTGGACAATTAAACAACTCAGTGGAGGAGGAGGCTCCACAAATATCCCCATCCTCAATGATGGAGGAGCCCAGCACATCAGTGCAAAAGATAAGGCTGAAGTATTCGCAGCAATCTTCTGCCAGAAGGGCTGAGTGGATGATCCATCTCGGCCTCCTCCAGTGGTCCCCAGCATCTCAGATGCCAGTCTCCAGCCAATTCGATTCACTCCACGTGACATCAAGAAACGGTTGGAGGCACTGGATACTGCAAAGGCAATGGGCCCTGATAACGTTCCAGCAATAGTACTGAAGACTTGTGCTCCAGAACTTGCCACTTCCCTAGCCAAGCTCTTCCAGTACAGTTACAACACTGGCATCTACCAAAAATGTGGAAAATTGCCCAGGTATGTCCTGTACACAAAAAGAAGGGTGGTTGTACTACAGGATTGAGGCGGACTGAAAAGATTGAGTATGTGGACATTAAGAAAGAGGATGTGTTGGAAATTTTGAATAGCATCAAGATAGATAAGTCGCCGGGACCAGATGGGATGTACCCCAGGTTACTGTGGGAGGCGAGGGAAGAGATTGCAGAGCCTCTGGCGATGATCTTTGCGTCGTCGATGGAGACGGGAGAGGTTCCGGAGGATTGGAGGATTGCGGATGTGGTTCCTATATTCAAGAAAGGGAATAGGGATAGCCCAGGAAATTACCGACCGGTGAGTCTAACCTCAGTGGTTGGTAAGTTGATGGAGAAGATCCTGAGGGACAGGATTTATGAACATTTAGAGAAGTTTAGTATGCTCAAAAGTAGCCAGCACGGCTTTGTCAAAGGCAAACCGTGCCTTACGAGCCTGGTGGAGCTCTTTGAAAATGTGACTAAATGTGATGAAGGAAAAGCGGTAGATGTGGTTTACATGGACTTCAGCAAGGCGTTCGATAAGGTCCCCCATGCAAGACTTCTCGAGAAAGTGAGAGGGCATGGGATCCAAGGGGCTGTTGCCTTGTGGATACAGAACTGGCCTGCCTGCAGAAGGCAGAGAGTGGTTGTAGACGGGTCTTTTTCTGAATGGAGGTTGGTCACCAGTGGAGTGCCCCAGGGATCTATTCTGGGACCCTTGCTGTTTGTCATTTTCATAAATGACCTGGATGAGGAAGTGGAAGGATGGGTTGGTAAGTTTGCCGATGACACGAAGGTTGGTGGTGTTGTGGATAGGTTGGAGGGATGTCAGAAGCTGCAGCGTGACATAGATAGGATGCAAAACTGGGCGGAGAAGTGGCAGATGGACTTCAACCCGGATAAATGTGTAGTGGTCCATTTTGGCAGGTCAAATGGGATGAAGGAGTATAATATCAAGGGTAAGATTCTTAGCAGCGTAGAGGATCAGAAGGACCTTGGGGTCCGGGTCCATAGGACTCTTAAATCGGCCTCGCAGGTAGAGGAGGTGGTTAAGAAGGCGTATGGTGTGCTGGCCTTCATCAATCAAGGGATTGAGTTTAGGAGTCGGGAGATAATGATGCAGCTTTATAAGACCCTTGTCAGACCCCACTTGGAGTACTGTGCTCAGTTCTGGTCGCCTCATTACAGGAGGGATGTGGAAATTATTGAAAGGGTGCAGAGAAGATTTACAAGGATGTTGCCTGGATTGGTTGGCATGCTTTATGAGGATAGGCTGAGGGAGCTCGGTCTTTTCTCCTTGGAGAGACGAAAGATGAGAGGTGACCTGATAGAGGTGTACAAGATGTTGAGAAGTATAGATCGGGTGGATTCTCAGAGGTTTTTTCCCAGGGCTGAAATGGCTGCTACGAGAGGACACAGGTTTAAGGTGCTGGGGAGTAGGTACAGAGGAGATGTCAGGGGTAAGTTTTTCACTCAGAGGGTGGTGGGTGAGTGGAATCGGCTGCCGTCAGTGGTGGTGGAAGCAAACTCGATAGGCTCTTTTAAGCGACTTCTGGATGAGTACATGGGACTTAATAGGATTGAGGGTTATAGGTAAGCCTATATATAAGCCTAAGTAGGTAGGGACATGACCGGCGCAACTTGTGGGCCAAAGGGCTTGTTTGTGCTGTATTCTTTCTATGTTCTATGTTCTAAATCCAACCCGGCAAATTGCCGCCCAAAACAGTCTACTCTCGATCATCAGTAAAGTGATGGAAGGGGTCATCAACAGTGCTATCAAGCAGCACCTGCTCAGCAATAACCTGCTCAGTGACGCTCAGTTTGGGTTTCGCCAGGTTCACTCAGCTCCTGATCTCATTACAGCCTTGATTAAAACATGGACAAAAGAGCTGAATTCCAGAGGTGAGGTGAGAGTGACAGCCCTTGACATCAAGGCCACATTCGACCGACTATGGCATCAAGGAGCCCTAGCGAAACTGGAATCAATGGGTATCAGGGGGGAAACTCTCTGCTGGTTGGAGTCAGACCTGGTACATAGGAAGTTGTGGAGGGTCAGTCATCTCAGCTCCAGGACACCTCTGCAGGAGTCCCTCAGGGTAGTGTCCTAGGCCCAACAATCTTCAGCTGCTTCTTCAATGACCTTCCCTTCGTCATAAGGTCGGAAGTGGGGATGTTCGGCGATGATTGCACAATGTTCAGCACCAATTGTGACTCCTCAGATACTGAAGCAGTCCATGTTCAAATGCAACAAGATCTGGACAATATCCAGGCTTGGGCTGACAAGTGGCCAGTAACATTCGCACCACATAAATGCCAGGCAATGACCATCACCAATAAGGACACTCTAACCACCGCTGCAACCATCACTGAATCCCCCACTGTCAACATCCTTGGGGTTACCATTGACCAGAAACTGAACTGGACTCACCACATAAACACAGTGGCTACAAGAGCAGGTCAGAGGCTCGGAATACTGCGGTGAGTAACTCACCTCCTGACTCCCCAGAGCCTATCCACCATCTACAAGGTCAGGAGTGTGATGGAATATCCCCCTTGCCTGGATGGGTGCAGCTCCAACAACACTCAATAAGCTTGACATCATCCAGGACAAAGCAGCTTGCTTGATTGGCACCACATCTACTAACATTCAATCCCTCTCTTCCACCGACATTCAGTAGCAATAATGCTTACTATCTACAAGATGCACTGCAGCAATTCACCAAAGATTCTTCGACAGCACCTTCCAAACCCACGGCCACTTCCATCTAGAAGGACAAGGGCAGCGGATAAATGGGAAAACCACCACCTGCAAGTTCCCCTCCAAGCCACTCACCATCCTGACTTGGAAATATATTGCCATTCCTTCGCAGTCGCTGGATCAAAATCCTGGAATTCCCTCCCTAACGGCATTGTGGGTCAACCCACAGCACATGGACTGCAGCGATTCAAGAAGGCAGCTCACCCCCACCTTCTCAAGGGGCAACTAGGGAGGGGCAATAAACGCTGGCCAGCCAGCGTCGCCCATGTCCCATGAATGAATTAAAAGAAAGTTTTTACTGGATTGTGCTGTAATTTTTCAATGAAAGTTTAATAGACATGTTGTTACCTCTGTAAAGTCCTGTAGCAATGAAATTTATTAGCTCAGGGCTGACAGTTGAATATTCATCTGTAATACAGTGGAGCCCTGTTATAACACGATGGTTGGGGTCCATAAAAGCGGGGTCGCGCTAAATCAGGGTCACGCTAAATTTGCCAATTATTAGCAGAAAAAAAAGGGTCCAGTGACACCATCGCGTTATATGCGAATTCGCGCTAAATCGGAGCTCCACTGTATATATTTACAAAATGAAGCACAATTTGTCGTGATGAAAATAAGTTTCTCATTTCCTTTCAGAAAATTATATAAATTTGTTGTGAAAGACCGTAAAGTTTTATTGTGGAAGAACCCAACATTGTCTGGGCAGGAAAAGCAAGGCAAATCTGCAGACAGCATGTGTGTGTGCAAGCCCACCAGGTTCTCATGTGTGCCACCCTACAGATGTTCTTGCCTCAGTCTTCTACAGCAGAGCTTGTCTATGATCTCGCCCTCTGCTGAGCTGGAACAAACACTACATGTTCACTTTGCTAGGCTGCAGTCCACTTGTACTCAGTGACTCTCTATGTGTTGATCTCAATTCTATACTACGCTCTACCACTTGCCCAGCGCCAGGATCTGACCTGTTGACTGCATTTTCAAAACAAGTGACTGTATTTCTTCATTAGATTTTTGCTGTTGCAGCTCCCTTCATGGTGAGGCTGCAGTGACTGCTCAGGTGGTAGGCCTTGGGTATCTGAAAGCAAAAATGCAGAAGGGAGAATGGGGGTAGATGAAGAAAGGGGTAGAAAACAAGAGGACCATGGCTACACCTTCTGCAGCTTGCTCTTCTTGCCAGATAGCAGGATGAGAGTAAAATGGGAACTGAGAATGTTTTCTGTGATATGGGATCCAACAGCCTCATTTACTATAATGCTGAGCACTGTTTCATCCAAAAGATTGACTCTCTGCTGCTCCCTGTGGTTCTGTGTGATTCTGTTCTGCAAGAAAGTGGGAACAGTGTGTCTTTGGGTTACTCACCTATCACAGCCGAGTAGCTGGAGATATGGGAAAGGTGAAAGAAGGTGTGTGTGAAATGGACAACATTATAAAGTGTGAGAGATGAGGCACAGCATCTGAATGTTATGCATGAGCAGAGTTGTTGGATAGTGATGGGGCTGATAATGCATGGTCCTTCTGGCAAATACCTACCATTGGTGCAGCACAAATAGAGCAGGAAGTACAGAAAAAGTCCATATCTGCCAGCTCCTCTACCTGCTCCAAAAATGGCCTAATCCAGATGGGGACGTATTGAGCAGCGTGAAAGGTTGGTGGTGCGATAGGTAAGGGATGGCATTGAAAGATGCATTCACTGGCCTTAACCACACAGCAAGATCCTAGGGCCCAGACTCGAAATTGACCTCTGTGGCCACCTGCTCCCATTTCTTTGGGAGGGCTTGTCTTGCGATCCTCCAGGCCCCTGTGGAAACGTAATCTCTCTCCTCCTTTCCACCTCCATTGTTATTATCTCCAGATTCACATCAGAGAATCTCTTTCTGGCTGGTTGCTCAATTTGAGGTTTTCTTCCTTTGAATAAAACCTTGGTGACACTATTCCAGCAGTTGCTTAGCCTGAATGCACCATCACAGGTGCTTTGTTTTGCTAGTTAAGCACATGCAGTCAGTCAGCAGCATGTTTTGCATTGGGCTAAAATGCTACAATAGTGTTGGATGCTGAGATTTGTGTAAGTTTGCCTCAACCAGGCATGGACTAAGTGCACATTGCAATCCCCACATCTGAAAACAGACCTTACCAAATGCTTTCCTGCAATGTTTTATAGAGTGTCATATTCCCAACACCCATAAAAGCATCTTCTTACCAAACAATTGACAATTTCATTAACAAAAGTTTCCTTTTCCTATTTTTGCACATTTGGTCCCAATGTCAAGTAATAAACATTTCCCAGTTTTTATTACATAGAAACATAGAAGATAGGAGCAGGAAGAGGCCATTTGGCCCTTCGAGCCTGCTCCACTATTTATTACAATCATGGCTGATCATCCAACTCAATAGCCTAATCCTGCTTTATCCCCATAACCTTTGATCCTATTCACCCCAAGTGCAATATCCAGCTGCCCCTTGAGTACATTCAATGTTTTGGCATCAACTACTTCCTGTGGTAATGAATTCCACAGGCTCACCACTCTTTGGATGAAGAAATGTCTCCTCACTACTGTCCTAAATGGTCTACGCTGAATCTTCAGACTGTGACCCCTTGTTCTGGACTCCCCCACCATCGGGAATATCCTCCCTGAATCTACCCTGTCTAGTCCTGTTAGAATTTTATAAGTCTCTATGAGATCCCCTCTCATTCATTTGAACTCCAGTGAAAACAATCCTAACCTCGTCAATCTCTCCTCATACATCAGTCCCACAATCCCCAGAATCAGCCTGGTAAACCTTCGATGCACTCCCTCGAGAGCAAAAACATCCTTCCTCAGAAAAGGAGACCAAAACTGTGTACAATACTTTAGGTGTGGCCTCACCAAGGCCCTGTATAATTGCAGCAGCACATCCCTGCTCCAGTACTCGAAACCTCTCGCAATGAAGGCCAACATGTCATTTGCCTTCTTTACCACCTGCTGCACCTGCATGCTTACCTTCAGTGACTGGTGCACAAGGACACCCAGGTCCCACTGCACACTCCCCTCTCCCAATTTACTGCCATTCAGGTAGTGCTCTGCCTTCTTGTTTTTGCTTCCAAAGTGAATAACCTCACATTTATCCAAATTATACTGCATCTGCCATTGATTAGCCCACTCACCCAACCTGTCCGGATCATTCTGAAGGATCTCTGCATCTTCGTCACAGTTCACCCTCCTACCCAACTTGGTATCATCTGCAAACTTTGCATGTTACATTTTTCTCTCTCATCCAAATCATTAATATATATTGTGAATAACTGAGGTCCCAGCATCAATCCCTGTGGCACCCCACTAGTTACTGCCTGCCAATTTAAAAAGCACCCATTAATTCTTACTCTTTGTTTCCTCTCTGCCAACCAGTTTTCTATCCATTTCAACACACTTCCCCAATCCCATGTGCTTTAATCTTGCACAATAATCTCTTGTGCGGGACTTTGTCAAACGCTTTCTGAAAGTCCAAATATAATCAACAGGTTCCCCTTTGTCAATTCTACTAAGTTACACCTTCAAAGAATTCCAATAGAAAGCCACTGCTTTCTAAATGCACTGCTATAAAGTCCTTCATAATGCATTTGAGAATTTTCCCCACGACCGACGTTAAGCTTACTGGTCTATAATTCTGTTTTCTCTCTACCTCCCATTTTGAATATTGGAGTGACATTCGCTATCCTCCAATTTGCAATAATATTGTTTCATAAAAGGTAACAAATTAGCCTAAAAAACAATCTTGACAGTATCCATATCAATAAACAACAATTAGACAAACAGCTGACCTAATAAACACTTTAATTGTAAAGATTGCACTATTTTGTTAGCTTCTTGGTCTATAAATACCAAACTGGTACAGAGTACTTTTCAAAGATAAATAAATAGTTAATTCAAATCAAAATCTAATAGCCTAAACAATTACTTTTTAATTTTGACAACATTGTGAGTGTTCCAAAGATCATAATGCATGATGAAAATGTATTTAGGGAAGTAATCCAACAGAAAAAAATAATGATTTGTTTACATATCCATGACCGTTGTCTTTTTATCGTAACTATCCATTGTGGGACATAATTCAACAAACAACAGTCTTTGACTTAAAAAGTCCAAATTCCAATGTTTTCAAAGCAGGATCTGAAAATCCTTATCGATTGTCCGGGTTTTCCTGGATCACAAAGGGAGCTAAAATGAATCTTTATCCTACATTGCCAGGATATCTGTTAGTGAGCTCTTCTGAAAATTAGTTGTACTCAACATAGTTGAACTAATCAACTTCCAACATTGTTAGAAGCAATGGGCAAAAGGGGTTAAATGCTTCACTCATTTGACCACCATTGAAATTCATTGCACATTGAGTTGCCAATGCAAGTACGGTCTGATCTAGTTCTTGCCCCAGGACAAGGTAAATATCAAAAAATAGTTCAGCAAAAACCTCCAGCTTCAGACAGCAGCTGCTTCTCCATCACATCCAATGTTGAAAAATAATGGGCCAGATTCTCTGACCTCGCCTGTGGCTGGGATTTGCCCGTCCTGCTGCTGTGAACAAAGATTTGGCTAAGCACCAAATTCTCTGTTCTTGCTGGCAGCAGTAGCGGGTGTGAATAGCCAGAGAATTCCAGCTAATGTTGGCATAAGGAAAACCGGGAAGCAGCATATTATAGAATACTTTCGATACCATGACATCACTATTTTTATTTTATTTATTAGTGTCACAAGTAGGCTTACATTAACACTGCAATTAAGTTACTGTGAAAATTCCTTAGTCGCTACACTCCAGTGCCTGTTCGGGTACACTGAGGGAGAATTCAGCATGGCCAATGCACTTAACCAGCGTGTCTTTCAGACCGTGGGAGGAAACTGGAGCACCCAGAGGAAACCCATGTAGACACGGGGAGAACGTGCAGACTCCACACAGACAGTGACCCAAGCTGGGAATCGAACCCAGGTCCTTGGCGTTGTGAGGCAGCAATGTTAACCACTAAGATATGGCTGACTTTGTCATCTCCAATAACAACAGCGAGAGGAATACCCTTTACATTGCAACATAGAAGATAGGAGCAGGAGGAGTCCATTTGGCTCTTCGAGCCTGCTCCACCATTCATTATGATCACGGCTGGTTATCCAACTCAATAGCCTAATCCTGCTTTCTCCCCATAACCTTTGATCTCATTTGCCCCAAGTGCTACATCTAGCCGCCTCTTGAATACATTCAGTGTTTTGGCATCAACTAGTTCCTTTGGTAATGAGTTCTACAGGCTCACCACTCTTTGGGTGAAGAAGTGTCTCCTCACCTCTGTCCTAAATGAATCCTTAGACTGTGATCCTTGTTCTGGACACCCCCACCATCGGGAACATCCTCCCTGCATCTACTCTGTCTAGTCCCGTTAGAATTTTATAAAAGTCTCTGAGATCCCCCCTCTTTCATCTGAACTCCAGCAAAAACAATTCCAACCTAGTCCCACCATCCCCAGAATCAGCCTGGTAAACGTCCACTGCACTCCCTCGAGAGCAAAAACATCCTTCCTCAGAAAAGGAGACCAAAACTGTGCACAATACACTAAGTGTGGCCTCACCAAGGCCCTGTATATTTGCAACAACATATCCCTGCTCTGGTACTCAAAACCTCTCGCAATGAAGGCCAACATACCATTTGCCTTTTTTTACTGCCTGCTGCACCTGCATGCCTACCTTCAGTGACTGCTGCACAAGGACACCCAGGTCCCGCTGCATACTCCCCTCTCCCAATTTACAGCCATTCAGGTAGTAATCTGCCTTCTTGTTTTTGCTTCCAAAGTGAATAACCTCATATTTATCCAAATTATACTGCATCTGCCATTGATTTGCCCACTCACCCAACCTGTCCAGACATTCTGAAGGATCTCTGCATCCTTGTCACAGTTCACCCTCCCACCCAACTTGGTATCATCTGCAAACTTTGATTTTTTACATTTTGCTCCCTCGTCCAAATCATTAATATATATTGTGAATAGCTGAGGTCCCAGCATCAATCCCTGTGGCACCCCACTAGTTACTGCCTGCCAATTTAAAAAGCACCCATTAATTCCTACTCTTTGTTTCCTCTCTGCCAACTAGTTTTCTATCCATCTCAATACACTTCCTCCAATCCCATGTGCTTTAATCTTGCATGATAATCTCTTGTGTAAGAATTTGTCAAACGCTTTCCAAAAGTCCAAATATGCCACATCGACTGGCTCCCCCTTGTCAACTCTACTAGTTACATCTTCAAAGAATTCCAACAGATTTGTCAAGCTTGATTCCCCCTTCCGAAATCCATGCTGACTCTGTCTGATCATGCCACTGCTTCCTAAATGCTCTGAAATAAAGTCCTTGATAATAGATTTGAGAATTTTCCCCACTACTGATGTTAAGCTTACTGGTTTATAATTCCCTGTTTTCTCTCTATCTCCCTTTTTGAATATTGGAGTGACATTTGCTACCCTCCAATCTGCAGAGACTGTTCCAGAATCTATAGAATCCTGGAAGATGACCACCAATGCATCCACTATTTCTAGAGCCACTTAAGTACTCTGGGATGTAGATTATCAGGCCCTGGGGATTTATCCACCTTCAATCCCATCAATTTTCCCAGCACCACTTCTCTACTAATATTGATCCCCCTCAGTTCTTCCCTCTCACTAAATCTTGCATTCTCCAACATTTCTGCTGTCTGATTTGTGTCCTCTTTTGTGAAGTCAGAACCAAAGTGTGTATTCACTTGCTCAGCCATTTCTTTGTCCCCTATTATACATTCTCCCTTTTCTGTCTGTAGGGGATCTACATTTGTCTTCACCAACCTCTTTCTCTTCACATATATACAAAAATTCTTAGTGTCATTTTTTATGTTCCCTGCAAGCTTATTTGCAGGGAACATTTTCCCCTTCTTAATCAATTCCTTTGTCCTTCTTTGCTGAATTCTAAACTGCTCCCAATTGTCAGACCTATTATTTTTCTTGGCCAATCTGTATGCTTCTTCCTTGGATCGGATACTCTCTATAATTTCCTTTGTAAGGCATGGATTGGCCTCTTACCCATTTTGCTTTTGTGCCAGACAGGAATAAACAGTTGCTGCAGTTCCCGCATGCATTCCTTGAATGTTTGTCATTGCCTATCCACTGTCATCCCTTTAAGTAACTCTCGAGTGCGTGAAACATGCTGCAGGACCGTAGAAAGTTCATTTCAATACAGTAACATGTCATTAGCGAGCACTCTCTCTCCAGGGCCTCCCCTCTTACTGAATATTCAGCAAGTGCTGGTATAACATCACACCAGCGCCACCTACAACAGCTTCACCTAGACATGAGCCTGTTGTGAAGGTCTCTCCGGGGATGTAAAGATGTGTATTGCCCCTCGGGGGGGAGGGGCAACATGCCCCCTGGCACATGTTGACACAGCCAGGTTGAAACCATGCTCATGCCGACCTGGCAGTGCCAACTTGTGCCAAGGAACTGGCCCTAGTGGAAATCTCATTGGGGAGGCGGGGGATTCATTCACGTTTGATGTGGGCCGGGAGCAGACGGAGGAACAGGGGATGCCGGCAATGGCCACTGGGGGGTGCAGTGGATAGGTGAGTGCACTGGGGGGAGGGTAGGAGTCAATGATCGGGGGAAGAGGGGAAGGGACTGATGAGGCAGGTGAGGTGGTGGGGGTGGGGGGGGGAGAGAACAGCCGACTCCGATTGGGGGCAGTGAGAGGAATCCCTGACAGCTCCGTGGCTGGGAGAGGGGGGAGTTTTATTCCTGTTCTGATTGCAGCACCCTTTAAAGATGGATCCCGGTCTCAGTGCAGCTGGGTTTTGCCAGGGTGTTCAGTCCTCGTCCCTGCATGATGGCGTGAAACATGCCCTTGATTTTTCTTTTATTTAGACTGTGTGTCATAAGATTGGGTTTTCTTGCCAGAAACAACACTCTGTCATTATTTAGTAAGGTTCCTCCCCCTGACTACTGAATCTCATCTCTGTTCCTTCACAGTCACTGGGTCAAAGTCCTGCAGCTCCCTCCCTAACAGCACTGTGGATGTGCCTACAACACATGGAACGCAGTGGTTCAAGATGGCAGTTCACCACTACCTTCTCAAAGGCAATTAGGGATGGACAATAAATGCTGGCCTTGCTCGCAATGTCCAACTCACGTGAAAGATTAAAGAAAAGAATTCAGTGATGAGATAACACATTGCAGTAAAACGTGCCATTTTCCTGTTCTCCATCCTGCGTTTCACCTTCTTCTCCTCTACCAACACCCATTATTGTGAACCAAAGGAAAGTGCCACGCCTGTGGCTTACAGTCAGGTAGTCTTCACCTCAGGGCCAAAGTTACAGGCTTAAAAACCCCCGCTGACTGCTTCCCATTGGGAGAGCCTCCGCTTGCTCAAAAGGCATCTCATACTCCACAAAGTCCATGGGGAGATCGACTGATGATCCCCCGTGGCCTATGTGGCCATCATAACATCCGCCACGATGATTATATACAAGGGTATAGTCAGAGTGACTGCCATATCTACTTCTCTGAGTGGGAGATGGGAACTGGGAAGTGGAGTTGCTGCAATATTGGGTTGACAATAATATGATGCACCTAGCTGAGAAACATTTTGGTGCAAAGACCCAATGTGATGTTTGTGTTATTGGTATTCCTGGCTCTTCCTATCTTTTGAAGGCTGGAGTAATTTAACTTCACTCCATAAGCCATACTCCCAGAGGCTCATACTTTTACACGCATATGAAGACACAAGTGTAATTGTTTCCATATTTTTTCAGCCCAATATGAACCCTTGGGATTCAAGCTATGCAAAGGTAATGTTATAATTATATTTAGGACAGATCTACACTGTTTACAATCTACCGTGCTCTTTCTCCCTGTCAACGAGAGACAAATCAAATCCATGGAAAAGACTCTGGGGGCTGATTTTAACTCAACAAATTGGCAATCACATGGCAGGAATGCCCTCAAAATGCATTTGGTAGATTTATTGGCATACTATACCATCACGCTGGTCAGCACCATTTTTATAAGGGCCACAGTTGGGCAGCCAAAACACCCAATGATCACATTTAACATGCAATTTGGGGTAGCTTGAGGCGCAACATATACATTCTGACTGTTCCTGTCAAAAGACCTCAAAAAGGTAAACTTGATAGTACCATTGGGAGATCAGGAGTTCTCTTCTGGGCACCGAAGAAATGATCTGAGCTGCTATAGCCCTGGCCATCGTCACAACTGAGGACCGCAAGTCCCTCCAGTCCATGTACAAGGAGAGATTAAACAGTTTGGGCTTATACTCGCTGGAGTTTAGAAGGATGAGAGGGGATCTGATCAAAGTATATAAAATACGAAAAAGGATTGATAAATTAAACGTAGACAAAATGTTTCCCCTTGTGGGGCAATCTAGAACAAGAGGTCACAGGTATAGGTTGAGAGGTGAAAGATTTAAAACTGAGATGAGGAGGAACTACTTCTCGCAGAGGGTGGTGAATTTGTGGAACTCTCTGCCCTGTGGCGTGGTAGAGTCTGAGACGTTAAATGGTTTCAAGAAGGAGATAGATATATTTCTGATTTTAAAAAAACAGGTTAAAGGGATATGAGGAACAGCGAGGGAGGTGGATTTGAGACAAGGGAGAGATCAGCCATAAATGGCGGAGCAGGCTCGAAGGGCTGAATTTGCCTACTTCCGCTTTTAATTCCTACAATCCTATGTCCAAACCCTGCTGCTGTACAGATAGCTGCCTCATGTTGTCTCAATCAAAACTCATGAGCCACCTACAGCTCATTGATTCTATTTAAATACGTCTAAGGGCTTACAATGGCTCCTCTTCTTCACTGCCGGTGCTAGCAGATGGGAAGCCGGCACATATTGCCAGTCAGTCGCCCAAAACCTAAATCTGCCTCTGAGTGTGATGTCCTTTATTAACCTGGAACAGGCTTACTTGTGTCATGTGCTTAATCACTGATGAAGAAAGTAGTTTTCAATACTGAACATGCTGCCAAATGCAAGTATATTTGACCCAGGGTACTGAACCAAATGCTCGCTATGTACCAACACCTGGAACAAAAGCATTTTTAGCCTCAATGGCAACACGAAGGAGGTCTTATTGTAGTTTAACAGCAGGGCAAGGTGACCTCTTTAGCTTCTTAAGTCCCAGTGAAGAGTTGCTGTTATGGGAACACTGAATGTTTAAGAATAAGAAATATTTCTTGGCACTGGTGAGATAAAAATCAAGCTCATTGATTAGCTATTTCTCCTGACTGAATGCTCAAGTTGCACGAAGGGCAACAAAAGATGTTCATTTAGTCTGTGACCAGACCCTAGGTCATTTGGCTGACATCAATGACTATGCCTCTTTCACCCACTATTTTTTTAAAAATCCAATTCAATCAAATCAAGTCCAATTCAGAGTCTCAACAAGTGAGACACTCCTGATCCAAGGCGACAAGACAGGGCTCCCACCTCCTGTCTTGGGCTTGATCCACACGATCCAAGCCGATCGGAGCAGGCACTGCACCCCCTCCAAGGCCCGACCTCACCCGCATCCCAGCCAAAAGGCCGAGATGCCGCTCCCAAAAATTGCTGCAAATGAAGCCAAAATGCAACCCAATGACTCCAACCAAGTACAGCATGTAGACACTACACTTGATCTTTCATCCACCATTTATAGCATCTCAAGGGCTCGTAAAGGCACATTTCAAAACTGAATATAATCTCGGATAAAAAGGGATGCTGCTCAGAAAGTACTCCTCAAAGTGATTATCTTCAGAGTTCCCTTCTCATTGTGTGTCAAAACAACAGGTTTTCAATATCATTTTGGAAGTTAATGGAAACGCTAGGAACTTTTCTTCACATGCAGAATTTGACAGCACCATTATTATCACAGCTTAAGCATGAATAAATGGCAGCCATAATGTGTGGAGCTTCATCTGATTAAAGGAGCATGGGAGGAAAGGAGTGCTGTAAAACAAAGTGTTGGAATTATATCAAAACCTGTGAATTTAATGGCTCGGTTGTGGACTCTGTTCAAACTAAACACTGAAATTAAGTGTTTTAGCATGAGGTTGAAAGAAAAGGAAAGAAGTTATTGATAATATATGGAGCATGTCAATGGATTGAGAAACATACAAACTGCTTAGCAGAAAAGCACAAAATTGTTATGTGCCATTAAAGATCCTCTCAGTGAGGCCAAGGGTTAAGATAACATGAAAGGAACCCATGAAATAAAAAGATTTTCATACAAGGAAATAGTGGAAATTGAAAAAAAAGATGTAATTCAAAAAAATTGAAATGCATACAGGAGATGAGGGAAACACACCAGTTTACCAGTTCCAAAAATAGGGAAACAAGTCATTACGATGACTCCCGTGGCGGGTGGGATTGGAAAGTTGGGTATGAAAATGGAAGAAATACACACATTTTTTCCAGACATGGAAAGAGTGTTTGTGGAGCTGGATAATGGTGTGGAAAGGAGGGAATAAACAGATGATGCGGCTGCTGCAGTTACATTGCAAAGTTCCAGTGATCAAGAAGGTGGACAAATTATAAATAACCCCACTACAATGTAATCATTCTGGGAAATGGAGAGAGGAGGGGAAAACGTGCTGCTATTGGGATCAGCAACAGTAATGGAGTGGATTAATCTTACAGCACACTAGTGTTTAGTCTTCAGGGCACAGGTTTAACTCAAACTCAGACTGTGGTCAGAAACTTTCCTCCCTCTGCTGGTCACAAAGCTTATTTGGCCAATTTCAAATCAGATTGTTGCAACGGTGCATCCCCTGCTGAAACCAGCTTACTTACCAAATAATTGGCATAAAAATTAATCATTTTCTGTAGATCATATCTTTGAACAGGTTGTAATGGACTGGTCAGCTGTTATGTGCCCCACCCAAAATTATATCATCACTCTTCTCAGAAACTTGCACCTTCAGCTCACCGGTTTGCTGAGCAATTTCTACTGCAATTAAGCACAATTTAAGGTTGTACTGAAAAAAAATCAATTTGGCAATCATATTAATTTTAATCTGTAGATATCAAAAACCCTTGACACAAAAACAGAAAATGCTGGAAATAATTTGCAGGTCAGACAGTATCTATGCAGTGGGAAATAAGAATTAACATTTCAAGTCTGTGACTTTTAGAATCATAGAATCCCTACAATGCAGAAGGAGGCCATTCAGCCCATCGAGTCTGCACTGACTCTCTGACAGAGTCCCTTACCCAGGCCCTCTCCCCCGCCCTATCCCCACACCTTTACCATGGCTAATCCATCTAACTTACATCTCTTGGGACACTAAGGACAATTTAGCATGGCCAATCCACCTAACCTGCACAGCATTGGACTGTGGGAGGAAACCGGAGCACCTGGAGGAAACCCATGTAGATGTGTATGCTTCAACAATGCCCCGAAAGTCCATTAGCCTGTTGACACATCTACACCCAGGGAAAACATAGTTTGACAGACACCTCTGGCTCTCTGATGTATGTTGTCAATTTTACTATGTTTATTTACAGAACATAAAGTGTTTAAAGTGCTTGCAGTTTCTGATTTTGATACTTTAAATGTCTGGATTATTGATATTTTTGTTGGGCTGTAGTAAAAAAGATTTTTTTCAGAAAGTGAATAGTTATCAATTAATGAGTATTTTAAAGCTTTATTTTAATACACCCTACTATCATTACAGTGTTCATTTATTCTATGCCCTTTATACTGGGTGAATGCACATGAAACTGACATGGACTGGTATGGGGATGAAGGGTCACAGGAGTTGTTTGGGGAGCATAATTTGGCATCGTGGGCATGAGGGGCCATTAGAGGTGGTTGGGAGACACAAGGTGGCATGGATGAGGCATAATAAATGTGTGGGGGTGAGGGGGTGTGAGGAGTGAGGACTTGAGTACCATTTTTGTTTTTATTATAATTGTGATAATGTTCCACAGCACTGAGGTGGGTCTTTTAGACAGCCTGCCTCCACACCTAGCAGCCTCCATGGCTCCCTCCAACCTTCTCCCAGGTTAGCTGGCCCAACTGTAGCCCACACCCGCAACATCAACCACCACCACCCTCCCCCCCACTTACCTTACAACTGTTCCAATGAATCTCATCAAGAGCTTTATATTTTGTATAAACTTATCGTTGAGTTCAACAATTTCAGACCAGCGGGTGCTGGAAATTTACAGCTCCTCTGGTCCTATCTTTTGTTTCTTGTCCCATTATCATCCCATTTTTCCTTTTTATCTTTCGCCCTTCCCTGCCTCTGCCCTAGCTTAAAAACTACAAAATCGCCAACACCCAACATTTCAAACCTTTTCCAGTCCTGATGAAACGTTATGAACCTGTAGATTATTCTCCCTTTTTAGCAGCTCACGACAGAACAGTTATCAACTCTGATCACAGGCACAATGTGCATATTCATTGTTAAGGACTACTGTTCCTCTCATCTGATTTATCTAGAAATTGTTAAATTATGCACACATTGTACACTCAGGCTTTTTTATATAACAAAGCTCATTGTCGATGGCTTAGCTGAAAGTTAAAAAAAGGTGGCTGCTGACTCGCATGCGCCCGAGGTCTCACAGTTGGGAGATAATTTCTGTTGCAATCAGCATCTAATGAATTTAGTCGGTATTTAATGTAGTAGACAATGTCTCCCCAGTTAACTACATCTTTGATGGCACTAGGAGTATAACAGTTAGCCTCAATGTGATTTATATCATCAAGAAATAACAATAAGTCTTTTACCACCCACTTTTACTTGAAGGTGGCAACCTCATAAAGAAAATGAATACAGGAGTTCAGCCACAAACTGCAAACATTATGTAAATGCAAGTAAATGTTAGTGAACAGTATATATTAAGAACTATGAAGTGCACTATGGATTTGACCATTGTTTATGACCACAAACTGTAGGAGCTTACAACCTATTCCAACCCTTATTAATCATAATCGAAAACAGCTTAAAGAACATGAATCAATTTGCTTATTTTTCTCCTCACCTATGTAGACACAATGCAGTGAAGGAGCTTCTAAAGATTTCTTGTCCCATACTTGACTCCAATTTGACCAAGTGAAAACAAACATAAAACCTTACATTTGCCTTTCTTTTTCAGTTAGTGAAATGTAAAACATTTAACTGAAACACCATCAAAACAAAATAGCAGGAGATGAACTGCCAACCACCTCTTCAGTCCATCTATAATGCATTTTTATTACAGTACTTAAAAAATTATTTCCAGCAGTACTCAGCTGAGACACCGCGGCTGAGGGTTCTGCCTTTCATTTCTCTAACTGGCCTAACGACGGGAGTTTATCCATGAACAGCATTCATACCCTTTACTGTCCCTCTATTGGTAAATATACACTTATCATTATCTATGAGTCACATTAGCATTTCTCACATTTCAGAAACGAAATATACAGAATTTAGGTTTGATTTAATTATTTGGGAAATTATATAACGTGAAGCCTGAGTATATGAGTATCTCATTAATATCAGTGATTCATTGTCCAGACTGGAAATATTTAGAATCAATTCCATAAATCTCAGAGTATCCAATTAAATGGAAAACTTTTATTTTCACATAAATAACTGTTTCATATCATGGCTTGTGAAGCTAAAGAATAGCATACCTTTAACTATCAGACTTTGGAAAAGTATCCGTTCATATATCCAAATATATCAGGGGAGGTGAAGCAAATTTTTTTATAAACATCAGTTGCATTTAATGGGCACAGAATAGTACAAGCTAAGCAAAAGAAGTACAATTACTAGAATATAATGGCAAAGCTCATGACATGTATCTATTTCATCTATAATTAATTATTAAGCTGCATTAATGCTTAGAAATTAATACAGGTTACATCATTAAAATAGCGGCCTGTGTCTGCTGCGGTCTCTTATTTCTTAATGAGTATTCTCATTGTTATCAATTTGGATTGCATTAGAAAACAATTAAGCTGTGTAAAACTGATTTATTATTGGGTGGGGGAATGGGAGACAGTGAGAAAGATGTTGATAATGAAGAGGAGCAGCAAGAAGGATATGTATTCTTTGTCAACTACAGTGATAATAGTAAGTATGATGACCAGGCCACAGAGGAGTCCTTGGAGAGAGTGTTTGCTTCATGATTCTGCAGCGAAACCTCCCAGATGTTATGCCCTGCATTACTTTCCATCTCACTGTCACGTGCAAACGAGTGATTCATAGCGGAATTAGATTATGAGAAGGTGGATGATGCACAGAGCAGGAAAGAATAGGTGAGGGCTGCGTCATCTTGTAGCAGAAGCTGTGAAGGTGATTACTCATAGGTTTGAAGTTGTTGGATTGGAACTCATGGCTATTTACTTAAGCGAAAAGATGTTTGAAGATCATCATTCTTATGTGCAGTTTTTGAAGTCAGTTTCCAACTGATGTGCAACTCATTAGTCTGCAGAACTCATTTGCTGGAGCATTATGTGATATTTCCATTTGCCACTGTTCTGCCCATCTGACCAGTCCGTCAGTATTGTCCTGAAATCTAAGGTTTTCCTCTTCCCCATTTACCACATCACCAATTTTCATGTCATTGGTGAACTTATTGATCATACCTCCTACTTTCCTATCTTGATCACCAATGTCCACTCAAGCAGCAAGGGACCCAGCACCAATCTTGATTTCTCGAGGAATTAAGGGCTATGGGGAGAGAGCGGGTAAATGGAGTTGAAATCAACCATGATTGAATGGTGGAGTGGACTCGATGGGCCGAATGGCCTTACTTCCGCTCCTATGTCTTATGGTCTTATGGTCTTAATCTCTAAGATACACTATTGGATACAAGCTTTTAGTCGTTTCATCATCACATTCTACCTTCTGCCATTAAGCCAATTTTGGATCCAATTTCCTAAATTGCCCTGGATCCCATGGGCGCTTACCTTCTTGACCAGTCTCCTTTGCAGGACCTTGTCAAAAGCCTTACTGAGGTCCATGTAGATGACATCAACTGGACCGCCCTCATCTGCACACTTAGTCACATCGTCCAAAAACTCAATTACATTTGTTAGACAAGACCTCCCTCTGACAAAGCCATGCTGACTATCCTTGATTAACCTTTGCCTCTCTCCAAGTGGAAATTAATTCTGTCCCTCAGAATTTTTTCCAATAATTTCCATACTACTGATGTCAGACTCACTGCCCTGTAATCACCTGGCTTTTCCCTACTTCCCTTCTTGAATAAGGGCAGCACATTAGCTGTCCTCCAGTCCTCTGGCACCTCTCCTGTGGCCTGAGAGAATTTGAAAATGAGCATCAGAGCCTCCTTTGTCTCACTCAGTGGCCTGAAACACAAGGGGTGGGATTTTATGGCCTTGCTCGTCCCGAAACTGTACAATCTCGCCCAACGTCAGCAGACCTTTCCATGTTCCACCCCTTGCCCACTCCGATTCTGGCCATCTGGTCTGGGCCTGGGGATTTATCCACTTTTAAATCTGTTAAAACCACTAATACCTCCTCCGTCCCAATGTTAATTTGTTCATTATATCACTGTCTCCCTCCCTGGTTTCTATACCTTCTCCATCGTGAATACAGATACAAATAATTATTTAAACCCTCATCTAGGTCTTCCAGCTCCACACACATTGCCACTTTAGTCCCTAATGGGCCCTACTTTTTCTCTGGTTATGCTCTTACCCTTAATATAATTATAAAACACTTTGGGATTTTCCTTTGTTTTGCCTGCCAGGTGTTTTTTCATGCCCCCTCTTTGCTCTCCTAATTTATTTTTAATTACTCCATGCACTCTCGATACTCCTCGAGGCCCTCCACTGTTTTGAACCCCCTATACTTGCCACAAGTTTCCCTTTTCTTTCCTTATCCAATCCTCTATATCTCTTGACAACTGGGGTTTTCTGGATTTGTTGGTCCCACCCTTTACCTTTACGGGAACATGTTGGTCCTGTACTCTATTTCCTTGTTGAATGACAGATCTGATGCAGATTTAACTACAAGTAGCTGTTCCCCCAGTTGGCTTTGGCTGGCTCCTGTCTCATCCTATTAACATCGGCGTTCCCCCAATTCAGAAGTTTTTTTTCTGCTCCATCTTTGTCCTTTTCCATAACTATCTTAAATCTTATGGAGTTATGGTCACTATCGCTGAAATGCTCCTCCACTGACACTTTTATCATTTGCTTCATTTTATTTCAGTATTTTAACTATAATCAAAACAGCCAATTCAAATTAAGCCCAATCATGGTCCCCACATGAAGGACAAACCAGAACCAAGCTGACAAGACAAGACATTGCATCCCATCTTGGGCTCAATCAAACAAGATCCAAGCTGACAGGATGAGGCAGTGCATACCCTCCCGGGCTTGACCTAATGCTTCATCTTAGACATAAGGCCGAGATGGCTTTGAAAAATTGCATCATAAAGCCTCGGTTTAACCTCATTGGTTACCCTGATCCTTTGCTCTACTCTAGCTTAAAGAACCACAATCGCAGGCGTCAGCACACCCCCAGTGCAATGTGCTAGTCTTGTCCCCTGCCTGATTCTAGTCTCATCCCTGCTTAAATTTATTCTATTTCAATTCTCTTCCAGCACCTAGTAATGCAGTAAGGCAGAATTTTGTTTGTTTGCATTGCTAGTTATTCCTGGAACAGTTCGCTAGTCTGTCACCTGTTAAAATTTCTGCCAAGTAGAAAATTATTTAAGTTTATTTAAAAATAAGGCTATAACTATAGTAAGGCTATAACGCGGCACGGTAGCACAGTGGTTAGCACTGCTGCTTCACAGCTCCAGGGACCTGGGTTCGATTCCCGGCTTGGGTCACTGTCTGTGTGGAGTTTGCACATTCTCCTCGTGTCTGTGTGGGTTTCCTCCGGATGCTCCGGTTTCCTCCCACAGTCCAAAGATGTGCGGGTTAGGTTGATTGGCCATGCTAAAAAATTGCCCCTTAGTGTCCTGGGATGCGTTGATTAGAGGGATTAGCGGGTAAAATATGTAGGGATATGGGGGTAGGGCCTGGGTGGGATTGTGGTCGGTGCAGACTCGATGGGCCGAATGGCCTCTTTCTGTACTGTAGGGTTTCTATGATTTCCTTAATGTCATTTCAAAATGCTGAAAACAAGTTACCCAATACCTACCAACTAGCACTCTCGTTCGTGTTTACACCCAGGTCGCTTTGGGCATCAACATTTCTCAGTCTCTCACCATTTAAAAATTACTCTGCATTTGTGTTTTGTTTTCCTACCAAAATTGATTGCTTCACATTTTTCCATATTATATTTCATCTGCAATGTTATTGTCCACTCACTTAGCCTGTCTAAATTCCCTTGAAGCCTCTTTGCATCTTCCTTACATAGATAGGAGGAGTCTGGGTTGTTCTTCTTAAAGAAAGCATTGAGAGGACACTTGAGGGAGTTACATAATTGGGAGATAAGCATCTGAAGAGAAAGAATTGCAGCATTCAGTCTGTAGCCCTGCAAGTTACAGCACTTCAGAAGACATTTGATAAAATCCCTTATAAGATACTGTTAGCTAAAGTTGAAGCTCATAGATTGAAGGCAAATTACTGAGCTGGTTAGAAAATTGTCTAATTGGCTGAGCAGTGGCAGACAGATTAGGGATAATGGACAGCTGCCCAAATTGGTAGGATGTGACTAGTGTTGTTCTATAAGAATCTGTGTTGTGGTCTCAACTATTCATCCTGTTTATTAACAATTAGATGAAACGATAGAAAACCACATTTCTAAATTTATCGATGGCACAAAAAGGCAGCATTGTGGCTGTATACGTGCAAGCGTAAATCATGGAGAGATATTGATAAATTAGATGAATGTATAAAGCTGAGGGAAATGGATTTCAATATGGACAAATGTGAGATCATCCACATTGGATCAAAAAGGGATAATAATGCTTTCTAAATGGTGCAGCACAGAATTACCAGAATGCTACCTGGATATTAAGACCCGAATTATGAGAAGACACAACCACAAACTGAGGTTGTATTCCCTGAAATTTAGAAAATTAAGGAATACAGTGGAACAGAGAGGACATGTAGACAGAAGCTATATCTGCTGCTTCAGGAGTGTAGAACTAAGGGATCAGGGTCTAAAAATTAGAGCTAGACCTTTCAGGAGTAAAGCTTGGAAACACTTGAACACACAAATCGTGTTTAAGGGTGGGATATTACAACCCTTTCCGCTGGTGGGATCTCCCAGTCCCACCAAAGGTGACCCCCCCACCTCGTGGCTGGTGAGATCGTAGCTGACCTGCGACCTAACTCCATATAGCCACCTTTGACTCATGTCCGCTTATACCTCTGGATACCAAAAGAATCTATGAGCCACGGAAAATGCCATAGACATCAGTGAAACCAGAAGTTCCCATCGGTGGTAAATAGCGAGCCGCCTCTACCCCCAGATAACATGCCGTGAGGTTGGGGGCAGAAAATCCCACCCTATGTTTGGAACTCTCTTCTGTAATGTTAATGCCGGATCAATTCTTTTGTTTAAATATGTGATTGGTAGGTTTTTCGGTATCCAGAGGTATAAATGAACATGGGTCGAAAGCGGATATTTGGCATTAGGTCACAGGTCAGCCACGATCTCATTGAAAGGTTAAACAAGCTTGAGAGGCTAAATGGTCTACTCCTGTTCCTATCTACATACCATTGTCTGATCCCCACATGCCTATTAAATGCCATACACAACTGTCTCACAGTCAAATACTTCCTCATTAAATAACATTTTTTTTACACACAAGGCACAATTAAAAGATGTCTCAATTTTAGACTTCAGATTAAATACACTTTTATCGACAACAAAATGACTGAGTGTGCATCTTGTTTTGTTTTGCATAACTGGCAGTGGATCTGTTAAAATAGATTCTAGATCCAGATTATCTAGCTTGAGTAGTTAAAGTAGTTCAATCCATTCTTTAATACAGTATCACTCGGAGCTAGCAATTGCTGCAGCATTTTGGGCAGAGTAATCATCCGGCAGAATTTTACACCCACCGCCCCAAAGTTGAGTTCTGAGGCAGCGGGGAGGGGTTGAATAAGATTGAATGGATGGGATTCCCCTGGGGACAACCTGCCCAAACCCTGATGCTTGAGCAGGCAGGAACCTGGGCAGGAAACCTGCCCTTTCACCTATTAAGGCCTTTGTGGCCTCTTAATGGCCACCAAAGGGCCTTTCCCCACCCAACCTCAATTTTTAGCACATGTAAGTAGAGTGGAAAACAGAGTAAAAAATATTTCTCCATCTCGGATGGCAAGGTGGAGGGGAGAGCATTTCAATCTCATCAGCTGTCCAGGGGAATGTGAGCTTGGTTATTTTGACAGATTTATGAGTAGTTAAGAGGATTTTGATTTTCTTATAAAGTATATTTCCAAGTTATGTTTGCTCATTTTGACAGACCGCTGAGCTTCTCAAAACTTCCAAATGTTGTTAAAGGGCTCATGAGTTCTGTTTATAGTGGATACTGTGTGAGTGGGTAAGAAAAGGCAATAATTAGGAGGCCAGTCATCTCCAGAACTGAGCCATTGTCAGAGACAGACCTTTTAATTTGGCCACCTTGGCATCAGTCTGTCTCCATCTCCACCCTGAGCCGGCTGACAGGCCCAGCTCCAGCTCCAGCCCCTCACCATTGGTGTGCTCACAACATCAGGAAATGTCCCAACTCCCGATTCCCATCTCCAAGGTGAAAATCTGGTCCAATGTGTTTCCCATTGGGAAAAGCTCTGGAGTGATATCATTTGGATAAACAGAGAAGAAACAACAGAGGGATACTGGGCTAGACAGGCAGCTTTTGACAATACCTGCATATTTATAACTAGAACCAGGAGTGCAGAGACCAGGTTTTGATAGGATCACATTCGTTCCCATTCCCAAACCAAGTTGTGACAGCAGATCAGCCAGTACAAATATCTGCCTAACTCCAAATCCTGCCAGGCTTTACAAGATGCCACATGAAAGAAGCAATGTGGGGTGATCAAGAACTGACATAGTTTCTTCTGCGGAGAAACCACCAACCATTTCTTGAGGCCCTAGTACACTTACTCAGCAATGACCACATAGGGAATTTTTGGCACCAGGCCCAAGTCATCAGAGAGCCAGATGTTGAGCTGCACCATCTGATCCGCAAACACATGCAGCTTTGTTTAGCATGGAAATGGTACAGATGACAGAACAGGCTAGCATGGCCTCAAATGTGCCTCTATCTGTGGTACAGACCTCTCGACATTATGCCATGGAGTATCAAAGATGATCATGTTGCTGAGAATATCTCATACTATACTGGTGATGCACTACCAGGCCCACATAGCAGTTGCGAATCCTGAACCATCTTTAGGTTTGGGCCTCATTTACACTTTGTTATTGAGCGACGGGCACCATTTAGAGACTCTTCTGTAGCTTGCCAGTTTGCCAAGGGAATTGGGATAAATTACACAGTGAGTTGGTAGCTAAGGCCTGTCAGGGGTGGCACAGTGGTTAGTACTGCTGCCTCACAGCACCAGGGACCCGGGTTCAATTCTGGTCTTCGGTGACTGTGTAGAGTTTGCACATTCTCCAGGTATCTGCATGGGTTCCTCTGGGTGTCTGGTTTCCTCCCAGACTCCAAAGATGTGGAAATGGATGGCCATGCTAAATTGTCCTTTAGTGTTAAAAGATGTGTAGGTTGGGGGAAGGGAGAGGGGATGGGCCTGGGCAAGTTACTCTTTCAGAGAGTTGGTGCAGACCCGATGGACCAAATGGCCTCCTACTGCACTGGAGGGATTCTATTGTTCTATGGTCAGGGTTTGGAGCATGGGGTGGATGGGTTGGAGCGAGACAGCCAGCACAAGGTGGAAGACTTTGCAGGCTTGGAGGAATAATGCTGTTCTTCCTGAATTCACTAAAATCATAAAATGTATACTTTAGGGTAGACCTCCAGTAGCCTTTATAAGGATGATTTGTTAGGCCTCCAAATGCTTGGAGAATTAAATTTGGTATGCAATATGCATGCTTTGTCATCAGTTTCCTTTCAAAGCTAAATTTCATACCTAAACAGCCTCCTGGCCAGCCTGGGTGAGTATGCTGGGTGATACTTAAAGCCTGCCTGAAATTTGGTTCAGGTTTGGAGTCAGACCTTACACAAAGGAAGATGGTTGTGGTGGTTGGAGGTCAATCATCTGAGCCCCAGGATATCACTGCAGGAGTTCCTCAGCGTGGTTTCCTAGGCCCAACCATCTTCAGCTGCTTCATCAATGACCTTCCTCGCATCCTAAGGTCAGGAGTGGGGACGCTCGTGGATGACTGCACAGTGTTCCACACCATTCAAAACCCCTCAGATACTGAAGTAGTCCATGTCCAAATGCAGCAAGGCTTGGACAATATTTAGGCTTGGACTGATGAATGGCAAGTTACATTTGTGCCACATAAATGCCAGGTAACAACCATCTCCAATCTAACCATCACCCCTTGACCCTCAATGCATTAACATTGCTGAAAGCCCACCTTCAAAACCCTAAGGGTTGTCATTGAACAGAAACTAAACTGCACCATCATGGCTAAAACAGCAAGTTAGAGGCTGGGAATTATGAGGTTGGTAACTCACCTCCTGACTCTCCAAAGCCTCTCCACCATCTACAAGACAAAAATCAGGAGGGTGATGGAATACTCTCCACTTGCCTGGATGAGTCCACCTCCAACAACACTCAAGAAGCTCGACACCATCCATAACAAAGCAGCAATGATTCGCATCCCATCCACAACGTCCCACGTCCTTGATTTTTCCAGCCAGCCCTCCAACCAGAAACAAGCACTGACAGAACCGAAATATTCAAACTTTGTCAGGATCCCAGAATTATTTTCATTCTGGTCAGTACTGCCACAAACCATGGACCTTGATTTCCTCCCAAAATACTAGACCTCACTCTCCCCATTTTAAATTTCATATTCTACCTGTCTCCTAACCTAATTCTTCCTGATGTTTTTCCAGTCCTGCTCGCTGTTTGCCAATTAACTCCCCATACTTTCATCTTATCACTAAACTTTGCAACTTTTGGATAAAATGCATGTGAATAGAGTTAAGAGATCAGAAAGGAAATCGTACAAATCTTGGTGTCCAATATAGGCCATTAATAAAGTTACAGACATATTCAGGCAGTTTGTAGAGACATACAAGGACAACAATAAGGGATAATGCTAATTATCGCAAATTAAATTGGAATATATATCCTCAAAGCAGGGAATGTTTTCAGAATATATCCAGGAATTTAATTTAAGTATGTTTCCATACCAACAAGGAAATTGAAAAATGAGCATTTATATACTGTTTTTCATGACTTCAGAATGTCCTCTAATTGTGCTTCACAAATGATTTGACGTATATTTGTGATTGTAATTGAGTAAGCACAATTGACAATAAGCACATGGCAAAATTCCACAAACAGCAATGAGATAAGTCTGTTTTTCAATAAGATTGGTTGATATATGTTTTTCACATTCAATACCTCCTATTTCTCTTCTCATATTTGGTCAGATATCCATCAAAACATACTTTCAGTGCCACAGCTACTTCCTCAGCAATTGATTCCATCTCCAACTTATCCCATGTGGATACGAACTAAAATTCCATTTGCTATGTTTTGGATTCACCCGTGATTACAAGTACCTCTGGGAGGGCAGCTGTCCATTTTTCTGCCAGTCACAACTCCTCTGGACACAACTTTGTCCCATTATTATTTCCTTTGGCTATTCTCCCGAACAATATTGTCATTTCAGTTCACCCACCTTTTTGCTTTATGACAGACATTCCCCTTTGTTCTTTTCCCACCCTCCCCATTTGATGAAAATAAAATCTATTTCTTTTCTAATTATCCCAGTTCTGATGAAAGATCAAACACATGAAATGTTAAAACATTAACTTCACAGACGATACCAGACCTGCTGTGGTTTTCCAGAAGTTTCTGCTTTTATTATGGAAAATTCTCATGTTGTTCTTCATAAAGTGTCTTGGGATTTTTTATATCGATCTGAGATTCGAAAGGTGAAAGCAGCATATAAGAAAAAGCTATCAGATTATGTAGTAGGAAATAGCAAGGATATATTTAAATGCCTAAAAACTAAAAAAATGAAAAGAGCATATGTTGCAGGAAAGTAGCTTAAAAGTGAAGAATTTAAGTAAATGATGGTGGAAATGAGAATGTAGGTGTACTGAAGAAGATTCAGTGGGATGTTGAACAATTGTTTGAAATAATTGTGGAAATATTTGGTAGAACTGAAGATGAGTAGGTCAGCAGCCCTGATGCCTTGTACCTTAGCAAAGGATAGCAAAGGTTCCGGTTGAAATTCGCAACTCTAGAGATGCAAATAATGTTGCAGAATTCGAGAGAAGCTAATGTAACATTTCTCTTCAGGAAGATAGAGAATGATAAATCTGATATAATGTTTTGTCTTCCTTTAGCCATGAATAAATAGTTTTGAAAGGCTACATTCAAAGATTGTGGTTCAGAGCAAAGTGTCAACATACAAGTTTCAAGAAAAAAGATACTGAGGATGAAGTTAGTCTTGAGTGGTCGCATGAAATTGGAGATAACAAATCTGGAGATATTCACCAGTTTTACACTCTTCCTGGCTATTATTATTGAAGTCAAAGTGAAAGAAAATTGGGCTAAGGGCAACCTGGCTGCCAATTCACATATGGCTACCACCCAAGACTAACTTTGCCCCCATTAACTCAAAAAGTATTTAGAACATAGAAAAGCTACAGCACAAACAGGCCCTTCAGCCCACAAGTTGCGCTGAACATGTCCCTACCTACTAAGCTTACCTATAACCCTCTAACTAACTTCCATGAACTTATCCAAAAGTCTCTTAAAAGACCCTATCGAATCCGCCTCCACCACCACTACCGGCAGCCAATTCCACGCACCCACCACCCTCTGAGTGAAAAACTTACCCCTAACATCTCCTCTGTACCTACCCCCCAGCACCCTAAACCTGTGACCTCTTGTGGCAGCCATTTCAGCCCTGGGTAAAAGCCTCTGAGAATCCACTCTATCAATACCTCTCAACATCTTATACACCTCTATCAGGTCACCTCTCATCCTTCGCTTCTCCAAGGAGAAAAGACCTAGCTCTCTCAACCTATCCTCAAAAGACATGCCACCTAATCCAGGCAACATCCTTGTAAATCTCCTCTGCACCCTTTCTATGGCTTCCACATCTTTTCTGTAATGAGGCGACCAGAACTGGGCACAGTACTCCAGGTGGGGTCTGACCAGGGTCCTGCAGCATTATCTCCCGATTTCAAAACTCAATTCCTCTATTGATGAAGGCCAGTATTCCATGCGCCTTCTTAACCACAGCCTCCACCTGCGATGCTACTTTGAGCGTCCTATGAACCCGGACCCCAAGATCCTTCTGATCTTCCACACTGCCAAGCGTCTTACCGTTAATATTATATTCTTTCATCCTATTCGACCTGCCAAAATGAACCACCACACACTTATCTGGGTTGAAGTCCATCTGCCACTTCTCCGCCCAGTCTTGCATCTTATCTATGTCTCGTTGCAGCTGCTGACATCCCTCTACACTATCCACAACACCACCAACCTTTGTGTCATCAGCAAACTTGCCAACCCATCCTTCCACTTCCTCATCCAGGTCATTTATAAAAATCACAAAGAGCAAGGGTCCCAGAACAGATCCCTGGGGCACTCCACTGGTGACCGACCTCCATGCTGAAAAAGACCCATCTACAACCACTCTTTGCCTTCTGTGGGCAAGCCAGTTCTGAATCCACAAGGCAATGTCCCCTTGTATCCCATACCCCTTCACTTTCTCAATAAGCCTTGCATGGGGCACCTTATCAAATGCCTTGCTGAAATCCATATAAACTACATCTACCGCTCTTCCCTCATCTATGTGTCTAGTTACATCTTCAAAAAATTCAATTAGGCTCGTAAGGCATGATCTGCCTTGGACAAAGCCGTGCTGGCTATTTCTGATCATACTATTCCTCTCCAGATGTTCATAAATCCTGCCTCTCGGGATCTTCTCCATCAACTTGCCAACCACTGAGGTTAGACTCACTGGTCTATAATTTCCCGGGCTATCTCTTCTCCCTTTCTTGAATAACGGAACCACATCCGCAATGCTCCAATCCTCCGGAACCTCTCCCGTCTCCATTGATGACGCAAAGATCATCGCCAGAGGCTCAGCAATCTCTTCCCTCGCCTCTTACAGTAACCTAGGGTACATCCCATCCGGTCCCGGCGATTTATCTAACTTGGTGCTTTTCAAAAGCTCCAACACATCCTCTTTCCTAATGTCCACATGCTCAATCTTCTCAGTTCACTGCAAGTCTGCACTGCAACTATCAAGATCCTTTTTCACTGTGAATACTGAAGTAAAGTATTCATTGAGTACCTCTGCTATTTCTACCGGTTCTATACAGACTTTCCCACCATCACATTTTATAGGTCCTACTCCTTCACATCTTATCTTCTTGCTCTTAACATACTTGTAGAATGCCTTGGGGTTTTCCTTTATCCTGTCTGCCAAGGCCTTCTCATGACCCCTTCTTGCTCTTCTAATTTCCCTCTTAAGTTCCTTCCTACTAGTCGTACACTCTTCTAGATTTCTAACATTACCTAGCACCCTGAACCTTTTGTAGGCTTTTCTTTTCTTCTTGACTAAATTCCTTCCAGCTTTCGTGCACCATGGTTCCTGTAACCTACCATAACTCCCCTGTCTCATTGGAACGTTGCTGTGCAGAGCTCCAGACAAATTTTCCTTGAAAATTTGCCACATTTCTTCTGTACATTTCCCTGAGAAAACCTCCTTCCAATTTATGCCTCTAATTTCCTGCCTAATAGCCTCATAATTGCCCTTACTCCAAATAAACACTTTCTTAGCTTGATTGATCCTATCTCTCTCCAATGCTAATGTAAAGGAGATAAAGTTATGATCACTATCCCCAAAATGCTCTCCCACAGAGATCTGACACCTGCCCAGGTTCATTCCCTAATACCAAATCAAGTACAGCCTCTCCTCTTGTAGGCTTAGCCACATACTGTGTCAGGAAGCCCTCCTGAACACACCTAACAAACTCCTCCCCATCTAAACCCCTTACCCTAGGGATATTCCAATCGATATTTGGGAAATTAAAATCTCCCATCACGACCACTCTGTTATTATCACATCTCTCCAGAATCTGCTTCCCAATCTGCTCCTCCACATCCCTGCTACTATTGGGCGGCCTATAGAAAACACCCAGTAAAGTTATTGACCCCTTCCTGTTGCGAACCTCCACCCACTGAGATTCTGTAGACAATCCCTCTGTGGCGTCCATCTTTTCTACAGCCATGACACTATCCCTGATCAACAGTGCCACTCCCCCGCCTCTTTTGCCTCGTTCCCTGTCCCTCCTGAAACATCTGAAACCCGGTACTTGAAGTATCCAGTCCTGTCCCTGAGATAACCAAGTCTCTGTAATGGCCACCACATCACACTTCCAAGTAGTGATCCACGCTCTAAGCTCATCCATTTTGTTCACTACACTCCTTGCGTTAAAATAAACACATCTCAACCCTTCGGTCTGAGCGCTCCCCTTCTCCGTCAATTGTTTAGTTGTTAATGAACTAGACTTTGATCTTATTTCCCAAAAGATCATAAATTCTTAGGATGTGGGTGATGCTGGCGAGGCCGGCATTTATTGCCCGTCCCTTAAGGAGGTGGTGGTGAGACATCTTTTTGAACCATTACTGAGTCCCTGTGGTGAAGGTACTCCTAAAATGCTGGTAGGTATAGCATTTCAGGATCTTGACCCAGTGCAATAAAGAAATATGTCCAAATCAGGATCATGCGTGAATTGGAGATATAACAAGATCTGATTTTTCATAACTTATTAAAACTACAATTTGCAAAGAAAGAAGCAAGGCTTGCATTCCTGCGCTGTTTAGAGTTCAAGGAAAATAATACTAAACAAAGCAATTCTCTGTGTAAATGGGTGTGGGTAGGGAAGACAGGAAGCTCATTATTTTGTTTTACTAAGTATAAATGTAGAGAAAACATGATGGTAACTTGCTGAGTTGTCATTAGGTATAGACCATTACTGATTAGATTTTATCACTTCCAGATCCATCCACTATATAAATTTAGAAATCACAAGACAGCAAACATAACAGAACAGCACAAATAACCAAATGGGTAAACTGGGCTGCGACAGATTATTACACTGAATTAAAGCAAAACAGAGCAATAATTCACAAACCTATTTTTTCATTAGCTGGTACAAATGCAGAAATAAATGTAATTGTTTTACAAAATTTCACAGATTGTTCATTATTGCAGAGGACACTTGATTCAACACATTGAGAATAATTTAGAAATCATTCTTACAGTCTTTGAGCAAATGCACAATTTCTGCTTTTGATTTCAGAATTGGAATATTCGCTTCTTCCTCAAAAACTCTTAATTTACCCAGTTTTCTTCCCATAGTGAAGAAAAACAATTGTGGCACTGGCATTCTGTGAGACGTTTCGCACACCACTTGGAATCACATACAAAATACAGCAATGGACAATCATTTACATTCTCATGGTAATAACCAGGTTTTTTGATTCTAATAATGGTAACACATTCAGCACCCACCATTCTTAGATTGTTATGATCCCCGTGGACTTTGATAAGTTTTTGAAAAGAAAGGAATCGTCACAAATCAGAAAGAAAACCATGAGACAGGATTTCACTTTTAAAACTTTTACTGTAACAAACCAACTAATTCAAACATTAGTTAACAGTTGAAGAGTATCTTCAAATAAAAAGATAGATTTTGCCAGGAAGGGTGGAAAAGGGCAGGCACCAAGAAAATGGAGAATGTAGGCTGGTGTTTCCAATGTGCTCGGCTGCAGAGCTATCTCAGGGAACTGCTGATCCGTGAAAAATAAATATTGATGTTAAAACTATGCCACGAGCGTCCAGGCAGCACTTCCATACACAGATCTCAGTCCCCAGACATTTTCTTAAATTTTATTTGAGCCCGGACCTTTCATCCTGCTCTAGATTGACTTTGCAGCTTAAACATAAAGACCACCTTGCCATTTGACCTGCCCTCCAACCGTAAAGGCAGGAGGGCAACATAAAAGCCAAGTCAACTGCTGTTTAGTAATTTAAATTGGCTTCTTGATTGTTGGCGGGTGCACTTCCGACTTACGCCCGTGCCCGCCAACTGAAATATCACACGAGAGCACAATGACATTGGGACACCTTCCCGAATGATTTTACACACTTTCGGGTCGGGTGTGCATCCAAACTTTCTATGTAAATTGCTGGCTGTTAATCTGACTTTTAAAATCTTTTAGGGATGTTTATCACGCTTTTTCCTATTGTTTTTAAGTCAGATAAATCTTGCTAATAGATTAACATGAAACATCTGGTAAATCTTGTTAAGAAGTAACATATATGGTTTTTTTTAGCATGGTTTATTAGACTTTTCAAATGTTTCAGTGGATATAGCTTTTCAAAATCATTTCTCAGGCTTCTTCAAAACTGACTGGGTCAAAATCCTAGAACTCCATCCCTAACAGCATTGTAAGTGAACTGATACCCCATGGACTGCAGTGGTTCAAAGAGGTCGTTCACCAACACCTTCTCAAACGCAATTAGGGATGGGCAATAAAAATGCTGGCCTTGGCAGTGACACCAAGATCACATTAATGAACAAAATGAATACACGAAAATGATTCTGATGAAAATTATTGTGCTTTTGAAAGATGGGTTTACATTTTCCATTTTGTAATTTTTCAATCCGATTTTCCTTTTTAGTTCAGCAGCTTGGTTTCTGATGTATTGACTGGAAGCCATACCACAACTGCCTGATGTTTTCACCTATTCTTAACTGTATTCTGGGCCTCCCTGGAACCAACCCAGGAGGGAATGACACTGACATTCCTGCCAGAGAGTTCACAGGAAGTTCATGCACGTGTTGATCTAATGTCAGTGTCAGGCGCTGTTGCTGTACCATTTACCAGGAGTTGCACAAGGGGCATGTAATTCTCTGCCACAGTCCCCCTTTCTAAGCTTTATACAGGTGCTGCATGAAAGATGGAAACCTACTCTGTTTTACTTTACTCTTCTATTTACTAATTGATCTATTGAGTGTGCTAAACTGTTTTAATTTTTATTTTGGAGTCCCAACATTTGTGATGTTCTTATCTTTTGATATCATTTACAATCATTAAGAGTCATAGAGCTTTACTGCACAAAAATAAGTTCTTCAACCCATTGTGACTGCACTGGGCATCAAGCCCCTATCTATTCTATCCCCATTTTCCAACATTGGGTCTGAACGTTGCATGCTATGGCATTTCAAGTGCTCATCTAAATGCTTCTTAAATGTTGTAAGGGTTCCCGCCATTACCATCCTTTCAGGCAGAGAGTTCCAGACTCCCACCACCCTCTGGGTGAAAAACAATTTCTTCAAATCCCCTCTAAATCTCCTGTCTCTTACCTTAAATCTATGTCCCCTGGTTATTGACCTCCCTCTGCTAAGGGGAAAGATTTCTTCCTATCTACTCTGTCAATGTCCCTCATAATTTTGTAAACTTCAATCAGATCCCCCCTCAGCCTTCTCTGTTCTAACGAAAATAACCCCAGCCTAACCAGCCTCTCTTTAGCTGAAACGCTCCAGCCCAGGCAACATCCTGGTGAATCCCCTCTGCACCCTTTCTTGTGCACTCATATTAAGAAAAAGATACAAAAGTCTGCAATCACTCACCAACCGACTCAAGAGTAGCTCTTCCCTGCTGCCATTAGACTTTTAAATGGACCTACTTTATATTATTAAGTTGATCTTTCTCTACCCTAGCTAGGACTCTAACACTATATTCTGCACTCTCTCCTTTCGTTCTCTCCTAGATACTCTATGAACGGTATGCTTTGTCTGTTTCGCAAGAAAGAGTACTTTTCACTGTATCCCAATACATTTGACAATAATAAATCAAATCAAAAATCCTTCCTATAGTGTGCAATCAGAACTGCACATAGTACTCTAGCTTTGGCCTAACGAAAGCTCCATCATAACCTTCCTGTTCGCATATTCTACGCCGCGGTTAATAAAGGCAGGTATCTCATATCAGTTCAGAAATTCCCTTATAGAAGAGCTTGTCGAAAGATAGGTGCAAAAGGCGTGCAGTCAAGTTAAATCCTATCACAATTATGTGTTTGCAATCCCCACATTGTAACCCATTTTATCAATCCCCTCTTTTGCAAACATATACCCCACAGTAATTTTTAACCATGCAATTTTGATACGTCAACTGAGTTTACAGAGAAACAATCAGAGCAAAATTAGGTAAACTATATTACAGGAAACAGTTGAAGCTGCAAAATGGACAGTGTCCCCAAACATCGCCAGTGGATCATTCACGTTTTACAGAGTGCCCAGTGTCATCCGTTTCTTTGGCTTTAACGCCGCTCACAGACCCAAATGAATTTTTTCAGTGTCCAAACAACCATAAAGGCAGGAAATTAATAATGTTGCAACAAAAAAATAAGACAAATCCGGCTGTGCGAACATTCCAAAAGCAATAAATCTTACCTCAGGTGAAGACAATGTACCAGTTTAGTACACATCGTGACCATTTTAAGGATCCCTCTTCCACCTCTTAGTAGCTCAGAGCATTCGTCACTTTACTGCAACAATATTTATCTCCCTAAGAGAGCTGAACATAACAAACTGTAATCCCTCTGGAAATCCTTTCTAAAAATACAATAATGTATAACTAAAGGAACAAACACGATTTAAAGAGTAGCAGTAACTGCACATGCTGTTCCTGGTCCAGAGACAGGGCTCTCTCCCTCTTTCCTGTTGAATGTGCCGAATTACATGATCTGAAGTGACAGCTGCGGAAGCCCCGCTTAGTTTTATTCCCATCTGTCAAACACCGAGTTCAAGTTATAGAGAGCAGCCGCTCTGCAAGGTGAGGATAACAACGCTTGTCGCCAGCAGGACCTCGGGCAACACAGAAACAGGAGCAGCGACTGGTCCCAGACCAGGAGAATCTGATAACATCCCTTTGTAATGTCCAGGGGAAGAAGCTTAGCGCTCCCCCCCCCCCCCCCCCCCCCACACCAAACACACACCCACGCCCAAAAGTCCCCCTGGGATGGCGCTCTTCAAGAACCTCCGGCAAAGATGGTTCTCTGAAAAAGTTCACAAAACTCTTTGTTCAGGGGAGAGTTATAAAGGAGCTTTATGTCCATGAATTCCATCGTTGCGTTGCAAGCAAATCAAACTCTCCCTGGAAAACAGCCCCTTTAATAAAGTTATTTTGGGGAAAATGAGTATTATTAAATCAACGTTTCATTGTTCACCCCTGTTGGGATTAGGTATTAGGGGGGTGTTTAATGTGCACAATACAATTTAAACGTTTTTTTAAAAATCGCATAAACATAATTAAAGAAGTCTTGAATTGCTTCTTGTGCCCTTGATGCCTTTGTTAAAGTTTTGACTTTGAAAAACTGTCTCAAAAGTCGGGGCTTGGACCTGATGTCGCATACTTTGTTGAAGGAATAACACATCTGAAGGATGCACACTATTAATAATGAGAGAGACGACTAGCAACTTGCTGGCAAAGAGGAATTGTGAATCAGCGCCAGTCGCTGACTAAACGCACTGCTCCACACAATCTCATGCTTAAGCTCCCCATCAGATTCATGAGTTTGCTGCATTTGCCCATTAAATTTGCCATAGCAAGATAAATGTAGTAATTAACAGCATAGGTGACTATTTAATGGCATGAGGATTGTTTATGATGGTGAAGAAACCTCTTTACCCAGAAAATAAACAGGAGTTTAATTTCTTCAGGTTATGAATTATTTTAGGAGATTTTAAAGAGTCAAATTCGTAATTTTTTCTTAATGCTTGCTTTCTGCCACATTTCCCTTTCAATCAGTCTTTCCCACAATTTATTTATCCTCTGTACCTGATTTGATATTAAATTCACCCACTCTCATTTACATCCTTTTCGTGTAATTCCTCGGTTTAGCTCTCAAATGTCATTAATTAAAGAGATATAAGGCCAGAAATTAATCTTCCCTGTGTTTGGATGTAGGGCCCACCTTTCGCTTGTGGTGTGCATTAAGTTACTTCTGTTGAAAGTGGACATTGTGTTATTTTGGTGTTCCCACTTCATTTCCATCATGGTAATGTGGGGCTGAGTGGGTTTCTAAATGCTGGTTTCCTCTTGGTATCGCCAGTTGTTTTGCTCTCAACAGAGTAGCTGAATATTTATTGGGCATTTAATATTGTTGCTGGAATTTAAAATCTGGAAATGGAATACCAGAGCTGAGAGAAGGTTCTGGGGGATGGATATGATGCTGGAGACATGGGGGAGGGGGGGATGGTGTTGTAGGAGGCTCTCTAAGGAAGGACAACCTCTGTATGGAGTGGGTGAAGGTGGCTAGGGAGGAGTCTTGACTGGAAGACCTGGAAATAGTGCTATAAGAAGTCTAATGGTCTCTTAGAGTCATAGAGCAACACAGAACGAAAACAGATCCTTCTGCCCAACCAGTCCATGCCGACCTTGGTGCCCTCCAAGCTAGTCCCAGTTGCCCGTGTTTGGCCCATATCGCTCTAATCCTTTTCCATCATATACCTATCCAAATGCTTTTTAAATGTTTTCATTCAGGCGATCAACACACTCAGTGCATCATCACATCTCCTACCCACTGCAACACCAGCCTCTCACACTGCTCAATGCTCTCATCACTCACCTCACACAGCAGCACTTCCTGACACTCAGAAGAACTTCTGACTAACACATAGATACCTCACCTCACCTCCACATGACTACCAATACTGCCAGACTCACACCCATCCTTCAGTGCTTCCACATGTCTCCGGTTGTTCAGCTATGGCAGGCACATCATACAACGACAGCAAAATGCAATCACTAATATTTTGGCCTCTCACAGAACAAGGTGGCATAGCAGAACTGATGGGAGGCAAAGTCACTTATGATGGAGATGGCTCTCAGCCAGTGCCGGATTTAGGCATAAGCTAAACAAGCTACAGCTTAGGGCCTCACTATCCGCAGGGGCCTCACAAAATTTCAGAACGTTTACAATGAAGAGAACATTTAAGAGCGGATACCAGAAAAGAAAAAGAAAGTACCAGCTTGAAGAGCAACTCAAAAAATTACCAAACGTTGACAGTTACTTTACTCCAGAAACAGATAAGGATCCACAATACAAATAATTTGTATTTTTCACTTTAAATACCTTGCTATTAAATAATTAAAAGGCATAATTATGTTTTCAATTTTTTTGTGGCGACACAAGGTCCTGTTTTGGTATGCACCTTTGTGAGACCTTTTGGTGTAACTTTTTAACAAGGGGCCTCCAAGCTTTATGTAGCTTAGGGCCTCACCAAGTCTAAATCCGGCACTGCTCTCAGCATCATTGGCCCAGCCATGAAGGAGCATGTGGCATCTGTCATAGCTGAAAACACTAAGGATCATGGTAAGTTCTTGCCTTATGAGTTCTTCTCAATTCTCAGCACATCCTCATCCTACTACCTAATAATGATAAGCAAGCTGCTGCTGATATTAGCATGGACCTCTTGCTTTATCTCCCTGTTGTGTTATCATCACAAAGACATAACCACTGCTGCCCCCATACCTATTACAGCCTTTATGTGGACAGGTCATCCAATCCTCTGCCCTCCTATGAGGATGGTAAGAAGTCTCACAACACCAGGTTAAAGTCCAACAGGTTTATTTGGTAGCAAATACCATAAGCTTTCGGAGCACTGCTCCTTCGTCAGATGGAGTGGAAATGTGCTCTCAAACAGTGCAAACAGACAAAATCAAGTTGCAGAATACTGATTAGAATGCGAATCCTACAGCCAGCCAGGTCTTAAAGGTACAGACAATGTGGGTGGAGGGAACATTAAACACAGGTTAAAGAAATGTGTATTGTCTCCAGACAGAACAGCTAGTGAGATTCTACAAGCCCAGGAGGCAAGCTGTGGGGGCTACTGATAATGTGACATAAATCCAACATCCCGGTTTAGGCCGTCCTCATGTGTGCGGAACTTGGCTATCAGTTTCTGCTCAGCGACTCTGCGCTGTCGTGTGTCGTGAAGGCCGCCTTGGAGAACGCTTACCTGAAGATCCAAGGCTGAATGCCCGTGACTGCTGAAGTGCTCCCCCACAGGAAGAGAACAGTCTTGCCTGGTGATTGTCGAGCGGTGTTCATTCATCCGTTGTCGTAGTGTCTGCATGGTTTCCCCAATGTACCATGCCTCGGGACATCCTTTCCTGCAGCGTATCAGGTAGACAATGTTGGCCGAGTTGCAAGAGTAGGTACCGTGTACCTGGTAGATGGTGTTCTCACGTGAGATGATGGCATCCGTGTCGATGATCCGGCACGTCTTGCAGAGGTTGCTGTGGCAGGGTTGTGTGGTGTCGTGGTCATTGTTCTCCTGAAGGCTGGGTAGTTTGCTGCGGACAATGCTCTGTTTGAGGTTGCGTGGTTGTTTGAAGGCAAGAAGTGGGGGTGTGGGGATGGCCTTGGCGAGATGTTCGTCTTCATCAATGACATGTTGAAGGCTCCGGAGGATATCCTCCTATGAGGATGCAGCAGTATTCTCTGGCAATTCCAGGAACAACAACTCTAACTTTCCAGAATACTTCCAAACACGTCACAATCGCAGAGGTTCTCATAAATTACCTTACTTACAGTTTGGGTGTCTGGTCCTTTAAATAGCCATGATGTGGAGATGCCAGCGTTGGACTGGGGTAAACACAGTAAGAAGTTTAACAACACCAGGTTAAAGTCCAACAGGTTTATTTGGTAGCAAAAGCCACACAAGCTTTCGGAGCTCCAAGCCCCTTCTTCAGGTGAGTGGGAATTCTGTTCACAAACAGGGCATATAAAGACACAGACTCAATTTACATGAATAATGGTTGGAATGCGAATACTTACAGCTAATCAAGTCTTTAAGATACAAAAAACGTGAGTGGAGAGAGCATCAAGACAGGCTAAAAAGATGTGTATTGTCTCCAGACAAGACAGCCAGTGAAACTCTGCAGATCCAGGCAAGCTGTGGGTGTTACAAATAGTGTGACATGAACCCAATATCCCGGTTGAGGCCGTCCTCGTGTGTGCAGAATTTGGCTATCAGTTTCTGCTCAGTGACTCTGCGCCGTCGTGTGTCGTGAAGGCCGCCTTGGAGAACACTTACCCGAATATCAGAGGCCGAATGCCCGTGACCGCTGAAGTGCTCCCCAACAGGAAGAGAACAGTCTTGCCTGGTGATTGTCGAGCGGTGTTCATTCATCCATTGTCGCAGCGTCTGCATAGTTTCCCCAATGTACCATGCCTCGGGACATCCATTGAGTCTGTGTCTTTATATGCCCTGTTTGTGAACAGAATTCCCCCTCACCTGAAGAAGGGGCTTGGAGCTCCGAAAGCTTGTGTGGCTTTTGCTACCAAATAAACCTGTTGGACTTTAACCTGGTGTTGTTAAACTTCTTACTGCCTTTAAATAGCACCAGCGTGGTGGCCATTTTTTAATTTAGCACTTATTTCCAGTGCGATCCATAAAGTTGTGGCCTAGACTTGTGTGGACTAAGCGAGGCATTCTGGTGCCACATCAGCCAATTGTGCGGTGTGGGGTTAGAGTAATGCTCCTTCATAGGCTACTGGCACACACTGAGTATACCCTTCTCAAGAGGGCATGCCATGTGGACTGCACCAGAGGAGGTTGGCAGTGCTACACTTTACAGAAAATGATGCCTGGTTGCAGTAGAAATTTTTACCCAAACTGTTTGCTCCATTGTTACAAAGGTCCTGGGCGCCCCATTGCCTTCACTTCCATCATTATCAGCAACACCCTGGCAAAATTTAAAAAAAACTCAATCAGATTTATAGCTGTTGCAAAATCTGAGCTTATATTTTTGCCTAAAGCTATAACTTTTGAAGTTGAATGCTGCAGGACTGAAAAACTGGTAACATTGTGCTCATTGTTCAAAAATGGAGGAAGGGATAGCCTGAATAATCACTGATCAGTCAGCTTAACTTCAGTGGTGGGAAAGTAATTGGAAGTGTCACTACTAGGCTTACATTAACAGTGCAATGAAGTTACTATGAAAATCCCCATATCACCACAATCCGACACCAGTTCGGGTACACTAAGGGAGAATTTAGCATGGCCAATGCACTTAACTAGCATGTCTTCGGTCTGTGGGAGGAAACCAGAGTACCTAGAGGAAACCCACCCAGACACGGGGAGAATGTGCAGACTCCACACAGACAGTGACCCCAGCAGGGAATTGAACCCGGGTCCCTGGTGCTGTGAGGCAGCAGTGCTAACCACTGGGCTACTGTGCTGCTCAGATGACATGGATGATTCAAGGATGGTCAATATACATTTTTGAAGAGAAGGTCATGTCAAACACGCTTGATTATTTTGTTTTGAGGAAATAACAAGGAGTGTAATGAGGTTAGTATGTCTACTGCAGTCTACATGGATTTCAGCAAGGTTTTTGACATGGTACACATGGCATACTGCCCAGAAAATTAAATTTAATACTGACAACTGAACAACCAGGAACACTACAGACAGTTACCCGCAGATCCGACCAAAGAACACAACCGTCAACTCAACAGACTGATTAAGATCTTTGATCTGGACCTTCAGAGCACCTTCCGTTCTCTCATCTCACGTACTCCCCATGTTGGAGATCTCTACTGCCTCCTGAAGATACATAAGGCCAACGCATCCGGCCATCCCATCGTATCAGGCAATGGCACCCTGTGTGAGAACCTCTCTGGCTACGTCGAGGGCATCCTGAAACCCATCGTGCAAGGAACCCCAAGCTTCTGTTGCAACACTATGGACTGCCTACAGAAACTCAAAACCCATGGAGCAGTTGAACCAGGAGCACTCCTCATCACAATGGACTCAGCATTCTACACCAGCATCCCCCATGACGACGGCATTGCTGCAACTGCCTCAGTATTCAACACCAACAACTGCCAATCTCCAGATGCAATTCTACAACTTATCCACTTCATCCTGGATCACAATGTCTTCACTTTTGACAACCAGTTCTTTATCCAGATACATGGAACAGCCATGGGGACCAAATTTGCATCTCATTATGTCAACATCTTCGTGCGCAAATTTGAACAAGACCTCTTCACTGCACAGGACCTTCATTTGACGCTATACACTAGATACATCAATGATATTTTCTTCCTTTGGCGAAGAATCACTGAAACGACTACATGATGACATCAACAAGTTCCATCCCACCATCAGACTCACCATGGACTACTCTCCGGAATCGGTTGCATTCTTGGACACACGCACCTCCATCAAGGACGGTCACCTCAACACTTCACTCTACTGCAAACCCACTGCATGCTCCATTTCTCCATCTTCCACCTTAAATACGTGAAAGAAACCATCCCCTACGGACAAGCCCTCTGTATACACAAGATCTACTCAGATGAGGAGGAACGCAACAGGCACTTACAGATGATGAAAGATGCCCTCGTAAGAACGGGATATGGCGCTCGACTCATCGATCAATAGTTCCGACGCGTCACAGCAAAAAACTGCACCAACCTCCTCAGAAGATAAACACGGGACACAACCGACAGTACTCTTCATCATCCAGTGCTTCCCTGGAGTGGAGAAATTACATCTTCTTCAGAGCCTTCAACATGTCATTGATGAAGATGAACATCTTGCCAAGGCCATCCCCACACCCCCACTACTTGTCTTCAAACAACCGTGCAACCTCAAACAGACCATTGTTCGCAGCAAACTAGCCAGCCTTCAGGAGAACAGTGACCACAACACCACACAACCCTGCCATCTCTGCAAGACATGTTGGATCATCGACACAGATACCACCATCAGACGTGAGGCCACCACCCACCAGGTACACGGTACATACTCATGCGACTCGGCCAATGTTATCTACCTCATATGCTGCAGGAAAGGATGTCCCGAGGCGTGGTACATCAGTGAGACTATGCAGATGCTACAACAACGGATGAACGGACACCACGCGACAATCGCCAGGCAGGAGTGTTCCCTCCCAGTCGAGGAACACTTCAGCAGTCAAGGGCATTCAGCTTCCGATCTCTGGGTAAGCATTCGCCAAGGAGGCCTTCAAGACAATGCAGAATTATCGAGCAGAAACTGATAGCAAAGTTCCGCATGCATGAGGACGGCCTCAACCGGGATCTGGGGCTCATGTCACACTACATGTAACCCCCACCATTTGGCCTGGGTTTGCAAAATCCTTCTAATTGTCCTGGCTTGAGACAATTCACACCTCTTTAACCTGTGATTATCCCTCTCTCCATTTGCACTGTCTGTACCTGCAAAGACTTGATTACCTGTAAAGACTCGCATTCCAACCATTGTCTTGCAATTGTGTGTCTGTCTATATATGCCATGTTTGTGAACCCACCTCTCCACTCACCTGATGAAGGAGCAGAGCTCCGAAAGCTCGTGATTCCAAATAAACCTGTACGACTTTAATCTGGTGTTTTGAGACTTCTTACTGTGCCCACCCCTATCCAACGCTGGCATCTCCACATCAGAAAATTAAAAGCTTATAGGATTTAAAAGCAAGTGCCAAGTTGAATCCAAAATTGGCTCAGTAGCAAGAGACAGAGTTAAGGTCGATGAATGTTTTTATAACTGGAGAGCTGTTTCCAGTGGTGTTTCACAGAGCTAACTATTGTGTCCCTTGCTATTCATGGGCCATGATCCTCCTGAATTGGGACTAAGTGCCAATGCCAACTGGAAAGCTGGAGGACTTCCCGCTGGCATTAGCAGCATTTATTGGGTGGGATTCTCTCTAAGACCCCCACTCAGCCCCTCTTCATCCTCAGATCCCCACTTACTCATCCTTCCCCCTCAAACCTCCCCCCGCCCCCCCCCCCCCCCCCACCCCACCCTCACTCAGCCTCCCTTAAGGCCACACACATTGGCAGTGCCAGCAGTGCACACCCCACTGGCACCCTGGCCTGGTGCCTTTGGCTCCATGGGAGCTTGAGGAGGTTGGTCCAGTGGCCATTTGCCCCTCTGCTGATGCCAGGCAGAATAATACGTATGATTCAAATGGTTATCTTCGTGAACCCTTTACATTGAAAAGTAATTATGGAAGGAAGGGAGGAAGAAAGTTAATATGTTAATTATTTATGCAACATCTTGCACAACCTTAGGATGTTATAAAGTATGCCCAAGCCAACATCCCTCTCAGATAGCAAGTTTTATGACTCGAGCATTTAGTCCACAAGTGTTGCTGATACTTTAAATTGTTACAATGATCAATGGTCAGGACTGAGCTCTGAGCAATGGAAACAAGGGGATTAAAAAAAGATGGATGTTAAAAACACGTAATTATGGACCAGAGTTTATTTAAATAGAAAGCAGTTAACATGCAATGTTAAGACAAAGATTTGAATAATTTGGATGTGGCGGGTTTTTGCTATGGTATATATATGTATGTTTGTCAATCAAAGTGGGATTTATGTCAAATGAAATTAAGAACTATGTTAATGATAGGCATAGTGTTCTCAGCTGAGTACGGCTGGAGGCCTGTGACTAGTGGTGTTCCGCAGGGCTCTGTATGTTTGTGATTTATATAAACGATCTGGAAGAAGGTGTAACTGGGGTGATCAGTAAGTTTGCGGACGACACGAAAATGGCTGGACTTGCAGATAGTGAGGAACATTGTCAGAGGCTACAGAAGGATATAGATAGGCTGGAAATTTGGGCAAAGAAATGGCAGATGGAGTTCAATCCTGATAAATGCGAAGTGATGCATTTTGGTAGAACTAACGTAGGGGGGAGCTATATGATAAATGGCAGAACCATAAAGGGTGTAAGATACGCAGAGGGACCTGGGTTTTCCAGTCCACAGATCCTTGAAGGTGACGTCACAGGTGGAGAAGGTAGTGAATAAAGCATATGGCATGCTTGCCTTTATAGGATGGGGCATTGAGTATAAAAGTTGGGGTCTGATGTTGCAGTTGTATAGAACGTTGGTTCGGCCACATTTGGAATACTGCGTCCAGTTCTGGTCGCCACACTACCAGAAGGACGTGGAGGCTTTAGAGAGAGTGCAGAGGAGGTTTACCAGGATGTTGCCTGTTATGGAGGGGCTTAGTTATGAGGAGAGATTGGGTAAACTGGAGTTGTTCTCACTGGAAAGACGGAGGATGAGGGGTGACCTAATAGAGGCCCATAAAATTATGAAAGGCATAGATAGGGTGAATGGTGGGAAGCTTTTTCCCAGGTCAGTGGTGACGTTCACGAGGGGTCATAGGTTCAAAGTGAGGGGGGGGAGGTTTAACACGGATATCAGAAGGAAGTATTTTACACAGAGGGTGGTGGGGGCCTGGAATGGCCTGCCAGGCAAGGTGGTGGAGGCAGACACACTGGGAACATTTAAGACTTATCTAGATAGCCACATGGAGTGGAAATGGAGGGATACAAAAGAATGGTCTAGTTTGGACCAGGGAGCGGCGTGGGCTTGGAGGGCCGAAGGGCCTGTTCCTGTGCTGTATTGTTCTTTGTTCTTTGTACAGTAGTTGTTTCAGATTGCAGCCAGAGAATAAATTTTTCTGATCTTTAAGTCTCAAATGTTGAGCACAATAGAGTATTTTTATGACAAATGACAAAGAGCAGACATATTTATTTAATATTTATCCAGTTGTTATCTGTCAGTTTTAGAGAAGAAACACCAGCAATACAAATCTCAAACAATTGGATTGTTTAAGCTTATTACAAGTCATCATTACAATCTCTGTAAAAAAATGATAACTTACAAAGTGATTGACAGAAAGGATCACACAAAAAGATTTCAAGTTTTAAGACGATTACTTTAACAAACAAACTAAAAAGCAACATTGACTAAATACCATTTTATAGGCAACTTATAGACATGACCAAAGTTCTCCCACGAAGGTCAAACTTTACACTGTTCCTCAAATGGATACTTCATTCTCCCAGAACAAGTCCAAAGCTATTATTTGCTGCTGAAAGTTTGCTTCCTTTTGCCTTACCCAGCCAGAGAACTTTTAATCCGAGAAGTGACTTACATTCTGAGAGTTATACTAGAGATTCATTCCTTCTAGCCCAAGCTGAACAAATCTTCCAACCTCCTTTAAATCCTCGTGAACTCGGTCTCTTGAATCAGAGAATGAGCTCCTATGCATATTCTGTGTGGCAAACAATATCGTCAGTATTTTCTCTGCTTTAGGGTGCAGGACAAGCTGCCTCAATCCCTTGCTCTGACTCTCAGACTGACTTGTGCCGGTGAGTTTCAGATATACCTTATAAACTCTGTAACCTACTATCACAACGTCTTGCTTTGGACTCTTCCTTCCCAAAGCCCATATCCATGGCAATGTGAATCATACTAGCCCTGTATCCAGTTAGAAATGCTAATTAGCTATTCTCTGGACCCCCAATTCCATTCTATTTTGGAATTACACAGACCATTCAAAGTTTAACCATTTATAAGACCAGATATTCCTAACACCTGATAGTGAGACTTGGAGATTGATAGTCTGTCCACAGTCAGCACAAATGCTGTTATCATGTCTACAGGTGTCAAAATTCTGCATCTTATTCAACTTGTCCCCATAGCAACCAAGCCACCCAGGAACGTTGTTGTATTCAGAGCAGGTTACATGACCTCTCCATTCTTCCATTTTATCTGAGAAAGTAGAGAGACAGCCCAAAACATAACAATCTTATAGCTTTAATAGTTAACATACTTTTGAATTGAAGGCAGATTTATTTCTCACACTGGTATTTTATTACAATATTATACTCTGTAAACAACTATACAACTTATTATTTTTAAATCTTGATTTTTCTTCTGAACTTTGAGAGTATTATGGTTCGGTTACAAATATTTGTTTTTAAACAATTGCTTGACAATATTTACACATTTCAATTGATCTTGTAGCCCTGGAGAAAAACGCAAATATTTTTAAATTTAACATCATTCACTTTTGTTCAATGGTTCCTTGTGATCTTTTTAAAGCACGATAACATAAATAGGTTAACTGTGGTTGTTTTACACGTGAGCTATTCAATTCCTCTGTGTTTAGAATATGTAATGTTTGCTGTACAGCATGACGCCATCCAAGATATTAAAATTAAACTCTTCCACTCTCAAGGGAGGGCCAGTGCTACTGTTACAAACAGAGACACCAACCAGGTTGCAGTGTGTGATTACACCAGCATTTTCCTGACAATATTGAAAAATATCTGAAAGGAAAGACAGAACGAGAGAAGAGTATAACAAAGAGTCTGTCAGCAATAATTTTCTGCCTATGCCTAAAAAGGACTTCTCTCAAAAATTGTTGAATATAAATGTTGATTCCTTTTCTCTTCTCTTCATCTGATGAGAAATCTATTTGAAATTCACAATTTCTGAAACAGTTTTTCTTATCAATTGTGTTACCAAAGTCACTGGGCAGTCGCTGATTCAGTGTGACATAAACTGATCGACAGGTTGGATTTTGATTCCCCGTCAGGAAACAGCTATAGTTGTACAGCTGAAGTGAAAGACACAGCCTAATCACACCCTTCTCTGTTGTCTATGCACAAGAAAAAACACAAGATAAAGGGATGCTATTCAGCTTTTTAAAACATTAAAGGCAGCTGATCTGGGGCAGAAAGGTGTTTGTGCATAATCAGTGCACAAAATCAGAGGCTAGTGTAATAAACTGAAAAATTCTATTTGATCAATCCAGAATACAAAAGAACCTTCTTTTTACATAGTTTGTCAGCTTGTGGAATAAACTGCCACCTAGTGCAGCAATGCACGCTCCACAGAAATAACTCCCAATTAAGTCAGGAGTGCAGAGATTGCACAACTTATCACCCAGTAAAAGACTGCCATTGTGGATCAATCGACTGTTATAGAAACTGCCCAAAATTAATGATGCGCTATCAATTAGGCAAAAGACTACTTGTGTGCCAATACAACTGTAGGCTTTTATTCATAACAGAATCAGGAGCACATCCCAACAGGTAACCGACCCGAACTGAACAAGGGGGAGGAGACAGCCACCTTTATACTAGGTGACAAGGGGAGGAGCCGAGCCAGCAGGGGATGTGTCCAGGCAGAACTGAAGTCCACCACATTCACCCCTCCTTTAAAAAACAACACGGGGTGAAGCAGAAACAATATCACAAGTCCAGACGATCTGGTGGCTTGATCCGCCGTCGCGATCGTCGTAGGGCAGGTTGCAGAGTCGTCCGAGCAGGGAGCGGTGTCAGCCCAGGCTCCATGCAATGAGCGTCGAGGGGAGGTGTCAGGTGGTGTGAGGCGGACCCACCCGTCGTCCCGTCCAGTAGTCGGGTACTGCGTGGCGACGGCACCGGCGACTCAAGCGAGCTGTACATAGGGGTGAGAGGAGTGAGCTGTGGCCCTGGTGGTGTATGGAGAACAGTGGGAACTGGGGCTGGGGGTGGAGGGCCGTAGCGGGCTCTGGGCGCACAACATGGGAGACTGGGATTGAAGGGGGAAGGGGTGTAGCGGTCTCTGGGCGCACAACACAAGGGACAGAGGGGCAGAGGGACGTGGTGGCCTCAGGGGCACTTGCGGGTGCCAAGTTGCGGACAGAGACCATGTCCTCCCGCCCGTCAGGGAACACTACATAAGCGTATTGAGGAATAGCGTGGAGCAATACCTCCTGGACCAAGTGGTCTGCCTTATGGGTCTGGACATGCTTCCGAAGCAGAACAGGCCCCGGGGACATCAGCCAAGCTGGGAGCGAAGTACCCGAGGAGGACTTTCTGGGAAAAGTGAACATCCGCTCGTGAGGGGTTGTAGTGGTCGCTGTACACAAGAGTGAGTGAATTGAATGTAATGCGTCCGGGAGGACGTCTTGCCAACGGCTGACTGGAAGGCCCCTAGATCGTAGCGCTAATAGAACAGCCTTCCAGACCGTTGCGTTCTCCCGCACTACTTGACCATTACCCCTGGGGTTATAGCTAGTGGTGCAGCTGGAGGCAATGCCTTTGGCGAACAGTTACTGCCTCAGCTCGTCACTCATGAATGAGGACCCACGGTCGCTATGAATATAGGATGGAAAGCCGAACAGGATGAAGAGCGTGTTCAGGGTCTGAATCACCGTAGCCGTGGTCATGTCCGGGCAGGGGAAGGCAAAAGGGAAACGTGAGTATTCATCGATGACATTCAGAAAATAAATATTGCGGTTAGAGGAAGGGAGGGGGCCTTTAAAATCAATGCTGAGGCGCTCAAACGCGCGAGTGGCCTTTATAAGGTGCGCCCCCCCTGGCCGGTAGAACTGCGGTTTGCACTCTGCGCAGACCCTGCATTGCCTGGTAACCGACCGGACTTCCTCGAGGGAGAAGGGCAGGTTACGGGCTTTGACAAAGTGGAAAAATCTGGTGACACCTGGGTGACAGAGTTCGTTATGGAGGGACTAGCTGGTCCAGTTGGGCGCTGGCACATGATCCACGGGACAGGGCATCTGGGGGCTCATTGAGCTTCCCAGGCCGGTACATGATGTCATATCTGTAGGTGGAGAGCTCGATCCTCCACCGCAAGATCTTGTCATTCTTAATCTTGCCCCTCTGCCTGGTGTTAAACAGGAAGGCAATGGACTGCTGGTCCGTAATTAAAGTGAACCGTTGGCCCGCAAGATAATGGCGCCAGTGCCGGACGGCTTCCACGATGGCCTGGGCCTCCTTCTCAACCGAGGAGTGTCGAATCTCAGGGCCTTGTAGGGTCCGGGAAAAAAAGGCCACCGGACGGCCCCTTTGGTTAAGGGTGGCGGCTAGGGCAAAGTCAGACGCATCACTTTCCACTTGGAATGGGATGGATTCATCCACAGCGTGCATCGCGGCCTTCGTGATGTCCGCTTTGATGTTGTCGAAGGCCCGATGGGCCTCCTCCGCCAGGGGAAAAGAGATCGATTTTAGGAGCGGACGGGCTTTATCCGCGTAACGGGGAACCCACTGGGCATAGTAGGAGAAGAAGCCCAGGCATCTCCTCGGTGCTTTGAGAGTAGTAGGGAGGGGAAGTTGCATAAGGGGACGCATACGGGCTGGCTCGGGACCAAGGACACCATTTTCTACCACGTACCCAAGGATGGCGAGGCGGCGTGTCCGAAAGTCACACTTCGCCTCATTATATGTCAGATTCAGGAGAGTGGCCGTACGGAGGAATTTTTGTAGGTTGGCATCATGGTCCTGCAGGTCATGGCCGCAGATGGTGACATTATCCAGATACAGGAAAGTGGCCCGCAGCCCGCGCTAGTCCACCATTTGATCCATGGCCCACTGGAAAACTGAGACCCCATTGGTGACACCAAAGGGTACTCGGAGGAACTGGTAGAGGCGACCGTCCGCCTCAAAGGCAGTATATGGGCGATCCTCCGAGCGGATAGGGAGCTGATGGTAAGCCGATTTTAAATCAGTCGTAGTGAAAACCCTATAGCCAGACCATAAACAGGTATACGCAACTAGATGCGTACCCTCTTCCCCGCATTGCGGACATAGTCAACCGCATCTATTGGCACACAAGTAGTCTTTTGCCTAATTGATAACGCATCAATTTTATTCATAACAGAATCAGGCGCACATCCCAACAGGTAACCGACCCGAACTGAACAAGGGGGAGGAGACAACCACCTTTATACTAGGTGACAAGGGGAGGAGCCGAGCCGGCAGGGGATGTGTCCAGGCATAACTGAAGTCTACCACAATTAATTTCAATTTATTCCAACTGAAATGAGAATTGGAGTTAGTTTCTCTAACATATAGTAGGCCCCAGTGCCAGTTTACAGCAGGTTGATAAGTTGTAAATCGCTGATATTGAGATAGATATTTCATGTTTTGATCTGGCTCTCAAACAGAATCCAGAGGACAGAGTAAGCTGCCTTATTTAAATGGCCTTTTCTCATGCCTACATTTTTATTTAGAGAAAGAGTCCCAAAAAAACCAAATGTGATGCAGTGAGAAATTCCAAAAACAGTTCAACAGCACTTCGGAAAAAACAGCAACAATTCAGCAGTGCAGCTCTTGTGAGAAGTGTCTTCTCTGTTTAAAAGTCATCCAGAAGTGGATAAATGAGGTTATCTTGGAATGCAAAATGCACAAGAAGGTGTCCACTGCAGATCATTATTAACAATGCACCACCTAGATAGAAATAATAAAAGACTTAGAACATGTGCACCAAAACAAATATTGAAACGTAATCAGAATTTGGCTCCAGCAGACAGGCATCCTCATCTCTAGATTCAAACTAACCATTTTATTTAACCATCTAAATGGAGGGGAGATTATCTCTGTGTGCAATAATTATGAGCCAATTCTTTGTAGGCTTGTTTCCGGAAAATCACACAGAGAAATCTTTTACCTTGATTAGACGAAGAAACCCACAATCCCCTGTCAAATGATCAGACTTTCACAAAGCTATACCATCACATAGTATAAGCAGGAACAAATTTATAATTACCTAATACTCAGGAAGCACATGGGCATTTTAAATTGGCATTAATTGGAATAAATTAAGTTACATTTCCTAGAGCACTTTAAAACATATCTTCTAATTGAAATTCTTCAGATTATAATTAGACACAATGTGCTAGGAGTTTAGTGGGTTATTAATTATTTGTTGCGACCATTTTAGTTTTATTTATTCTTTCATAGGTTGTAGGTGTCATTGGCAAGACCAGCATTTGTTGTCCACTTCTAATTGTCCTTGAGCTGAATGGTTTGCTTGGCCATTTTAGAGGGCAGTTAAGAGTCAACTAGATTGCTGGGGGTCTGGAGTCACACGTAGGCGAGACCAGGTAAGGATGGCAGATTTCCTTCCCTAAATGGCATTAAAAATTATGGCATCTCATGATACAAAGCTCAAATCATATATGGTGAATATTCATTGCACAAGTATGTTGTTGTGGGTAGTGTATACATGCTCCTCCCAGATTGTGTAGTCTTGGGCCATCTTTTTTTATTCTGAAGATTGTTTCCCATCCTTTCCTCCTTTTCCTCAGTCCAGAGGCATTATTTTAATTAGTTAGCTTGTCAAGCATCTTTCTGTTTTGATTTTTGCAATTTTGTGGTGTCAGTATTAATGAAATCTATTGTCATATGTGAGATACAACAATAATAATGCAGCTTGTGCATCAGTATAAGAGACACCAGCAAAAAGATTCTCCAAATCTCTCATTACATTTGCTCAGCAGATAAAACTGTAGTTCCTGCCATTGTGCATGTGTACATTTAAATTAACATCCAACAATAAAATCCATTGGTACACACGCCACCATTTTAAAGTCATTAATTCTATATTTCCCTGCAAATCCATAAGTGCCATGTACAATGGGGACTGCCACTGTAAACCTACTATACTAATTATACCCTACTGGCAGCAATGGCACTGCAACATTTTCACTGGTGGGATGGTGTTATTATAATGTCACATGTTTACTTAAATTATTTTTAGTATGAAAGTGGGCATGGAATTTTATAATGGAAAGAATGACATGAAGTGCTTGCAGATGTGAGATTTTTAGTATTTATTTTGTTGATCACTTGTGGTATTGCAAATGGGAAGTCAGATAATAAGTATCTGACAAGGATAGCAGCATAAGAGCAATGGAAAGTGTGTTACTGTAAATCAATAAAAAAATGCTGAATAGAACTATAATAAGAATGGAAGCAATTTCAGTTTTGAATATCATAGCAAATTAGGGTTCATACTGTCGTGGAGGCATGAAGTAGAAGCAAGACAAAATGTAAAATATATAAAAGTTACAGTGTAAATGTATTTATAGATGTAGGAATGGAATTGGAATGGAAATTAAAACCAAGCAGGGCCAGAAAGCTGCAACATCAGTTATGGTAGGTTGAAAATTAGTCAGAAATATGGGCATATATTTATTGAAAACCGTGTACAATATATTTCTATTGTGTGTATAAGGTACTGAATGTGATTTGTGTATCATATCTTACACAAAACTGCTGCATTAAAAGTATCGATACAATTTAAGATTTTTATAATAACTGCTCTGTTAGTCAAAGTACAAATGTTGAAGCAAACATGTCAGTGTTTAAAGGGCAGGGTTTTGGAGTAGTGCTTAAGTGATGGGTAGGTGAGAAACATCTGGAGAGGAAACAGATGGGCTGTATAGTGGTCAGTGGTCGCTACTGCGGAAAAGATGGTGGCGCTAAATGGATGGGGAGGCCTGATTGACAGGAAGTGTTGAATGAAAACTCTCAGAAATAAATCTAAAGGGTTTCACAGAACTTGGGAGTCAGTAAACACAAATCATGGAAGATGACGAGGTTCAAGTAGGAAAAAAGGGAGTTAGGATGATTATGATGAAGAGAATCAGGAGTGAAAATGTCATGGAGAATGATAAAAATCAGGGGGTGATTTTGTGCCCACATTAGCCTTGAGTGTTACTCGTGATATGGGGCCAAAATATCACGAGAGGCGGAAAATGAGATTCTCGCCATCCCCCCTCTCTAGCCCCTTGCCGGTGATGTAACAAACCTCATTTAAATTAATTTAAATGTTGTAAAAGGGCTTCCCCGCCATGTGTTCCCCAGATAAGATTCTACCAGCAGGATAAGATTCAAGCCACAGGAGTGAAATTGGGAAATTACATTTGCTGAAAGTGGGAACGCCAGACTGGGGACAAGCTAAAAGAAGCAAAAATAGAGGGAACAGAACTTAAAAGGAAATAGCAGAGAGATGGTTAAAAACAGAGTCACTCAAGAGACTCATTAAACCACAATCCAGAAGAATTGGGAACAAGTAGTAAAACAATAATTAGACTAAAAATGAAAGAAATCCACAAACAGAGAGTGGGGCTAAAAGTAAACTTCACAAGTTAAAAAGAACCAGCTAAGGATATAATTTAAAACAGAAAGTCTGAGGTGTGTTAACCCTGCAGAGAAACTAGGAGAAAGAAACAGGAGAAAGAAAACAAATGAAAGACCAAAGGGTGGGAGCATAACTTGAAAACAAATACAAATAAGACAAGGAGCAAGGGTGAAATGTTATTGTGTCATTATGTGATAGACGTGGCTTCCTATCAACCCCTGGCATGAAGGTCAGAGCAGATGTATGCAAAACAAATAATTACATTAAAATCTAAAAACTAACCCATTTAGGGCTTAAAAAAAATGAAATAAGTTAAAGATAAATAAAATGTGGATATTTTGAGGAGAGCAGAGAGTTTTGCTCACAACTGAGCCCCAGTAGCAGTGTTCTAATTCTGGGAGGAAGTTTACGAGATTTTCTGGTTGGATTCCATCCAACATGTACACTTTATTGATGAAGCATCCACAACTACTAACCAAGATCACAATGGGGAGGCCCAAATCAGGTTAAGATTTGAATTTTATGGGCATCAAATACACTATTTTCTATTCGCCAGCTTTGGAAAATCATTAAGTTTCTGCTATGTAGGGTCTGCTTAGGGAGGGGAAGAGCAGATTCTGGGGTGCTGGAGGGCAGGCTGGCAGTGTGTTGATAGATTAATTTGCCCACCCTTCAGTTGTTCCATTAAAGACCACTTGCTGCTCCACATCTGGACAAACTGTGACTTAGCATGCACTTCAGATGTTATGCACATTTTTTCATGCAAGTTCCAAAAATTGCAATGGGACCCCAATTTTGTATATTTAAATAACCTCCCACTGGTACAGTCTTCCAAACAAGCTGTACACAATCTACAAGGCACAAGTCAGGAGTGTGATGGAATACTCTCCACTTGCCTGGATGAGTGCAGCTCCAGCAATACCCAAGAAGCTTGACACCATCCACAATAAAGAAGTCTGCTCATTGGCACCCCATTGACGATCATTCACTCCCTCCACCACTAATGCACAGCAGCAGCAATGTGCATCATCTACAATATGCACTGCAGGAACTCACCATGGCTGTTTAGACAGCACCTTCAAAACCCATGACCACTGGGAAATGTATCACCCCTCCTTCACTGTCACCCAGTGACAGTAAAGGAGCACTGAGGGTGTACCTACACCACATGGACTGCAGTGAAGGCAACTCACCATCACCTTCTCAAGGACCACATCCCACGAATGCATAAAATAAAATCAGCCAAGGAAACCAATTGTTGTCAAGTAATGAGGCTCACCAAGTTTGTTTTCCAGTTGCAAAACAACATTTAAAATTTGTTTATGGAGTATAGGTGTCTCTGGCTCAGCCAGCATTTATTGTCCATCCCTAATTGCCCTCGAGGAGGTGGTAGGTGGGCTGCCTTTTTGAACTGCTGCAATCCATGTGAGCTGCCTTAAATCCAAAACTCTCTGGGGTTTTCAGAAAAATTGATTGAGCTGAGCATTACACAATAAGTGCTAAGAAAAATATTTTGGCTTTAAAATTAAAACTGCCTTTTGTTTTAGCCAAATTCTAAAGTTCAAGAAATCATAAAATTACCATCACAGGAAACAATTTGGCCCATTGTATCTATGCCCATGCTTTGACAGTGCTTTCAATTAGTGCCGCTTCTCTGCTCTTTTCCAATAGTCCTGCAAATTTCTCCTCCAAGTATTTATTTGATTCTCTTTGTAAGTTACTGTTGAAACTGCTTCTATCATCCTTTGGTGCAGTGCATTCCAGATTGTAATAACTTTTGAGATTAAGAAATTTCTTCAAATTTCTCCCTAGATTTTTAGAGAGTAATGAATATTTCTAACCGCTACAGTTACTAAAACATTAATTTAATTTTCAACTTAACACCTTCAATTGCCATTAGCCATTCTCCCCACTGTGGCCTATCAACACTAAGGAAGAAGGGCTACTTCTTCTTGAAGTAGGGTTTGGAACATCCAGCCATCCTTTGGTCCAGTAGAAATAAGAATATGAGTGACACTGGCAAGAAGAGTAATTCAGCAATGGAAAGCAATCAGTGACACCACTGCTGTGAGCGTTGGCAACAGGAGACGGAAGTGCTACAGTGTCAAAGAACAAAGAACAAAGAACAATACAGCACAGGAACAGGCCCTTCGGCCCTCCAAGCCCGCGCCGCTCCCCGGTCCAGGATTGAATCCTGAATCCAGGATCCCCGCCCAATTTTCCAGCCTATCTACATCCTAATATCCTATCCACCGAGCTGTCCCTCACAGCTACGATGCTTTGTTCATCACAACCTATTAACTCACCCCCACCCCCCCATTCCAGACCATGTGATCTCCAGGGAGAGGCGAAAACCCAGAGTGAAAACCCCAGGGCCAATATGGGGAAAAAAAAATCTGGGAAATTCCTCTCCGACCCCCTGTGGCGATCGAAACGAGTCCAGGAGATCACACTGGCCCTGATCAGAAAATGCTTCCCAACCCTATTCATTTCCACTTCTGCTTTACGAACACCATCTGAATTCCCTGCCCCCGAGACAGGTTCCCAACTATCCGCCGTCTCGCTCTGTACTGGCACCAGCAAGATGATCATAGAATGAAGCCTTGAAACGAGAAACAAAGAACAATTAGCCCGCGCCGCTCCCTGGTCCAAACTAGACCACTCTTTTGTATCCCTCCATTCCCACTCCGTTCATATAGCTGTCTAGATAAGTCTTAAACGTTCCCAGTGTGTCCGCCTCCACCACCTTGCCCGGCAACACATTCCAGGCCCCCACGACCCTCTGTGTAAAATATGTCCTTCTGATATCTGTGTTAAACCTCCCCCCCTTCACCTTGAACCTATGACCCCTCGTGAACGTCACCACCGACCCGGAGAAAAGCTTCCCACCGTTCACCCTATCTATGCCTTTCATAATTTTATACACCTCTATTAAGTCTCCCCTCATCCTCCGTCTTTCCAAGGAGAACAACCCCAGTTTCCCCAATCTCTCCTCATAACCAAGCCCCTCCATACCAGGCAACATCCTGGTAAACCTCCTCTGTACTCTCTCCAAAGCCTCCACGTCCTTCTGGTAGTGTGGTGACCAGAACTGGACGCAGTATTCCAAATGCGGCCGAACCAACGTTCTATACATCTGCAACATCAGACCCCAACTTTTATACTCTATGCCCCGTCCTATAAAGGCAAGCATGCCATATGCCTTCTTCACCACCTTCTCCACCTGTGACGTCACCTTCAAAGATCTGTGGACTTGCACACCCAGGTCCCTCTGCGTCTCTACACCCTTTATGGTTCTTCCATTTATCGTGTAGCTCCTCCCTACATTATCTCCACCAAAATGCATCACTTCGCATTTATCAGGATTGAACTCCATCTGCCATTTCTTTGCCCAAATTTCCAGCCTATCTATATCCTTCTGTAGCCTCTGACAATGTTCCTCACTATCTGCAAGTCCTGCCAGTTTTGTGTCGTCCGCAAACTTACTGATCACCCCAGTTACTCCTTCTTCCAGATCATTTATATAAATCACAAACAGCAGAGGTCCCAATACAGAGCCCTGCGGAACACCACTAGTCACAGGCCTCCAGCCGGAAAAAGACCCTTCCACTACCACCCTCTGTCTTCTATGACCAAGCCAGTTCTCCACCCAACTAGCCACCTCCCCCTTTATCCCATGAGATCCAACCTTTTTCACTAGCCTACCATGAGGGACTTTGTCAAACGCTTTACTAAAGTCCATATAGACAACATCCACGGCCCTTCCTTCGTCAACCATTCTGGTCACTTCTTCAAAAAACACCACCAGGTTAGTGAGGCATGACCTCCCTCTCACAAAACCATGCTGACTATCGTTAATGAGTTTATTCCTTTCTAAATGCGCATACATCCTATCTCTAAGAATCTTCTCCAACAACTTCCCCACCACGGACGTCAAGCTCACCGGCCTATAATTACCCGGGTTATCCTTCCTACCCTTCTTAAATAACGGGACCACATTAGCTATCCTCCAATCCTCTGGGACCTCACCTGCGTCCAGTGACGAGACAAAGATTTGCGTCAGAGGCCCAACGATTTCACCTCTCGTCTCCCTGAGCAGCCTTGGATAGATTCCATCAGGCCCTGGGGATTTGTCAGTCTTTATATTCTCTAACAAACCTAACACTTCCTCCTTTGTAATGGAGATTTTCTCCAACGGTTCAACACTCCCCTCCGAGACACTCCCAGTCAACACATCCCTCTCCTTTGTGAATACCGACGCAAAGTATTCATTTAGGATCTCCCCTACTTCTTTGGGCTCCAAGCATTTGTCCCTGTGAGGTCCAATTTTTTCCCTAACAACCCTTTTGTTCCTAACGTATGAATAAAATGCCTTGGGATTCTCCTTAATCCTGTCTGCCAAGAACATTTCGTGACCCCTTTTTGCTCTTCTAATTCCCCGTTTGAGTACTTTCCTACTTTCTTTGTACTCCTCCAGAGCTCCCTCCGTTTTTAGCTGCTTGGACCTAACATACGCCTCTCTTTTCTTTTTGACCAGTCCCTCAATTTCCCTGGTTATCCATGGTTCTCTAATCCTACCCTTCCTATCCTTCTTTTTTACAGGCACATGCTTGTCCTGTAGCCCTAACAACTGTTCCTTAAAAGACTGCCACATACCAGATGTGGATTTACCCTCAAACAGCCTCTCCCAATCAAGAGCTGCCAATTTCTGCCTGATCCCACTAAAGTTAGCCTTCCCCCAATCCAACACCTTACCCTTGGGACACCACTCATCCTTTTCCATCACTATCCTAAAGCTAACAGAATTGTGGTCACTATTTGCCACATGTTCCCCTACCAAAACTTTGAAGACCTGACCGGGCTCATTCCCCAGTACCAGGTCCAGTATAGCCCTCTCTCTAGTCGGGCTGTCTACATATTGTTCCAACGAACCCTCCTGTACACATTTTACAAATTCCTCCCCATCCAGAGTCCCTGCCCTCAGCGATTTCCAGTCTATACCAGGGAAATTGAAGTCTCCCACTACAACAACCCTATTTTTCCTGCACCTATCCAGTATCTCCTGACACATCCATTCTTCCACTTCCCTTGAGCTGTTGGGGGGCCTGTAGTACACCCCCAACATAGTGACTGCGCCTTTCCTGTTTCTAAGCTCCACCCAGAGTGACTCGTTACACGACCCCTCTGAATTGTCCTCCCTCTGCACCGCTGTAATATGCTCTCCAACTAATACCGCTACTTCCCCACCTCTTTTGGCCCCTCCTCTGTCTCGCCTAAAACACTTGTACCCTGGAATATTCAGCTGCCAGACCTGTCCCTCTTTCAACCAAGTCTCTGTCACCGCAACCACATCCAAATTCCTTGTGCGCATTAAGGCCCCAAGTTCGTCTGTCTTACCTGCTACGCTCCTTGCATTGAAGTATAAGCACTCCAGACCTCCAGGCCCAGTGAGGTCGTCCTCCCCCAGAGTGCTCTTCTTCTTTGCCAGCCTTGTCCCAGCCCCAAGCTCGTCCCCAGCCTCCACACTTGTAGACCTAATATTTTGATCCCCACCCCCCTGCCATACTAGTTTAAACCCCCCCGAACTGCACTAGCAAAGCTCCCAGCCAGGATATTTGTGCCCTTCCAACTTAGTTGTGACCCCTCCCTCTTGTACAGGTGCCATCCTCTCCTGAAAACTTCCCATTGATCTATGAAAATGAAGCCCTCCCTCCTGGACCAGTCCTTTAGCCAGGCATTCATTTGTACCAACTCCCTATTCTTAGCCTCACTGGCATGAGGCATTGGGAGCAGCCCAGAGATGGCCACCCTAGTGACCCTACTTTTTAACCTATTTCCCAACCTATTTTTAACCTATTTAACCTATGTCATCACTACTTGGAGGTACAATTAAAAGTCTGGCAAGTTGCAAAAGTAAATTGCTTTGTAAGAGTTGACAAATTAATTTATAATGGGAAAATGTTGACTCAAAAATTGTGATAAAAACATGACAACAGGAAGTCAAGTCGTGCAAGTGGGAAATCTGCATAAAAATAGGCCTAAATTTTTCGGATGGTGGGGTTTCACTTTCTGCCATCTGAAGAATATATCCCTGCTAACTTCAACTCCAAGTGCTTGGAGCAAGCTCATGCTCCAACGAGTGCTGATTGGCTGCAGACAGGACTTCCACCTCTTATTTGGGAGGAAGTCCTGACTTAGAGCTGTTGGCCGGTCTGACTGACAGCTCTCCAGGCACTGCAGCAACAGCGCTGCAGTGGACAGAAGTGGAAGTTCAGGAGAACGTTGGAGCCTGAGGACCTTTGAGTCTAATTCCGAGCACTGGAAGCCCAGGTAAGGACAGTGAGGTTAGGGAAGGCCTGGGGGCGCAAAGGGGGCGATTGGGGTCTTGGGGGAGAGGCCGGGAAATGAGGGTGTTGTGTGCGAGGAACAGGTGGAGTGAGATCCAGAGGCCACTGGTGGTAAGGGAATTCATCCCTGCCAACTCCAAATGCCCCACAGCCATTTCACACCGAGCTTCAGATGGGATTTCTGATGGACGTCCCCCCACTTCCTGCCCAAGAACTAACTTTTTTTCTTGGGGTACCTCCAGGAACGTTGTAGCTGGGCAAGAAACAGCCGTTATGTTGCCAACTATTGGCCACTTAAAAGCCTCAATTGGGGTGACGGTCGGCTTCTGAGGCCATGCCCATCCTGCGCAAAATCTCTATGCAGTCGGGGTGGACGTGAACTTGGAGGGAATCTCATCCATTCAATTTCATGCACCCCTCTGCGTAAAAGCCCACCGGTGGGGGAGCATAAAATTCAGGCTTTATAAGGCTTTTCTAATATACTAAAGATATAATGACAGCCATCAATTAATACAGATTTCAGGTCTGTTAAAGAGGTGGGGGCTAATTAGAGGAAATCCGTTCGGATAGGGTTACAGAAGGAACACATAATACTGACTGGAGTCAGTAAGTACGTGTACAGAGAAACACCCCAATTAAAATAGAACAGCATTCTACAGCACAATGTTGTTTGTGCCTCAGTGAATGCTGTAAAGCAGATTTCATGCCCTCAGCCGTTCACCCAGTGAATTACAAACCTCAGTCATGTTGTTATGGGAATGCACCAGAGGCCAAAGATGCTTCCATTAGGGTGCAGGGAAAATCAGAGAAGAGCCATTTAAGCACTGCTATATGCATTTTAGTGCCTGGTTTTATTATAAGATTACAGTGTCTTGAGTGCAGGTTGCCTGTCTGTATTTTCTGACGCAATTTTCAGAAAGACCTAATGAAAAGAAAATCAATAATGATAGTATAAAATAGTTAAAATAAATTCTAACATCTCGGAAAATGACTCATCAGACAACAGAGTTTACTGTCTCAGATACACAGCGGGGCCAAAATTCGATTGATCCTGAAAAAGGGATTGTGATGCGTGATTAACTCTCAGCCTTGGCTTTCAATTAGACAGCTTGGCAACTACTTAAAGGAGAGATGCATTCTGGCCGGAGCAGATGCTGGAAATGTTTGTAGAAGAGAATCTGAGCAAGAAGAAGAATAAATAACGGTGCAACACAGGAGAGAGTGGACTCCAAGGTTCTCTGGCTCTGCACTCAATACCTTGGCGGAGGAGCTGGAGCCAAGGAGGGGGGGGGGGGGGGGGCTCAGGAGACCCTCCAGATAAATGTTACAAAGTCAGTAGGCGTAGATAGCTGTGGTACTCAATGCCAATAGTCAAGCTCCAAGGATAGTGTGGCAAAAAGGTTCACTAATGTCACTGGTCAGTGAATGCATCTTCAAATGCCATATCCTACCAACCACATCACTAGTCTCAATGAGCCATGCTCCCATCACTCACCTACCAACAATCTCCATCAATCAATGTTAACTATGAGTCATGATTGTGTCACCTCACTCTCACACACTAAGAACATAGAACAGTACAGCACAGAACAGGCCCTTCGGCCCACGATGTTGTGCCGAGCTTTATCTGAAACCAAGATCAAGCTATCCCACTCCCTATCATTCTGGTGTGCTCCATGTGCCTATCCAATAACCGCTTAAATGTTCCTAAAGTGTCTGACTCCACTATCACTGCAGGCCGTCCGTTCCACACCCCAACCACTTTCTGCGTAAAGAACCTACCTCTGATATCCTTCCTATATCTCCCACCATGAACCCTATAGTTATGCCCCCTTGTAATAGCTCCATCCACCCGAGGAAATAGTCTTTGAACGTTCACTCTATCTATCCCCTTCATCATTTTATAAACCTCTATTAAGTCTCCCCTCAGCCTCCTCTGCTCCAGAGAGAACAGCCCTAGCTCCCTCAACCTTTCCTCATAAGACCTACCCTCCAAACCAGGCAGCATCCTGGTAAATCTCCTCTGCACTCTTTCCAGCACTTCCACATCCTTCTTGGCACTACTTCACTCCTCACACTCACAGCTTGCACATTGCCAACTATTTAACCATGACAGGCACATTGCCCACACAAATTGCACCACACTCAAATTCCTCTCTCCTGACAAGATGATGCATAACCAGAAGCAGCAGGAACTAACCAGCAGGAAACAGGTATGCCGTATGTCCTTACTGTCTGGGGGAGAGAGTAATCACCATTGCTGAGACTGTGAACAATAAAAAGGCTGAACTTTCAAAGACAATGGTATCCTCATATCCAATCTTCCTTCGCATTTCCCACTTTTCTCTTATCCCACAATCTTTTCAAATATACAAGTTGAAGTTTATGTAAGAAAGCTTATCTCCCTATGATTTTGCCTTTCTCCTTTCAGATACATGAGATTTTGAACTCTGGCCAGACGAAATGGTGAAATATAAGTTGGAAGTTCAGGAAGAAAGCAATGAAGAAAAAACACCATCATTCGCTCTCATGGTTGCAGTCACCTGATCAGATTCTGATACACTGTATAATCGAGGATAGCTTAGAGATGGGATTATAGTGAGACAATGGGTATAAGTGGCCTGCAACCAGGGGACAGGAGTAGCACAGGCACCCACTTGTTGAAGGTAAGGTTGCTCATAAGTTTTGCTGCAGAGGACTTAAGTGAGCACCTTGTTAGGATAGGCTAACTGATAGAAGACTGATGAGCATATAAAATTAGATCTTTGGCACATTATCAGGTCTTCTAGAAAATCTGTGTGCAGTATCAAGGGGCAGGGAGGAGTCTGGTATTAATATGGCACAGGGCTTTGTCAGAGCTTAGAGATAATCCTTTGCAGCATGGAACTGATGCCTATTTCCATTAGCACACTTGTGTGCCCAACCATGATGCAACATCTGATGGTTGATGTCTCAGGTTCCTGGGCAACTCAAAGCAAAGACACCCAATATTTGGGTGCTGCAGTAGATGCTCAGACTTCTGTAAAGTCAGCTCAGCCTTAGCTTGTTGCTATCACAGCTGCTGATCCCAGTGTTCAAAGAGGCCTGCACAGCTGTCCAGCAATTTGTCCTCTAAAGCATTCCCAGCTTAACTGAGGCACCACCCTAATGGAGTGGCAATGGCTCTGTGGAGCATAAAACTGCTGTCCATTCTCAGGATGATGGCATCCTTCTTCCCACAATGTCAACTCAGCTTTATATTTGTTTGTCAACCAATTAGCCCAGATTGCTGCTGCTCATGTTGAAATGGTGCAGTCCAAAACAATGCAGGTCTTCTCGGGCCAGAGCTGTTTGTGGTCACCCTGCAAGGCTATCTGCAATCTTCCTCACTGAAACTCAACAGTCTTCCATCAGAGATGCAGCCCATTGGAGAAGCACTGTGCACAAGCACTTGGATGGGCAGAGGCGCATGGAAGGCAGACACACAAGTGATTCATTGACTTGTGTATGCAATATGGCAGTTGTTTGATTTATAAATTTGTGTTGGCTTTTACTTTTTGCATTGTGGCTAGGCCACAATGTCCCTGACAGCAGAAAGGTAGGATGGGGTGAATGGGGAATGGGCGAAACATTTGCTGGCATCACAGTCGGATGTGTCAATCACAGATAACTAATCCATTAAGGGAAAACATTGGAAATTTTCAGAAGGTCTGGCAGCATTTGTGGAGAGAGAAACAAAACTAACATTTCAGGTCTGTAACCTCTCATCAGAACATAGGGCTCGATTTTACCATCAAGCTGCGCTCATTTTCGGGCGTGAAAACTTGTGAAAGTTGGGTGTGAGGCGAGTAGCGCGATCCGTGCCTGCGTCCTCACCAGTTCCCCCTTTACAAAGGCCTGAAAATGGATGCAATTGGATATTTGTATGTATTTAAATTGACTCAACTTTACCAGGAATTCACCCTTTACCACTGTGTTCGCCAATCCGGAATCGGTGGAAACGGACATGCTCAATAAAAGTCTGATTCGGGCGCTCCATCAGTGAGGGTTAGTGAGGAGGTAAGTGCGAAGCATCCGATGGCTCTCTGCTGCTTACGGGTGTCCTTTCATTGTGGCCATTTTCTTTCTCAGGTTGGTGGGGGCTCTGCGAGTGCGTGGGGAGGTGGGGGGGGGGGGGCTGTTGCTCAGCAGGGTCTCCGATGTCCAATTTGCAGCACGGACCCGGGTCTCAGCACTGACCTCGTGTCTTGTGGTGCTGCTGGGTCCTAGTGCACTCAGCACTCTGCCAGCTGAAGGATGTGCACAAAGCACTTGGAAATTCCACTGCTGCAGCCTCTCAACTTTTCAAGGAACTGTGATTGTGGGGAACATGTGACTGGGGGAATTGAGAGGGCTGTGATTGTGGGGAACATGTGGTTGGGGGAATGGGCAGTATGGACAGTGACTGCTGATGGGCTAGTGGCAAGCTGCAGCAAGCCCGGTGGGGGCCGCAGGAGAAGGAGGGAGCAGAGACCCCGGCAGTTCTGTGCATGAGTGTCATTTGAACAGATGTCGGACACCGTGTTCTGCCGATGTCTCCGCCTCCGAAAGGAGACAGTGCAACACCTGTGCCACTTGTTGCAGGACCTGGCACCTAGAGGCGGTGGGGGGGGGGGGGGTGGTGAGGGTGTGCACCCACTCTCGGTGCTGTTAAATTGACATCAGCTCTGAACGTTTATGTGACTGGCTCCTTCCAGACCCCGAGCGGAGATGTCGGTGGCATCTCCCAATCAGCTATGCACACCTGTGTCAAGCCGGTCACAGAAGTCCTGTATGCCCGGGATGGGCAGTACATCGAATTTAAATTGGGCCAGGCCCATCAGGAAGCCCGGGCTGTAGGGTTCGCAGCCATCACGGGCATGCCTAACGTGCAGGGGGGTCATCGACTGCACCACGTCGCCCTCAAGGCCCCGAATGAGGCATGCGAGGACAGCTAGGGATGCCCTGATCACCCAGTTGGTTCAGTGGCTAGGGGCTTGTGTCTGTGGGTTCCATCCCCCATCCCCATCCAAGTCCTTCTATCTCCTACAGAATCCATGGAGATTCATCAACAGAAAGGGGTTCCACTCCCTGAATGTTCAACTAGTGTGTGACCATAGTATGAACATTATGCACGTCTGTGCAAGACACTCAGGCAGCGTGCACAATAGATTCATTGTCGGGAGCTCGGACACCCCGGACACATTTGAGGAGGAGCCCAGGCTGCGGGGGTGGATTGTGGGTGATATGGGTTACCCGCTTTGGACATGGCTGATGACGCCTGTGCAGAGGCCTGTGTCTGAGGCGGAGTCGTGCTATAATGAGGCCCATGTAGCCACCCGTGCGATAGTGGAGAGGTGCACAGGGCTCCTTAAAATGAGATTCCAGTGCCTGGACCGATCTGGTGGAGCCCTCCAATACAGCCCTGTGATCTCTTCCCGCATTGTGGTGGTGTGCTGTGCCCTGCACAACCTGGCTCTGCAGAGAGGTGACCTATTGGAGGAGGAGGACGTGGAGGCTGACCAGCCGGGCATCGCTGGGGAGGAGATCACTCAGCAGGAGGAGGAAGAAGAAGAGGAGGAGGAAGAAGACGAAGAACACGCCTTGGAACCCCACCCAGGCACTGGAGGGCTGGCAGCTCGAATGAGGCATGCGAGGACAGCAAGGGAGGCCCTGATCACCCAGTTGGTTCAGTGGCTAGGGGCTTGTGTCTGTGGGTTCCATCCCCCATCCCCATCCAAGTCCTTCTATCTCCTGCAACATTGTCACACCAGAATGGTGGGCCTGGGTACGCTGCGTTAACGAGTTTTTTGGCAGTCAGGAGGGTGATGACGACTCGCTGAGCACCATGATGATGATGCTCTGGTGCAAACTAGTCTGACTCCTACCTGAACTCTGCATGCACGCTGGCACCTGGGCATATGTCTGTGTAGTGAGTAAGGGATCTGAAACCCCCATGCAGGGCCCTGGGGCGGGAATCGCTCGTGGGTTCTGGGGAACCAATAGCTTCCTTTTCTCAATGACGCAGCATTGAGGGGCCTCCCCAACTGACATCAACATGAAGCATCCCTCCGGTGATCATCAATTGAAGAGGATTCCTTTTCGAGACAAATCTGTCACAGGTGGGTGGTGAAAAAACATTTAATAATTGTAATAAAGGTGTTTAAATAATAAGTTCAAACATAAAAACTTGTGAATGGAAAACATTAAGGAGCTTAAATATCTATTTAACAAGTGCAGCCCTTCACCCGTGCCATCTCAGTGCAACTACAACTTCCTAACCTTACATGGCCTACCACTGTGTCTCAGTGACTCCCCAGAATGTATATCGGAGGTGGAGGGGGCCAGCTGCCTACCTCACCCTGTGGCCTGTGATGTGTGTGGCGGGCATCCTCTGGAGGCCCTGAACCTTGAGGGCCCTGGCCTGCTTCCAGGTGTCTGGGATGTTTTCATGACACCCTCTTCATCCCGCTGCCCCTGAGATGCCCCGGTGTGAGGCAGGGGGAAGTCAGAAAGTGTAGCCACAGTCACAGTCTCCTGGCTGAAAGGCCCCGGCATGGGCCCCGAGCCCTTCCTCCTCCCTTGGGGTTCCTGTGGGCCGGCGGTGCTTCTGCAGTGAGCTCCAGATGCTCCGGCATTACCTGGCGCTGCCAGTCCTGGAGGACGACCTGCGTCCTACCCATGGTGGTCGAGCCCTCTGTGATGGCCACCTGAGTCGGGGGCCACCTGTTAATGGCCACAGCAAGTGCCCTCTGAGACTGGGCCACGCTCTGCAGCCCTTCAGCATGACCCTTTGCGATTGGGCCATGTTCTAAAGGGCTGCTGCCGTAGTCCGCTGTGTCTCAGCGCTGTCCCGCTGGGTCCCCTACAAGCTCTTGAGCCTCTCAGCCATGGGCCGCAGAATCTCGAGAAGCTTGTTCAGTCCTTCAGCTGTAGCCTACTGTGACTCAGCCATCGCTTGGAGCCTGACACTCATGGTGAGGATCCCCTGCCCCAGGCTTTCCACTGCAGACGCCACCCTTGCAGTGTTGGCCTGGGAAGCACGCAAGATAAGCAATAGCTGGACCACCTGAAAGCTTTGGGACTCCTCCCAACAGCCTCGTAGTTGGTCCAGTGTGGCCATCAGCCCCTCCTGAATTCCCTGGCTCTGTTGCTGCATCTCCAGCAGCTGAGGGAGAAGTGATCTCAGAGGCCCAGCATGTAGCCTGGGGCCAGCTGAGTCCTCTCTTCCAGCAGGCTCCTGCATGCCAGAGGCCTCGGATGTTCCCTCCTCCACCTGATGTACATTATCAGATGTGTCGTGCTCACCAGAGAGTGACCCAGAAGCCTCACCACTAACTGGACCCACCGACATGTCAGTATCTGGGATGGTGAATTGTGAAGTGGAAGCTGACGCCAAAACTGTGCCACCCTCGGAGGTCCCTTCACCCATATCCTCCGAGGACTCATCCGAACTGTCCTGAACAGGATGGGCGGTAGCTGCAGCAGGGGCCTGGAGTCCACAAGGCCCAGGGGCATCTGGATCTGTCCCTGCAACGCAGGACACAAGGTTAAGTGCAAGGGCGGGTGAGGAGGCCAGGATGCCAAACACGTGATTCACATTTCTCCATTGAACATGGAACAAAACACCAAGAAAATTACATCACAGGAACAGGCCCTTCGGCCTTCCAAGCCTGCAGAGACCAGGCTGCCCATCTGATCTGTTACCCCCTACCCTTCCGGGGACCATATGCCTCTATCCCCATCCCATTCTCGTAACTATAAAGACACCCCTTAAAGGTCACAGTCGTATCTGCCTCCACAACCCCCCCGGCAGTGAGTTGTGGGCACCCACCACTCTCTCTGTGCAAATAAACATGCCTCGTACATTTCCTTTAAACCTTACCCCTCACACCCAAAACTCATGTCCCCGAGAAGTTGCTTCAAAGTGAGTGGAGGAAGGACAGGTGCTCACGTCTTGACAGTAGCCCGACCATGGTGTCACTGACAGCCCGCATCACCCCTTCCCTTGAGAGCTCCAGTGCCCGCTCCTTAAAGGGGGTGAGGACCCGGAGGTCTGGCTCACCACCCCCTGTCTTCGCCCTCTCTTTGTTGTTATGGTTGGTCTTCTCCTGTGGAGACAGAAGGAGCCATGAAAGAAATGATGGCGTGACTACTGCAGAGTATCAGGTGGTGGCCCTTAGAGAGCAAGCACAATAGGGTTCATTAGGGGAACAGGAAGGAGGTGCTTGGGGGTCAGGAGCTGGATGCGTGCAGGGTGCTGGGGATGGGAGGATCTGGGGAAGATTTTGGGGGAAGGGGCTAGATGGGGTTAAGCACTCGCCCTTGCTACCCGCATGAGAGCTTTGACCTTTTTGCGGCACTGCTTCCCGGTTCGGGCACTGACCGAGGAGGTGACTGCCTCCCAGGCTGCATTTCCATCAGCCCCCCTGAGTCTGTGTCCTCCTGGGGGGGGGGGGGGGGGGGGGGGGGGAGGAGGGGGTGGGGGGGGGAGGGGGTAGGGGGAGGGGGGGGGAGGAGGGGGTGGGGGCGTGGGGGGACTATCCGGCCCTGGAGGGATGTGGCAGGGGAGACACATTCTATCATTTTTTTTCTGCGCATGCGCAGCTGGAGGCGCCGATCGGAGCTGCAGGATTTAAGGTGTGTTAAGCCCCGCCCACAGGCTTGTGCAGCGCGATTCGGAATCGCTGCTATTTTTTCAGGCAGAGTGTGTATGGGGGCGCCTGAGGACGGGTCTAAAAGTCAGATCTGAAACACTCCCAGTTTCAAGTCTGCCAACACTTAGAATCAAAAATGGTAAAAGAGGGCCCATTGACCTGAAACCTTAATTCTGTTCCTCTCTCCACAGATGCTTCCTGATTTGTTTAGCATTGTCATCAACTTTGGTTTTCATTTCAAATATCCAACATCAGGAGCATTTTGCTGTCCATATTACTGTCCAGAAAAGGGCTGGTGTCTTCCCCTCTTCTCCCTCCTGTGGTTCAGCTCCTTGTCATATAGTTGGTGGCAAGGGCTGGGCCCTCATGATGATGAAGTTGTGCAGCTTTCAGGAGATCATCAGAAATCTTGACATGAGCTCTACAAAATACTACAGGACTGCTTCAGTGTGCGTCAAACAGCAGAAGTGCTGTTTAAGCACCCCAATGAGCTACTCCATCACATTTTGTATGGCAGTTTGGGCTTCATTCTGTGCATGCTGTGCGTAAGCTGCACACTGACGTCATGTCATGAACCCTAACCTAAAAGAATAAACCTTATTACCCAGTAGCTAACCTCTGATTTTCTGTGGAATCACAAATGCAGATGGTACAGCAGAGTACTGCAGAGTGGAAGCATCATGAATACTGCCAGGGTACTGCATGATATTTAATGTGTGGTCGCACACCAGCTGGATATTAGGAAGTGTATTCCTTTCAATTGTGGTACATCTCAGGGTTGACATGTGCTGCCCACAAAGCAACGTGCATGCAGTTAATGGCACCCTCTATCATGGGGAAGACTGCAATCTTTGTGAAGTCATGTGCACTCTCTTCCAAGACATATTCATCTCTCTTGGAATACAGAGGCTCAGTGATCCCTCTCAGGCAATAGTGGATGGCGAACTGCAGAAGTCAGGTAAGATCATTGGATACCCTGTGCATTTGCATCCTCTCCTCCTGCTGAGAGCCATTCAACCCCTCTCCTCTTCCCCTTCTCATCTCCAGCAGTTTTTCCTGCTCTGTGTCACAACTGCTCATTTTTCCTGTGCTGCAGTGTAGACCAAGGCGAATGCAAACTATAGCACCCATGTCACAGAACACAGTGTGTACAGAATCTTTGAAGTCAGAACAAAGTCCTTCAGCATGTGCCACACCACTCCCTGTAGATGTCAGCAATGTTAAACAACTTTGAGAACCAGTGAACACTTTTACAACTAACCTGCAATTTGTTGATATTCCCTCTAAGTGGCTTCTCTGCTGCTGAATATGTGTTTGGCTGGTGTTTAGGGAAGGGTGGTAGTTTGAGTGTGGACCTCCAAAGTGGTGCCAATTCAGCGGTACACGCTGACTGACATCAAGATTTGCATACGCTTTATACCTCCAGCAGATCCTCACTGCATGGGTGCCAACAACCCCACCAAGTCTGCACGTGCACTGCAGATTCCATTTTTGAGTCAAAACGGCACTTGTAGCACCAAGAAAATGTGCACTGAAGCACTGAATTTTGTGCCCATCATGTTTTCCTATGACATGGTTTTAATATTTGTGTTACATCTGGCATTGCATACGTTAAATTGTACTCACCAATAAAATGTCACATCAATGGGTGACTCCATTGATACGACCTAGGATGATTTATAATTCTATTTTTGCTCAGATGTGCATTCTAAACTGAAAGTACTCAGAGTTAAAGGTCATATTCATCCTCTGAGAATTCAACAATGACCTCAAACATATCTTTAGCTGACTCAGCCATATTAAATGAAACAGTATCTAAAAAGCACAAACACATTCTTTCCAAAGGCCACAAAGGATAATTTAGCAGGAAGTGACCTGTGTTCTGATCTCTTGTTTACAGTTACAAAATGATGGTCAATTTTGTGAAAAGATAATACAAGAACACAAGAAATAAGAGCAGGAACAGACTATACAGTCTGTATAACCTGCTCCGCCATTCAATTTGATCATGGTTGATCCTGGCCTTCAATTCCATTTTCCTCTTGGCTCCCTATATCTCATAATTCCATTCTGCATTTAACAATGGAAGCTTCGAGAACCCTCTGGAGTGAGAATTCTAAAGATTCACAAACTTTCAGTGAAATAATTTCTCCTCATTTCAGTCCTGAATGATTGGCTCCTTACCCTGAGACAATTGTCATCCAGTGGTGACAAAAGATCCTCCAGCCACTCAGCAGGAATCTTCTAATGTAATGGCCCAATTGGTCACACAGGTTCCTTTCTTCCCCCAGGTCCCACTCTCTGGCTCCTTGTGTGGAGTTAAGTAAGGTTTTTTTAAAAACTCCTGTTCTCTGCAGTTGTAAGTAGATCTTTTTCAGTTTGGTTTCATTGCTGCCAAGTATCTATGAGGGGTCTTTTTATTGCTCCATCAATAGCTTAAATGGGGCCTGTTTATTTTAACTCTGGGTTGTTTTACGATCCTGCATTGTTAGGAGGATTGTCATGTGTTTTTGGATGGTTTTTCTTTTCTTTCCAGTAAGTTTAAGGTTTAATTTTCTGTTTGGCTGCAGTTGGAGTTGAGTTTTAGAAGGGACAGCAAACTGAAAAGAAGTCTCTCTCTCTCCATGGTTTTGGAAATTCTGCTGGTTATCTGAAAGTAAGATCTTGCCTTTCTGAAGGGGGAATCTGCTGTTGGTGACTGCCTAGAGTCCCTGAAACTGTTCTGACTTCAACCTGTTCTGAATCTATCCAGAGAACTGCAGACTTCATCCAAAGGACTCACGTCCAGTATCACGTGAGCATTGGTCTTTGCAGTGTTAAACCTGTGAAAAGGGTCTTTTATCTATGGGATTGGTTTGATTGGAATACATTCGATAGATTTGTTAAGGGTTATACATTAAAGTGGTTGTTTTGTTTCTTATTTGTAATTGATAAGAGTTCTTGCTAATGTTCTTATTATACACGTTAACTATATTCTTAAATAAACTTTGTTTGATAAAAATTCCCTAGTGGGTCATTTGAATCATACCTGCAGTGAAACATATCATGCTTATCCTATCCAAATTCAAGATGCAAAACTTATGATCCAGGCGGGCTCCATAAAATGCTTTGGAGTTTCTGACCTGAACCATAACATTTGCTACCCCCAGATCCTGCTCTTCAGATCCTTGCTTTCCCCAGGCCTTGCTCCCTGGCCTCTTGCTTTTCCTGACTCCTTGCTTCACCAGGGTCTCGATTCATATGTGTGGACCGCTCAGGTGGTTCTCTGCAATATGCACTGGAGAGGGTTCCTGCATGATCAGTTTGCTGTGCTTTTCACAATTTGGCTGTGTAAAGAGATGAATCTTCCACAGAAGGACTAGAGAATGGAGTGTGAGCAAGATGACAGATGGGATGGTGGTGATGTGAAAATGTCTATGAGAGAATGAGGGTTGATAAGTGTCCCACATTAATGGATGTGTGAGATCTGTGAAAAGCATTGCTGTTTGAGTACATGATGCAATGCTAAGAGTTTAATAATGGAGGGAATTGAGAGAGGACTTACCCTGGTGGAGAGGATGAGATCATTCATCTGCTTCCTGCACTGCATGATACTTCTGGCGAGGTTGCTAGTCGCGCTGACCACCTGGGCAATGGTCTCCCAGGCTGGGGTGGGTGGGGGAGGTGGAGGTTGGCAGATGTGGTTGGTGTGCTAATACTCCAACTACAGAAACAATTACCCTTATTAATGACTTAACATAACCAATAATCCCACTCTACATGTGTAAATTGAAACAGCACTTTCTCCACAGGAATACAGTCTTCATAGAAAACCATCCACAGTCACTCCCAGCTTCCAGTGGGTTAAGTTCTCTTCAATTCAATGAGTTGCAATGTCCCATGACCATTATAAGGTTTTTGATAAATTCCCAAATCAACTACCAGAAATTCCTTTTCCTGGTCATGCTAGAACAAATCTTTAAGTGTCTTTAGATTTCCATGGTATGCATCTCTTCAACTTGAGACTGTCCTCCCTTTCACATTCTGCTAACCATGTTGGTCGCAGCCTTTTGTCTCTGAGAGCTGTCGCTCTCTCTCACTTTGTCTCTTTTTCTGACTAAAAACTCAGACAGAAAATTCATGCCTTTGGTGTGAACATCTTGCACCTTTATTCTCAGTGAGTCTCAACCTGGGCCCCGGGTCTGCAAGGTAACCAAGCCACAGAGGTTTCTTGTTAGACAGAGCTCATAGCAGACCACATATTTCTCTGTTCAGTACTCCATTTTATCTTGAATTTAAAATACAGTCAAAAACATAACCATTTTATAAAACCTTGCACTCATAACAAGAGCTGTAGGAGGTCAGAGTTCAATGAAAGTTTGCTGTTCATGCTGAAGGAGATGATACATTGCCATGTCCATCTGCCTGGATTGCTTCAATCTAACAAGTCATTCCTTCTCTATCAGAGTCTAGCAACTAGTTCCAAGGCTGCACAGCATCCCAACTTCCCCTAGCCACATTTTGCTCAGTATGTGTGTGTTCTTTTGCCTTGACTCTGCCTGTTTGGAAACACAATACGTTATCAATTACAATAGCAACATTCTAGTAGTATCATTCCCTTCTGTAAAAGTAAACTTGCCTGAAGAAATCCTACATTCCAATTTATTTTTGCCAGTAGAGATCAGAAAGAAAATGTATTAGATGTTTTTAATTGGAAATAGTTAAAATTGCAATATAAACTAATGTCGATTGATTGTTATTATATTGTTGGAATTGGCAGAAATTAACGTAAACAATGGGTGGAATTTTCTGGCTGTTCTTGCCGGCAGGATCTTCTACGGCGGCAAGATCCCGCCACGTGTTTCCTGGTGGCAGGGGTGCATAGAACGGGAAACCCCAATGTTGGGCTGCCTACATGGGGCGAGGGGGTGGAAAATCCCACTCAACAGGTCCTATTTTAACTCTATGCAAATAGATGAACCTTGAGTGAGTTGTAATCTTGCCCATTAACTCTGTTTCTCTCTCCACAGTTGAGTGTTTTCACCATTTTCTGTTTTTTTCCCCCCAGTTGTTCCCTATCTCCCTTAGCAGGTACCTTCATTTTATTGAACAGCTTAATCCGCTTACCACATAAAGTCCTCATCTCCAGGAAATATAATCCAAGTAACCCAGTTCCTGAATACAGATCAGTCTCCAAGGCCAGTGTATACTTCCTAAGATGGGAAACCCAAAAATAAAAGGGAATGTGTGAAACTGAGTTCTCCCCTAACCGAGACAGAATTTCATAATACTTTGTTGTCTTTAGATTCTAAACTCTAAAGTTAACAAGCCTGACACCTGTTTGCTTATTTCTTCCACTTAAAAACTAATTTTTCTCAGCTATCTATCCCTTAAATCCCATTGCTTATCTATTCCCTCTAACCCACCATGTTCACAATTATTTCAATTTAAAATCCCTACAGTGCAGAAGGAGGCTGTTTGGCCCATCAAGCCTGCACCGACAACAATCCCACCCAGACCCATCCCTGTAACCCTACGTATTTACCCTGCAAATCTCCCTGACATTAAGGGGAAATTTAACATGGCCAATCACCCGAGTCCCTGGCGCAGTGAGGCAGCAGTGCGAACCACTGTGCCACCATGCTGCCTCCAATTGACAGCTGTTCTAAATGATAGCAAAGCCTACTGCCTTACTGAAGACAGAATAAACCAACAGCTTGTGACCTGTTCAAATTGAAGTTAACAATTTTCAACTATGAAACAGGCACACAAAACTTGGTTTAAAAAGAAATCATGATGCTGAATCTAACCGGTCGATGGACGGTTAGCAATCATGACTCAGACAAAGCCATAACAAGGGAGAATTTCAGCCAGGTACATACTGCACTTACTGAAGGTTTCAATGATTTTAATCTTATCATGGAATTTGAAACATACATACTGCATTCCATTAATGGAGTACACTGAAATAATTAGTTTGTAATCTTACTTAGAGGTCTGAAGTATGACTCATTATTTAAGAAATTGAACATTGAGCTGTTGTAGCAGGGCATACTATACTGACACTGAGACTGGAATATACCTGACCAGGCTAGCTCGTCTCGCCATGTCATACATGATATGTGAGTGTTTAATGTGGGATGTCAAAAGGGATCATTGCCTCAAATCATCTCCTATATTTGGTTTTAAATTGCAGGATCAGTGCACTGTCAAAGAGAAAACAGCGACACATTTATCAGCTGCTGGAGCCATTACAGGTGCAAGAATTATAATTGGCCCAGTTCAGGTGAACATAAGCCCTTCTGTGCCTTGAAGATAACACTGGCGGCTCACTACTCTTTGACAATGTATCCCCATATATTTATTCCTCAGCATCAGCCCAGCCTACAGAACTAGTAGGAGTTTAGCCACAATAGTCTATACGGGCAACCAACTGCCAAAGCAAGTTGTCCTCGTTCCTGGATTGACCTCCATTCCCCATTCACATGGAGATAGTCAATTGAATGGAGGTGATGGGATGGCGGTGGCAGGGGTATTGTGTAGTGAGGAGCTGTGGAAAGAAGGCAATATTCTCCAGCTCCGCAGCATTGTGGTTTGATGCTCCAGCATGCAGAGCACCATACCTTGGGGCACAGCTTAATTAGCACACACACCTAGCATGTTTCAGATAAAAATCATGTAAAATGTTTTTTAAAATTTTCAAAATGAGATATAAATTAGATACATTACTATAGTGCATCCTGTTTAGACTGCTTACTTCAGCACAGTGTGTCTGTGATATTGAATTCAGTGGCTGAAGCCCTAATCAACTGCATTGACCTTAATGGTGTTAAACAGTATAAGTATTATTGTGGCTACAACCACCCAGGTGAGTGGTGAGGTGTAGGAATGTAAAATTCTGGTCCATGTTCTGACCAATATTTATCCCTCAATAACAATTCAAAATTGTTTATCTGGTCATTATCATATTGCTGTTTGTTGGAGCTTGCTGTGTGCAAGTTATAGAACCATGGAGTTCCTGCAGTGCAGAAAGAGGCCATTTGGCCTATCGCGTCTCACAGACTCTCCAAAAGAGCATCTTACCCAGGCTCAATTCCTGCCCTATCCTCGTGACCCTGCACATTTACCATGGCTAATCCACCTAACCTACAAATCTCTGGACACTAAGGGGTAATTTAGCATGGCCAATCCACCTGACCATCTTTGGACTGTGGAGGAAACCCACACAGACCAAGGGGAGAACGTGCAAACTCCACACAGACAGTCACCTGAGGATGGATTTGAACCCAGGACCCTGGCGGTGTGAGGCAGCAGTGCTGACCACAGTGCCACCATGTTTCCTTCATTTTAATAGCAATTACACTCCAAAAGTAGTTTATTTGCTGTGAAGCACTTTGGGACACTCTGTGGTCATGAAATGCATTACATAAATATGCTTATTTCTTTTTTTCTTTGAATGTTGTCTACAAAATATGTGACTGTGACAAAGGTAAACTTCCCTCCTCATCCTGCTTGACCTGTCTGCAGCATTTAATATGGCTGACCACACCATCCTCCACAAATGCCTCTTAACTGCTGTCCAGCTGGGTGGGATTGCACTTGCCTAGTTCCATTTTTACCTATCCATCCATACCCAGGGAATCACTTGCAATGGCTTCCCTTTCAGCTCCCCCACTATATCCACTTGTATTCCTCAGGGATCTATCCTCGGCCCACTCCTATTTCTCATCTTCATGCTGATCCTAAGTGGCATCATCCGAAAGCACAGTGTTAGTTTTCACATGTACACTGAGAACACCCAGCTCTACTTCACCAACACCTCCCACGTCTCCTCTGCTGCTAAATTATCAGAGCCCACAGGTGGCCATGCCTTCAGTTGCCTAGGCTCTGAGCTCGGAATGCCCTCCTTACACCTCTCCACATGCTTACCTCACTTGGCTCCTTTAAGACACTCATTATCCATCACCCAGTATTGGATGACTAGAAATTACTTTCAATTACATCTAGATGAAAATAAAACCATTATTTTCAGTCTCCACTCCAAACTCTTTTTCGTGGCTACTGATTCCACCCACCTCTGTGGCAACAGTTTGAGATTAAGCCAGACTGTTTGCAGCATGTGACCCTGAGATGATCTTCCAATGTCATATTTACACCATCACTAAGACTGCTTTTTCCACCTCCGTAACATGACCCAACTTTGCCTGTCTCGGCTCCTTTGCTGATGAAATCCTCATTTGTTACCACGCAATACAACTATTCCAACAGACTCCTGGTACCTTCTGTAAACTTGAAGTCATCCAAAACCCACATCTTAATTTAATCAAAGTTCTGTTCTGCAACCCCCAGTGCTCTCTGACCTGCATTGGCTCCTACTCAAGCAACTTGAGATTATAAAATGTTCATCTTATTTTTAAATCTCTTCCTTAACTCTGTAATCCCCTCACTATCCTCTGAGATACCTGCTTTCCTCCAATTAGGACCTCGAGAGCATCCTGGATTTTAGTCACCCCACTACTGGTGGCCATGCCTTCAGTTGCCTCGAAGCTCTAGAATACCCTCTTTACACCTGTCCACATCTTTACCTCACTTAGCTGCTTTAAGAAACTCATTAAGACCTATCTCTTTTTTTAAGCTTTTGTCATCTGACCTAATTTCTCCATGTGGCTTGGTGTCATATTTAGTATTCAACGATCCTGTGAAGCACCTTGGGACATCTTATTACAGAAATACACAACAGAAATACAAGTTGTAGTCGGTATAGTAGTGGAAGCAGCGGCAGAAGTCATCATACAAACAAGGGTTGTAAGTTGTCCAAGTTCTGCTATAGGCTGTCATGAGCTATTCTATGACCAGAGTAGCCGCAAATGGAGTTGAAAGCCATGGAAATGTCATTGAGCAGTCCTAGTTCTGAATTTATGAATAAAGTTTTCTGCCTTGTACCTGCTACATTAAACTGCAATTGTCATAATTCTTTTCATTCTCATAATTTATCTACATTCACTGCGAGTTTTCAGTTCTCTTTTTCACAGTTCAGTATTTCTGTGTCCTGAGTAAAGAGGAACACATTACTTTTTATTCCCTCGCCCAGCTCATATGTGTGAGTAAGAGGGAGAAGCAGAGAGAGTCAAGTATCTCAGATCTCATTAATGGGGATTCAGTTCCCCCTATCCATGGATTTCCATTTTTTATCAATTCACCGTCTCTATTTCCTGAGCAATTTTCCAGCCATCCCATGAAGTTAGATTGCAATTTCATCCACAGAGATGTATTATGGGCTATTGGGCCTTACAATGAAAGTCCTAGAAGTAACCACTGGCATTTGTTCAGTTAGTTAATATTGGTTTGGGAAGTGGTAGCTGTGCTGTGTTTGGCTCCTGTGTCTCCATAACAGTGAGGGAGAATTAGCTGAGACTTCCATTGGTCACAATTTAGTGAGTCCATGTGTACATGTGTGGATGCTGACTGAGGATGGCATTGAACTGAGCTATGCTGTTCCCTGTAGTTGAATTGCCATTGTCACTTAAGAAGAATGTGCAAGGAATTGGGTGGCTGTTGATAGTCAGAACAATGTATCATAATATGAGTAAGTGATTGGATTTTCTGGGCATGTAACGAAGTGTGTGGATGAGGGTAATGCGGTTGATGTAGTTTACATGGATTTCAGCAAAGCCTTTGGCAAAATCCCACATGGGAGACTTATTGAGAAGGCTAATGCATGTGGGATACAGGGTGATCTGACAAGGTGAATTCATAATTGGCTTAGCAGTAGGAGTTGGAGGGTGGTGACAGACAGCTGCTTTAGTGACTGGAGGCCAATGACCAGTGGCGTACCACAGGGATCTGTGCTAGGCCCCCTATTGTTCGTCATTTGTATAAATGACATAGGTGACTATGTGGGGGGTAGGATTAGTAAGTTTGCCGATGGTACAAAGATTGGTCAGGTGATTAACAGTGAAGTTGAGTGTCTTGGGTTATAGGAAGACATAGATGAGATAGTCAAATGGGCAGATAAGTGGCAGATGGAATTTAACCCTGAAAAGTGTGAGGTGATGTGCTTTGGAAGGAGTAATTTGACAAGGAAATTTACTGTGAAAGGTCTGACGCTGGGAAGTTCCAAAGAACAAAGGGACCTTGGCGTGTTTGTCCATTGATCTCTGAAGGCAGAAAGGCAGGTTAATAGGGTGGTGAAAAAGGCACATGGCACACTTGCCTTTATCAATCGGGGTATAGATAACAAAAGCAGAGAGGTCATGATGGGTTGTATAGAAGTTTGGTGAGGCCACAGTTGGAGCACTGTGTGCAGTTCTGGTCACCACATTAGTGGAAGGACGTGAACACATTGGAGGAGGTGCAGAGGAGATTTACCAGGATGCTGCCTGGGATGGAATATTTAAGTTATGAAGAGAGGTTGGATAGGCTTGGGTTGTTTTCGTTGGAGCAGAAAAGACTGCGGGGCGACCTGATAGAAGTGTTCAAGATTATGAAGGGCATGGACAGAGTGGATAGTGAGCAGCTGTTCCCCTTAGTTGAAGGGTCAGTTTCGAGGGGACACAAGTTAAAAGTGAGGGGTGGGAGGTTGAGGGGGATGTGAGGAGAAATTATTTTACTCAGAGGGCGGTGACGGTCTGGAATGCGCTGCTTAGGAGGGTGGTGGAGGCGGGATGCCTCACATCCTTTACAAAGTACCTGGATGAGTACTTGGCACGCCATAACATTCAAGGCTATGGGCCAAGCACTGGCAAGTGGGATTAGGTGGGCAGGTCAGGGCATTTCATGCTTCGGTGCAGACTCGATGGGCCGGAGGGCTTCTGCTGCACTGTAATAATCTGTGATTCTGTGACTCCAAAGGAGGGAGAAATTCATAAATAAGTATAATAGCGTTACAATGTGCTCTTTCTTTGATGAAGAGATTGTTTTGCTTTTTTGAAGTTGGAGGTCAGACTACGGTGGAATTCTCCCATGCTCCTTCCATTCAAACGGAGGGTGGGGGGAAGAATTTGTCAAAAGACTCTAAAATCGGTTTTATTCCTGTGTGAATTTCTCATGGTATCTTCTGCTGGTGCCTGTCATGGTGAATCGGGAAACCCACTGGAGGCTGGCATAAAACTCATTTGCATCCTGTTAATGGGATGTAGATGAAAGCTCAACCACCCACACCCGATTCTCCGCAGTGTCAGTGGTACACGCTGGCACAAAAACATACCTGGAACAACATGGTATCCAGATGTCAAGGATGGAGGGGGCAGGCAACCCTGGACCGTGGAACACCACAACAGCAGGTGGGGAGAGCACCTGCAGGTGGACTATCCAGATTCAGTGTCCTGGAGGAGTCCATCTTCCAGCCTCTCAGTGCTCTTGGAGATCCATCTTCATTTTCAGGAGGTCCATCTTCTTTCTTCAACAGTGGGTCAGTGATGTTGGGCACCTTTTCCATAGGGTGCCCAGATAGGATGGCGGACTACGTGCCATCAGGCTTGCTCTGCTATGGAATATTGCACAAAACACCCAGTTTCATAATTAATGAGGTCAGAAGATTCGGCACACCTCCACAGTGGTGGAACTCTATGTTCCTGTACCACCAATGGACCTACTCCCAGGATGAGATAATACCCCCCTTTTAGTGTTACCAACATAATGAACTGAGGTTTTCTTCATGGGATGTGATTGTAAATCTCCTTTATTGGGGAGGTGCTCCTTCATGAACAAGAAGAACATCTCAACTGTAAAATTTTTTTTAAAAAACCTGATACAGACATTTTAAAATATACTTGAAAGAACAGAAATAAAATAGTAAGCAAAAATAAGTATTTCAATTTTTAAAATCTGTCCACAATTCACACTAACTACAGCTTCACAATAAACATTACATAACTGCACCACAAGATGGTACTATTCAACTCTCATCTATCCTGTTTATGGAATAGGGGTGATTGTGGTAAAGTGGTAATATCACTGGACTGGTAATCTGCATGTCCAGGCTAACACTGTAGCGGCACTCATTGCAGCTGGTGGAATTTACATTCAGGTAATAAATCAGTAATGGCGGCCATAACAGCTATCATTAAAGCCCTTAAGGGAAGGAAATTTGTTATCCTTACCCAGTCTGGCCTACATGTGACTCCACACCCACAGACTGACTCTTAACTACCCTCGGAAATGACATAATCCACTCAGTTCGAGGGCAATTAGGGATGGGCAACAAATGCTGGCCTTGCCAGTGACACCCTCATCCCGTGTAAGAATATAGAAAAAAAAGTAAATTAACTTCCTATTGAACATTTAACATTTTAACGAAAGAGTCACTGATTTTTAGTTTTTGCACTTCATGGCTACTTGAATATTACTTTAAATAGTAATAAAGGGCTGATTTTGATGTTTATGTAGCAAGGGATTGCGGGGAAGTGAGGAGGTGGCTGATAGACCAGCAGTGAGTCATAGCCAAAGGGGCATGGACAGGCATAGTGCACTTCAAGCATACTCTGCATGCCCAGTCTCTCCAGAGGGAAGAAAGCCAGTCAAATTATTTTGCACGTAAGCATCGCTTTACGTCACACTTTCAAGCCAACATTTAAAATAAAAAGTTACATGCCAACATGCCATCATATTGTAGTTGTAGACTCGAGTCCATCGATAGAGCTGCTGAAATCTCCTTGGCTGCTCTTAAACCAAAAGTCTCATCTACTGCGTGCAGATTTTGGGACAGGAAATCAGTTTAAGGAAAGTACAAGAAACAAATTGAAATTTTAAAATTTAAATTGTAAATCAAAAAATATATATTTTTTTGCAGCAAACTTCAAAATAATAAATAAATGTGCCCCTAGTCACTTCCTAGTCCCTACTTCTTCCGATTCAGTTCTAAGGTTATTTTGCCTTACTTATCATGTGTGACACTGAGATTTTCTATTGTCAGTACAATAATACTAAACTCTTACATGTACCACACACTCATTGCACCTCACTTGCTTCTTGTAACACTCTCCCAATCACATTTTCCCTGTTATGCTCTTCTAACTGATTTTGATGTTACAAGAGATCTGCTAGTAATAATCATTGCTTTTTCCATCCACCTGCCAAATCATAGACATTTACCCATCTTTTTCAATATCAACTGCATAAGTGAAGGTTCTTTTTTGATTTCACTCTCCCCCACCCCCAACACACCACAAACAAATTATCAACATTACACAAGCAATGGCAGGCAGAGTCCAATAGTTCATGTTTGATGTGTGCGCTTGTACTTATATTTGACTGGTTTTGCTGCAAAGCTATTTTGTTAATTTCTTTTAAGTTGCATTCTAGCTCCTTTATTGCTTAAATTTAAATACTTCAATGCTTTAGTTATTTTACAAATGTTCTTTCCTATAACACTTTTTCCTTGGATTTTTGTAAATTATTATACCTTGTTTAAATAATCATTGGCAGTGCTAAATGGAGTTTTTATTATATTGTTCCTTTTTAATGCAGGTTAACTTTATATATTTATAAGTTTTGATTTGTTGGCTCCATTATTATGGCTGTTGCATAATAAGTGCTTTTGCCGTTGTACTAAAATGAGCAATTTCTGTGAATTAAGATATCACAACTGCAGAATATAAGGTGGGAAAGTGGAGTTGAGGATTATCAGATTAAATCAGTCATGATCTCACTAAATGGCGGAGCAGACTCAAAGGGCCAAATGGCTTACTATTATGTCTTATGGACTTATATGTTCAGTCAGATTATCAAATGATTTGTTAAACTCAACAGGATTTTTGCTAGTTTTCACGTATTTTGGTGATTTTTTTTATTTTTCAGGTTACAGTTTAGTTATTGGAAGAAAGCAGACGCCAATGAAGGATGCTATCCTTGCTCCCCATGTATGATTCAATAGAAGAGATTTCTAAGGTGCTAAGTGGTTTCAACATCCTGGGGGTTACCATTGACCAGCAATTGAACTGGACTGGCTATCAGAGCAGGTCAAAGGCTAGGAATCCTATGGAAAGTAATTCATCTCCTGACCCCCCTCAAAGCCTGTCCTCCATCGACAAGGCACAAGCCAGGAGCATAATGGAATACTTGCTGCTTGGCTGGATGAGTTCAATTCCAACAACACTCAAAAAGCTCAACACCATCCAGAACAAAGCAACCTACTAGATTGCTACCCCTTCCACAAACATTCAATCTCTCCACCACCGACGAATAGTGGCAGCAGTGTGTACCATCTACAAGATGCACTGCAAGAACTTACCAAGGTTACTTAGGCAGCACCTTCCAAACACGATCATGACTATCTAGAAGGACAAGGGCAGCAGAGACTTGGAAACACCACCATCTGGAGGTTCCCCTCCAAGTCATTCACCATCCTATCTTGGAAATATAGCACCGTTCCTTCACTGTTGATGGGTTCAAATCCTGAAACTTCTTCCCTAACAGCACTATGAGTGTACCTACGCCCCAGGGACTGCAGTCGTTCAAGTAGGCTGCTCACCACCACCTTCTGAAGGGCAATTAGGGATTGGCAATAAATGCTGGCCGAGCCAGCGATGCCCACCCACATCCTATAAATGCATTTTTAAAAATCATATTTTGGCATCTTTCTTAAGATGTGTTATCTTTTGCATTTGTTCTCAAGTGTTGTAGGAAGTTAATACAGTATTGGATCTAGCTGTCACACTCTGCCAGGCTAGTTAAATGCTTGAGAAGGGATGCCAGGATTGTCAAGTGGAGCAACTTTCTTCACATCCAACAGATGCAGCAGAACCTCTGCTTTGTAATCTAAGGTGATGAGTTCTCCATTACAAGGCTCAATTATTAAAAACATACAGTTTTTTGCCTCTTGGAAAAAATAAAATATACTTTTGAAATATTGACAGCCTTGATAAAAAGCTTTTCCCTCTGTATATGTTCACTTACCTACAAGTGGGGATATCCCTTTAAATTTTAACAATTATTATGCCCTGTCTTTTGTGAGGTTCCAGCACCAGATTGAATCTGGGCTGAGAACCACAGGATAATAAGATATGTATTTATTGGTCAACCCAAAAAGTTCCAGGAGTTCAGCCCAATGAGAAAACATCTTAATGTCTGTGTGCTATGTGCAAAGGTGTACCTTTGAATTCATAGGATCCCTACAGTGCAGAAGGAGGCTATTTAGTCCATCGAGCGTGCACCAACAACAATCCCACCCCAGGCCCTATCCCCGTAATTCCATGTGTTTACCCTGCCAATCCCCCTGACACTAGGGACAATTTAGCATGGCTAACCAACCTAACCTGCACATCTTTGGACTGTGGAAGGAAACCGGAGCACCCGGAGGAAACCCACGCAGACACGGGGAGAATGTGTAAACTCCACACAGACAATCACCCAAGGCTGGAATTGAACCTGGGTCCCTGGCGGGAATTATCAGTTTTGGACAGGGATGACAAAGCAAATTGAAAGATTTACTAATTTCATATAATAGAACATAGAACATAGAACAGTACAGCACAGTACAGCCCTTCAGCCCTTGATGTTGTGCCGAGCTTTGTCCGAAACCAAGATCAAGCGATCCCACTCCCTATCATTCTGGTGTGCTCCATGTGCCTGTCCAATAACCGCTTGAAAGTTCCTAAAGTGTCCGACTCCACTATCAAAGCAGGCAGTCTATTCCACACCCCAACCACTCTCTGAGTAAATCATAGAAACCCTACAGTGCAGAAGGAGCCATTCGGCCCATCGAGTCTGCACCGACCACAATCCCACCCAGGCCCTACCTCCACATATTTTACCCGCTAATCCCTCTAACCTACGCATCCCAGGACTCTAAGGGGCAATTTTTTTTAACCTGGCCAATCAACCTAACCCGCACATCTTTGGACTGTGGGAGGAAACCGGAGCACCCGGAGGAAACCCACGCAGACACGAGGAGAATGTGCAAACTCCACACAGACAGAGACCCGAGCCGGGAATCGAACCCGGGACCCTGGAGCTGTGAAGCAGCAGTGCTAACCACTGTGCTACCGTGCCGCCCCTCGGACATCCTTCCTGTATCTCCCACCATGAACCTTATAGTTATGCCCCCTAGTAACAGCTACATCCTCCCGAGGAAATAGTCTCTGAACGTCCACTCTATCTATCCCCCTCATCATCTTATAAACCTCTATTAAGTCGCTTCTCATCCTCCTCCGCTCTAAAGAGAAAAGCCCTAGCTCCCTCAACCTTTCCTCATAAGACCTACCCTCCAAACCAGGCAGCATCCTGGTAAATCTCCTTTGCACTCTTCCCAATGCTTCCACATCCTTCTTATAGTGAGTGACCAGAACTGCACACAATATTCCAAATGTGGTCTCACCAAGGTCCTGTACATTTGCAGCATAACCCCACGACTCTTAAACTCCAACCCCCTGTTAATAAATGCTATGAGTGATGGGAACTGAAGGACAAGTAAATGGAAGGCGCCCCAGGGTGGAAAGGGTAGGGAACACCTGGAGGATCTTGAGGTGGGCGATCAGGGTCTTGGGGGTAAGCCGGTTGGGGGTGGGGGTGGGGGGGGGGGAGGTCCAGAGGTCATTGGGCCTCAAGAGGAGGGCACCCCCCTTAAAGCAAAAGGGGACAGCTGATAGAGGCTTCCCTTTCCCTTCTTGCTCAAATCACCCCCTGAGTCGTCATCCACTCATCACCCTAAATATTGAGGCTGGGTGCTTAAGGACCTTAATTGGGGCAAAGGTGGTCTTCTGTCAGAGGCCCTGCCCACCCCACTGTAAAATGGCTACCAAGTTGGTGCAGGTGTGATCCCAGAGGGAAACACCACCATGAAATTTCACACTCTTCACATTCTTTGCTCCCACCTCCCCCCCGACTCCCCCACTCCCACCCCTACCCATCTCAGAATCGACCAGGGGGAGTCGGGTGGGGGGGAGGAAGGTCCAGAGGTCATTGAACCTCAAGAGGAGGGCACCCCCTTTAATAGCTGGAACAATATTTGTATTTAAATTGAAAATCTTACCTAGAGCCAACCACCAATGCCATACCAATGGAAACTCAGCCATAACTGAAAAATATAATTGAGATATATCAATTTTTCATGTCTTTACTGAGGCACTTGTGAGTTACCCACGTGCAAAATAGTTCATCAATATTAACTCCGAATAAATTTCAATAAAAACTTAATATACTTTCAGTCATTGCTTTGAACATCTATTTCTAATTGATACTAACAGTGAAGGCTACTTTAATTAAGGGCCCAGGATCAGAAACTCTGGCATGAATCTTCATGTAGGCAAGGACTCTGAAATGACAGTGGGGGACACATCCCTGCCCAGTCCAGCAGCCCCGATGCCATTTCACATTCCAATAAGCATTAATTAGCATAAGACAGGATCGCCACTCCACATAGGATGAAGTCCCATTTTGGTGTGTTCTCAGCTAATCAGGTTGGCCAGCAGCTCTGCCTTCCCTCCAGGCAGAGTGCTGCAGTGGCCAGAAGAGGAAATGCAGGGAGCTGCCTGGAAATAAGTGATGGGAACTGAAGGACAAGTAAATGGCAGGTGCCCCAGGGTGGAGAGGGTAGGGAACACCTGGAGGATCTTGAGGTGGGCGATCAGGGTCTTGAGGGTAAGCCGGTTGGGGGTGGGAGGGGTGGGGAAGGTCCAGAGGTCATTGGGCCTCAAGAGGAGGGCACCCCCCTTAAAGCGAAAGGGGACATCTGATAGAGGCTTCCCTTTCCCTTCTTGCTCAAATCACCCCCTGAGTCGTCATCCACTCATCAGCCTAAATATTGAGGCTGGGTGCTTAAGGAATTTAATTGGGGCAAAGGTGGTCTTCTGTCAGAGGCCCTGCCCACCCCACTGTAAAATGGCTACCATGTTGGTGCAGGTGGGATCCCAGAGGGAAACACCACCATGAAATTTCACACTCTTCACATTCTTCCCCCTCCCCACCACTCCCCCACTCCCACCTCTACCCATCTCAGAATCGACCAGGGGGTGAGCGCAATATTTTGGCCCCTTTTTCTGACTCTGATCAGATGAAAGAATACACACATAGCTTCCTCCAATTTTTCTGAGTGATCTTCCAATCGAAGACCTTTCACATGCAACTCAGTGCGGGAAATCTCACAGGGAACAATGCAGAGAATCTGTATAGAAACTACATCCCCTTCTTACAGCACTAGCTGTCATATTCTGAAGAAGGAATTTAAATGTCCCAAAAACTACAGAGGGAAGGTAAATGTGTAAGTTAAATGGGTAAGGTGATAGGGCGGTAGATGGTAGGGTGACAGGGTTGCTAGGATGATAGGTGAATGGGATGGTAGGTAGGTGAGGTGGGTAGATGGGTGAGGTGGATTGGATGGCAGGTGGTTGGGATGGATGAGGAGAATAGGGTGGCATGTGGATAGGTAGGTGAGATGAGTGAGGTGGCAGGTGGGTAGTTGTGGGGGTGGTTAAGGTGGCAGGTAGGTGAGTGGATAGGTAGGTTGTGGGTAGTTGGGTCAGGCTGGATTGAAGGGGTATGGAGTCGGGTCGGGGATTAGTCAGATCAGGTTGGATGGCTGGTCAAATTGGATCAATGGGGCAATCAGGGGCTTGGGGGAGTGGAAGGTGGAGGCCAGTCAGGTGTGTCAGGGGGTTCATAGAGTCGTCAGAAGTGTCAGGGGTTTGGGACATTTAAATTCCTTCTTTAGAATATGACAGCTAGTGCTGTAAAAATGGTAAACTGGGTTAGTTGGCTAGCCAGGGAGTAGTCAGGGATCAGTGTGAATGATTGGGGGTGGGGGGGGAGGGGGGGGGATGCAGTCAGTACTAATAGTTACAGATATAATTGCATGTATACACAGAATTATATGGACCATCTTGCTGTGACTTTTATGGGAGATCAACAAAACACCAAGCGCAAAGGTGTAAAAGCTTGTTTTTCCTGTTTTTTTCTGATGTGGAGATGCCGGCGTTGGACTGGGCTAAGCACAGTAAGAAATCTCACAACACCAGGTTAAAGTCCAACAGGTTTATTTGGAATCACGAGCTTTCGGAGCGCTGCTCCTTCATCAGGTGAATCACTCAGCGCTCTGAAAGCTTGTGGTTCCAAATAAATCTTACTGCTTTTTTCTGGGAGTTTTCTAAACCTCACAACCAATATATGGAAATTGAGTCAAACTCCATTGCAGAATACAATTAGGTATAATGAATGCATGTTATGTACCCAAATGTTAATGATTACTGCTCATATAGTGAAAGATTTAATTACAGTCCTTTAACTGTCTCAATGATTAGCTTATCATCACTTCATCATTCTATTTCACTGGTTGAACCCATGCTAAATTTGCACCTATGCAAGTACAAATATTAATCCATACATAGATGTAACAAATACATTTTATTTTTCAGCATATACATGCATCTAGATAATTAATGTACAGTTCAGCTAATCAGGTAAAATGCCTTCGCTTCGATAAGTCAATGAAGAGATCCAATGTCACATCCAAGATCCAGAGATGGTGATGAACATATAGAAGAGGTGCTGAGCATGTCAGTCACAGAAAAGGAACTGTCAGAACTGTTTCATTAAAGTCTTGTTCTGTGCACTGTCTCATTGGATCCAGTAAATTTACACAGTGAATAACTGAGCCATTCTGATCTGGAGGTGTCGGGTAAATCCACAGTCTTCACTGAGTTAGCGGATCACAGCCAGGGTGGAAGCAGATTAGGGAGGAGATAATTGGCCAATATAGGAAACAATCCCTGGAAACTGGGAAACACTGCAATTCAGAAGGGGGTTGGAGTAGCAATCAGGAGGGATAAAAACAGAACGTGCTGGAAAAACTCAGCAGGTTTACCAACAAACAACTGGCTGATCATTTGATCCAGCAGTGGGGAGCAGCATTTTCACGGAGTGCATCTTAGGTTCTGCTGAGAACACCATGGCCGGGATTCTCCAAAAGAAATTCTAAGTCCCCAACATGCAGGAAAATGGGAGTAAATCCCTCTGTATTTTCAGCGTGATTTCCAGAATGAATCTCCGATACTCTGTGCATCACAGAGTGCCCACGCAGGATTCACTCTGGAAATCAGGGGGCAAGGCCCATTCCTGCCCGAGAGGCTAGCAGCATAGCACTGAGCAGGTCACTGTGCATATGCCGATCTGTCAGCGCAGAGATCAGCGCATGCGCAGTGACCCCAACCCCACCCCACCCCCACCTTGCCGGTCTCCAGATCGCTGGCCATCCCAATCGCTGGCCATCCCTGCGACCCCCCCCATCGCTGGCCTTCCAATCGCCCACCCCCAAATCGTTGACATCCCAGGTCTCTCCGGGCCTGCCCCAATACCCCCACCCCCCCATCACCCGCCCCACCCCTGGCCAGCCCCGATGTCTCCCCTCTGCCCCCCCCCCCGACAGTCCTGACCCTACCCCCATCACCCTCCTCCACGGGCCAATTCTGATGTTTCCGCTCCTGACAGTCCCGCCACTCCTGCCCCACCACCTTCCCATCGGCCAGCCCCGAGGTCTCCCTCCCCCAACAGTCCTGACCCGCCCCACACCTCCAATGACTATCCCTGAGCCCCTCCCCGGCAACCCTGACCTCACCCCTCACCCGGACAGCCAGCCCCAATCGCCCTCTTCTCTACCAGTGACCCCAATGCAGAGTGACAGCATGTACCCCTCCCCTACTGATCACACCCCAATAGGCCCTGTCCTCCAATAGGCCGCACCCCATCTGGCCCCATTCCCTTGGCACTGCCCGATGGCCTGTGGGCAGTGCCAAGGTGCCCCTTGGGCAGTACCAGTTCACCCCCTTGGGCAGTAACAGGCTGGCACTGTCATGTCGGCACTGTCAAAGGGGTATCGCCCCCTTACCCCCAACTTCCCCAGGGGGCCTCAAAGGCCTTTGTTCCCTCGAGTGGGGTTGGGTCACCTGTTCCCCATTATTGGGAGCAGGAGTAAATCCTGCTGGGTGAACAACTCCTGACTGGGGGAGGGGTGGGGGGGTTGGAGATGCTAGCAGGCCTGGAGACTTCAATCCCAGGCCCGCTAATCAGATGGAAATGTTGATTTCCACATTGTAATCAGCTCTGTGCTGATTTCCAACACAGAGCTGATTAGGCTGATAAACTTACCTCCGGAGACGTGCGGATGTTGTGACACCCAGCGGGAACCCGTGAAACGGCCCCTGCTGATGTCTCCCGGCCCGCTGCGCTACTCGAGCAGTGCAGCGGGTTGGGAGAATTGCTCCCCATATCATGGAATCAACCCTTTGAATTGAAGAATATTAGATATAGTAGATAAAGAAGTCAAGATGCAAGCCTGAGTGTACAATGCCCCTTCGCAGCATTGGAAATGAAATCATTTTACTCTGGCTGCATTTTGTAATATGTAATTTCAGGCATGAAATGAGCTTCATTATAGCAAGTGTAAGCTTCATTAGAATTGTTCAATTATTAAGATCATTTGGCCCACTGTGTCTGTGCCAGCTCATTGAAAGGGCTATCCAATTAGCCTCACTCCCCTGATCTTTCCTCACACCCCTGCAATTTGTCTTCTTTTCAAGTATTTATTTCATTCCATTTGAAATTTGCTACTGAATCTGCTTCCACCACATTTTTTCAGGCAATGCATTCTAGCTCAGAACAAATTGCTGCCTAAAATAATTCTCACCTCCTCTCGAATTCTTTTGCCAATTATCTTGAATCTATATCCTTGTTTACTGACTCTTTACTGAATCACTGAATCACTGAATCTTTACTGAATCACTGAAACAACTCTATGATGACATCAACAAGTTCCATCCCACCATCAGGCTCACCATAGACTACTCTCCGGAATCGGTTGCATTCTTGGACACGCGCATCTCCATTAAGGACGGTCACCTCAGCACCTCACTGTACCGCAAGCCCACGGATAACCTCACGATGCTCCACTTCTCCAGCTTCCACCCTAAACACGTTAAAGAAGCCATCCCCTACGGACAAGCCCTCCGTATACACAGGATCTGCTCGGATGAGGAGGATCGCAACAGACACCTCCAGACGCTGAAAGATGCCCTCATAAGAACAGGATATGGCGCTAGACTCATTGATCAACAGTTCCAACGCGCCACAGCGAAAAACCGCACCGACCTCCTCAGAAGACAAACACGGGACACAGTGGACAGAGTACCCTTCGTTGTCCAGTACTTCCCCGGAGCGGAGAAGCTACGGCATCTCCTCCGGAGCCTTCAACATGTCATTGATGAAGACGAACATCTCGCCAAGGCCATCCCCACACCCCCACTTCTTGCCTTCAAACAACCGCACAACCTCAAACAGACCATTGTCCGCAGCAAACTACCCAGCCTTCAGGAGAACAGTGACCAAGACACCACACAACCCTGCCACAGCAACCTCTGCAAGACGTGCCGGATCATCGACACAGATGCCATCATCTCACGTGAGAACACCATCCACCAGGTACACGGTACATACTCTTGCAACTCGGCCAACGTTGTCTACCTGATACGCTGCAAGAAAGGATGTCCCGAGGCATGGTACATTGGGGAAACTATGCAGACGCTGCGACAACGGATGAATGAACACCGCTCGACAATCACCAGGCAAGACTGTTCTCTTCCTGTTGGGGAGCACTTCAGCGGTCACGGGCATTCGGCCTCTGATATTCGGGTAAGCGTTCTCCAAGGCGGCCTTCGCGACACACGACAGCGCAGAGTCGCGGAGCAGAAACTGATAGCCAGGTTCCGCACACACAAGGACGGCCTCAACCGGGATATTGGGTTTATGTCACACTATTTCACATAAATATTTCTGCTTTTTTCCTCCTGAGTCTTTATCATGCGATCCTAGAATCAGAATTTATGTCACACTATTTGTAACTCCCACAGTTGCGTGGACCTGCAGAGTTTCACTGGCTGTCTTGTCTGGAGACAATACACATCTTTTTAGCCTGTCTTGATGCTCTCTCCACTCCCATTGTTTTGTTTCTTAAAGACTGGATTAGTTGTAAGTATTCGCATTCCAACCATTATTCATGTAAATTGAGTCTGTGTCTTATAAGTTCTGTTTGTGAACAGAATTCCCACTCACCTGAAGAAGGGGCTCAGAGCCTCGAAAGCTTGTGTGGCTTTTGCTACCAAATAAACCTGTTGGACTTTAACCTGGTGTTGTTAAACTTCTTACTGACTCTCCTGCCAGTGGAAACACTTTCTTATTTATTATACTTTTGTACACCTTAATTAAGCCTTCCCTCAATCTCCCCATTTGAAGCAGAACAGTCTCACGTTCTCCAGTATCTTCCCATGAACTGAAATCCCTTGGCTGGGATTTTACGGCTTCGCTCGTCCCAAAACTGGAAAATGCCGCCCGAGGTCAACGGACATTTCCATGGTCCACCTCTCACCCGCTCCGATTCCCGCGGCGGACGGGATGGTAACATTCTGGCCCCTGTCTCTCTTATCATTTTGGTAAATGCTTCTGTACTTTCTCCAAGGTACTGACATTCCTCGTAAAATGTGTTGCTCAGAAATGGATGCAATACTCCAGCTGAGGACAAACCTGTGTTTAACAAGGTTTACTATAACTACCATGCTTTCATATTCTATGCCTCTACTTATGAAGCCAAGAATTTCTGAGGTTTGTGAAGTTTAACATTACATTTCACGATCTCAGCTAAATTCCACTCTAAAGGCAAAATTTTACTTCAACTGACCTACTCTTAGTGTCCTTCATGAGTGACCATCTGCATGGAGAATCAGACAATGCAAGTCATTGAGTGCAGGTTGGTCATGACTGAAGATCTGCACACTCAGTCTGTCACATTACACAGGAAGGAGGAAAGCCTCACCGAGGTGGCTCAGTGACTCACTGAAGTGCAGCCAGGTTCTCTGCAGCTCTTGGACAGCAGGCAAGCCATGAGAGGAAAGATGCAGTGGGAATTCTTCTCTCCCACCACTCATTCCTTACTCCATCACCTCTCGTCAGCCCATGCTGGTTCCTGCCCTAATGACAGTTAGCCCCGCACCAGTGCAGATGAGGAACACTTTGGTGGGTCCTCACTGGTTTCAAACCCAGAGGCTGTCAGCAGGAGACACCTCAACTCTCAGAGCAGGGGAATGAGCAGCTTGTCTCCAGCTCTGCTGAAGCCACATGGATTGCATCACATAATAGGAGTAATCAGAAGTGAATGAGAAAGACATGGTCGCACAAGAGGATTCGGGTGTTTTTAACAATGTTTTATGATGTTATTTATCTGTTGATTTCTCTGATTCAAACACTTTATCTGAAATCTTCATTTACCTGTAATGCGCTTTCCTGAATTTTAAATGGCCTTCAGGAGACCTTCAGGACCAGGTTAGAGGATGAGAAAAGGATGTCAAATGTGATGGCTAGGTTTCTGAGTGTGGGAATGATTTATTTTGGGTTAGTGGTGCGGGTCACGGACAGGGGCTCTTTCAGGATTCATCAGCCAGGTCCTCAGAGAATAGCCCTTGACTCTGCTGCCAGCCACTGATGCTGTGCAGAGGAACAAAAACCTGTGGGAGATGTGACTGCATTCATCAGGACAAATGCAAGAATGCCAAATTTCAAATGATCGTAATAATTGATACCACAGGTGAAAGGAGTTATGATTAGATGGCAAGTTGACACTGGTTGGCTAAGGCTATGGAGAACAGAATTTTTAAAAATGCACAAGGCTTGAACATACTTCTTTTGTTTGCAGAGAATTGGTACATGCCTATGAACGTGTCCCTTCTAGCATGCATAGATGAACCATGTTAGGAGCGCAACTAATTTAGATTGATTGTTATAGCTATTAGTATACTCAAAACTGTTCAGCAAGTGCAGTCCAATCTCAGAATCTAACGTTAGATATTTTGTTTTGGGTTTTCAAGTATGGGCTGGTTGAGTAGAGCCTGCACCCTGCCTATTGCAATCAATCGAAGGAACATGCTGTCTGATTCAGTGTGTGTTAGCATTTCCTTACGCACCTTAATATGCTCCACCCCACACTCAAAATCACTTTTGAGATGGAGCAGTCTAATGTATTCCATTTCCTTGATATGCTGGCTATGACAAAAGATTTTTAAAATATATTTTTTGAGTTTATTGTGTTATTCTGTGAAATAGGTTTGTGGCTGTGTTGTGTCTGTGTATGTGTGTAAAACTAATTTAATTAAATGGAAGACAGTTGAGCTGCAATGTTTAGGACATCACAAGGGTATAGATGTGAAAGACATGCACTTGAGGTAAGTATGGCCAAGTTGAATTTTCTATAAACCATTGAGCTGAGGGTAGAAATTTGCATTAGGAGATAAAGAAGGTTTATTTTCCATTGTGAAATTTCAAAGGGGAGTAAGAGAGGTTTACAACTTGAAAAAGGTCATAAATAAGTAAGGCAAGATTATTAAATTTTATTTGACCTGAACGTTGGGTCAATAGACAGAACATGAAAAATGTTATATCCTGGGAAAGTTAAGTTTCAAATAAGGATTAAAGACAATGGAATAAAAATGAAAGAGGAAAAAATATTCCAGGAGAGATGTGAGAGCTGTGTTGAGAGTGGCCACGTGAGTCCTCCTGGGATGCTATTCTGTGTTCAGAAGAGAACTATGAAGAGGCAAAATGAAATCCACCACTGAGGTGAGCCAGAAATATCATGAGGCTGCAAAAAATTAGTCTGGTATTTTGAAGTTTCTTGAATTTCCATAACAAAGTGGAACAGAGAATGAGAAGTACGATAATATTCCCTACCTATTGCAGAAGTGGGTTTGCCTTGTGGTAATATTATTGGATTTTTATAGTCAAGCATAAGAGATTGTGCCCTAAAAGGGTGCTCATTTGTGAGTATAACCAAGTCGGAAGGTTTTTGAGGGGGAATTTCTGTGACACTAATTTTAACTGTGTAAATGTAATCTTATGTGTTTATGTTTTCTTTCATTTGGAAATAAATGCTCTGATATAATGTTTAAATCCCACATGTTATTGTAATTTTTAACTTCCAACTTTGGTAAACCTACCATCTTGCGGTCAAAATACAACAAATAATAGAATTATGGTAAGTAGGCCAAGTTTCTCTTTGCGATTTTGTTTGCATGGCAATTAACTTCTGCTTGGTCATAACAATAACAATGGCTCTTGGGACATCAGGACTATTCTTTGTATTCAAGGCACCTCACCCTAATGAACTTCCCCACCACCATTACCTCAGTGTAGTGCTAGGGATGATGCAAAGACAATTCCACAAAAAGGTATTTGTCACATTACGTTCACCCCAGCCCTTAACCCAGAGATCATGTTGGTCATAAAATTTGATATTACCAGATCATTTCCTGTGAGGTTCTTGGGAAGAAAATTAAGATTCACCAAAATGTATTTGTAATCAGAACTGCACATGTTGTTAGAACATTGATTTTTTTCTCATTTAAGATTCCCTCTGCTGGTATATGTATATCACGCAATTCAATTTTCAATACATTACACTTCCCAACTCTCACATGTATACTCTGCTGAAAAGGAATCTTCTTACACTTCAAATGGAGGTACAATATGTCTTTTTCTGTTCAGACGTATGGTGCTATCCTGAGTGTATGAGGCATGAAATTTTGTTTATATCAATATTAGATATCTCTTCAGAAAATATCATTATATTTTGAGCATTTAAATGATACAGAATACATTGCTTACCTGTTGAGGTGACTGCAACATGAATAAGAGTAACTGTAATGGCATAATCCCAAACCCATTCTTTAACCACTCCAGCAAACAGCAACCCACTGACAAAGTAAGTCATCTCCATTGAGATCAGGTTGACTGAAAGACATAGGAAGATAATGGTGCAATCATTCAAGTAACAATAAAAACAAACTTAATCAACCCACAATGTTATAATCAGGCATGCTGCAGCAAAAATGTATTTTCTTCCCAGAAACTCATGAAGGAAAATCAAAGAATGTTTGAAAACCTATGATAATTGTATAAATTAAGGTTAATTGTCTACAGGTTGGAGGCGGCACACATTTGATAATAAATTATGCAAATATAAAGAGACACTTTCCAACAATATGTTTGAGGGCTTCTGCAGCCAGTGAGTGCTGCAGGGGCTGAAGTGCTGCATCATCAGCCCCAGGAACATTTTTTAAATTTAATATTTTTTTAAAGTTTTGTCTTTTTCTGTTACAGTGTCCCTATAAGGGCTGATCATTTGATTACTTTTTCATTGTTTATTTGTTACTCTAAAGAGTATGAAGAGGCACTTTCTGCCAGTACTCTTGGGGCCTTCTGCTGACTGTGGGTGCCACAGAGGCTGGAGTATATCACCACCCCCTAAAATGAAACTTAATTTTGATAAGCTTCCTTTCAAGTTCTGTTTTTGTTGCAGTGCCCTATTAAGCGGTTGTTAATTAGTTAATTTGGTCATTTGTTTTAGTTTTCTCACAATATTTCACTTTGTTCTAAAACTGAATAAAGATTGATTTCTGGTCTCCTCCTTCACAAACTGGCTGTAAGAAGTTTAACATGGTAGCAGATAATCATAGAATCATAGAATCCCTACAGTGCAGAGGCGGCCATACAGCCCATCGAGTCTGCACCAACTCTCTGATAGAGTGTCTCACCCAGGCCCTCTCCCCTGCCCTATTCCCATAAACCCGCACGTGGCTAATCCATCTAACCTACACATCTTGGGACAGCAAGAGGGGCAATTCAGCATGGTCAATCCACATAAGCTGCACATCTTTGCTTTAAGGCAGTAACAGGACTACAGACAGGATTACAGATTTCTACCCATTTTTAGTCCATGTACCCATAAACAGATACAGTAAAAGTTTCACTAACAGAATGCTGTCAACAAGCCAATAAGACATCTGCCTACCACACAAATAAATAATGTGGTATCTAAATTTCCAGGTACGTAGGACAGACATTCCAACGATTAGTAACTCATATCAAACTGTATGTTCCTTTGCCTGTTCACAGTAGGCACTGCACTGATCATATTCAACTAACATGTGCATGCAAAACTCAGAACATCATAACTAACATTTTGTGATACGATTCCACGATTGGACACTACTTGCTGGACAATTCCGAATGTGCTAAGAATTACACCAACAGCCAATTTAAGATTATCAGTCAGCTGACATGTGGCTCACTTAGACTTGCTAGAAGCTACATACACAGGGACCTGTCCTCCATGGGCAGAAACAACATGTGCAGGTTTTGTGACTGTTCGAATTAAACAAAAGCATGGGGGTCAAAAGTTCCCTGGTGCATTCTCCATGGTAATGTATCACCCAAAGTTGACTTGCCAACCGGTCAACAGACTTTTCTTACGCAGAATAAACTGTTGTTCCCTTTGAAATTTAACATTCTTGTCGCTGTCCTGATGAGGTGAAAAGTTTCAATAACTTCTCTCTTTTTTCATCAATATTCAAATTCTGTACTATCAGGCAACTCCTTCTATATTTGTGCAGTGTTTTTATTCGTCCCATTGGCATTTTAACTTATTTTTCGAATATTTCTCACATGAAGTTATGTGATGCAGAGAATTACCAAGGATGCTGGATGTATATATTTTAAAGACAATGATAAGTGTTTGTTTACCAATCTGTCAAAACTGTCATATGATGTGTGATGCGCGATTGATCCACACGGGAGACAAGGTCGTACCCGGGAATAAAGACTTTTATTCACAACAAGAATAGAGCATACTGCTTAACAATACTATCCCAGACTAAGGGCTACTAGGAAGTAGCAGTGACCTTTATACCCCTGTAAGAAGGCAGGGCCAAACGGAGTGTACCACAGAACAATGCTAACAGGTGGAACACCCCAACCCTAACCCCAACAGCAACACGAATAACATATGTACAAGTACCCATAGTGGTAACCATCTATGGTTCACCACATTCACCCCTCCTTTGAAAACAAAGGCCGGCAGGGTAAGGAGACAATACGAACTGTCCATATCTTCACAAGTTTAGCCGTATCGGAGGTCCGCACCGTCTCTGCGACCTCCGCAGTACCGGCTCCGGTGTCGGTTCTGGTGACCGTGGTGATGACCCTCTCTCCGAGGTGGTGTCCAGTGACTTCTCCAGTTCCTCACACACCTGTGGACCTCAAGGTGGCGACAATCTCCTGGACTCAGGCAAGCTGTACACGGGAGTAAGAGGATTAAGTTGAGGTCCCGATGCTGGCCGTGTCGAGTCAGGAGGGGAGAGAATGGACAAAGGAATCCTAACCAGGCGTGCGGGAGTGACGGGAATGTCCAGGTCCCCTGCAGGCGCCAGATCTCTGATAGAGACCGTGTCCTCTCGCCCATCAGGATATGCCACATAGGCATATTGAGGGTTGGCGTGGAGGAGATGGACCTGTTCAACCAAAGGGTCGGACTTGCGGGCCCTAACATGCCGCCGCAGGAGGACAGGTCCTGAGTACGTCAACCAAGACGGCAGTGAGGTCCCAAAGGAAGACTTCCTAGGGAAGGTAAACATCCGCTCATGTGGGGTAGCGTTGGTTGCCGTACACAGGAGGGATCGGATTGAATGGAGCGCATCAGAAAGTACCTCTTGCCAACGGGAGACTGGAAGACCCTTAGACCTCAACGCCAGTAAAACAGCTTTCCAGACTGTAGCGTTTTCTCTCTCGACCTGTCCGTTACCCCTGGGGTTGTAACTCGTAGTCCTACTCGAGGCAATTCCCTTAGAGAGCAGGTATTGCCTCAAGTCGTCGCTCATAAATGACGAACCCCTATCACTGTGGATATTACTGGGGTAACTGAACAGGGTAAAGAGACCCCACAGGGCTTTGATGACCATGGCAGAGGACATATCAGAACATGGGATGGCAAAAGGGAATCGGGAGTACTCATCAACCACGTTGAGGAAATACACGTTCCGATCTGTAGAAGGAAGGGGCCCCTTGAAGTCGACACTCAGTCATTCAAACGGGCGAGTGGCCTTAATGAGGTGTGCCCTGTCAGGCCGGTAGAAGTGCGGCTTGCATTCTGCACAAACTTGGCAACTTCGAGTTATCGACCTGACATCCTCGATGGAGTAGGGCAGATTGCGAGCCTTTACAAAATGGAAAAACCGAGTGATCCCCAGATGGCAGAGATCATTGTGGAGGGCCAGTAACTGGTCCTCCTGCACACTGGCACATGTTCCACGCGACAGGGCATCTGAGGGCTCATTGAGCTTCCCTGGACGGTACATGATATCATAGTTGTAGGTGGAGAGTTCGATTCTCCACCTCAAGATTTTATCATTCTTTATGTTCAACAACACGTTAAAAGGGAAAATCAAGGCCACGGACATCTGGTCCGTGAGCAGGGTAAACCGTTTACCAGCCAAATAATGGCGCCAATGCGTACGGCCTCCACAATGGCCTGGGCCTCTTTTTCCACAGAGGAGTGCCGAATTTCAGGGCCTTGGAGAGTGCGGGAGAAAAAGGCGACGAGCCTGCCCGCCTGGTTAAGTGTGGCGGCCAGGGCGAAATCAGATGCATCACTCTCCACCTGAAAGGGGATGGACTCATCGGCAGCGTGTATCGTGGCTTTCGCGATGTCGGCCTTCATCCTTTCAAAGGCTCGGCGAGCCTCTGTTGTCAGGGGAAAAGAGGTAGATTTTATGAGCGGACGGGCTTTGTCCGCGTAATTGGGGACCCACTGTGCATAGTACGAGAAGAAGCCTAAGCATCTTCTCAGTGCTTTGATGCTAGTGGGTAGGGGAAGTTCAAGGAGGGGACGCATACGGTCTGGATCAGGGCCGATGACCCCGTTTTCCACCACGTATCCGAGGATTGCTAGGCGGTGCTTGCTGAATACGCACTTCTCCTTGTTATAGGTCAGGTTCAGGAGATTTGCAGTGCGTAGAAACTTCTGGAGGTTGGCGTCATGGTCCTGCTGGTCATGGCCGCAGATAGTGACGTTGTCCAGGTATGGGAAGGTAGCCCGTAGCCCGTTTTGGTCCACCATTCGGTCCATCTCGCGCTGGAAGACCGAGACCCCATTAGTGACGCCGAAAGGGACTCTCAAAAAGTGGTAGGGACGGCCATCCGCCTCAAAGGCCGTGTATTTGCGGTCCTCTGGGTGAATGGGGAGCTGGTGGTAGGCTGACTTCAAGTCGATGGTGGAGAACACCCGGTACTGCGCAATCTGGTTGACCATGTCAGATATGCGCGGGAGAGGGTACGCGTCCAGCTGCGTGTACCTATTAATGGTCTGACTATAGTCTATGACCATCGGGGGCTTGTCTCCAGTCTTGACCACCACGACTTGTGCTCTCCATGGGCTAGTGCTAGGTTGGATGACCCCTTCCCTGAGGAGCCGCTGAACCTCAGATCGAATAAAGATCCGATCCTCAGCGCTGTAACGCCTGCTCTTAGTCGTGATGGGCTTGCAGCCTGGCATGAGATTTTCAAATAGGGAAGGCAGGGTAATTTTGAGTGTCGAGAGACTGCATGTGGAGCGCGCTGGACAATTTGGAGGCTGCTGTGTTCCCACTGAAAGAGGAGGGAGTGGCCCATCGTACTGCAGGGTCACACTCCTCAGGTGGACCATAAAGTCTAGCCCCAGGAGTACCGGAGCGCAAAGGTGCGGTAACACGAGGAGCCTGAAGTTCTCATAAACTGTGCCCCGCACCGTTAAGGTTACCACACAGCTCCCAAGAACGACTATAGATCGGGACCTCAACGCCATGGAGATTGTCTGCCTGACAGTTTGCACATGGAGAGCGCACCGTTTCACTGTATCCGGATGGATAAAGCTCTCCGTGCTCCCGCTGTCAAACAGGCAATGAGCCAGACGTCCGTTTACCTCAATGTCCATCATGGACTTGTCGAGTCTGTGAGGCTTGGCCTGGTCCAGGATGATTGACGCCACTGTTGGATCCCAAGTGTAACTGCAGGCAGCTGAGATAGCCGACGACGAGGACCCCTGCTGGTCTTCTGCGGCCGGTGTCGACCAAAATGGCTGCGCCCACGGATCGCACGTGGTTGATGATGTCGAAAATGGCGGCACCCGCAGGTTGCACGTGGCTTGCGTCGTCGTCATAGGAAATGGCGGCGTCCGTGGCTCGCACGTGGCTGAAGACATCGACAAGGCCGGAGACGAGGAGATGGATCCTGGGGAGTCACACGCAGCACTGCTGGGCTTGGAAGGGGTCTTTGCTCGGCACAGTTTTGCATAGTGCCCTTTCTTTCCACAGGCGGAGCAAAACACCGTCCTGGCCGGACATCTCTGACAAGAGTGCTTCGCCAATCCACAGAAATAGCACCGTGGGCCTCCAGGAGCTGCCGCAGCCGTCAGGTCTGAAGCTGAGAGCATGATCGCGCAGTTCCGAGGAGCCGCCGAGTACAGTTGAGGCGGTGGCTGTGCTTGCCATGCTGTTCCCACGTGGTCAGTGGGGTAGGTTTCGAGATTTCTGGAGGCCGTTTCCATTGCATCGGCCAATTCTACCATCTTAGCCAGGTCCAAGTTACCCTGTTCGAGCAGCCGCAGGCGAATATAGGATGAGCCGATTCCCGCCACGAACGCGTCTCGGATAAGATCGTTGGTGTATTGAGTAGCCGACACCTCCTTGCAGTTGCAGGCTCTGGCTAGCTATTGAAGTTCGCGCAGGTACTGTCCCGTAGTTTCACCGGGCTGCCGCCGTCGAGTGGCTAATAGGTGATGAGCATGGATTTCGTTCGGCTGTTTATGGTACAGCTTCTTGAGTAATTCGATGGCCTCTTTGTAATTTTGGGAATCACAGATTGTTGCATACACAGTGTCGCTCACCCTGGCGTGGAGGACCCGCAATCTGTCGGCGTCGGACTGGACTGCTGTCGAGACGTCGATGTAATCTTCAAAACACTTCAACCAATGGTCGAAAGTGTTTGACACTCCAGCTGCACGCGGATCTAAGGTTAGCCGATCGGGTTTCAGCATCTACTCCATTTTTCTTCGAACAAAATTTTTGATTTTATTGTTGTGAATAAAATTGATGCGCGATTGATCCACACGGGAGACAAGGTCATACCCGGGAATAAAGACTTTTATTCACAACAAGAATAGAGCACACTGCTTAACAATACTATCCCAGACTAAGGGCTACTAGGAAGTAGCAGTGACCTTTATACCCCTGTAAGAAGGCAGGGCCAAACGGAGTGTACCACAGAACAATGCTAACAGGTGGAACACCCCAACCCTAACCCCAACAGCAACAAGAATAACATATGTACAAGTACCCATAGTGGTAACCATCTATGGTTCACCACAATGTGCAATACCTTTCTCTCAGCTGTTCCAACCTATGTTCAAACTAAATATAAAATAATGACAGAAAGTACATAAAGGAGCATTCAGAAACTTTAATCTTTTGTCCCTAATATTCATCCTAGGTTCATCTTAGTTGTAGACAGCTGGCATGCTCCAGTATTACAGATTTCTACCAATTTTTAGATTGTTATATGCACATAAACAGATACAGTTTGGGGAAATAAGACTTGTTTTTCTCTTTGAGATGTTAATGTAGTGATTTGCAAAGCATTTTGGTTGACAGACTCCTCTTCAAATGGATTTGTAATCAGGGACCCCCTGATACATTTATATTGTATGCCATATAATACGTACAACAGGAAAGTGTTGCATGTTCAGAGTCCTTTTAAGAAAACGGGTATCTATTAGGGTAGCATTTTGAAGACTATTTCATGGATGTAGGCACTGATGAAACCAATCAGGCAAACCAAAGATAAAGGATTGAAATGACTCCACTAACATTTTGGTCCATGTCAACTGCATTGCACTGAATGTGGCTAAACATTGTCTGTTTATTGCATGCATATCCAACCAGTTCACAGATCACATCGAATACAAACATCTATTGGTCAAATCATTATTACCAGCATTTTCAATCTATTTAGATTTTTAATAGGCTTAAACTGGAGTGTTACTTTAATTTAAAAAGTTGACTTTCCATAAACAGACCAATTTTCTATCTTCCAATTCTATTACAGAGTACTCATTTGAACAAGACACCTTTGGAAATACTTTACAGACTTGTGAAAATGCAATCCAGTTTCTCAGTGTTACTTAATCAACAACACCTTAAATTTATATAGCGCCTTTAATATAATCCCTGGGGTCTTTACAGGAGGATGATAAAATAAAGATGACACTGAGCCACATGAAAAGATATGGGGTTAAATTTAATGCATCCTATTGATATGGGGAAAATGAGTGATCAGGCCCACTTAATTGTGGGAGAGGCCCTGTGTCAGTTTTCCTTCTTGAAGTTACAAAGCCAATGCTCAGAGTGGACCAGGCGGATTTGAATCCATCTCCTTGCTTGCTCCAAAAACCAAATTCAAATTCAAATTAAATCCAATTCATGGTCTTCACAAGGGAGACAAAACCCAAGCTGATAAGATAAGGCATCGCACCCCATCTTAGGCTTCATCCAATGTTTAGGGTGAGATGTCAATTAGGCTTATTAATGAGACAATTGATACCCAGTATCCTGAGCCCATCGCACATTAGTGGTGGTTTACAGATTAAATGGCTTTCCAGCGCACTTAAACAATTGCCCAGCAAGCCCTGTTGGCTTCCCAGTGAGGGGGCACCTGGCAGTCAGGCATTCTGCATCCAATCAAGAGACCTGTGATCAGTCAGGTGGTGGCCACTGAAATCCGAGTCTCTTAAAGGGAAAAACAAAGTAGAGCAGTGCAGTAAAGGAATTGCAGTACTTAAGTCCTTGGCAACTGAAGGCACAGCCACCAATGGTGGAGCAGTTAAATTGGGAGTGCGCAAGAAGCCAGAATTAGAGGAGCGTAGATACCTCTGCAAGTTGTGAGGTTGAAGGAGTTTACAAAGGTAGGGAGGCGCGAAGATGAAGAGGGATTTGAAAACAAGAATGGGAATTTTAAAATTAAGACATTGCTTGACCGGGAGTCAATGTAGGTCAGCAAGCATGGGGGTGATAACCATTCAAGGAATTTACATGATGACGACACAATAGAAAATTTAAGTAAGAGAAACTGACATATTTTCCACAATTTCAAGAATCAAACAAACAAGAGATTACTTTAAACAGCAAGGGAAGGTCTGTCATTGGGTCCTGCAATTACACTATATAACAATTACATTGTTAAACCAATTGCATTGTTAAAGACATGTGATAAGCATTGGATAACCTATAAATTGACACATTTATTTCATTTTGCTTCAGAAGAGTATAAATGGACACAGCTGTAACAGTGAGGGTTGAAGAAATGAGGAGAGTGTGCCACTTTTGTTAAATGTCTCATGAACAAATCCGCTTGAGGGAAAAGACTAACTTTAAGCTTATTCTTCCGTTGTATATGATTATTGTAATTAACATGGCTAAGCAGCATTGTAATAGGTGGGGGCATGAGTTGGCAGAGGGGCCCTGGAGAGTGGATGAGAAGGCAGTTAGTGCGAGGGGCTATAGGGTCCAACAGTTTTTGTTCCAAATGGGGCAAATGTTTGCGACGGGCCCTTTTAAGCCAAGGGGAGTCTACTGACTTGGGAAATTTACTGACTTGAGCTGATTGCCTTGGCAGTGAAAATCCAGCACTCAGAGTAGTGAGATTTGGAGACTGTATTTTAGTTTAGTTTGAAAATTTGCCAATGTATTTACTCATCTATCTCCTTCCAACAATGTAACAGCTCTTTCTTGCTTCTTTAACCTAAGCTGAATAAATTCAGTGCAATGAAGGAAAATTGGAACAACTTCCGTTTCATTGCCAGATCTGTGTTTTCCTCTCATCAGCCCCAGCAGTAGCATCACAGTCAGATTTATCATTGCCTGTTATGTGATCTTAGTCCAATGCAATCCTCCTGGCGATGATGTTCAGGGTTCTGATTCATTCACCAGTGATGGAGAAGATGGATATTCAGTCCAGTTGCACTGATTAAATGAAATGTTAATCATTGAAGCAATTGAAGATGGCTGAACTCAAGGAACTCCTTTAGTGATGACCTAGTGCTGCGATGGTTAACTTTCTGTTACCAAACTATCTTTCTTTGTGCTTGGTATAATCCTACTTCAGTGTTTTCCCTGGATGTTCGCAGTAAGAAGTCTCTCAACACCAGGTTAAAGTCCAATAGGTTTATTTGGTAGCAAAAGCCACTAGCTTTCAGAGCGCTGCCCCTTCGTCAGGTGAGTGGGAGTTCTGTTCACAAACAGGGCATCTAAAGACACAAACTCAATTTACAAAATAATGGTTGGAATGCGAGTCTTTACAGGTAATTAAAGACTCACATTCCAACCATTATTTTGTAAATTGAGTTTGTGTCTTTATATGCCCTGTTTGTGAACAGAACTCACACTCACCTGACGAAGGGGCAGCGCTCTGAAAGCTAGTGGCTTTTGCTACCAAATAAACCTGTTGGACTTTAACCTGGTGTTGTGAGACTTCTTTACCCCAGTCCAACATCGGCATTTCCACATCATGACTTCCCTGGATGTTGTCAGGGATTGGATGACCTAGAAAATCTGATTTATTCTTGTCCATCAATTTTTAAATCATTTGTGGGAGAGGGGCATTGTTGGCTAGGCCAGCATTTCATAGAGTCCTACAGTTGAGAAGGAAGCCTTTTGGCCCATTGAGTCTGCACCGACCACAATCCCACCCAGACCCTATCCCCATAACCCTAGTTAGTCCCCCTGACACTAAGGGGCAATTTAGCATAGCCAATCAACCTAACCCGCACATCTTTGGATTGTGGGAGGAAACTGAAGCACCCGGAGGAAACCCACGCAGCCACGAGGAGAATGTGCAAATGCCACACAGATAGTGACCCAAGCCGGAATCGAACCCGGGTCCCTGGAGCTGTGAGGCAGCAGTGCTAACCACTGTGCCACCATGCCACCCTTTACTGCGCATCACTAATTTTCCTTTAGAAGGTGATGCTGAGTTGCTGCCTTGAACTGCTGCAGTCTATTAAATTACTTTTATTCAAAGCACACCTGCAAGTTTTGTTAATTAAAGTCAAATTTTAAATCGATACTAATTTTTAAAAATGTAACTATTAAAAAAAACAAAAATAGTGTGGTGGAATCCATGGTATCAAAACTTTTTTTTTGGAGCCAGGCCCGAATTGAAAAAAAAGCTTGTTGGTTATTTGATGTCTGTCTCTTTAAGACAGAACACCATAAGAGGGTCACCTGACATGAGAGATCAATGGGAACCAAGAGTGAGTGATCACACCAGAGAGAGAGAGAGTTCTCTCTCAGGCAGTTTTAATTCTGGAATCATATAGTAAGCATGTAAGAACTGGAGCTTGGTTCCAGGAAGCTTTAATGCCTCCTGTACCATAGTTTCTTTTTATCAATAAATACTTTCCTTGTTCCTAACAAAGTCTGAAACCTCTCTTAACAATTCCAGAAAGCAGCCACACAGAAATACAGAGCAAAACTGAAAAGGGAAACTGAGAAAAGAAGTTGACCCTCTCAGTTGCTAAGGAAGCTAAGACTGAAACTGAGATGGGAAACCAAAACTTCTCATTGAAGCAATATAAAAGGACAGAGAGCCATCTGAGCTCTGATGCTCAGTAGTTGATGATCCCAGTAGTGCAGTACAGGTAGGTTGAAAAGATGGGCTAGACCCAGAAGCTGAGAGTAAATCACGCTGTTATTTTCAGTGGGAATTTCAGAATGAATCTCCCACACTCTGTGCACTGCAGACTGCACTAGCGTGAATCTCACTGAAAATCAGTGGACAGGGCCTATTCCCACTGGAGAGGCTGGCAGCATAGCATGGAGCTGGCCATGGCACGTGCTGATCTGTCAGGGCCGAGATCAGAGCTTGCACAGTGATCCTTGTCTGCCGGCCTCCTGATCACTGGCCAGCTCGATGCTGGTCAGCCCCACAACTCCGCATCACCGGCTGTGCGATTCTCTAGATGCTTTTGATTTGATTTATTATTGTCACATGTATTGGTATACAGTGAAAAGTATTGTTTCTTGCTTGCTATACAGACAAAGCATACCATTCATAGAGTACATAGGGGAGAAGGAGAGGAGATGCTTCCCAGGGAGTCAGCAAAATAATCTCTCAAGCACGGCCACAATAGGTGTTATTGGTGGATATAGACTGTCTGACTATTTGACCTTTTCTAAAGTCATATGTTCCTTAAGCTGCAGTATGTCTGAAAGAGCATCATGAGCCACTCTGAAATTAATTCAGTCTCTTATGAGTTCCATCTTAAGGTCAGCACAGTAGCAACCTTCAGACAATCTGTACAATTTATTTATAAAAGAGTCCAGGCTGTTGAACACGTTTGTTGAATTTTGCTCTCTTTGAACTTAAATTGCTTTTTGGATTCAAATATCCATTGCATCGTTTTAAAACTTCATCAAATTTACCTGAAGATTTAATTATTCCTTGCATTGCAATCATATCATTGGCTAATGGACCTACTAAATAAAGTAGTGTATTCAGTTGTTCAGATTCTGTCTTTTTATCTAATCCTGCTATCATGTATTCAGAATCCATTTCGCTGAAGTCCAACCTTTGTTTGGTCTGGTAATGTTAATTTGCTGTCCGTAGTTGCTTTAAGGTTCAGGTGAGTAGAGCTTTAAATGCTCAGCAGTTTAAAAAGATGGCACAACAGTAACTTTTTTGGAGAGTCTTTCCACATGGTGGGTTCTGCAGAGGTGGCTTGCCATTAGCTGCTGGCAGGATCTCCCAGGTCCTGCTGCAGTCAGTGGACAATTCCTTTGCTTATCTGCTGTGCTGTTGGGGAATCTGCCATGGGGAATTGTCTTTGGTGGGAAGGGCTGGAAAACCTGGCCCTTTGTCTTTGAGTAACGTGCAGTACAAAACCAATCAACTATTCTGGGCTTTCCCTGCGATATTGGATTATTTTTGGCCTTTTGCAGTTTATTCCCAGCTTTGGTTGAGGTTTTTAAGCGTTTACAACAAGCTCAGTTGCTATATGGCATGGCACTGATTCTGAACCCAGGCTGGCTATGGTGCTTTTGGAAATGGGCTGAACTTAATTCTTCCCAAGTTGAGCACTTTTACCTTCAATATTTTCTGGCTTCTTTTCATAAATATTTTGAAGTTAATGATGTCGTGATCACTGTTGATTAGATGATCTCTCACTGTTAAATACTCTACTTAACCTGTTTCAATTTCCCAGAATCATATCCAGCATTGCTGCCTTCCTTGATGGACTGCAGACATATTGGATGTAATTTTAGATATGCTGGGAGAGCTGGTGGTGGTGAGGGGCTGGGGTTTATGAAAAGAAGCCAGAAAATATTGAAGGTAAAAGTGCTCAACTTGGGAAGAATTAGTTTCAGTGATTTAATAAAGGGACCTAACACAAGTAGATTGGAAAGGGTGATTGAAAGGTAAAGCAGTTTCAGGAAGGGAAGGCATTTAGAGAAGAGATGGAACAAATTAGCCATCTGCTTTGGAAGGGAGTAGATAGAATATTAAGTTATTGCACATGAATGGCAAAGGAAATAAAGTTCCAAAAAAGAGAAAAAGGAAACACGTGCAAATGTCAGGAGCAAGATTCCATCAATAAGCAGGAAGATTATGGAAAGAATAGGAAGGAATTGGAAAAAAGAATCCAGGAGGGGAAGGAAGGAAGGTGAGAAAAGATCACCAGGCAACATTAAATTGAACCTAAAATATTTGTGTTCTCAGTTGAGTGGATTCCCAAAGGACAAGCAATTCCACGGGCCACTACCTGCTTGACCCATGTGACATACTTCATTAATATAATTTGAAGAAACCCATGCAGCACTGTCTTCCCCTGAGATTCGACATGGTCTGCGTTGCACAATGACTTTCTCCCCTATAAACTCTTAAGTGATTGACTACGGAAAAAGTATCTATCTCTGACCCAAAGGGGAATCTTCGCCTAAAGAAGAGGATGTGGCTAAAATATTAAGTGAATAGTTTGCATTGCTTTCACGAAAGAAGCAGATGATGTGAAGTTCACAATGAAAATTACAGGATTAGGATTTTATTTTTAATGTATTCTTTCACGGGATGTGGACATTGCTGACAAGGCCAGCATTGTTGTCCATCCCTATTTGCTCTTGACCTAAGTGGCTTGCCACACCATTTCAGAGAGCAGTTAAGAGGCAACCACATCACTGTGGGGGTGGCATCACATGTAGGCCAGATCAGGTAAGGATGGCAGACTTCCTTCCCTGAAAGGCATTAATGGGTGGCTTCAGAACAGCCTTGGTGATATCCCCTTGACTTTGCAGCAATTGCTCCCATGCTTACTTATAAACCAACAATGACTAAACATTAGAAGTAACTCACTGGCTGAGAAGGGTTTTGAAATATCCGAAGGCAAATGTAAAATGTAATTTCTTTCTCTCCAACTGCAGGGCTTTTGCTCGATGACAAGATTAGAAACTCACTGGGGGTAAGTTGAACATTTAGCCACCTATAAACAGTGCCCAATGTTTCCTTTCAACTGAAGTCAGTGCAATGTAAGGGGATAATAACAATGTAATATTGATAATAACAATGTAATATTGATCCAATATTGCTCCTTTTTTCTTCTATCAGCAAAAGGTTACCGTGCCATATGTGGAAATTCAGATGCAAATAAATGGCCTAACATTCAGTACCATAATATTGTGCTAATATTAGCATCACTATTAATATCTCCTTAACTCACAATCAAGCAAAACCTCATAGCAGCCATTAGTAACAGCATTATGGTACATAATCAACAATACGGCATAAATTTTATACTTGCTTACCCATGTATTTTGAGCTTGGGAATGATGGTTCTGTTTTGAAATCAAATGGTATCAGAACATCATATGTTTCAAGCCTGGAAAAATATAATCAACATTTTTATAGCAGAATTTCAACAATACACTTACTGGAGTATAAACAAATACTGAAATATAACAGAAACAGCATGATCCAATGACTAGAGATGAGTGATATTATTCTACATAACAATCACGCTCACAGTACCCTAAACTCTTTATTAAATTTTTAACAAGAAAGAAGAAAATATTAAAACATTTTTAATATGGTCGTCCGGGAGGCTCCTAGCCTCCCGGACGACCATATCTGTGCTGGGTGTGTTGAGCTGCGGTTCCTAAGGGACCATGTTAGGGAACTGGAATTGCAGCTCGAGGACCTTCGCCGGGTTAGGGATAGTGAGGAGGTCATTGACAGGAGCTATCGGCAGGTGGTCACACCGGGACCACGGGAGGAGGGTAACTGGGTAACAGTGAGGAAGGAGAAAGCTCGGTTGATGGTGAGCACCCCGGTGGATGTGCCCCTTAATAATAAGTACTCCTGTCTGAGTACTACTGGGGTGGACAGCCCACCTGGGGGAAGCAGCGGTGGCAGTGTCTCTGGAGCTGAGCCTGGCCCAGTAGTGCAAAAGGGTAAGGAAAGGAGGGTAGTGCTAATTGGGGACTCTACGGTGAGGGGGTCAGATAGGCATTTTTGCGGACACAGACGGGACTCTCGGATGGTGGTTTGCCTCCCTGGTGCAGGGGTCCGGGATGTCTCTGGTCGAGTCCCAGAAATCCTGAAGGGGGAGGGAGAGGAGCCGAAAGTCGTGATGCATATAGGTACTGCTGACATAGGTAGGAAGAGGGAAGGGGTCATGAAAAGAGAATATAGGGAGTTAGGTAGACAGCTGAGAAAGAGGAATGCAAAGGTAGTAATCTCGGGATTGCTGCCTGTGCCGCGGGAGAGTGAGAACAGGAATCGGTGGAGAATGAATGCGTGGCTGAGGGACTGGAGCAAGGGACAAGGATTTGGGTACTTGGATCATTGGGACCTCTTTAGGGGCAGGTGTGACCTGTTTAAAAAAGACGGGTGGCACTTGAATCCCAGGGGGACCAATATCCTGGCGGGAAGGTTGGCTAAGGCTACTGGAGAGACTTTAAACTAGAAAGGTTGGGGGGAGGGAATCGAAATGAGGGGACTGAGAGCGAGGAGGTTAGCTCGCAAATAGATAAGGAATGTAAACAGGGTAAGAGGGAGGTTAGACGAGTGATGGAGAAGGGAAGTGCTCAGGCTGAAGGTCTGAGATGTGTCTATTTTAATGCCAGGAGTGTAGTGAATAAAGTGGATGAGCTTAGAGCGTGGATTGCTGCTTCGAATTGTGATGTGGTGGCCATTACGGAGACTTGGATGTCTCAGGGACAGGACTGGGTGCTTCAGGTGCCGGGTTTTAGATGTTTCAGGAAAGACAGGGAGGGAGGCAAGAGAGGGGGGGGAGTGGCACTGTTGATCAGGGATAGTGTCACGGCTGTAGAGAAGGCGGACGCCGTGGAGGGATTGACTACGGAGTCTCTGTGGGTGGAGGTTAGGAACAGGAAGGGGTCGGTAACGTTGCTGGGTGTTTTCTATAGGCCGCCCAATAGTAACAGAGATGTTGAGGAGCAGATGGGGAAACAGATCCTGGAGAGATGTAGGAATAACAGAGTTGTCGTGATGGGAGATTTTAATTTCCCAAACATAGATTGGAATATCCCTAGGGCTAGGGGTTTGGATGGAGAGGAGTTTGTTAGGTGTGTCCAGGAGAGTTTCCTGACACAGTATGTGGATAAGCCTACTAGAGGAGAGGCTGTACTTGATCTGGTGCTGGCTAATGAACCTGGACAGGTGGAGGATCTCTCGGTGGGTGAGCATCTTGGGGATAGCGATCATAATTCTATCTCCTTCACGATAGCATTGGAAAGAGATAGGATCAGGCAGGCTAGGAAAGTGTTTCTCTGGAGTAAAGGGAAATACAGTGTCATCAGGGAGGAAATTAGACGGGTAAATTGGAAGGAGGCATTCTTGGGGAAAAGTACCGAAGGAAAGTGGAGGATTTTCAAGGAATGTTTGTCTGGAGCTCTGCATGACAACGTTCCGATGAGACAGGGGGGTGTTGGTAGGGTACGGGAACCGTGGTGCACGAAGGTTGAGATGAACCTGGTGAATAAGAAAAGAGAGGCGTACAGAAGGTTCAGAGAGCTAGGAGGTGTTAAGGATTTAGAGGAGTATACGGGATGTAGGAAGGAGCTTAAGAAGGAAATTAGGAGAGCGAGAAGGGGGTCATGAGAAGGCCTTGGCGGGTAAGATTAAGGAGAATCCCAAGGCTTTCTACAAATATGTCAAGAGTAAAAGGATGAGATGTGAAGGCATAGGACCCTTAAAAGGTGAAGGGGGAAAAGTTTGTGCGGAACCGTTAGAAATGGCGGAGCTGCTTAATGAATACTTTACCTCGGTATTCACGGTGGAAAGGGATCTGGGTGGTTGTACTGCTGGTTTGCGGTGGACAGAAAGGATCGAGCATGTGGACATAAAGAAAGAGGATGTGTTGGAACTATTGAATGGCATCAAGGTTGGTAAGTCGCCGGGACCGGATGGGATGTACCCCAGGTTACTGTGGGAGGCGAGGGAGGAGATTGCGGAGCCTTTGGCGATGATCTTTGCATCGTCGATGGAGACGGGAGAGGTTCCGGAGGATTGGAGGATTGCAGATGTGGTCCCTATATTCAAGAAAGGGAACAGGGACAGCCCGGGAAATTACCGACCGGTGAGTCTAACCTCAGTGGTTGGTAAGTTGATGGAGAGGATCCTGAGAGACAGGATTTATGATCATCTAGAGAAGTTTAGTATGATCAAAAGTAGTCAGCACGGCTTTGTCAAGGGCAGGTCGTGCCTTACGAGCCTGGTTGAGTTCTTTGAATATGTGACCAAACACATTGACGAAGGAAGAGCGGTGGATGTGGTCTATATGGACTTCAGCAAGGCGTTCGATAAGGTCCCCCATGCAAGACTTCTTGAGAAAGTGAGAGGGCATGGGATCCAAGGGGCTGTTGCCTTGTGGATCCAGAACTGGCTTGCCTGCAGAAGGCAGAGAGTGGCTGTGGAGGGGTCTTTCTCTGCATGGAGGACAGTGACCAGTGGAGTGCCCCAGGGATCTGTTCTGGGACCCTTGCTGTTTGTCATTTTCATAAATGACCTGGATGAGGAAGTGGAGGGATGGGTTGGTAAGTTTGCTGACGACACCAAGGTAGGTGGTGTTGTGGATAGTTTGGAGGGATGTCAGAAGTTGCAGCGAGACATAGATAGAATGCAAGACTGGGCGGAGAAGTGGCAGATGGACTTCAACCCGGATAAGTGTGTGGTGATCCATTTTGGCAGATCCAATGGGATGAAGCAGCAGTATAATATGAAGGGTACCATTCTTAGCAGTGTAGAGGATCAGAAGGACCTTGGGGTCCGGGTCCATAGGACTCTTAAATCGGCCTTGCAGGTGGAGGATGCGGTCAAGAAGGCGTACGGCGTACTGGCCTTCATTAATCGAGGGATTGAGTTTAGGAGTCGGGAGATAATGCTGCAGCTTTATAGGACCCTGGTTAGACCCCACTTGGAGTACTGCGCGCAGTTCTGGTCACCTCATTACAGGAAAGATGTTGAAGCCATTGAAAGGGTGCAGAGGAGATTTACAAGGATGTTGCCTGGATTGGGGGGCATGCCTTATGAGGATAGGTTGAGGGAGCTTGGTCTCTTCTCCCTGGAGAGACGAAGGATGAGAGGTGACCTGATAGAGGTTTACAAGATGTTGAGAGGTCTGGATAGGGTAGACTCTCAGAGGCTATTTCCAAGGGCTGAAATGGTTGCTACGAGAGGACACAGGTTTAAGGTGCTGGGGGGTAGGTACAGAGGAGATGTCAGGGGTAGGTTTTTCACTCAGAGGGTGGTGGGTGAGTGGAATCGGCTGACGTCGGTGGTGGTGGAGGCAAACTCGTTGGGGTCTTTTAAGAGACTTCTGGATGAGTACATGGGATTTAATGGGATTGAGGGCTATAGATAGGCCTAGAGGTGGGGATGTGATCGGCGCAACTTGTGGGCCGAAGGGCCTGTTTGTGCTGTGGCTTTCTATGTTCTATGTTCTATGTTCTATGTCTCCTACCTTCTGTTTTTCAGATTTAACTACATGTGAAATAAGTTTTGGCTTCACACTCACCATGAAAGTGCCTTCAAAGCTTTAATGGCCATCTATTTAAACCAATTTGACTCACCTCTAATATTCCAAATGAGGAATGTGCAGTGCTCTGTATAATTGCACTCATGTTTCTTCACTTTTATATTCTTGTGATAAAATTTTGCATCTACAAACTAACCTTCAATGATTTGTACATCTGGATGTTAATCATTCCTTTACTTATCTTCCCTGTCCATCAGTGTTAGAACCATAGAAAACCATAGAAAATTACAGCTCAGAAACAGGCCAGTTGGCCCTTCTTGTCTGTGCCGAACCATTTTATGCCTAGTCCCACTGACCTGCACTTGGACCATATCCCTCCACACCCCTCTCATCCATGAACCCGTCCAAGTTTTTCTTAAATGTTAAAAGTGACCCCGCATTTACCACTTTATCCGGCAGCTCATTCCACACTCCCACCACTCTCTGCGTGAAGAAGCCCCCCCTAATATTCCCTCTAAACTTTTCTCCTTTCACCCTTAACCCATGCCCTCTGGTTTTTTTCTCCCCTAGCCTCAGCGGAAAAAGCCTGCTTGCATTCACTCTATCTATACCCATCAAAATCTTATACACCTCTATCAAATCTCCCCTCAATTTTCTACGCTCCAGGGAATAAAGTCCCAACCTATTCAATCTCTCTCTGTAACTCAGCTTCTCAAGTCCCGGCAACATCCTTGCGAATCTTCTCTGCACTCTTTCAATCTTATTTACATCCTTCCTGTAACTAGGTGACCAAAACTGTACACAATACTCCAAATTCGGCCTCACCAATGCCTTAAATAACCTTACCATAACACTCCAACTTTTATACTCGATACTCCGATTTATAAAGGCCAATGTACCAAAGGCACTCTTTACGACCCTATCCACCTGTGACGTCACTTTTAGGGAATTCTGTACCTGTATTCCCAGATCCCTCTGTTCAGCTGCACTCTTCAGAGTCCTACCATTTACCCTGAACGTTCTTCTTTGGTTTGTCCTTCCAAAGTGCAATATCTCACACTTGTCCGCGTTAAACTCCATTTGCCATTTTTCAGCCCATTTTTCTATTTGGTCCAAATCCCTCTGCAAGCTTTGAAAACCTTCCTCACTGTCCACTACACCTCCAATCTTTGTATCATCAGCAAACTTGCTGATCCAATTTACCATATTATCATCCAGATCATTGATATAGATGACAAACAACAATGGACCCAACACCGATCCCTGCGGGACACCACTAGTCACAGGCCTCCACTCAGAGAAGCAATCCTCCACAACCCCTCTCTGGCTTCTTCCATTGAGCCAGTGTCTTATCCAATTTACTACCTCCCCATGTATACCTAGCGACTGAACCTTCCTAACTAACCTCCCATGAGGGACCTTGTCAAAGGCCTTGCTGAAATCCAGGTAGACAACATCCACCGCCTTCCCTTCATCCACTTTCCTGGTAACCTCCTCGAAAAACTCTAATAGATTGGTCAAACATGACCTACCACGCACAAAGCCATGTTGACTCTCCCTAATAAGTCCCTGTCTATCCAAATATTTGTAGATCCTATCCCTTATCACACCTTCCAATAACTTGTCCACCACCGACGTCAAACTTACTGGCCGATAATTTCCAGGAGTTCTTTTGGAACCTTTTTTAAACAACGGAACAACATGAGCCACCCTCCAATCATCCGGCACCTCCCCCGTGAATACGGACATTTTAAATATGTCTGCCAGGGCCCCTGCAAGTTCAACACTAGCTTCCCTCAAGGTCCGTGGGAATACCCTGTCCGGTCCTGGGGATTTATCCACTCTGATTTGCCTCAAGACAGCGAGCACCTCCTCCCCTTTAATCTGTAAAGCTTCCATGGCCTCCCTACCAGTTTGCCCTATTTCCGTAGACTCCATGCCCGTTTCCTCAGTAAATACGGGTGCAAAAAAACCATTTAGTATCTCCCCCATCTCTTTTGGTTCCATACACAGTGTACCACTCTGGTCTTCAAGAGGACCAATTTTATCCCTCACTATCCTTTTGCTCCTAACATACCTATAGGAGCTCTTTGGATTTTCCTTCACTCTGTCTGCCAAAGCAACCTCATGTCTTCTTTTAGCCCTCCTGATTTCCCTCTTAAGTAGCTTCTTGCACTTTTTATACTCCTCGAGCATCTGATGTGTTCCTTGCTGCCTGTACATTTCATACAACTCTCTCTTCCTCTTAATCAGTGTTACAATCTCCCTCGAGAACCAAGGTTCCTTATTCCTATTTACTTTGCCTTTAATCCTGACAGGAACATACAAACTCTGCACTCTCAAAATTTCTCCTTTGAAGGCCTCCCACTTTCCATTTACATCCTTACCAGAGAACAGCCTGTGCCAATCCACACTTCCCAGATCCCTTCTCATTTCATCAAATTTGGCCTTTTTCCAGTTCAGAACTTCAACCTGAGGACCAGATCTATCCTTATCCACGATCAGGTTGAAACTAATGGCATTGTTGTTCCATTTAGATTGTTTTCCCATTTTGCATCCAAAACCTACCACCACAGAATTGAAAATAGAGGATGGTGATTCAATCATTATCTGTTCTAAACTCTGTCAGATGAAGACAGAGATAATTGACCAACTTGGCTATCTACCTCTAGCTCTGTATTTTCCTATGTTTCAAACATTTATCTAATTTTCCTTGATAGTTTTTATACATTGCTGGCACAATTTCAACCTTTGGGTTAGACTATACAATTTTGCAGTTTCCTATTCTGTTCGTTACATCCCCTAGATCAATAAACAGCCTAAGAATTTTCTTTGGCGCTCGTGGGGTCCCCAGAATTTTCTCAGCTCACAGCACACGTTCTCGAGTGCCAGCCCACAAGTGTTGCCTTTCATTATAACAGGCCCAAGTGCTAGCTAGCTCAGTGTGGGAGCTGGCTGAATTTCCACATTCTGAATTGATGAACCACTGCAGGGCATCTAATTGGCACCCCTGCCCCTCAGATGGCATGGTAATGAGATCTGGATCGTGAGATGAGCTCAGGCCTCACACTGGTACAACCAGACAGACAGAGGTTAGTCTGTTGACTTCACACCTATTTTGGATACTTCTTGGCTCTTGAAGAATCTTACAGGTTCATAACTCTTTGGCCTGTCACTATTGAATGCCACATAGAAAAGAATCCTGTAGCAAAATGCTTATGGGCTATTCCAGTCACAATTGTGCAATTCTGTTGTGGGGAATGGGAGAATTGTATCCAGGAAGAACTGCACCCATCTCCTCAGAAATTTGCATGTGTGGATATGATTCATGTGGGTCCAATTTTAACAAACAGTGGGGCTTTCCAAAGGGACGATATATTAGGAAAATTTGGATATATTTTTTCGAATTTTGAACCTTTGTTCTCTTCTGGCCCAGATTTTATGGTCAGCAGCAAAGGAAGGCTTCATGACTTCAAAGAAAACTGCAGCGAGAAATTCAACTTGCCCACTGTTTAATTGATTGTAGCTTTGGTTAAAAAGGATTCCCAGTGTTAAGCAGCAGAGATGTCATCATGTTGTATAAGCAACTGATCATATTAAAGAACTGTTATGGGAAGCAAACCAAGAAAGCCAAAGCACCAATAATCAAATCATTTCTTAAACTTTAATAGAAAACAAAATAATTGTTGGGTGTTAAAGTAGAAACTGAAATATCAATTACAATCATTTTTAAAATCTAGTCATTAGAAATATAGTAACACAGAAAGAAAAGCAGCACAGAGAGGACATTTTGCCCATGTCCATGCCTGCATTAATCATGATGTGGAGAACACACATCTCTTTAACCTGTGTTTAATGCTCCCTCCACCCACATTGTCTGTACCTTTAAGACCTGGCAGGTTGTAGGGATTCGCATTCTAATCAGTATTCTGCAACTTGATTTTGTGTCTGTTTGCACTGTTTGAGAGCACATTTCCCCTCCATCTGACGAAGGAGCAGCGCTCCGAAAGCTTATGGTATTTGCTACCAAATAAACCTGTTGGACTTTAACCTGGTGTTGTGAGACTTCTTACAGCATTAATCATAACAGAAACATTTAACAAATTCCACAAATATAAGCATGTTTTTTCAGGGTCCAGAGATGATTCAAATTGTAGTTAAAAATCCAGTTGCAACTGATTGAAGAAGACAGTTTTTTCTGGGGTTTTGTACAGTGATCTGAGAATGAGAAAAGTCTATCTGATTCACTGCCGACTCTGTCCATAGCGCAGCCTGTGGTGGAACAGTAAATTACAGGCGCCAACTTCAAGGTTTCTGCATTAATTGATGCTGTTCTAACTCCTAAAGTTGTGCTTGGATGTGGCGAGGTAATGATAGTGAATGCTGAGACTGTACTCTCTAAAGCCGAGCAGATTCCAGTCCATTCATTGTTAACCTTAGTGGTGTGAAATTCTTAATAAAATGTCGTCCATGCTTAATTCCGTTTTGATTCAGAACCTTTGATAATTAGAAAACAGGCTAAACATTGACAAAAAAAACCAGTTGTCAGGTGGTTGTCTATCCAGTCAAATCACTGGGTGCCAGTTTACCATTCTGATTGTTACTAATCAATACCTAAGGGCCAATTTAAAACAAAAAATACACTCCCACCCAGGGAGGCTTGCCTACTGGGAGTACGCAAGAGGAAAATTAATGGACAGAAAACAGTGGGGAATTCACTGAGGATATGAATAAAATGCTTCTTGTCAATACTGTGGATTAGAAAACACACAACCCTACAACAAATCTAACAACCTTCGTGGCTTATTTGGTTCTATTATATTGAAAAAAATTGAGACTGTCAGTTTGCTGACTAGGCATTCATTACCATTAACCATGGGCAATGCAGATAAATGTGGACAATAAAGGTCTGGTCCATATACAATAATCTTGTCAGATCTTTAACTTCATTCTGTATCTGGAGCATGTGTTCAGCAAACAAAAGTAGTTAACATATGTCTTGCACAGACAATTATTCCAATTAGCACTATTGGAATAATGTGCGATTCACACCTCGTAGTATGTTTAGGACTAATGTACATCTTTAATTCATTGCTTCTATGATAATAATAACTTGCAGCGAGGAGTTGTATTTTTTTAAAATCAGCTCTGTAAAACAATGGTGTCAAATAGGAATGAAGTCTAGAATGAATTATTGTTTGTTCTAAATGTCCAACTGAGTATAATGAGAAAGTTATCATCAGATACGTGCTGATCTTAGAGCTGATTTTTCTTTTGCTCCATGATTCCCACTGACTTTCCCATACCTCCAAAGTAGTATTATTGTATATTATAAATTAGAAAGGCCTCATTGCTGCTGTGCCCCTGACTGTCTGCGGGTGCACTTGTGTGTGTAATTATGTCTGGTTTTGAAGCTTGTGACAGGTGTCATATCCCTCCTTCAGGGCTGAAATTTGGTTAAGTGTTAAGTGAATTGAAACAAGGAGACAATTATAATTCAGGCAGATATAATTTCAGAATGTTCTGACTACAGATACATTAAAATTCAAACTTTGCGGCTCTGTCTGACTTTCCTTTCTCAGCGCTTGTAGCTGAGACAAAGCACAGCACTCAATGCTCATGTTCATGCAGATGTTAATTTTTCACCTGAGCCTTTCTGTTTTAATGATACCTATCGCTGTACTGTAATTCTAGGAAACTAGTCTGGGAGAAGTGCTTGTGTGCAATATGCTAGGCACCTTAATAGTTATTGCCTTTTTGAAGGTGGAATAAAAGGAAACCCTGAACCAAAAAAATCCATCTCCACGAGATTGCTGGTGCTGGTGCGACAAAAGTCCAAAACTCTCAATAATAGCTCAAGCACTTCCAACCACTTGCAGTGTGGCCCACACAGTGCACTGTGACTGTAGGGGCACTAATGGGTGGCTGTGCTATGTGTGTGCCAAAGCTTGCAGACAGGTGGATCATGACATTAAACAAGATTAGGTGCCCAATCTACCATTATGTACCTCAGCTCGTAGCTTATTTAATTCCCAGCTGACATTCGAGTACATGTGGTAACACCACTAGCACATTTTAATGGGATCACTGTCAGGTGAAGTGCAACGTATGTGGAATTACTATGTCTGATGTTATTGGGGAAGTTGACAAGTTTATGGATTCACAAGGGAGTGGTGCTGGTCTCTGACAATGAGGTGAGATGAGTTTGGAAGACTTGTCAGGAGAAAGACAGCTTGCAGCAATCGGAACTATGATTTCAGATAACCTTTTGCAGGGAGAGGAAGCTGAGCAAAATGAGGAAGGAGGAGGGGAGCCCACCAAGGATTTTACAGAACACTTTTCCTACTTCCAACTCAGCCGAGAGCAATGTCTGAGTTGTCTGTGTTTCATCAAGTGGTGCGACCTCCTACAACCCGACCTGCAGCCTCACAGCAGAGTGAAGGTAACTATCAGTAACTATCAGTAACTATCAGTAACTATCAGCCACTGTCAGTGGCTCAGAAACACCAACGAGGGCACGTGTAGAGTGTCAGTGGCAGGAGTACAAGTGCTGGCATCCTGAAGGAGAACTGCATGCTTGTGCACCGTGGAACCACAGTCATTGCTCTGGGGCAAGGCCTCAAATCCTAGTAATTTACTGGATCACAGATTGCTAGACTGCTGTGAGAGCCTGCAAGCACCTTAGAACACTGGGCTTACATAGCAATAAACATGAACTCAGTTTGAGTTTCCACTGAGATATTGGCTGGCTTCTGTCTGAGCTGCAGTGAAAACTTGAAAACTGAGACATCAAATGCTGCATCACTAGTAGGTCCATAAATGATGTCATGAAGTTGATCACCACTTCCAAATTAGAAATGATAAGCCCTAAATTCTGTGAGAAACCCTATACCATGTTGGGGCTAAACCCCTCGAAACAGAGCTACCAATCACCTTGATGTGCATCCTCAACAACATTTTCTTCCATCAGAGTCCTCACCCAAGTACTCATCAGCAGAACTCATCAGTGAGCTTGCCCTCCAATTATGCAGATTCCATTTCTAAGCAAACCTTTTAAGTACAAATAGTATCAGTTTCTGAGCTGGTCGCTGCATGTTTGAGAACAATGCTTTTCTAATGGAGGCCTGATGTTTCTCTCCCTTTATTGTGAGGCTACTCTGGCCAAGTGGCAGGACTTGGGTAAGCAAAGAATGCAGAAGGGAAGGGGATGTGGTGGAAACTGAAGATCCATGATTGCACCACCTCCCACTTTCATTTCAAGCCAGGTAGCAGTGGGATTTGAGAAGGTGAATAAGGAAGGCACACCAACATCCTGAATGCTTCCAGCAACACCAAATATAACAGCCTCAATCACAGCTAGCTCTATGCTGCAGAGTACAGCCTCTCCAAAAAGAGTCAGAAAATAACACATGTGGGAGGTCCCGTGCCACTTCTCTGCTACGTCCTGCTGTTACATACAAACTGATCCTTCAAGAGAGAAGAATGTTAGAGTGTGTTCATTATGTTTGGATGGTATGCCTGCCATAGCTAAATAAGAATACACAAAAACAAGAAATAGGAACAGGAGTAACCATATGGCCCATCGAGCCTGTTCTGCCACTCTGATTTGATTTGGTTTGATGTATTATCATCACATGTATTAATGAACAGTGAAAAGTATTGTTGCATGCTAAACAGACAAAATATACCATACATAGAGAAGGAAAGGAGAGAGTGCAGAATGTAGTGTTACAATCATAGCTAGGGTATAGAGAAAGATCAACTTAATGCGAGGTAGGTCCATTCAAAAGTCTGATGGCAGCAGGGAAGTAACTGTTTTTGAGTTAGGTGGTACATGTCCTTAAACTTTTGTATCTTTTTCCCAATGGAAGCAGGTGAAGAGAGTTTGTCCAGGGTGCATGGGGTCTTTGATTATGCTGGCTGCTTTTCCAAGTGTAGACAGTGTCAATGGATGGGAGGCTGGTTTGAGTGATAGACTGGGCTTCGTTCACGACTCTTTGTAGTTTATTTCGGTCTTGGACGGAGCAGGAGACATACCAAGCTGTGATACAGCCGGAAAGAATGCTTTCTATGGTGCACCTGTATAAGTTGGTGACAGTTGTAGCCGACATGCCAAATTTCCTTAGTCCCCTGAGAAAGTAGAGGCACTGGCGGGCTTTCTTAACTACAGTGTCGGCATGGGGGAATCAGGACAGGTTGTTGGTGATCTGGACACCTAAAACCTTGAAGCTCTTGACCATTTCTACTTCATCCCTGTTGGTGTAGACAGGGGCATGCCCTCCACTACGCTTCCTGAAGTCGATGACTATCTCTTTTGTTTTGTTGACATTGAGGGAGAGATTATTGTCGTCGCACCAGTTCACCAGATTCTCTTATCTCTTTCCTGTCCTCTGTCTCATCATTGTTTGAGATTTGAACCACAATGGTGGTGTCATCAGCAAACTTGAAAATCGAGTTGGAGGGGAATTTGGCCATACAGTCTGAGGTGTATAAGGAGTATAGCAAAGGGCTGAGGACACAGCCTTGTGGAGCACCGGTGTTGACGATGATTGTGGAGGAGGTGTTGTTGCCTATTCTTACTGACTGCGGTCTGTGGGATAGGAAGTCTAGGATCTAGAGGGAGGAGCTGAGCCCCAGGCCACGGAGTTTGGGGATGAGTCTCGTAGGAATAATGGTGTTAAAGACTGAGCTGTAGTCTATGAATAGGAGTCTGACATAGGTGTCCTTGTTATCTAGGTGTTCCAGGGTTGAGTGCAGGGCCAGGGAGATTGCATCTGCTGCAGACCTGTTGCGGCAATAGGCAAACTGTAGTGGATCCAGGCAATCTGGTAGGCAGGAATTGATTGTGTCATGACTAACCTTTAGAAGCACTTCATAATGATGGATGTCAGAGCCACCGGACAATAGTCATTAAGGCATTAAGGCCTGGCTTTTCTCTGGTATCGGGATGATGGTCATCTTCTTGGACCTCAGATTGCTGTAAAGAGAGGTTGAAGATATCTGCAAATACCCCTGCCAGCTGGTCCGTGCGGGACCTGAGTGCTTGTCTGGGTACCCCATCGGGCCAGTTGCCGTCCGTGGGCTGATTTTTGAGAAGGCTGCTCGGCAATGGTGACCTCAGATACAAGTTCGTCCGAGGCTTCCTTGATGGAGGACGTGCTCTCGCTGACCTCTTGCAGGCATAGAATGCATTGAGCTCATCAGAGAGGGGTGCATTGGAGCTAGTGATTTTACCTGCCTTAATCTTGTAGCCTGTTATGTCTTGCAGACCTTGCCATAGTTGGCGTGAGTTGTGTGGCCAGCACTCAATATTATCATCGTTGATCTTGGGCTTCAACATCATTTTCCTGCCCACTCCCTATTTCCTTGAATTCCCTGAGAGATCAAAAAATCTGTCCTTCGTAGTCTTAAATATAATCAACGATGGAGCATTCACAACCCTCTGGGTTGATTTACATTCACTTGACAGTCAGTGGCTGGACACTCATTTTGTCTTAGTGATTGAAATGGGCAGTTCAAGGGCACCAATTGGATAATGCGCTGATTCAGCTAATAGACTTCAATTTCCGTCGCCAAGAGTGGATTGGTGGTACTGCCACAGTCTGAGCTGGTTAGATCTTGAAGAACAAAGTTGCCGGACTGCCTGTCTGTCAGGTGATGGGAGATAACTGACAAGGGAAAACCTATGAGACTTTGTCCTTACCCTATGCCTGACACAGATTAATCTGTCCCTGACAGGATTCAAAGGAAAGATCACCACACAGTCCTTGTGAACAGAGTCCCATCTTTACACGAAAGATTCCACCATGCGGCACTACCATCATGCTAAGTGTGATAGACTAAGAACAGGTGTAACAACTCAAAACAAGTGTTCATGAAGCTCCATGAGCCTCGCACAGCAGCAGAACTGTCAATCACCACATTGCCTCCTCATAAACCAGCATCTCCTTCACACTGTGATCACCATCCAGCTGGATTGCCCACCCTGGTTCAAAGAGGCATGTAGCAGGGCATGCCAGAGTTGCAGCAGGCATGTCTGAAAATGAGGTGAAACTAGAACACAGAACTATATGCATGGTAAAGAGTGGAAGCAGCATGCTATCGACAGGACTAAATGATCCCACAACCAAAAGAGCAGATCAAATCTCCATAGTCCTGCCATATCCAGCCACAGGCAATGATAAAATATTAAATAACAGGTGGAGGAAGATCCATGAACATCCCCATCCTCATTGATAACAGAGCCCAGGACATGAGTGCAAAAGACAATTGACACCATCTTCAGCCAGATGTGCAGATTTAGCCAGCAATAGCCTGCTCTCCAATGCTTAGTTTGAGTTCTGATGGTGCCATTTGGACTTGGACCTCCTTAAAGCCTTGAGGCCAAACATGGATACAAGAGTTGAAATCTAGACATGAAGCGAGTGTAATTACCCTTGCCATCAAAGCAGCATTCCACCAAATATGGCATTAAGAAGCCCTAGTGAAATCAAAGTCAATGGGAAAACTCTCCAGTGACTGGAGTTACAATTAACATAAAGGAAAATGGCTTTGGTTGTTGAAGGCAAATCATCTCAGCCCCAGGATATTAGTGCAGGAGTTCCTCAGGGCAACATTCTGTCCCAAATATCTTCAGTTGTTTCATCAATGAACTTCCCCCACAACTCCTCCCCACCCCCACTCCCATTCCAAGATTTGCTGATGATTCCAGTGTTCAGTTCCATACACAATTCCTTGAATAATGAGAGAGTTCACTACATTCAATGCTGTCATCAGCATGCAGAATTCACCATTGAGCAGAAACTGGGACTAGCCACATAAATGCTGTTGCTTAGAGTAGGTCAGAGGCTGAATTGTCTGTGGAAAGATGACACTTCCTGACTCCCAAGTCCTAGGAGTGTGATGGGATACTCTCCACTTACTTGGACGAGTGCAGCTCCAACAATACTCAAGAAATTTGACACCATCCAGGACAAAGCACTGCTCTTGCTGCCCCGTCCATCGCCTTAGCATCTATTCTTCTACCCTGTTGGCATAACATCATTGCAGTGTATACTTTCACTGGAACAATTTATCAAAGTTTTTTCAGCAGCACTTCCCAACCCCACAAATTTCACCATTGAAAAAGGCAAAAGGTAACAGATACCACCAACTCCAAATTCCCCTCAAAGTCACACATACCGTCTGACTTGCACATATGTCACTATCTTCATCATTCAGCCAAAATCCTGGAATTTTTTGTCCAACACCATTGTGGGAGCATTTTCACCACATGGACTGCACCATGGTTCAAGAAGAAGATCTTTTAATATCTCCTTCTCCCACATGGTGACATATCACATTCAAGCTGAGAGCAGGCTGGGCTTATTTCTGGATTTTGAGTACAGTCATTCCTAAATCACTTGATGAGAGCCAAGAGAATGTTGCAGAGATTGACTTATTTTATGAGTTTGTTTGCCTCCTCCAGATAAAGTAAATGAGGAAAGCTTAGATAGAATCCATTTTCCACTATCCAGATCACAGATGGGTGAACTCGTGTGTTGCACAACTGGATCATCCTGATAGTCTTTTACCCGATGGTGTAGAAAGCATCAAAATAATAAACCTGCCACAGGAAATGCCAGTGAAGCAGTCTTAGATTTGAACTGATTACTCATTTTGTTGTACCTCATCACAATATGTCTAGACACCTTTCTCTCCTTTCCGGGAATACGGTTGCTATGGTGAAATGAACTGGAATTGTTTATTGTGGTATTATACAGAAGAGTGTGCAATAATGCAATGGCTGATTGATACAATAACATAACTGCATCTGCCGCCACACAAATTACCTTTCGTTCTAGTTTCTGAAACAAGTAAAAATGTGGAAATCCTATCCCAAAATTTCACTCTGGAGTAAACATAATTTCAGCATAAATTCTCCTTGGCAGCCAGTTGCGATGATAGTTGAGATAGGCTTTGAATGCGGCGATGTCTGGATCTTTCTAAACAGTTTTAACCGTGGTGTCAATTTTTTTTAAAAGGCTCGAGAAGCACTGACCGCAGTCTAAACAAGCTTGCATAGTAAACATTCAGTATGAATTCAGAGTTTTGTTTTAGCCTTAATAATATAAAAATCATGAAGAAAATTTGATTATCCTGAAAGAAGATTCAAAAACCATGAAAGGAGCATTAATGCTTGTTCATTTGTATAATGCCAGCATGTCAGTTACTTCTATGTTAATGTCAATGAGAGGTCTGCATTGTCGATTGAACCATAGCCCTCCAGCAGTTGGTGGGCACCCAGATGTAAACCTGCTAGAGTCCTACTGACAGTCAATAGGCTTAAAATCCTTGAAGATCACATTGTCGCTGGTACAGCCAGAATTAAACGGCCAGCAGGCACTAAGACAATGAAAATATTTTTTGTTCAGGTGTTGATCTAACATATTCCTGCTGTTTTACCTTCATTTGACTGCTGGCTGTGTGCAGGACTAGGAAATAGACAACCATAACAGCTTCTTCCCTGCTGCCATCAGACTTTTGAATGGACCTACCTTATATTAAATTGGTCTTTCTCTCCTTACTAGCTATGATTGTATCACTACATTGTGCACCCTCTCCTTTCCTTCTGCCCTATATACTCTATGAACGGTATGCTTTGTCTGTATAGCATGCAAGAAACAATACTTTTCACTGTATACTAATACATGTGACAATAGTAAATCAAATCAAAACAAATTAAATCAAATCAAAGGTAGGGTTTCACTCCCTCAGTAACCAGCGGGTGGTGCAACCAAATTCGACGGTGCCACTGCCACTCCCGGAACCTGCCTCAGCAATCCTAGCAACGAGTTAGATGACAATTTGCTGGACTGCTGTGGCACCCTGAAAGCACCTTTCAGAATGGTACCTGCAGCCAAGGTAGCAATACTCAGAGCTTGCAAAACCTCAGTCTGAGCTTCCAATGCAGTACTCAGATGTTGGGTAGCTTCAATTTGTACCGTCAGGGAAGCTAAGAAATCGACCTTGGACACTGCATCAGGTTTGGGTCCACAGATATGGTGTTGGAATCAGCCACCACTTCCATGCTAAAAAAGAGGGGCTCCAAACACTGCACAAAGTCATATGCAAGGCTGGTACCAGACTCCTCAATGCTTCTTGACAATTACTGCAGGCTTTCTGGCAGGCCTGTCAATGCATCATGCATTTAAGCTTATTTTCTGTATACTGCCCAATCAAAAATCTGTCTTCTGGAACAGACATTGTGTGTGACCTCACCCTCCAATGGGCTGGTACATGTGCAACTTTTAGCCCTCTGCCTGGCCTGCAGGTCACTCATGTCCAGTTTCGCATCACATACAGCTACTGTTTCTAAGCTACCCTCTAAAGTGCCGAGTGTCAGTATCTGAGCTGATGGTTACAAGTGTGAGAGTGAGTGACGGTGTTTCTTCATTATCATCAATTTCTTCCTCTTCTAGGTGGCAACCTTTGGGTATCTGAGGAGACAAGGGTAGGCTAACAGCGAGAGGAAGATGGGAAAGCAAGCAGTGCATCCTTAGACCCTATGTTGCTTGTAAATTAGAGGATAGGATGAAAGGAAGATGGGGTGTCAGAAGGTGGATTAGATATGAGCACAGAATCATCCTCGATGCTTTCAACCCCACTGCAAGCCACATGATCAATAATCATGGTCACTCCAGTGATGGTAAGCACCAACTCCTTTATCGAGATTGTGTGTTACTTTGTTCTGTTCGAGTGAGGAAAGTAAGTCTGCTGAGGTGTTTTTGGATGCTGCGCTCGTCATGGGTGAATAGCAGGCATTGTGCATTAGCTGTGACATGTGGATGTGAGATTTGCAGAAGGCTAAGGTAAATGAAGCTACGAATGGGAGATGTGAATTAGTTGGTCGAGGAGTGATGGGGGTGTGGTGAATTAAGCAGTGTGTGAGGTTCGTGGTTCTGTTGTAAAGATGGGGGCAATTTCCTGGCTTCATTGTGCCGAGCCGCTGGGAATGGTTCCCCCAGAGCTAGGGCTTGGGGATGCTTGGGCTGGACCGGAGGTCGTCAGGTTGGGGGTCACTGCAGGGGTGGGGCTTTTGTGGTGAGTTTTCTCCCTGCCTATCGAAATGCCTTTGAGGAGTTTCATATGAAGTTGAGTTCAAATCCCACTAATGTCGCACTGGTTACCCGACCATCTGTCTGCTGGAAAGGCTCTGTGGTTTATTGTGGGCATTCCATCCAAGGCCCCATGAACAGTGACAAGCACCAGATCTGATGGCTGTGACCTCAATCAAGGGAGCTGTGCAGTTATTAACGCGCTCTTCACACTACATGAACTCTGCAGTGCTCCCTACAATAAAATTAAAGTTCAAGTTTATTTATTAGTCACAAGTAAGGCTTACATTAACATTGCAATGAAATTACTGTGAAATTCCCCTAGTCGCCACACTCCGGCGCCCGTTCGGGTCATTGCATCTAATCAGCACGTCTTTCAGAAAGTGGGAGGAAACCGGAGCATCCGGAGGAATCCCACGCAGACACGGGGCAAACGTGCAAACTCCACACAGACAGTGACCCAAGCTGGGAATCGAACACGGGTCCCTGGCGCTGTGAGGCAGCAGTGCTAACCACTGTGCCACCGTGCCGCCCCTGGGGTGGCAATGGGGCACCGTCGTATGAAAGTCCAGAGGGTACTTTTACTATTGTCTGTCTGAATGGCACGCCATGTCTGGAAGCCGGTTTGCACCATACGTCCAGCTGGGTGCACGCAAGTTTATACTGCAAGGGTTCCTCATGGAGGACTGTCTCACACCCACCTTTATGCTACTCATGAGTGCCAGAGTGCGGAGCCCAGTCTGCCACACGCTGCTGTCAATGGTCTGTGGTATCAGGAGTCTGTATCTGAGAGGTTGGCCATCTGAAGGGGTAGCATTTTGCCTCAGACCAGCGACCACACAACTGCACTGGGGCTGCAGAAGGCATCATGTCGCATCATGTGTAGGCAGAGTACAGCCGTGTGGTAGGCCATTAGTGACCATGAGTGACCATGAGGGTGATGGGCAGTGCCTGTGGCCACTGAGGCAATGATGTGGTAACAGTCGGCAGCCAATTGAGGTGGCACATGGCACCGGGGGTGGTGCATGGTTGTCAGCTTTTAGAATCATGAGAACACAGGGTGCTGGAGGGATTGAGGGGCCCAGGATGGATAACCTTATGGACTGTCTCTCCCTCTCTCCGTTTCCCCCTCCCCCCAGAGGAATTATGCATGTTGGGATTGAGCAAGTAGGGCTGGCAGTAATTCTCGTTGCTGCTGTGGCGGCTGGCAGACATAGCTGCCTGCAGCAAGGCCAACCCAGGCTGGAGGCTGCACCAGAACAACAAGGGGCTGCTGATCAGGGTCAGGAGCTAGCCGGACTGAGGCCCGAGAAGGTGGCCAGAAAACGGCGGAGGAGATCTCGGCTGTGCAGGACTCACACGTCCTATAACGAGCTGTTGGAGATCACGTGCCACTGCAGACTCCGCCTTGACACCTGTGCCAAGTCCTCGTGGACCTGGCACCTCATGGGGGAGGAGGACACCTGCTCCATTAACGTTTTTGTCACTGGATCATTCCATGGAGTGATGATGGCCCACTGTAAGGCAAGCTGTTGTGCTGCCCCGGTGCTGATGAAGTCTGACTTCTGCCTGTCCTCTAACTGCACACAGATGTGGAGATGCCGGCGTTGGACTGGGATAAACACAGTAAGAAGTTTAACAACACCAGGTTAAAGTCCAACAGGTTTATTTGGTGGCAAATACCATTAGCTTTCGGAGCGCTGCTCCTTCATCAGATGGAGTGGAAATCTGCTCTCAAACAGGGCACAGAGACACAAAATCAAGTTACAGAATACTGATTAGAATGCAGAGATCTGTAGAGATTTGCATTCTAATCAGTATTCTGTAACTTGATTTTGTGTCTCTGTGCCCTGTTTGAGAGCACATTTCCACTCCATCTGACGAAGGAGCAGCGCTCCGAAAGCTAATGGTATTTGTCACCAAATAAACCTGTTGGACTTTAACCTGGTGTTGTTAAGACTCTTACTGAGTACACAGATGCCCAGGTTCACGTCTGAGTGAGGGTCTGGGACATCATCGTTCGGCGCTCTGTGGTGGGGGGTGAGGGGAAAGCCGCCATTCCAGGCTGTTGGGCCATGTGGGTCTCCATGGCCCTCACTGTTGGGAATGCTTGGGTTGGGGGGGGGGGGGGGGGGGTGGGGGGGGCTAGTAGAAAATGCTGAGTTCCGATGGGATAACAGATTCCCTGTGGGAAACATCAAAGACAGTTAAGTTGTGGCTTTGAGGTGCAATAATCCTTAACGCTGCTTATTTACAGTGCCAATAACCTTACCCCTAATTATGGTGTCTGCCTTCACCTGTGCCCTCATGGTGCCTCTACATTTTCTTCATCTTGCTGGCCTGGCACTACATCTAGGTGACCCCCAACGATGCACATCGAAGGTGGAGGTGGCCTGCTATGTCCCATGCCCTATGGTCTTTGAAGCCCTTGGCAGATGTCCTCTGGAGGGCCGGGACCTGGGGACCCCGGCAGACTTTAGGGTATCACAGATGCCACTGTGCCACCCATGGCCTATTGCCCATGAGATGCATTGGTGCCAGGAAGAGGGGATTCAGAAGAGCTGCAGACTGCCGGAGCCTCCTGGGTGGGAGGCCCTGGGATGGCCTGAAGTGCCTCCCTTGGGATGTCCGTGGGCCCCTGGGACAATCCATGAGATGGAGGGGAAACTGTAGTAAGCTGCAGAAGCCTCTGTGTCACCTTGCATTGCCAGTCCTGGAGGCCCAACATAGTCTGCACCATGGTAAGCGAGCCCTCGGCAATAGTCCTCTGAGTCTGGACCAAGCTCTGGAGCTCCGCTGCAATTGTCCACTGTGTCTGAAGCCTGCTCCAGAGACCTTCAGTCATGGTCCTCAGCGACACAGCCAAGCCTTGGACCTTGCTACCATTTTCTGCCCCATGCTTTCCACAGCTGTCACCACCCTTGCAGTGTTGGCCTGGGTACCACGCAATACCGACCCTATCTCCTGGACCTGAAGGCTGTGGGGCCAATTAGCCTTGCAGTTGCTGGAATGTTGCTGACACCCCCTTCTGCAGTCACAGCTCTGCCTCTGCACCTTCAGTAGCTCTGGGAGAACCTTTCCCAGCAGCTCAGCATCTGCTGGGGTCAAGCTGTTTCCTGGAATCCAGCAGACCTCTGCCTGCTTGATCCCTTGGACGTTCCCGCCTCCACCTGATATGCATCAGCAGCTGTGTGATGCTCACTAGAAAGTGACCCTGATGCCTATCTTCTAACCCACCCGTCGAGCTGTGTGTCAGTGCTTTCCTCAGTGCTGGTGGGGGCTGACCCCTGATGACCCGGCCTCATCAGGTTTTGATTCTGCAAGGGAGGGAGAAGTGTCTGGCAGCTTGGAACTTACCTGAGACAGGTCATATGGATGAATGTTCTGTGGATCCTCACTTCTGTGATGCTGGCCGAGCTCACAGGCACTCACAGCTGTCTCGTGTGCCTCCCTGAGAGCTCCATCGCTCACTCTTAGAAGTGGGTCAAAAGCCACAACTCGGGAATTCCCCCACCTGTCTTCATTCGCTCTCTTCTATTATGGCCCATCTTCTCCTGTGGGGACAGAGGGATGATTGAAAGCTCGATGGCTGGTGGGCCCGGAGGGCACGGGGAGGGGGGTGGGAAGGAGGTTGGTGGGCCTGAGGGGCGCGGACAGATGACATATGTTGGCGCTGTGCCTCAACAGGCAACAGTTGAGGCACAGCACCTCACCTGGAATGCCAGGTGAGTGCCACAGAGGGATTTAAGGACAATGCTGGGACATCAGGTGCTGGAAGGCCGCAGGGTGTCAGGGAGTGGAATGATGTGGGCATTCCAGGAGTGACAGATGGGACTGATGCCAGATGGCCACTCATCCTTTCAGCTCGAATGTGATCGTTCATTTTCTTGCAGCATTGGGAGCTGGTCCTCACTGACTGCGGGGCCATCACATCCAAGGCTGCATTGGCTTCCCTGCTCCTGTGTCGTCTACCTTTTTGGGGATACCAGGAAGCCCGCCTCTCTTCCATGGCATCCAGAAGCCTTATGAGGTCTGCCTCCATAAAACTTGGCACTGCTCTCCATGCTGCCATCCTCTTGGCATGACTGTCTGTGAGTGCACAGGGAGCGTTTCATTGCAGCTCCCCCTTGTTAACAGTGCATAATTATAAGTCAGTTCGGGTCACATGCCTGGGGACTCCATATCGACATGTTTCACGTGACGGTTAATTCAGTGCATTAAGTGTGGGAGGATTGCGGTCTAATCCGTGCCGGACAGGCTGGTGCAGATTGCTCTGGATTTCTGGTTATTGTGACAATTTTCTTTAGGAAAATTCCGCTCATGTGGCTTGAAGATGCATTCATTGACCTTGACCATTTTATGAGGTCATTGAACATCTTTCAGCACTGTATCCATGTCTTCAGGGCGACGCTCATGGCATTGACTGCAATGACTACCAGTTTCTACAGCCTTTGCAACATTTGACTGGAAGACCTCCTGGTCCCCTGTGGATTGAGAATCTCTCTCCTCCTGTCACACTCCTATGCCAATTCCTCCAGTGCAGTGTCGAAGAAACTTGGAGTATGTTTTCTGGCCAGTTGCACCATTATTCTGAGTTCTTCCTGCTTGGAAATGCATTCCTAGCTATTTCCATCATCTTTTTTAGCCAGAATGCAACACAATTCAAGAAATTATTCTCTGCTTCCTGTTCACCAGCCAATCTTCTATTCATACTAATATGTTACCCACTATACCATAAACTTCTATATTTCACAATACCCTTTGATGCAGCACTTTATCAAATACCTTCTGGAAATCTAAGTACAGTACACCCACCAGTTCTCCTTTATCCACAGTACAGGTTACTTCCTCAAGGAACTTCAATAAGTTGGTGAAACATGATTTCCCTTTCACAAAACCATATTGACTCTGTCTGATTACCTTAAACTTATCAAATCTTCTATCACTTTTCCTATGACAGATGTTAAGCCTATAGTTTCTTGCTTTCTGTCTCCCTTTTTGAATAATGGAATTATATTTGCTATCTTCCAATCTAATGGGATGTTTCCCGAATCTGGGGAATTTTGAAAAATTAAAACCAATACATCAACGATTTCACTTGACACTTAAGACTCTAGGATGAAGTCCATCAGTACCCGACCTCTTATCAGCCCACAGCTCCAACAATTTACTCAGTACCGCTTCTTTGGTGACTGTAAGAGAGTGGTGAATCTGTGGAATTCACTACCACAAAAAGTAGTTGAGGCCAAATGTTAGGTGATTTCAAGAAGAAATTAGATATCGCTCTTGGGACTAAAGGGATCAAGGAATATGGGGACAAGGCGGGATCAGCCATGATCAAAATGAATGGCAGAGCAGGGCCCGAAGGGCCAAATGGCCTACTCCCACTTCTATTTTTTATGTTTCTATGTCATTTTCCTGACTTACTCCCTCCCTTTCATTTCCTGGGATGTTACTTTTATCTTCTTTAATGAAGACTGATACAAAATACCTGATCAATTCATTTCTTTGCTTTTCATTATCAATTCTCTAGACTCACTTTTTAGAGAACCAATGCTCACTTTAACTCTTTCTAAAAAATATTTGTAAAAACACTTGCTATCTGTTTTTAGATTTCCAGCTCGCTTTCCCTTGTACTTTAGTTTTCCCCTCCTTATTATTTATCCTTTGCTGTTCTTTATATTGTGTTTAATCTTTTAACTTTCCACCTATATTTGCACAACTATATACTGTTTCTTTAAGTTTGGTAATATCTTTAACCTTTCTAGTTCACCAGGGATGGTGGGTCCATCCCTTGGACTTTTTCTTACTTGTTAGGATGTGTCTATTCTGTGTATTCTGAAATATCCCCATAAATGCATCTGTATTGACCTACCCTTTAACCAAATTTGCCAATTCCAACCAACTCTTCTTTCATGCTCTTATAATGGCCCTTATTTAAAGTTTACTAATATAGTCTCAGACCCACTCCTTTCTCCCTCAAACTAAATGTAAAGTTCAATCGTATTGTGGCCGCTGCTACCTAGGGGCACCTTCACTATGAGATCATTAATTCTATCTTGTTGTACAACTTTCTTCCCTGTGTGTGTCATGGTGAGCTGCACGAAGGAAGTAGAGAGAAAGACACTGTCACAATGAGTCCAGATTTTATCTGCCTCATTAAGAGCAGGATAAACCAACTGTCTTCTATTACTACATTGGGAAATCGACAAACAGTGACTCAAAACCAAAGAATGGAAAAAAGAATATGAAAAGACACCCGCATGTCAGAACAACCTCCCACTCAATAAAGTTTGCCCACAGCAACAGTGCTATCAATTCTCCAACATTAATGAGAACAAGATACAGAAGGATTATAAGACCACCAGACAGCCTGAACCTCTGAACTTAGAGACTTGAGGGGGAGAGGGTAGTAGTAATAATGTAAATATGTGAGATAAACTGGGATAACTTGCACGTATGTTAAAGACCTGTTGTAAATGTAGTATAAGAGTCTCATGCATAAAGGGTTAATGTGAAATGGAGTACAGTATCACTCACATTGATCTGAGAGAACACAACCCCCACACTTAGGGGGTCAATGTGGTTTTGGACAGAGCCATGTTTAGAAGCAAGCATGGAGACAGCTCCTAGCATGAACTTTCACTATAGCTATGTATATCGTTTTTAGTAGTTAATATTTACTGTTGAAATACTTCAGATTATAAATACCTTAATAAGACCAACTGAATTATGTCCAACACCTTACAATGCTTATTTGCACATAAATAAAAGTGAGATGAAAAAAACTAGGGCAAACCCATTAATTCACATTTTTAGCAGGGGTTGCTGCTTCATTTTTATGCATGCTAGTGAAGGGGAAGTCAGGTTTACATCTGATACCCCTTGTGATAAAGTAGCCTTATCTGCCTTTCACATCACATTCATACACCTAAAACAGTTGCTTGGGTGAACTATTGGTAAGTTGGGCTACCATTGATGAAAAACAGAGAACAAATAGATTCTTCAAGACATCTGAGTTTTAACATTAATGTTCAGATTTTCCTATAAGATCAGGAATTCTCACCTGAAAGTTGCAAAGAGTATGCTGCCTATAACGTAATATACAGCATAGAAGGTCGTCAAACATGTCAGTAATTGTAGGAGGACTGTCTGCCAAAAAAATCACAAAAAGAGAACAGTTAGATTCAATAAAAGAATTTATAACCGTTTAATTAATTTTGACAAATTCTAAATCAACTACAAAAATGATGTAATGCAGAGCAAACCAATTGAATATTTTGGCTTTATCACTCATTAATAACAGTAAAACTGAAACAGGTTTTATACAATCTTTACCAAAGCCCAGATTATTCAATATATACGAAAAATTATGTGCAACTGATACCTTTGTATCTGCAACCTTCAGTGCCATGTACACATTTAGGCCTACATACTAAGTCAAGGAAAGATCCCTCCAAAGGTAGCAGACAAGGTCAATACCATCCAATTCCCTTTTTCTTTCAGTGCGTTTTTGTAAGTAATCATTTCAGAGTGACAGGATTATGTGATCAAGAAAAGCAGTGTGAGCCGTCTGTCAAATCCAATAAGGCAATCACATGAGAGAGATGTGAGATTAGCGCTTAGATATTTGTGCTCTGTAACTGTTGCCAAAAGAAAGACATATCATAGTTCACATACAAGTGCATTATTGAACTTTTCTTCCAAAAGTCATATTTATCCAAGTAGCTCCTGTAATAGAAATAACCTGGAAGCAAAGTAATTGCATCTGATTCACAATCTAAAGGATACTGTGCATGCAAAGAGGAAATATGCTTGTTAAGAGTAAATGGTTAATATCATGAGTACCTGATACTGATGTCACTATTAATGTACTATGATGCAATGTCACACACGACTTAGACGGAGTTCTGGTGGGAAGCAGATGTACAACCTTGTGTAGTGAACAGGGTTGTATATAGATCTGTCAATTAAACAATGGTTTTCACAAATAACAGTTTATGGTAGCATTTTTAGGGTAACAAGCAAACCAAAACAAAACCCCATCCAGACCATGAGCTTGAAGAATCCTGTTTCGAACACCATGAAGTAGCTTCGTAGTCTAGAGTATGTTAACAGCAAGTCCATATTAACAACTCATAACTATGTACATGTTTATAGGAGAGTGTACAGATGTGGAGCTGACTCTGATCTAGGGGCGTATTATTGGCCACTCCCGCCACGCTCCTGCTGCAGTGAGGTCGGAGAATTTGACAGCCAGCCAAATCTCACTGCGGTGGGATGGGAAAATCCCACCGGCATGAATGGCGGTAAGATTTTGGCCTAGGTTTTTACCCCTCTCTGTCCACCTCTAAATTGACCCTGGCTCTGGGTCCTCTGCTTTTTCCCATCAGTGTGTAGGAGGTACTGTAGTCAGTCCCATGTTAACCCTTAAATGTATTAGACATTATTGCTATCCCTCCATCCGAGCTTTTATCTCATGCATGTAGAGTACTTTAGTTTATTTCCAAGTCTTGCATTGTTATAAATCTTGTGCATTAACCTTTTTTGTTACAACCTCAATGCTTTTCTAACACTTTGCTATCACAGAATTAACATTAACAACATTCTCGCTACCTTATCTCTCCCCTTCAAGTTCCTGGAGTTAGGTGATCTGGAGGCCTTATTACCCTTCCACATCTCATCTGATGTTCTGATGGGATAGTGCTGGCTCTAAGTGTTGATTGTCTTGTTGTTGGATTGGAGATTGGACTGACATTTGGTTATGGTTTCACCCGTTTCCTCCATTGCTTGATGTTAAACCATGCCTGGTTGGTCCAGCTGGCTTGGCAGTGTTTGGGTTTTGTTACTCTTGTCTGTTTCTTGCGGGGCGGACAAAAATGGTAGTCTACTTGGTGGTTCTGTTTCTTCTTTATTTTCCATTCGTTTCCTCTGGGTGCTGCGGATTCCTCCCGCAGTCCAAAGATGTGCAGGTTAGGTCAATTGTTAAATTGCCTCATAACATCCAACAATGTGTAGGTTAGCTGGATTAACCATGATAAACGCGTGGGGCATGGAGATAGGGTGAGGGGGTGGGCCTGTGAAAGACGGTCTATTGGAGAGTCTGTGCGAGTATGATGGGCTGAATTGCCTCCTTCTGCACTGTAGGGATTCTATGGTTCTACGAAGAGCACCAAAGAGACAATTAAGCTTGTATTTTCAGCTTCTGGCACAGCATGAGATTTGAAAGTGCTACAGCCCGGGGAGAAGTGGTGGCACGAGATCAACAGACCAAAGGCTTTGTAACAGATTGAGCTCCAGTACTGAAATCTCATAGAATTGAGACAAACCAGGGAAATATCAGAAGTAACTGAAGAGTCTTGATATAATTGGGAAAGAAAGCAATGAAATCTTTGACATACTATTTAAATCCAGATGGAGACAAGGTACCGAGAACAAGTAGAAAATCGACAACCACTCAGATAGCAGACACTCCTACTGAACAATGAGAGATTTCAGTCTGTCCTTAACCTCAAAATGAAATCAAGACCAGGTCAGGAAGATTAGTCAGGCACCATGGAGACTAATGTGTGACATCTGAGACTTTGGGGTTGGGCGGGGGGGGGGGGGGGGGGGGGGGGGGGGGTTGGGAGATCTAAGGGATCATATAGTTGGGATAAAGACTTGTGGGGAGATTTACAGTGAAGGGTTAACATCAGAAACATCTGATACTCAGGTAACTATGACGTAATGTCATATGGCTGAGACTGAGACCTAGTGGGAAGCAAAATTATGACAATGTATCGAGTACTGAGGTGTACATAGATCTGTAAATAATCAAGAATGGTTTTTACAATTAACAGTCTATGGTAGCATCCTTGGGAATAAAACCCCATCAAGAGCCCACTTCAAAGACAAAACAGTCTGAAATAAGACCACAAAACCATAAGACCAAAAGAAATAGGAACAGATGTAGGCTGTTCAGCCCCTCAAGCCTGTTCCGCCATTCAATAAGATCATGGCTGATCCAAGATTCCTCATGTCCATTCTCTTGACCTTTGCCCGTAACCCTTGATTCGCTTACTGATCAAGAATCTATCTATCTCAGCCTTAAATAAAGCAAAAGTAAAGTTTATTTATTAGTCATGAAGGGAAGGTCATGTTTGACTAATTTGATGGAATTCTTTGAGAACATTACGTGCACAGTGGACAATGGGGAACCTGTGGATGTGGTGTATCTGGATTTCAGAAGGCATTTGACAAGGTGCTGCACCAAAGACTGCTACATAAGATAAGATAGCATGGATAGAAGATTGGTTAACTAACAGAAAGCAAAGAGTGGGAGTAAATGGGTGTTTTTCTGGTTGGCGATCAGTGACTAGTGGTGTGCCTCAGGGATCAGTGTTGGGACTGCAATTGTTTATGATTTATATAGATGATTTGGAGTTGGGGACCAAGTGTAGTGTGTCAAAATTCGCAGATGACACGAAGATGAGTGGCAGAGCTAAGTGTGCAGAGGACGCTGAAAGTCTGCAAAGGGATATAGATAGTCTAAGTGAGTGGGCGAGGGTCTGGCAGATGGAGTACAATGTTGATAAATGTGAGGTCATCCATTTTGGTAGGAATAACAGCAAAGTGCACTATTATTTAAATGGTAAAAAATTGCAGCGTGCTGCTGTGCAGAGGGACCTGGGTGTCCTTGTGCATGAATCACAAGGAATTGGTTTGCAGGTGCAGCAGGTAATTAAAAAGGTAAATGGAATTTTGTCCTTCTTGCGAGAGGGATGGAGTTTAAAAACAGCAAGGTTATATTGCAGCTGTATGAGGTGCTGGTGAGGTCACACCTGGAGTACTGTGTACAGTTTTGGTCCCCTTACTTGAGAAAGGATATACTGGCACTGGAGGGGTGCAGAGGAGATTCACTAGGCTGGTTCCGGAGTTGAGAGGGTTGGCTTATGAGGAGAGATTGAGTAGACTGGGGCTATACTCATTGGAATTTAGAAGAATGAGGGGAGATCTTCGAGAAACATATAAGATTATGAAGGGAATAGATAAGATAGAATCAGGGAAGTTGTTTCCACTGGAGGGTGAAACTAGAACTAGGGGGCATGGCCTCAAAATAAGGGGGAGCAGATTTAGAACTGAGTTGAAGAGGAACTTCTTCACACAAAGGGTTGTGAATCTGTGGAATTCCCTGCAAAGTGAAGCAGTTGAGGCTATATCATTGAATGTTTTTAAGGCAAGGATAGATACATTTTTGAACAGTAAAGGAATTAAGGGTTATGGTGAGTGGGCGGGTAACTAGAGCTGAGTCCACAAAAAGATTAGCCATGATCTTATTAAATGGCGGAGCAGGCTCGAGGGACCAGATGACCTACTCCTGCTCCTATGTTCTTATGTTCTTGTGTAGTCACAAATAGGCTTACATTAAGACCGTAATGAAGTTACTGTAAAAACCCCTAGCCGCCACACTCCAGCGTCTTTTTGGGTACACTGAGGGAGAATTTAGCATGGCCAATGCACCTAACCAGGACATCTTTCGGACTATGGGAGCAAACCGGAGCACCCAGAGGAAACCCACGCAGACACGGGGAGAATGTGCAAACTCCACACAGACAGTGACCCAAGCTGGGATTTGAACCCGGGTCCCTGGCGCTGTGAGGCAGCAGTGTTAACCACTGAGCCACCATGCAATATACAGAAGGACTGGAATTTCCCACCTGCCACGGGAAATGTAGCAGGTGGAAAACGGACCCCGCAAAGATCCGTTGACCTTAGCGTGGGACTTTCTGACCTTGGGGCGAGCGTGGCCGGAAAATCCCGCCTAAGGACTGTGTCCCCAGAGTTCTCTGTGGCAAGGCGTTCCAAAGACTCACAACTCTCTGAAAGAAGAAATTCCTCTTCATCTCAGTCTTAAATTGGCACCCCTTTATTCTGAGACTATGCCCTCTGGTCCTAGACTCTTGCATGAGGGAAAGTATCCTCTTAGCATTTACCCTGTCAAGCCCCGTAAAAATCCTATGGGTGGAACTTTCTCAAAAGATTTCTAAGTGGCATAACGGCGAAAAAACGTGAGTCTTCCACGCCTGTATTTATGGCGAGCTCAGCACGCTAATCCTCTGGATTGCTAAAACCTGACAACAAAATAAAATGTGGACTAGGAGTTAAACATTACTAGATATAACACATTTTGAAAAGATAGCAAGGGTAAAAGGGAAGATGCAGTAACTTTAATTATTAGGGATAACAATGGCATCAGTAAAACATAATGCAACCATCTGTTAAGACACAATTACAATTCATGTCTTTAGAAATAAGAAATATAAAAGAATCAATTATATTAATAGGTGTTGTCTACAAACCACCTCACAATAGAGGGGAAGTAGAGGAAGAAATTTGCGAACAAATTAAGGAAAGTAGAAAAACATAGAATAATAAACCTCATGATTTCATCTATCCTGAAAGCAAAGAAGATTAAGGGAATGAGGTTCCTAAAATGTGTACAGAACTCCTTTCTATTCCAATTGGAAAGAAGCCCAACAAGGGAAGTTTCGCTATATGGTGTTATAATGAACCAGATAATTGAGTCAAGAAGTAAAGGTAAAGGAACATCTAGGTAGTAATGACTGTAATATCATTTAGGATAATAATTGAGAAGGGTGGAAGCGTAATAGATTGTAGAAAAGCTGATTCTGAGGAGATGAAAATAGAGCTTGAGAAAATAAAATGCACTACAATATTGACAAGCAATGAGAAACATTTCAGACTGTGTTCAACAAAGCCCATAAAATATATTCTACCAGGAACCGTGAACAAAATAAAGACTAATAAGACACCACAGATGAATAAAAAAATGAAGCCTGGAAAAGACATGCACTAAGTTCCTGGACAGCAGGAAAGGGCATCACAAGGGAGAATATGATGAGATGAAGAGAGAAGAAAAAAAAGTTAGCCAGGCAAAAAGGAATTGTGGAATTAAATATTAGGGAACATGAAATAAAATAGTAATATATTTTACCTGTATGGACATAAAAAAAAGAAAGTCAGGATGGGAATGAGGTGACGAAGCGATGGGCAGGATAAAGTCACAGACAGCGATGATGAAATGGTCAAAACATGAAAAAAATACTTTGCTTCAGTATTTACCATGGGAAAGATCAGTTGAGCATGAAATTAGAAGATGAAATTTGAAATGAAATAATCCAATTTTTAAGGTAAAGAGGGGAAATATAAATAGGGACAGATGGAAGCTATTGCTGTTGAATTAGGAGCTGCTGGCTTGTAATGTGCATCTCTATAAATATATTCTTATAGAAGTCTGTAAAGATGGCCCAAGTTCTATCCATTACCACTTGGCTTTCTAGAGTAGAACAGGGCATTTGTTCTTTGCATCTATATCCAAAAATGCAAATGTTACACCAATTCACAAATATAAGGACACAATTTCCATGTTAGTTCCCCAATTTCTTGCAGTAAATTAATCAGAAACACCCAGGAAATGTATACTGAAGTTATGGCGGGTGATCCAAAGAACCTTGTAGGTATTCCAGCTGATGCTAAAATAGAGATGGGAGTTAACCTACTGCCTGTTTGCAAATGACAGGATAATAAGGGAAAAAGCTGTTGTCCCACGAAGCTTGCCAATTATACCAGAATTGTACTTGATTTAAATTAAGCTGGTAAAAAAGGTCAAGTTAAATGCATGGCTTGTCAGATTTGGAAGTGATTGAGTTTAGTGGGCGGGCCAGAAAGTGATTGAGGTCACAGGGTTTGACAGTCCAACAAACTTTGAAGTATTAGCTTTGACTGAATTGATTAGAAATATCATTTCTCAGCATTTTAACTAAGAGAGTATTCTGAAAATTGGGCCTTAGCCTGTTTCAATCGTCCCATCCCTCTGTCAACAAACCTTAAAGTTTACTTCAGCATTGCCATTTATGTCTGTTAATGAAGACAGAACAGAAGCAGAAGGCAAAGGATATGACAAGAGTTAAGAAGGATGAAGGTACACCTGCATCAGAGTATTTAAACATTAATTTTTCAGTGATGTCTTAGAAGGGATCAGCATATGGAGGGAACACTCAGTAAGAACCTTGGAAAGAAATCTGTTCCCAAGCAGTTACAAACTGACTTTCAGACAACCTATTGAAAAGACCTCCCAATGCTGGAGCCAAATTGAGATCCACAAGTGGATGGGGCTCCCCAAGATAGCTTCCTAACTAGCTGCTTCTAGGAAGTTCAAGTTGACATTCCCCATGGCCACTTCCAGGTTTGAGATCATGATTCTCTCAACAAAATTCAGCCCATTATTTTTCTGTCTTCAAGCAAAGCTGCACAGAAATGATCACTTGTTAGCACCCTCAGATGTATGCATATATGGTGGAAAATAGCCAGGCCATCTGCACTGGAGTAACTAATAGGGAAAGTGGAGGAGGCAGGGAAATGTAGTTTAACAAGATGACTTGTAGAGTGCGTTCCAAGATGAACTTTGAATCATGATCAGCATTAGTAAAGCAGAGAAAGATCTAACCATCGATGGTTAGACGAGTTGTCAATCACATCTAGATATTGAAGTTGGTCTTGGACTTAAAAGCGTGAAGGTGAAGGATATACAGGGAGAAAGGACTAGGGTGAGAGAGGGTTTACACAGGGACAAGGGCATCAGAAGTGACGGAGAAATGTCATTTAGCAGATTAGGAGTAGCAAAAATATCATGATGAATGGCGGTCCAAAGGCTAGACATTTGGGAGCTGTAGTGCCAAATTACTTGAGGCAGATTTCTTATCTTTATATTGGGAGTAGAGGGGCCATGTGAAATGGCAAGATCATGAGGGTGTCCATGAATATGGGTAGGAGAGCTTATAAAGAGGGAGAGACTAAGAAAGGAAAAGATTTTTCTTGTGTTTGATGCATCTGTGCCAAACCGATTGATTAATGTTCATAATGTCCTTTGTCGCTTCCTTGGACACGGGTGAGGTCCCTGAGGATTGGAGGATAGCGAATGTGGTCCCGTTGTTTAAGAAGGGTAGCAGGGATAACCCAGGAAATTATAGGCCGGTGAGCTTGACGTCCGTGGTAGGGAAGTTGTTGGAGAGGATTCTTAGAGACAGGACGTATGTGCATTTAGAACGGAACAATCTCATTAGTGACAGACAGCATGGTTTTGTAAGAGGGAGGTCGTGCCTTACAAATTTGGTGGAGTCTTTTGAGGAAGTGACAAAAACGGTTGATGAAGGAAGGGCCGTGGATGTCGTCTGTATGGATTTCAGTAAGGCATTTGACAAAGTCCCACATGGCAGGTTGGTTAAGAAGGTTAAGGCTCATGGGATACAAGGAGAAGAGGCTAGATGGGTGGAGAACTGGCTTGGCCATAGGAGACAGAGGGTAGTGGTCGAAGGGTCTTTTTCCGGCTGGAGGTCTGTGACCAGTGGTGTTCCGCAGGGCTCTGTACTGGGACCTCTGCTATTTGTGATATATATAAATGATTTGAAAGAAAGTGTAACTGGTGTAATCAGCAAGTTTGCGGATGACACGAAGATGGCTGGACTTGCGGATAGCGAAGAGCATTGTCGGGCAATACAGCAGGATATAGATAGGCTGGAAAATTTGGCGGAGAGGTGGCAGATGGAGTTTAATCCGGATAAATGCGAAGTGATGCATTTTGGAAGAAATAATGTAGGGAGGAGTTATACAATAAATGGCAGAGTCATCAGGAGTATAGAAACACAGAGGGACCTAGGTGTGCAAGTCCACAAATCCTTGAAGGTGGCAACACAGGTGGAGAAGGTGGTGAAGAAGGCATATGGTATGCTTGCCTTTATAGGACGGGGTATAGAGTATAAAAGCTGGAGTCTGATGATGCAGCTGTATAGAACACTGGTTAGGCCACATTCGGACTACTGCGTCCAGTTCTGGTCGCCGCACTACCAGAAGGACGTGGAGGCGTTAGAGAGAGTGCAGAGAAGGTTTACCAGGATGTTGCCTGGTATGGAGGGTCTTCGCTATGAGGAGAGATTGGATAGACTGGGGTTGTTCTCCTTGGAAAGACGGAGAATGAGGGGAGATCTAATAGAGGTGTACAAGATTATGAAGGGTATAGATAGGGTGAACAGTGGGAAGCTTTTTCCCAGGTCGGAGGTGACGATCACGAGGGGTCACGGGCTCAAGCTGAGAGGTGCGAAGTATAACTCAGATATCAGAGGGACGTTTTTTACACAGAGGGTGGTGGGGGCCTGGAATGGGCTGCCAAGTAGGGTGATGGAGGCAGGCACGCTGACATCGTTTAAGACTCACCTGGATAGTCACATGAGCAGCCTGGGAATGGAGGGATACAAACGATTGGTCTAGTTGGACCAAGGAGCGGCACAGGCCTGGAGGGCCGAAGGGCCTGTTTCCTGTGCTGTACTGTTCTTTGTTTGTTCTTTGTCCCTGGAGGTATCCTGGAATATCCCAATATCATAAAAATGCAGGGTGAGTGGGGTCTTCCCAATCACTAGCAATTTTCTGCATGTGGTGGCAGTAGCTACTAAATCTGGCATAATTTATTGAAGGTATCCCTTGTGAAGCCCTCTGGAAGCCCTGCTCCTGAACCAGCTGAAGGTGGCATTTCAGCTCCATATTCTACAGTATGGGTGAGGTCAGGAGGGCATCATGTGCCTCTCCCGAACATTTAGCTTTGTTCATCTGCCTCTATTTCCTCCAAAAGGCACAGAGAATTGACAGCCTGCTGTGACCCTTTAAATTCACTTTCACCTTTACCATTACCTAGCATGACTGGATGCCTCTCTTGTGTTGGCATTACTTATGATGAGAATAAATGTGATGTATGTGGCCACTATATCATTACCATCTTATTTTAATGTAGCCACCCATAGTTCGGTATGCATTAAGCTTGACTCTGCTACATTTCCTGCCTCCACCTACCCCATTATGTCGCTACTATAACTAAACAGAAGGAATATTTAGACTATTAAACAAATGTGCGCCTCATAGTATTACAGTGAGTAAATGTAAATAATAAGACAAGGTTATTTACTTCCACTGTGTCATGAGAGTTCACTTGAATAGCCAAAATATGATAGCAGCAGAAGGATGGATTGGTATCCATGGCAGTGTGGAAGCAGAGTAGAGAGCAATAGTGAGACTAATGAGCCAGTCCACTTTAGTGAGCACCTGGGAGTGGAGTTCAACTAATTTTAGGAACAAAACACATTGAGGAACTATTTAATATATAAAACCCAGTCTTTTAAACTGTTGTAGTTGATTATATTTCAAGCTTGCAATGATCCCCTTACATTGTAGCATTGTTTCTCTAAGGTGCTTCAATGAGAGCCGGGTAAAGAATGTCATGTGCTAGCATTAAGTTACATGCTAACTGAGAGGCAAGGTGATACCTTCTGATACTGCTTTTTCTAGACAAAATGATAAATGTGGCTTGCCCAGCTGCTGATTGCAGAACTCTGTGGGGAGCAGTTCCAAAGATAACAAAGTCTAATATGACAGGAATCCACAAAACTAGAAATTAATAAAGCAATTGGCTCAAAGGACTAGTTTTACAAAGTGACAGTTTCAGTCTGAAGCGTTGTTCATTCACAGCTTAACCATGGAAAAATCTAACAATTGAATGGAAAATTATTGGGTGGCAAAGCTGATTAAAAATTTCAACTTTGATATTAGATAGATTTGGTTATGCAAACAGTTAGCGAACCAAGTCGATAATGAAGTTAAGATACATATCGAATATGATCTAATTGAATGGGGTTGAATGGCCTTACTCCTATTCCTATCTTCCAATAAGTGTTTGCATATCCTTAAAAGTAGCCATGGGGCAACTTAAGTGACTATCAAGAAAACTGGTGAGCTTCTGAAAATATGATTTATATGCCTTTATGGATGTGGTAAATCCCTTCACTATGCTCCCGGAATAATCTTGCATAGTGTAGTTGTGCATTATGCAATGCACAACTGGCACCTCAGAGGAGAAAGCATTGGAACACTGAGGAATGATATCCTGGAACATGAAGACTCACTCCAAGGGTTAGCATATGAAGGGGGATAGTGACAATATGATGAAGACAAGAGGAACAGCAGGAAAGGCATGATGGGGTATATGCAAAGAGGTTTACAACTCACTAATACAAAAATATTTTTCATCGTCCTTCATTATACATCCACTCAACCAAATCGTTCTTTAGTCTTGCAAAGCCCTGTTGCACTTTCCTTGACTGCACTTACCATCCCATTAGGCTACAGCATGGAAAATGCATTGATTTCATTTGGTGTCCCTCCTTCCCATCTCAACTTTTGCTAGAGCTGTGGCTTCACCTCATTGACACATTTGTGCAAATAATAAGACTTATGTTATCCAACTGTACGGTACATAAGTTTAATGATGAAAAGCTGTAATTTATACGTATTATTGGAATGTTGTTAAGAAATCTTTAAGTTGACATCTCTTTAAATGGCAAAATATGGTAATGTTATTTTAAGAAAGAACACGAGGAGTTATTGCTGGAATATATTTACACATTTGGGCTCCAGTGAATCTAGCATTAGCAGCATACAAACACCAAACTGGGAAGCTGATTGGCCAGAAAAACAGTCTGAGGGCTAGAATTGTAGATAAATAAATACAAACCAAGGTTAGATTGTTGGAGGGAAGCCAGAAGCACCTTTCTCATTGGTCAAGAATTGCAAATATTTGGGTAGAAGTTATTGGTTGTGTTGACGAAGATGTACAACATGGGCAAAAAAGGTATAGAATAGAACACTCACTCGGGGTCCTTGCACTTTGCAGGGGATTGCACTTGTCCTAGAAAGGGGGACAAAGTTACAGGTTAGTAGTAAGGCACTTGCTAGGAAACTCACATTCACGTCAGGTATTGCCACTCGACAGGCAATTGCCTTAAAAAACCAAAAGTGTCTAAACTGTCATAGGCTATGGATATCCGTAAGAATCCAGAAATGCTCAATGTAATTGTCACCAGGTTGGGGTCTGGCATAAAGAAAAACAGATCAATATTAGAATCCAGTATTTGGACTAAAGTAATTGCCTTAAGAAGAAATTAACAGTCATTGTTAGGAAGACGCTTTCAGTTTCAGAGGCAGAGAAAGAAAGAGAGAGAGAAACCATTCAGCAAGTAACTGTGAAACATGCAGCTGCAGCAGTTAAGATAGATTGGGAAATTAGAGTTGAAGTCTTAAAGCTGCAAAGGAGTTTTCGTATGTATATTAGAGTTCAGTTGTCAATGTTAAAATTTTGAGGGACATTGTGAGTGGAGACTAGGTTCAAGGAAGAAGAAGCCCACAGAAGTTCTGTGATCCATGGGAAAGTTAGAATATTATGCCATGACTCAATTAGCAGAATGTCAAGTATTAATTTTTAACATAATAATAAAAACAGAAAGTGCTGGATAAACTCAGCAGGTCTGGCAGCATCTGTGGAGAGAAAAACAGAGTTAATTCTTTCAAATTCATAGTTTTTAGTTTATTTATTAGTGTTACAAGTAGGCTTACATTAAAACTGTAATGAAATCCTCTAGTCACCTGTTCAGGTACACTGAGGGAGAATTTAGCTTGGCCAACGCACCTAACCAGCACGTCTATGGGAGAAAACTGGAGCACCCGGAGGAAGCCCATGCAGGCATGGGAATAACGTGCAGACTCTGCACAGACAGTGACTCAAGGCTGGAATTGAACCCGGTCCCTAGCGTTGTGAGGCAGCAGTGCTAACCACTGTGCGACTGTACTGCCCCCTGTGTCACCGTGCTGCCAATGTGACGTTTCTACAAAAATCTTGTTAGTTTGCATTCTAAATTAGTGATTGTTCTTTTTGCCAATAATATTATTCCCTGACAAGAATGTTCTTGCTCTGGGGTTTAGTACAGAGTGCAAATCCCAGAGGTTAACCACGTAAATTGTAGTTAAATAATTGAAGGAATCATTCTGTGATGCAGCATATCACAATTCATTACTGACAATAAACAGCAAGGGATCACCTGTATACACAATCTAACCCTGTGAAATACAAGTGGGGCTCGGTGGAGTTCTTTACATGCTTGCCAGTCGGCTGAAGTAGGGGTAAGCTGCTGACCTTTCTGCTCTATGGTTTTTGATGGCTGTGACAGTTTTCATCTGGTTTCAAAGAACAAAGAACAAAGAAAATTACAGCACAGGAACAGGCCCTTCGGCCCTCCAAACCTGCACTGACCATGCTGCCCGACTGAACTAAAACCCCCTACTCTTCCCAGGACCATATCCCTCTACTCCCATCCTATTCATGTACTTGTCAAGACGCCCCTTAAAAGTCACTACTGTATCCGCTTCCACGACCTCCCCCGGCAACAAGTTCCAGGCACCCACCACTCTCTGTGTGAAAAATCTGCTTTGTACATCTCTTTTAAACCTTGCCCCTCGCACCTTAAACCTATGCGCCCTAGTAATTGACTAAGGACTTGAGGGCCCAGCCATATTGGGAGCCTTCCACACAGGTGTAAGATCTGCCTCTATCACTGCAGAAACCTAAGCTGCTAGTGCCACCATTGGAGGGGCAGAGGGGCCTGCCTTCCATGTCAGGAGCACCCTGCCTAGATGCATCAGGCAGCTGCTCCTCTACAGTTTCAGGAAACACTTGTCCCACCAGCTCACCTGAGATGCCCAAGGACCTGGTAAAGAGTCCATGCGTCTCTTACCCCTCTCAATCTCAAAAAGTTATGGACTCCATTGGAAAACCAGTTCAGAATCAGGTTAAACTTCTATATTCGTCGACTAGAGTTCATTTTGACAACAACCTACAGAATTCACAGACAATTTTGTCAGCAGATGCAGAGAAATGGTACGTTCTGTGATTTTATAATGCAGATCTTGCAGAGGGAATTGTTGAGTTGGTGATTGCATACACTTCCATGGAAGCATTCCAGAAAGATCGTAAACAAGCCCAAAATTGATAGCATCGAAGTGCTACTTATGGATGCTGATAAATACGAAGTGACCCTTGCAGGTTGACAAAGCTTACAGGCCCTAAGTACAACCCTAATTGTTGATGCACTCATCAGAACACCCAAATTTAGCAAGATATGTGGATGGTGTGGTGTTCTGCATGCACCATGCAAATGCCCAACTTTTCATCAATTCTCCAAGTAGTGTGGCAGAAAGAGCCATCGGGAGTGGCATTGCAGCAAAGCAAAAGCTGATGTAGCTACAAAGAGCTGTGTATTGATCCAAATAGACTGGGGAAAACAGGTACCTTCAAGCAATAAGATTGAACATCCAATATCCTCTCAAAATATATACATGAGGTGATTGACAAATCATAAAATTACAATGATTTTCATGATGAGACACAGGGCGGAAATTTACGGCCTTGCTCCGGCAACATCATAAAATCCTGCCCGAGAACGACGGATATTTCCCTTCTGGGAACCTCGCCCACCCCGGAATTGGGGCAGACGAGGTGGTAGAGTTTCGGCCAAAGAGTAGTGAACACGTTTCATGTCATCAATCTCATGGAAAACATATATGCTATCGCACTGTCTAAAGTGTTTGCCAAGATTCAAATTATCAGCCTAGGAAAGTTGGTAATAATTTGTAATTATTTGTTATTGGCCAAGATTGAGTAAATGGCAACATACCACCTCTGCGAATTCGAAAAGACATGTACCGTGAAACTTTCAGCATACAACAGTTCATGGGCAGTCTACAGTTCTGGAGTGCAAGTATAATCAATCCTCCTGGGTGTCACAGGTGTTCTATATCATGGAAACCAAAGGCCCAGTGATTTCAGATCTACCAGCATGTTGTGACCTCACACTAGTAGAAATCCATGGAATCAATTAGCTACCACAGGCAGATCAGTCTCGAAAACTACTCCTATCATAGCAGTTCATGACTTAACATTGACATATCCAGAATATTTTGACAAAATTGAAGGAGACTGCAACAATACACTTGCAGGAGAAACCCATCAATTGATTCACCACATGCATCCACATACAATATAGTGCATTTGGACTTCCAGAAGGTGGCACACAAAAGGTTAATACACAAGGTAAGATCCCATGTGGTTGGGGGTAATATATTAGCTTGGATTGAGGGTTGGCTAACCAACAGAAAGTAGAAAGTGGGGACAAATGGGTCTCTTTCTGGTTGGCAGGGCTGTAACTACTGGTGCCACAAGGTTTGATCGGCGAGCCCCAACTATTTACAATCTATATTCATGACTTGGATGCAGGGATAGAATGTATTATAGCTAAATTTGCAGATGGCATTAAAATAGGTGGGAAAGCAAGTTGGAATGAGAAAATAAGAAATTTACAAATGGTTATAGATAGATTAGATAGTTGCCAAAAATCTGGCAAATGGAATTTAAGGTGGAAAAGTGTGACGTTATCCGTTTTGGTTGGAGGAATAAAAAGACAACTTACTATGTAAATGGAGAGAAATTTCAAATGCTTTGATGCAGAGGGATCTGGCTGTCCTCATGCACAAATTGCAGAAAGTTAATATGCATGTGCAGCAGGTAATAAAAGAGGGTAAATGGAATTTTGGCATTCATTGCTAATGAAATAGAGTATAAAAGTAGGAAAATCCTGTTTCAACTGTATAGGGCATTAATGAGACTGCATCTGGAGTACTGCGCACAGTTTTGGTCCTTTACTTGAGGAAGGATGTAAATACATTAGAGATGGTTCAGAGAAGGTTGACTGGGTTGATTCCAGATATGAAAGGCTTGTCTTATGAAGAGAGATTGAGCAGTTTAGGGCTATATTCACTGGAGTTTGGAAGAACGAGAGGGGATCTAATTGAGGTATGTAAGATTCTAAAGGGGATTGACAAGGTAGAGGTAGGGTAGATGTTTCTCTTTGTTGGACATTCTGGTATTAGAAGCCATAGTTTTAGGCTAAGGAGTGGCAGATATAAACCAAAAATGAGGAGGAACTACTTCACTCAAAGAGTCATGGATCTATGGAATTCTCTATGCCAGATTATAGTGGACAGTGGAACACTATACAAAGTTAAGGAGGAGATAGATAGGTTTTTAATTAGTAGGGGGATGAAGGATAATGGGGGGTGGGAAGGAAGGTGGAGATGAGGCTGAGATGAGATCAGCAATGTCCATATTGAAAGGGGAAGCAGGCTCGAGGGGCTGAATTGTGTACTCCTGCTCCACACTCTTATGTTGTTACAATACAAATTGAAAGTTAAACTGGGCAAAATGGAGAAAGACAGAAACAAAAGCAAAATACTGCAGATGCTGGAAATCTGAAATAAAACAGAAAATGCTGGTTAAACTCAATAGATCTGGCAGCATCTGAGGAGAGAGAAACAGAGTTGACGTTTAGAGTCTGCATGACTCTTCGTCAGAGCTAAAGAGAAGGGGAAATCTGATAAATGTTAAAGTGTATCAGAGCCAAATGGTGAAAGGTCAGTGATATCATGAGCTAGCATGAGCTAGGAGAAATTGCACAAAGACATTCAGGGCACAAGACAAAGGAAGTGTTAATGGCACCATTATTGGAAGGTGCTGATAAAGACATAAATGTAAGATACCAGAATATGTTAATTGGAAAACAAAAGTCAGTGCTCAGTGAAAAAAAAGAAAAGAACACATGGTAGGTGGCCCTGTGGGAGGGGTAGGGAGGGGGGTTGTGTTGGGACGAGAAACATATATTTTTTGTTTTAAAAAGAAGCTTCAAGGTGAAGGAGAAAGATAACAGTCTAAAGTTGTTGAACTCAATTTTGAGTCCAGGAACTGTAACATGCCGAATTAGAAGATGGGCTTTTGTCCCTCCAGTTTGCATTGGGCTACGCTGGAACATTGCAGCAGACCAAGGATGGACATGTGGGCATGAAGTAAGATTGTGAGCTGAAATGGCAAGCGACAGAGAGGTTGGCATCATGCTTGGGGACTGAATGAAGCTGTTGTGCAAACCAGTCACCAAGTCTGTGTTTACTCTCCCCAACATAGAGGAGACCACAAGGGGAGCAGCGAATACAGTAGACCTAACTGAAGGAGGTGCAAGTGAGATGCTGCTTAACTGAAAGGAGTGTTTGGGCCTTGGACAGTGAGGAGGGGGAGGTAAAAGGGCAGGTGCTGCACTATGTTTGATTGCAAGGGAAAGTGCTATGGGAAAGGGATGAGGGATTCAGAATGATGGAAGAGTGGACCAGGGAGTGATACTTGCCGAATGCTGATATGGGGAGGGGGTATGAGGAGTCCTTACAGGAAACAGCGTGTGAGGAGCTCTAGCCGAGGTAGCTGTGGGAGACAGTGGGCTTGTCAATAATGTTGGTGGTCAGTATATCACCAGAAATGGAGACAGGGAGGTCAAGTAAGGGAAAATGAGTGTCTGAGATGGATCATGTGAAGGAGAGAGAGGTGTGGAAATTGAAAGCAAAATCAATAAATGTTTCTGGATTGAGATGAGAGCATGAAGTGTTGCTGATAAGAAAGATGGAATCATTAAAGAATACACAGATTGGCACAGCTGAATCACATGTGTCATAAACAAGGATCAATCATTGAGAGTATGTCTTGATCCATGAGATTTAAATGAAGCTTTGTAATGTTGCCCTTACAAAATGCCCACATTTGAAGAGTTAAATTTGGAGGTGCAAAATTCTTCTCAAAATTTGATGCCATACATGGGGGGTGATTCTCCCTGCAGCGCAGTGCAGCAGGGTGGGAGACATAAGCGGAGGCTGTTTAACAGGCTTCCCGCTCGGCACCATGGCCTCCACACATCTCCGGGCCCTGGATTTCCGGCATTTTAATATCATTAGCGAGCCCGGGACACTGAAGTGTCCAGGCCCACTAGCCTCTACCACCCACCCCCCTGACACACACCCTCCGCCCCACACAGCCCCTCCAGTCAGGAGTGGTTCACAGCAGTGGAGATTACAGCAGCTCCCCATGAACAGGGAGCTGGTGGCCCGACTCCGCTGGAGTGAAGGGAGGCCATGGAGGCCCCCACGAGGTCGGGGGTAAGGGGGGGAGCGTGTCTCCTGGGCATTGACAGCCTAGCAATGCCAGCCTGGTCCCCTGGCACTGCCAAGGAAACCTTGGCACTGCCCAGAGACACCTTGGCACCCCACCGGGCATTGGGCAGTGCCAAGGGGGTGGGGCTAGAAGAGGTGGGGCCTATTGGGGGTGTAGCCTGTGGGGGGAGATAGGTGGGGGTGCCAGGTCCCGCTGCCGCTCTGCAGTCGGGATCAGTGGCAGAGGGAGGGACGACAGCAATCAGGTTTGGCCATCGGGGTTGGGAGAGGTGGTCGGGGCTAGTCTGGAGACGTCCAGGAGGCCAGCGATCAGGGGGTGCAGGGGATCGCATGGCCCACAGAATCATGGGCTGGCCAGCAATCGGGAGGCTGGCAGCGCAGGGCTACTGTGCATACGGCGATCTCCGCTCTGACAGATCGGCACATGCGCAATGGCCCGCTCAGCGCTATGCTGCCGGCATCTCCAGCAGGAATAGGCCCCGCCCCCTGATTTTTATTGTGATTTATGCTAGGGCACTGTGCAGTGCTCAGAGTTTGGGAGATTCATTTTGAAAATCCTGCTAAAAAAACCCAACAGGAATACTCCAGTTTTTATGCGAATTCGGCACTTAGAATCTTTTGGGAGAATACTGGCCATTGTTATTGAACAGTTTATCTCACAGAGAAATTCCAAGAGCTCACTAAATTTTGCACCGCATTCAACAACTTCATTTTAGGCGGTTACCCAGGGTCTCTTTCAAGCTCACATGGACCATATCACACGCACTGTACCAGGATCAACCTGCGTTCGAGATAGCTGTTGTCGGAAGAAGAAAGATAGAATATGACTACAATCTGCATTTATTGATGCAAGTGACACATAATGAAGGATTGGTGTTCAGCAGTCTACAATGCCACATCAATGTGCAGCAGATCAATTTCTTTAGTTCAGTTTATTCCAGTGCTGGCATACGTCCTGATCTAAGGAAAATGGAGGATATTAAATTCATCTCAACTCCTCAAGGATGATCTTCGAAGATGTCCAAGTCTCTAATTTCTTGGCTCCATATATTCTCAATTTTGCTCAAAAGTGTTTATTGCTAAGGGAATTCTTAAGAAAGGGTGTATTTTCTGTGGCACAAAAAACACCAATATCTCTTCAAAGTACTGAAACAGGCATTATGAGAAGCATTTGCATTGCAATTTTAATATCCAAGGCAGACGACTACTCTGGGGATAAATGTCTCACAGAAAAGTCTAGGAGCATGCATAGTACTAAAAAGCAAACCAATTGCATTTCATTCAAAATCTCTGTCCATGACACAATTCAACTCCTCCAACATTGAGCAGGAAACATTATCTTTAGTGTTTGGAATCACTTTCATATCTTTCTATTTGGCAAAAGATTTGTGGTGTGGACCAATCACAAACCACTGGAGATGATTTGGTAAAAACCATTGACCAGTGCACCACCAAGATTGCAATGTATCTTGATTCAAATTCAAGGCTATGATTGTGAGATTAAATGCAAACCAGATAACTTGATGATCACGTTGGATACACGAAGCAGATTGACTAACCCAGAAGATATATCCTTAGATCTATAACTTGATCTCACTCACATTAATAGTGAAGTTATTCTCCAAGTTGATCTGATACATTTTGCACAACACAAATGACAACCACAAGAAAACGGGGAAAATTTTTAGATTACAGAAATTGTGGAAACCATCATTGAAGGTTGGCTGTCTTGTCTGGAGACAATACACATCTTTTTAGCCTGTCTTGATGCTCTCTCCACTCCCATTATTTTGTTTCTTAAAGACTGGATTAGTTGTAAGTATTCGCATTCCAACCATTATTCATGTAATTTGAGTCTGTGTCTTTATAAGTTCTGTTTGTGAACAGAATTCCCACTCACCTGAAGAAGGGGCTTAGAGCTTCGAAAGCTTGTGTGGCTTTTGCTACCAAATAAACCTGTTGGGCTTTAACCTGGTGTTGTTAAACTTCTTACTTGATTCAATTCAGCATGTCCACAAACACGTGAGATAGCTTTAGCATTATTGGAATGAACTAGGCATCTTCTGGGGAATAATTTTTAAAGGCAAGCAGGTCATCATACTGGAGTTGATCAGATGAGAGGACTCACAAGAGAGATAGCGTTTGTCCAGGTTGAACAATGACATTGAGGTCGTTGTCAAGAAGTGCGAGGCGTGTCCAGGGAGTCAGCACAAAGCACATTGATTCCACATGAAGTTCCTCCTCATTCTTGGTCTAGAATTGCATCCCACATCTTTCATGTCTATGACACTAATTTCACCATCATTGTTGACAGCTTTACCTAATATCCCATAATTCAAAAATTGAACAATATATCAAGCGTATCTGGGGCACACACTCTAAGTGCAATTTTCAATTTATTTGGTGCACATCAACACCTCAAGAGACCATTATGGCTAACGATCCACAATTTATTAGTAAGCCATTTCAGGAAATGTGTGTGAAGTGGAATATCAATCACACTTCTCCTCATTACCTTGGATCTAACAGTCTAGCTGAATGAATGATTCACATGGTAAAATCCCTAATTCTCAAATGTAGACAGACTAAGCACGATCTACACATTGCAATATTACATCTGACAGTGACATCTTTAAGTGCAAATAATCCATTACTGTTTAGTAGACCAGTGTGTACTAATTTAGATACTCTAACCTATTCAACTCTCAGAATCTACAGAGCAACTTTTAAAGCTACAAGAGAAGATGATCAACGTGCACGATAAAAAATGCAGATACAGAATTGCCAAATTTATAGTTGGGAAAACAAGTTCACACCCAGGATCCCAAAGAAGGAAAATGGCAACTAGTCAATGTGACAAGGATATGTTCAGAAGCAAGGTCCTTTGAATTCATTATAGACAATGGTGCAATAGTGAGGCATAACCAAGGATAAATCATATCCATTCCAGCTCCTCAACTGCATCTAGGACAAGATCCCAAATGCAACCAGGAGCAACAGCCAAGAATCAAAATTCCACAATCTACTGTGAATAATGAAAGAAACGACAAGACCACATTCCCATTACAAGATTTGGGCATACCAGCAGATTATCTTAACACTTTAAAGACTCATAGATGCATCAATTTTATGCACTTCTGTAAAGGTGAACATGCATTGTAAATAGTTATACTTCTCTGGAAGGGGGTAAAGTATCTTTAATAATAAAGGGGGATGTCATGCAATGTCTTTAAGGGATGTTGGCATGTTTTCACTGAAGGGGAAGTGTCATGTGGTCCAGTCATAGTTTCACTTTTGCATTGAGCAGAGCACAATACATAGCTCTGATGACTTCAAGCTTTATACCTATGCATAACTATTCTCAAGTTAACCCATACCTAGTCTTAAACATGTTATGGGTTAATTTATTATCAACCATTACTGATTGGTGCCTTGTGTCTTGTATAGTAAATAAGTCCAAGGATTGTATTATAATAACAGGACAGTAGTAAGAGAGAAGGTCACAAATTGATACGAGTAGGGAAGTGCCATGAAGGACATGAATGGATAACCACTGTTGAGTGGAGGACTCAGTGACCACAAGTTTTGCAGTGGCACTCAGGGATTTAGGTCACTTTCGTTAAAAAGGACAGTGCCTGATCTCTGCCCGACAGACGTGGCTCATGTGTTTGGCTCTCAACCAGCTACTCAACCTTTTAGATTTTATAATATATGCCTGGTTTTCAAGCTGATTTGTGCTGAGACAAAGTTAGAAGTAGAAATTCAGAATGAGAGATTGAAAAGGTTGAAAATTGAGGAAGGGGGATAAGAAAATTCAGCAGTCATAGTTGGATGAGTGAGTTGTATGACTGTATGAAGAGGTTACCATGAGCAAGACCCTGGAGGATTATAAGTGAGAATGAGGATATTGAAATTAATGTAATTCGGGATGGAGAGACAGTGAAGGTTAATTAAGACAAAAATGATAAGTCTAAGTAAGTTTACGTGGGCTCAGATGCAGCTGCCAATATTTGGGATCAGTTGGAGTTTATGAAAGGTTCAGAGTGCAGGGAGGCCATTAAGATGTGTAGACTAGGTGGATTGGCTATGCTAAATTGCCCCTTAGTGCCCAAAAATGTGCAGCTTGGGTGGATTGGCTATGATAAATGCGCAGGGTTACAGGGATAGGGCAGGGGAGTGGACCTAGGGAGAATGTTCTTTCGGAGAGTCAGTGACTCGATGGGCCAAATGGCCTCCTTCTGCCCTGTAGCGACTTTATGGATTCTTCTATGGAGAAGAGTACTGGAGAAGTTAAAACTGGAGAAGGGATTCTGTGCCCGTTGACATGAGATGAGGATGGAGTTGGTGAGATTTTGGAGTTGGTGAGATTTTGGAGGTCAAGTAGGTAGTCTTAGGGATTAATTGGATGTGGATTATATAGGTAGATGAAATATAACAACAGTAATAGGCAAACCAATTCATCTGTATGGATGCTGTGGAGGTGTCGAAGGTTGTTTTGGTGACTAGAAGCATGTGTCCAGTGATGTACTGCAGGAATCAGTGCTGGATCCCTTGCAGTTTGTAGTGTATATTAATGATCTAGATGGGAATGTGGGGATATGATCAGTTAGTTCACAAATGACATGCAAACTGGTGGTGTGGTAAATAGCGAGAAGGAAAGCTTTAGATTACAGGATGGTATAGATGGGCTGGTCAGATGGACAGATGGACAGGACAGTAGTAAATGGAATTTAACACAAAAATAGGATGACTAACAAGGCAAGGGAATACACAATGACCAGTAGAATACTAGGAAGTGCAGAGGACCAGATGGACCTTGAGGTGCATGTCCATCTATACCTGAAGCAGCAGGACAGGTAGATAAGGTGGTTAAAAAAGCATCTAGGATATTTGCCTTTATTAGCTGAGACAAAGAATATAAGAGCAGGGAGGTTATGATGCAGCTATGTAAAATGCTTGTTAGACTAGAGCTAGAGTACAGTGTGCAATTCTGGTCTCCACAATATAGCAAGGATGTGATTGCAAGAGAAAGGATGCAGAGGAAATTGACCAGAATGTGGCCTGGGCTGGAGCGTTTCAACTGTGAAGTGAAGCTGGTTAGGCTAGGGTTGTATTCCTTTGAGTAGAGAAGGCTGAAGGTGGACCTGATTGAGGTGTACAAAACTTTGAGGGAAATAGATAGGAAGAAACTTATCCCCTTAGTAGAAGGGTCAATAACCAGGGGGCATAGAATTAAAGTAAGGGTTTTAGAGGAGATTTGAGGAAAAGCATTTTCACCCAGAGGGTGGTGGGAATCTGGAACTCATTGGCTGAAAAGATAGTAGAGGCGTGAACCTTAATAACATTTACGAAGTATTTAGATGAGCACTTGAAAAGCCACAGCATACAAGGCTACGGGCCAAGTTCTGTAAAATGGGATTAGAACAGATCAGTACTTGATGACCAGCACAGACACGATGAACTGAAGGGCCTCTTCCTGTGTTTATATGCCTCTATGACTCTACGACTCTATCATCTGTCAAAAAGTACACCTATGCATTAATTGTAGTATTCGGTAATTAAAACCTGACAAAAAAACTCGATGCGTCGCCTGCACATTTTCATCTTGTTGCATGTCTGCTGTGGCTTTATTCAATTTTGTGACTATAAGACTTTTGATTGTATGCTGTGCATTATTAATATTCTTTAAACATGTCCGAGGATGTATATTGCAAGGCCCCACCCCTGAGCAGTCTTAACAGAAGACTATTAATTTCACCTCCCATCCATTGACTCTGTCAACACTTCCCGCTGCCTCAGCAAAGCAGCCAGCATAATGAAGGACGCCACGCACCCCGGACATTCTCTCTTCCACCTTCTTCCTTCGGGAAAAAGATACAAAAGTCTGAGGTCACATACCAACCGACTCAAGGACAGCTTCTTCCCTGCTGCTGTCAGACTTTTGAATGGACTTACCTTGCATTAAGTTGATCTTTCTCTATACCCTGGCTATGACTGTAACACTACATTCTGCATTCTCTCGTTTCCTCCTCTATGAGCGGTATGTTTTGTCTGTATAGTGCGCAAGAAACAATACTTTTCACCGTATGTTAATACATGTGACAATAATAAATCAAATCAAATCAAATCAAATCAAAGATTGATATACTGATCTATCATTTACTCAAGGTAATTTATAGATGACATGAACCAGGTAAACATAAGCTGGGATTTTCCACTGGAATAATAGAAGAAGGTATAATATCCATCTGTACTTTTTCATTATGAATTTCAATCGGCCGCAGCTTCTTACATCTCACTAAAAGCATTGCTTCAAAAGACCCAGACTGAGCATGGGACACAAATGGCCAAACTATACCTTCTCCTCCAGCCAACACTAGAGAGACAACAAAGTAACATGACTGCTTTAACAATGCAAAGTAACAGGAAATTTTCACTGAACTTTTATGTCCTAGTTCTGTCCAAGCACTTAAAGGAGATGCAGTACATCTGAGCCAGTAAGCTGTTCTCATAACATGATAGAGGTCACAAATGCACTCTTTGAACATCATTTTTATCAAATTCAGCAGGATTATCAGAAGCAGTAGAAGAGGCATACGAATGTTGATTGTTCTTGTGACTTTAGAGAGTACAAGGCCTAATAGACTATACACATGTAGAAAGCTGAGCAAACGTTCAGAACGAACTACTATCTGAACCATTCCACAAGTCTGAATAAAAATGGAATCTACTCCATCAACACACAGATTTTTGTGGCCATCACCTTAGAAGTTTGCATATAGAAGTATCCTTCCCTGTCAGTTACTATATCTTAAGACAAAACAGTATGCCATAAATTTTTTAAGGAGTGAATAGGTTGGAAAGTTGACTGCAAGGAGACTATGGTCGGTGCTTTCCCTGATGTCAGCAAAAACCGCTGTTGAGTAGGAAAGGTGATGTTGAAGTTGCCAATGACAGTGGCGGCTTTCTCTGCCATGCAGTGCAGCACATTGAATAAAAGTCAATGTCACGGGTCCCATGACATATTTTTGGCGGGACAGCCTCTGATTCACCCACCTGGCCATTAACTTAAACACTTGGTGATCTGTGGTGCCGCTTTTAAAGACGGCCCCAACACACAACGAGCAAACCAATTCACCCAGGTGCACCACTTTGGCACCTCTCTAGCACACCACCTGGCACTACCCTGGCATCAAGTTGGCATGACCTAGGCACTATCCAAGCATGTACCTGAGCATTACCCGAGCAGTACCCAGGCATGACCTTCTCCCCCAAACCCCGAGCGCTGCACTCACCTAAGCTCCCCTGGAAGGTGTGCTCACCAGGTGTATGCCTTTGGATACCAGTTGTGCTTCACATTGTTCTGCTATCATGTCACTGTGGATGGATTATTTTTCATGGGGAGATGATTCCAGTGTATGGGCCTGATAATCATGTGTTAATTTATTATAACGATGTTCCCAACATTCAGCTGATGGGGTGGAGGGAGAAATCACATCATGCTTTCATGCTGACATGATTGAACTTCTCGCAATGTTGCTGAATCCGCCAAGTGCAAACAGGATATCGTAACTGGCAAGAAAGGATACTTCTATATGCAAACTTCTAAGGTGATGGTCACAAAAACCTGTATGTTGATGGAGTAAATTCCATTTCTATTCAAACCTGTGGAATGGTTCAGATAGTAGTTCATTCTGAACGATTGCTCAGATTTCTACACGTGTGTAGTCTAGTGGGCCTTGTACTCTCTAAAATCACTAAGACTATTAACATTACAATGCCTCTTCTACTGCTTCTGATAATCCTGCTAAATTTGATTCAGGTAGTGCATTTGTGACCTCTATCATTTTGTGAGAACAGCTTACAGGCTCAGATCTACTGCATCTCCTTTAAGCACTTGGAGATTTGATTTGATTTGATTTATTATTGTCACATGTATTATCATACAGTGAAAAGTATTGTTTCTTGCGTGCGACACAGACAAAACAGAGAAGGAAATGAGAGAGTGCAGAATGTCGTGTTACAGTCATAGCTAGGGTGTAGAGAAAGATCAACTTAATGCAAGGTAAGTGTGGTGAACCATTGTTGGTTACCACCAGGAGTGCTGAGCCATGGTTTGGCCAGCACTATGAGTCTGTAGATATGTTACTGTTGGGGTTAGGGTTGGGCTGTTCTACCTGGTAATATAGTCCTATGGTACACTCCAGTTGGCTCCGCCTTCCGGGAGAGGTATAAAGGTCACTGCTCTGCCTGGTGACCCTTTAGTCTGTGATTGTATATTGTATATAGTAGCTCCGTTATTGTTGGTAATAAAAGCCTTTATTTCCCGGGTACATCCAGCCTCCCGTGTGATTTATCGCGCATCAATTTTATTACCAAAAAAATTTTTTTTTTAAAAACAAAAGAAAACCATGGAGCAAATGCTGAAACCCGAGCGGCTTACGTTGGACCCACGTGCGGTGGGAGCGTCGAACACTTTCGACCATTGGTTGAAGTGTTTCCAAGATTACCTCGACGCCTCCACAGCGGTTCAAAACGACGCCGACAGACTGCGGGTCCTCCACGTGAGGGTAAGCGACACTGTATACTTAGCGATCCGTGAGGCCCAAGACTACAAAGGGGCCATTGAGCTTCTCAATAAGCGATACAACAAACCGCCGAATGAGATCCATGCTCGACACCTTCTAGCCACTCGACGGCGGCAGCCCGGCGAAACGACAGAACAGTACCTGTGTGAATTTCAGCAGCTAGCCAGAGCCTGCAACTGCAAGCCAGTGTCGGCAGCCCAGTATATGAGCGACCTAGTTCGAGATGCGTTCGTGGCGGGAATCGGCTCGTCGTACATTCGCCTTCGGCTGCTAGAGCAAGGTAACCTCGACCTCACTAAAACCGTAGAATTAGCTGACGCTCTAGAAGCGGCCTCCAAAAGTCTGGAGATGTACCCCGACGACCGCGTGGGGACATTGTGGCAGGTGCAGCCGCAGACTCCACTTTATTCAGCGGTTTTGAAAAACTGCGCGATTGCGTTTCCAGCCTCGGACCTGACGACGGCAGCAGCTCCAGGAGGCCCGCGGTGTTACTTCTGTGGGGGGGGTGAAACACCCTCGGCAGCGATGTCCAGCTAAAGCGGTATTGTGCTCCGCCTGTGGCAAGAAGGGGCATTATTCCAAAGTATGCCGGACCAAACCACCCTCCAAACATAGCAGTGCGGTGGAAAAAGAGGCCCTGGCCATTGTGGAGGCCGTTCGGCATTGGCGCCATTACTTGGCGGGAAAACGGTTCACTCTGCTCACGGACCAGTGGTCCGTGGCGTTCATGTTCAACAACACGTTACGGGGTAAGATCAAGAATGATAAAATCTTGAGGTGGAGAATCGAACTCTCCACCTACAATTATGATATCATGTACCGTCCAGGGAAGCTCAACGAGCCCTCGGACGCCCTGTCGCATGGAACATGTGCTAGTGTGCAGGAGACTCGATTACAGGCTCTCCACAATGACCTCTGCCATCCGGGGGTCACTCGGCTCTTCCATTTTATAAAGGCCCGGAATCTACCCTACTCGGTGGAGGATGTCAGGTCCATAACCAGAAGCTGCCAGGCATGCGCGGAATGCAAACCGCACTTCTACCGACCTGACAGGGCACAACTCATTAAGGCCACTCGTCCTTTCGAAAGACTGAGTGTGGACTTCAAGGGCCCCCTTCCCTCGACAGATCGGAACGTGTACTTCCTCAATGTGATTGACGCGTACTCACGATTCCCTTTTGTCATTCCCTGTTCTGATATGACCGCTGCCACAGTTATCAAAGCATTACGGGATCTTTTCACCCTGTTCGGTTACCCCTGTTACATCCACAGCGATAGGGGCTCGTCGTTCATGAGCGACGACTTGAGGCAATACCTGCTCTCAAATGGGATTGCCTCTAGTAGAACCATGAGCTACAACCCTAGGGGTAACGGACAGGTTGAACGATAGAATGCTACAGTCTGGAAGGCTGTCTTACTGGCGTTGAGGTCTAAAGGTCTTCCAGTCTCCCATTGGCAAGAGGTACTCCCTGATGCGTTCCATTCCATCCGCTCACTCCTGTGTACGGCAACCAACGCTACTCCTCATGAGAGAATGTTTTCATTCCCTAAGAAGTCTTCCTCTGGGACCTCATTACCGTCTTGGTTGACGTACTCAGGACCTGTCCTCCTGCGGCGGCATGTTAGGACCCGCAAGTCCGACCCTTTGGTTGAACAGGTCCATCTCCTCCACGCCAACCCTCAATATGCCTATGTGGCATATCCTGACGGGCGAGAGGACACGGTCTCGATTCGAGATCTGGTGCCTGCAGGGGGCTTGGAAACCCCAGTCGCTCCCACACCCCCAGTTAGGGACCCCCCCGACTCTTATCTCTCCTCCTGACATGGCGCGGGCAGTATCGGGACCACCACTTAACCCTCTTACTCCCGTGTACAGCTTGCCTGAGTCCAGGAGATTGTCGCCACCTCAAGGCGTGCTCGAGTCCAGCGGATTGTCACCACCTCGTGGTCTACCGGCCCGTGAGGAATTGGAGGAGCTACTGGACACCGCCTTGGAGAGAAGGTCACCGCGATTGCCTGAACCGACGTCATCGCCAGTGTTGAGGAGGTCGCAGAGACGGTGCGGTCCCCCAAAGCGATTGAACTTATAGACAGATCAACAGTTGTTCTGTTTTTGTGCCCCGCCGGCCTTTGTTTTTAAAGGAGGGGTGAATGTGGTGAACCATTGTTGGTTACCACCAGGAGTGCTGAGCCATGGTTTGGCCAGCACTATGAGTCTGTAGATATGTTACTGTTGGGGTTAGGGTTGGGCTGTTCTACCTGGTAATATAGTCCTATGGTACACTCCAGTTGGCTCCGCCTTCCGGGAGAGGTATAAAGGTCACTGCTCTGCCTGGTGACCCTTTAGTCTGTGATTGTATATTGTATATAGTAGCTCCGTTATTGTTGGTAATAAAAGCCTTTATTTCCCGGGTACATCCAGCCTCCCGTGATTTATCGCGCATCAGTAAGTCCATTCAAACGTCTGACAGCAGCAGGGAAGAAGCTGTTCTTGAGTCGGTTGGTACGTGACCTCAGACTTTTGTATCTTTTTCCCGAAGGAAGAAGGTGGAAGAGAGGATGTCCGGGATGCGTGGTGTCCTTAATTATGCTGGCTGCTTTGTCGAGGCAGCGGGAAGTGCAGACCGAGTCAATGGATGGGAGGCTGGTTTGCGTGATGGATTGGGCTACATTCACGACCTTTTGTAGATCCTTGCGGTCTTGGGCAGAGCAGGAACCATACCAAGCTGTGATACAATCAGAAAGAACTAGAACGTGAAGGTTCAATGAAATTTTCCTGTTAATTGGCATTGTTAAAGCAGTCATATTACTTTACTGGTGTTGGCTGGAGGAGAAAGCATGGTTTAGCCATTTGTGTCCCATGCTCATTCTGAGTCTTTTGCAGCAATGCTTTTAGAGAGAAATGTAAGTAGCTGCGGCTGATTGAAATTCATGACGACAAAGTACAGATGGATATTGTACCTTCTTCTATTATTCCTTTCGGGCATTGGCTTGCCCTCTCCTGCTGTTACTCATCTAAAAGCGAGATCAGATTGAGACCCTCTGGAAAGCCCATATTTTATTGTGCACAAGTAGATCTGTAGTAATTGCTTATTTCCCACTTGTATTATAAAAGGAACAGCTGTTCTTCTAAAATCAACTTTTAATTGTTGTGAAATATGTAATAAATAGGACAATCCAAATTGTGACAGATAAGCTGAGAGTTACAGGGACAAAATGGGACAAATCAAAACACAGAGTCACTTAACAAGAATGTAATGGCAACATTTTTTAACAATAGGATACTAATTGTAGTTACATACTATAGATATTGGTATATAAAAGTAAACAGTTGAAGCCTCAAAATCCCTCCAAAAATAGGGGTTGACTGATTGCCGAGTATAAAAGTAAAACACTGGCATCGATGTGAGTGGTAGCCATTTTGAAATGTCACCTGTTTCCAATACATAGGGCTCAATTTTACCATTGCATTGCGTCCATTGTTGAGTTGAAAACTTGGTAAAGTTGAGCGGGAGGTGAGTAGCGTGATCCGCGCCCGCCTCCGCGTGGGTTCCCCCTTTACCAAGGCCCGAAAATAGCCGTGATCGGGACAGCCCCCAAAATGGGCATGACAGCCATTTAACTGCATTTGCATGCACTGAAATTGACTTAATGGGCTGCATGCCCAACTTTACCGGCACTTTCCCCTTTACCACCGCGTTCGCCCATCCGGAATCAGTGCGAAACAGACATGTTCCATATAAGTCCGATTTGGGTGCTCCATCAGTGAGAGTTGGTGAGGAGGTAAGTGTCGAGCCTCCGATGGCTCTCTACTTGAAATTGGTGGAGGGGCGGGGGTGGGGAGGAGGGAGGTGAGTCTGCTGCCACTCTGCCTGTGATCAGTGAGGGAGAAGGGGGGTCCGCTGTCATTCTGCCTGTGATCAGTGGGGGGGAAAGGAGGTCCGCTGTCACACTGCCTGAGATCGGTGGGAGGGGAAGGGGGGAGAGGGGAGGGGCCCGCAATCGGTCTGGGTGGTGGAGGGGATGGGAGATAAGGGGATCAGTAATGTTGGGGAGTGGGGCAATGTCTATGGAGGCAGGGGGAGGCATTATCCGGCCTGGGAAGGATGTGGCAGGGGAGCAGCATTCTATCTTTTTTTTTGCGCATGCGCAGTTGGAGACACCGATCGGAGCTGCAGGGTTTCGGGCGTGTTAAGCCCACAGGCTTGTGCAGCGCGATTTGGACTGCTGATATTTTTGCAGGCAGAGTGCGTACGTGGGCACCTGAGAACGGGTCTAAAAGTTGGATTTGAAACACTCCCAGTTTCAAGTCCGCGCAGCACTTAGGATCAAAATGATAAAATAGGGCCCATAGAGTGAGTGTGTCTGAAATTCCTGCACCCGTTCACAACACAGCCAATTTCACCTGCTTGATCTCTAAAACAAGCACATATGGCAAGCAAAATTGAGGTTTACTACTAATGTGAGTATATCATGAAAATGGAGGTCATGTATAAGGCTGCAAAGAAATATAGATAGGTTGAGTGAGTGGGCAAAGATATGGCAAATGGAGTATAATGTGGGAAAACCTGAAATTGTGCATTTTGGCTGGAAGAATAAAAAGGAAGCATATATTTAAATGGTGAGAGACTGCCGAGTTCTGAATTGCAAAGGGACCTGGGTGTCCTCATGTCCTCTCGGTCTCCTAACTTAAGGAAGGATGTAAATGAGTTGGAAGCAGTTCAGAGAAGGTTTATAAGACTATTACCTGGAATGGGCGAGTTATCTAATGAGAAACAGTTGGACAAGCTAGGCTGATATCCAATGGAGTTTAGAAGAGTAGGAAGCAACTTGATTGAAACATGTAAGATGCTGAGGGGACTTGACAGGGTGGATGTGGAAAGGATGTTTCCTCTTGTGGGAGAATCTAGAACCAGGATCACTGTTTAAAAATAAGTCATGGCCCATTTAAGAGAGTGATGAGGCAAAAGTTTTCTCTCAGAGGGTCATGAGTCTTTGGAAACTTCTCCTCAAGAGGCACTGGAAGAAGAGTCTTTTAATATTTTTAGGACAGAGGTAGATAGATTCTTGATGAGCAAGGGGTTGAAAGATTTTTGGAGGTAGGCAGGAATGTGGAGTTGAGGGTACAATCAGATTAGCCATGATCTTATTGAATGTTGGAGCAGGCTTGAGGGGCCAAGTAGGCTACTCATGCATCAAATCTGTATGCTAGTATGTATGGAAAACATGATTTTGGAGCTAGAAAAATTGAGTTGTCTTGTATGCTTGGTTGATGAATACACTGTGATTTATGATAGATATCAGCTACATATCAGAAAAACAAAAAAATCAGTAACGCTTCCCAAAATTGTGTCATTGAAATTCTGGGATTGGGAGTGAGTCTTTGGCACAGTGCTGCATTTCTATCTTTGAGTAAAAAGGTGAAAAGTTTGAACTTCACTATAGCTTCGGCAAGTGTAGGCTAACATATCGTGGAAGAACATCCACTCTAATTGCAATTTTAAAGTTGCACCCACAATTACACTGGATAAGTTACAGTTCAAGTTTCCAATAAAATTAATTTGCCTTATTAAACTGTAAAATAAGGCGATGTATAACATGTAAACATGACTTTGTTTTCCTTTCAATGAAAGATATTCCTTGATGTGTTTATGATTGGTAACTTGGTGCAAGTTTTATTAATTCAGCTGAAAATGGGTTTATCACCAAATTAAATATTTTTAGTAAGGGTATCTTGTTCACCACATCTGAATAACCTGGGCGGAGGGTGGGCGGGGTGGGGGGGCTGATTCTCCCAGCTCGCTGTGCTGCTCTAGCAGTTCTGTGGGCCGGGAGACATCAGTGGAGGCCGTGTAGCGGGCTTCCCGCTGGACGCCACGACTTCCACACATCTCCGGCCACCGGATTTCTGGAGTCACCAGCTCCGTGCCAGAAATCAGTGCGGAGCTGAATAAATTATTTTAACACTCATTTGCATCCCATTAGCGGGCTGGAACTGAAGTCTCCAAGCCTGCCAGTGTCTCCTCCCCCCTCCTCCCATCCCCCACCCCTGCCAGGAGTGTTCCACTCCAGTAGGGTTTACAACAGCTCCCCACTAGCGGGAATCGGGTAGCCCAGCCCTGCTGGAGTCAAAGGAGGCCATGGAGCCCCCCCCCCAGGAGGTTGAGGGTAAGAGGGGGGGGGGGGGGGGTGCCCCCGAGCATTGCCAGCTTGGCAGGGCCAGCCTGACCCTCTGTCACTGCCTAAGAGGCAAAGTGGCAATGCCCAGGGGGCACCTTGACACTGCGCACCAGGCATTGGACAGTGCCAAGGGGGCAGGGTCAGAGAGGACAGGGTCTAATGGGGCGGGGGCCTGCTTTGGGGGAGATTGGTGGGGGGGGGGGGTCCCGCTGCCACTCTGCACTGGGATCAGTGACAGAGGGAGGGAGGCCAGAGCCTGGGGCTGGCCATCAGGTTGGGAGGGTGGGGTCGGCCTGCTGGGGTGTCGGGACTTCGTGGGGGGGGGGGGGGCAGGGGCCGGGGCTGCCGGTGGAGGAGGGGGGGTTAAGGGGATCGGAACTGCCGGTGGGGCAGGGGGGGGGAGACTGAGGCGGGCTAAGGCAGGGGGCGGTTCAGGCCTGGCCCAGACACATCTGGGAGGCCAGCAATGGGGCCGTGGAGGGATTGGAGGGGCAGTGATGAAGGGTTGCTGTGCTGGCCAGCGATCGAGTTGGCCAGAAATTGGGAGGTTGGCAGCACAGGGTGTCTGTGAATTCGCCAATTTACGTTCTGCCAGATTGGCACACACGCAGTGGCCTGTTCAGCGCCATGCTGCTGACCTCTTCAGGGGGAATAGGCCCCAGCCACTAATTTTTAGCGTGATTCACGCTAGGGCATTCTGTGATGCACAGAGTGTGGGAGATTCATTTTGAAAATCCCGCTGAAAAACCCAGTGGGATTTTCTCCAGTTTTTACGCGAATTTGGCATTTAGAATTTTTGGGGGCGAATCCCACCCTGATTTAAAATTACGAAAATATCTTTACAAACATGATAAAGACCTATTTACTCGCTTCATTTGTACACAGTCAGTTTCTTGGGAAAAATGATTTTTTGATAAACTGTTACAACATGCCTGCTGGTGTCTGCATGTCCAAAAATTCATGCAATTTGAAGAGCATTCCTTAAGCAGTGCAATTGGTGGAAACTTGCAATTTTGTTCTGAGGTCTGGCCAGTTTTCTGAGCAGGGCTTGTTCCGGGCTAATTGAATCTTAAACCAGCATAAAACAATGGGGAAAATACAAATGTAAGTGGTTTACTTTCAAATTTCAACAATTGGCCTCTGGCACTCTGTTCACCATGACAATTCTGCTGTGACTGACATGCTCTGCTGTAGCCACATCTCCACCTTTAATGCAACAATCCCCACTTAAGCCATTACTCTTTCTCACCCTGGTCATTCCGCTGGTACGGTTCTCATCTCCATTCCATTAGGCCCAAGGGCATAGATTTGAATGGATGTGGCAAACAACTGGTTTACTGCCAGGTCTGGCTAGACCACATAAAACACTATTGGGTCGGCCAAAGTGTTCATATTACAGAATCATCCTGAAATGTGAAGATAACCATCATTTATTTTTTCTATTGCGAACTGTCTTTTTAAACTTCCTTCTCCTCTGGGCGGCACGGTAGCACAGTGGTTAGCACTGCTGCTTCACAGCTCCGGGGTCCCGGGTTCAATTCCCAGCTCGGGTCACTGTCTGTGTGGAGTTTGCACATTCTCCTCGTGTCTGCGTGGGTTTCCTCCGGGTGCTCCGGTTTCCTCCCACAGTCCAAAGATGCGTGGGTTAGGTTGATTGGCCAGGTTAAAAATTGCCCCTTAGAGTCCTGGGATGTGTAGGTTAGAGGGATTAGCGGGTAAATATGTGGGGGTAGGGCCTGGGTGGGATTGTGGTTGGTGCAGACTCGATGGGCCAAATGGCCTCCTTCTGCACTGTAGGGTTTCTATGATTTTCTATTCTATGATTTTCCTCCACTGTCACATCAAATAACAGGTGTGAGTAATGTGGACATGGTGAGTAAATAACATGGACTTCTTTATCTCCAAGATTAAGACCATGCAATTGACTGTCTTTGTCACTTCCTTCCTTTCCCCAAGCCCACCAGGCCAACTTTGCAGGAAAACTCCCCTGCCCTGGCCTCTAATTTGCATCATTCTCAAGTTTTTCTCCTATTTCCCATCATGGTCTCTCTGAGCTCATCTTGCCCACGTGAGACTCATTTCCTGGCCCCTTGATCCTATTCCCACTAAACTGCTGACCACCCAACTTCCCTTCGTGATCCGCATGTTAGCCGATATTGGTAATGGCTCTCTCTCTTCAGATATTGTTTCTCTTTCCTTTTAAATCGACCATCATCACCACTTTTTCAAAAAGACAACCATTGATCCCACCATCCTAAGAAACTACTACTCCATTTAAAACCTTGCATTCCTCTCCAAGTCTTTGAACAAGTTATTGCCTCCCAAATCCATGCCCATCTTTCCTGGAGCTTCATGTTTCAATCCTTCCTATCAGGTTTCTCCCCCTGCTACCAATACCAAAACAGTTATCATTGTCACAAATGACACCCTATGTTTCCGTGACAAAGTTAAATTATAACTCCTTGTCCTTCTCAATATGTCTGTAACCTTTGATAATTTTGGCCATACTATCCTTCTCCAATGATTCTTCATCTAGCTGGCTGTGACTGGCTAAGCATTCCTCAATTTTGAAATTCACATCTCAATTTTTTTTCACATTTTCAAATCTCTCTTTGTTTCTCCCTATCATTAATCTCCTCCAGCCCCACAACTCTCCAAGATATCAGCAATCCTCTAATTGTGGCCTCTTGCACATCCTCATTTTTAATTACTTCACCATAAGTGGCTGTGTCTTCTCTACCCTAGGCTCTAATGTCTGGAATTTGCTCCTTAGACCTCTTCACCTTGCTACCTCGCTTTCCTCCTTTTCAGGCATTGTTCAAAACCTACCAAGTTTTTTGACCAAGCTTTTGATCATATCGCCCATCACAATAGTGGCATGGTGGCATAGTGGTTGGCACTGCTGTCTTACAGCACTAGAGTCCCAGGTTCATTTCCTGCCTTGGGTGACTGTCTCGGTGGAATTTGCACATTCTCCCTGTGTCTGCATGCTTTGCCTCTGGGTGCTCTGGTTTCCTCCCATAGTCCACAGATGTGTAGGTTAGGTGGATTAGCCCTGATAAACATGTAGGGTTACAGAGATTGAGCAGGGGGACGGGACTGGGTCAGATACTCTTTTGGAGAGTAGGTGCAAACTCAATGGTGCAAACTCAATGGGTTGAATGCCTTCCTTCTGCACTATAGGGATTCTATGGTTCTATGTGTTAAATGTTGCTTTATAATGTTCCTGTGAAGCATCTTGGAATGTTTTGTTCATATGTGTTCATATTACAGAATCATCCTGGAATGTGAAGATAACCATCATTTATTTTTTCTATTGCGAACTGTCTTTTTAAACTTCCTTCTCCTCCACTTTCACATCAAATAACAGGTGTGAGTAACGTGGATATGGTGAGTAAATAACATGGACTTCTTTATCTCCAAGATTAAGACCATGTAATTGACTGTCTTTGTCAATTCCTTCCTTTCCCCAAGCCCACCAGGCCAACTTTGCAGGAAAACTCCCCTGCCCTGTCCTCTAATTTGCTGGATAAATACAAGCTGTTGTTGGGTGTAACTTACATTGAAACTTCCCCGACCCTTCTGTACTGGTTCTGCTGATTTTGTCCAAATTGTCCTGTAATGCCTTTAAATATTTGGGGGACCTCCAGCACGCTATTTATATCCAGATGGAGTAGCCACTTGCTCTGTGATAATCCTTCCACCTTTGAGTCAGAAGGGTTGGGTCAGGCCCAAGTATAGACAAGATGGCACCTGGAGCAACCTTGAATACTTGATGGCTATCTAGCAGGGGTATTTGCTTCTGACAGGTGCGAGTGATACCTTCATCTTAAAGGGAGTTGGTCCTCTCTTGTTTTGATTGCTGTCCAGCTTCTAGAAGTTACTCTGATAATGAAAACCATGGTCAAAGTAATGGGAAACCACCTTAGCCACTATTCTTTATGAAGCGGCTCAAGAATCTCATCTGCAAAACTTGAGTTTGGACCTGACTTAAGTAAGAACACAAAAGATAGGTTGTCAGAATTAATTGTGATGTGGAGATGCCGGCGTTGGACTGGGGTAGGCACAGTAAGGAGTCTCACAACACCAGGTTAAAGTCCAACAGGTTTATTTGGTAGCACGAGCTTTCGGAGCGCTGTCCCTTCATCAGGTGAATCTTTAATTGACCAGTTCTATTAACATCAACACATTTACTTTGTAAGCCTTGCTAACAACATTCATAGCCCATGAACAAAAGAGAAAAGGTTCATGGGGTCTTATTTATTAAAAGGAAATTTAAAAAGTTTTATTTGCACTTTATTTTGACAAAGACAAAGATGTTTTGGTATGAAAATACAGCTCGGGCTGAAGAATTGTCCTACAGATCCCACTTTATGACTGCAATTGTTAAGCTTTTCAGCAAAAGTCTGCTAAAATTACTAAGATTTTCAGAGATACCAGTCATGACAGCTGAATAAATGTTGTTTTCATTTCCCTTTCCTACTTCTACCTGAAAGGTTATAATATGAGTAAACAGAAACTCAGAAAACAGAGGAAAGGATGGGAAACAGAGGAAAGGATGGGAAACAGAAGAAAATCCACCCAGCCACCAGAGACAAAAACTAGTCTTTGCAGCAATAGTAACTTAGAATAACGCACACACAAAAAGAAAGAAATATGAATCAGAGGCATCATTGCCTTCAAATAACTAAACATATTAGTGCAAGTTTCCTATTCGGGGGTGGAGGGATACACATAGTCCAGCGTTTGATTTAGTACGCGTATTTTACTTAGTGGGCCGACAGAGTTTGATGTGGAAATGATAGCGCAACGCTATGCAAATTGGAAATGAAGGCGATTGAAAGGCAGACGTTAACAAGAAAACCCACAGAAGGTCGGTGAGTGGCTCAGTGTCTAGTTTTTTTTCTCTGCAGTTCCTTGCAAGCAGCTGTCCCGCGCGCGTGCGCACTGCCGACCTGGAAAATTTGTCTGCTACTCGTGACAGAATTTGGGTAAGAAACGGTGCAATTTGTTTTTTATTTTTTTGGGGGGAGGGGGTGCGGGGGGGAAAGCAAAGCAAAAAAATAAAATAAATTAGGATCAAAAGCCCTCAGACAACGAATGATGTTTGTGGGTGCTCCCTCCAGCTGGGTTGAGTATTTAACTTCCTCTCACCACCACTAACCCCCCACCTTCATCTCATTCTTTCCCCCCCTCCCCACCATCACCCCCTTCCCCACCATCACCCCCTTTTCAACCTTCCTCTCCTTTCCTAATTTCCTTCTATCCTAATTGCATTTGGTTGCAACTTAAATAATGATCATTAAAAAGTATTTGCAGAGGAGCCGGGAGTGTGTCTGCCAGAGCAACACAAGTCCCCTTCAGCAATTAGAAATAAAATAATTAATAACGGGGGAGGGGGGGAAAAAAAGAGGAAAAAAAATGAGAGAAAGGGGGGAAAATCCCCAGTTTGGATAGAGGAGGAAAGAGAGTGTTTGTTTGAACATTTGCTGGTGAGTGCTGATAGTTGGAGGTGGTTTATTATAATAATAATAATTGCAAACACTCAACTCTCCAGTGACACAGAGCATATTTTGTGGAACCCGAGTGAAGTGCGAGGCTTCCATGGGAATGGGAGCGAGTGGCCGCTCGATACAATGTTTCGGCTCCGACTCTCTCATTTTTCCTCCCCCCCACCTTCTGTATCTTTTAAAAAAACAGAGAAAGGGATGCAATAAAATTCACGTTTAAATGCAACGTGTCTCCTTTTTAGGCCTTTACATTGAATATAGACTCCGCCATTTTGAGAAACTGCCCAAATAAAAAAAATACAAGAAGTGTTTGAGGAAGAGAAATCTCAGGGTGGGATTTTGCGAGAGAACGTGAGAAAGGGAGGAGGGGGAAAAGAACAAAAAAATAAAACATGGGGAGAGTCGAGGCTTTGGGGGGCTGGCTGGCTGGGGAGGAAAATTAATTTAAAAAAAAACTGCCCAGCTTTATTTCAGGAAGTGCACGCGATTGTGATGCGCATTTAAATAATTAAATTCTCCAGTAGGTTTAAGTTTTTTTTTCCCCTTTTGGGGAGGGTAATTGTTAACCCGGGGACTTTATTGACAGTGCGAGGATTTAAGTTGTATAATTATCACCAGAGACTAGTCTGAAATCCACCAACTTGAGAATTTCTATCAAATGAATGCCGGATTTGACAGGAGAAAAGTCTGACGACGGTACACATTAACATTTCAGTTTCATTTGTCTGCTATAAAGTAACATTAGTTGTCACTCTTACTTTGCGGCAAATTAGGTGTGGGCTTTGCTCAGAACTGCGGTGAACGTGCAAATCAAGTGTATTTCCCTCCCTTATTCATTATTTGAAACTACTGTACATAGTTGAGTGCAATCTGGAAACTTTCAAGTACAAAACATCTTTCTTTTTTTACAAAAAGATAATGCAGAGCGACCTCAAATGGTTTTTGACTAGAGGTGCAGGGAAGGATAGTTAGTGCACTTGGCTAGCAGGACGAGGTGGATTGTGCTTGAAGGTAAAATAATAGGGATCTAATTGTTTAAATTTAAAGGGACGGTGTTTTTTCTTTGTAAAGGTTTGTTTTTAAAAAAATTTTTATTGTTGAATCGTTCAGAAGTCAGTTATTTAATCGGGCCAGCCCTGCCCGCGATGTATTATTTCGGAGTGAAAGTGGTCTGATTGCTACAAGGGTGAGTTTAATGCATCTACCTCTGACCCACATGCTGCTTGGAAAATAGTTTCCGGCTCCCTTTCAGGGTTGGAGAAATATTGTTGAAATATTTACTTTGCTATTGGTGTGGTGAATTAATTATTTTTACAAAGTGCATGTAGTTTTCAAACAATATTCTTCCACTGAAATTACCCGTCTCAATGGGCGTTGGAGGAAATTGATCAGAAGAAATTAACCTGCTATATTGGGTTTCTGCTGATATTTTCTAACGCAGCTACTGAGAAAGGAATGGGATCACTAACTTTTTTTTAAAGTTGATGTGAAGTGAGATCATTGTAAACATGTTATGCTGAGTTGAGGATGTTCACTCCATCTCCTTTTATTGCTTAGAATTTTGCAGTCTAAAATTGGCATTCCAAAATGTGGATACTTCCTTCGAAGACAATACCAAACAAGGAATTGGAGTGATCAATATTGTCTTGAGCTGGATCAAATCAACAATAAATTGCAACGATTGGCACAATGGTTACTGCTGCCTCACGGCACCAGGACCCGGGTTCAATTCCGACCTCGGGTAACTGTCTGTGTGGAGTTTGCACATTCTCCCCATGTCTCTGTGGGTTTCCTCCGGGTGCTCTGGTTTCCTCCCACAGTCCAAAGATGTGGGTTAGACTGATTTGGCCATGCTAAATTGCCCCTTAGTGGCAGGAGATTAGCAGGGTAAATACGTGGGATTACGGGGATAGGGCCTGGGTGGGATTGTATCAATGGGCCAAATGGCCTCCTTCTGCACTCGCCCATCCAAAAATGCTAATTGGTGATTTAAACTATTCTCTATATGTGGCTTAATAAACCCACCTTACACCATTTACTAGATTTAACTGGCAATCTGATGCCATTTTTCTTCATTTTAGATTGGTTGTATGTCCCAGATGCTACACCAAGTTTGACAATAGTTGCCCAAATGAGTAATAGAGTTTATAGAAAAAGAAAGTTGCTATCGGCAAACTGGTTTCTCAGAGGAATAATGTCTTGTGTGTTTTATGTACAAGGGTCTTTTTGCCTTTCAGTGCCTCAATGCACTGATTTATCTTTTTTGACAATTTTTCAGAAGCCAATTTTCTTTTCAGCCCCATTTTCTGAAGCTGCCGACTCCTTGTTTGAGTACAGTTTCATAATTTCTCATCACCGCTTAGTTCAACTGCCTTGAGAAAGTATTTGATTGTAGGGAGAATCACATTAGAGCATAAATTTGATGATGCAAAATACAATTGCCATTCCACCATTATTACTTGACAGGTTATTAGATTGTTTCAGCCGAACTTTCAAGTTGTCTGACTGGAATGTTGTCGTACCATCACAAGCATAACTTTTTTTTAAAAAGTGACACACTATTTTGCTTTAAATGGTATATTATACCTTAATGAAGCCCTAACCAGTGTGAGTAGCGAAGGCAGATGAAAATCACCATGATTGAGTTAGGCTAATACTACCTCACCTTCATAATGGATCAGAAATTAAATGTGTGCAAACAGTTGGGGAAAATATACATTGCTCACATTAGAACAGTGAGATGTACTTTTGTTGTTGCTTAAAATTTTGGCTTTTATGTTTCATCAGATTTATTATTGAAAACCGATTTGTACTGGTGGATTTGTTCAAAAATGATAAACTTAATGACTTGTATAAAATCCTTGATTCATATGTGAAAGTTAAAATGATTTTTTGGGAGATTGTTATCAAGTGATTGAGTGGTTTTACTCTAATATTCTGCGGTCTAATGTGGAGAAAAGGAAATATTATCTATTATAGCGAATTTCTTCACATGGTTAAAATGGGAAGCATACTGGGGATTTCTAATAAGTGAAATATAATACATTTTTGATACCTACTGGGCTGCCGCACATCACAATCTCTTCAGGTATATAATGTATACATTAGTGTTACTTTGTGGTGCTTCTGTCTGAAATGGTGCATGCCGAGTCAATGTATTTCTTGTTTATTATTTTAACATTACACATGAGCAATGGCAGACATTTAAGGAGATATTTCATAACTCAACAAAGATATATTCCTTTGAGAAAGAAAGATGCGACAAAAAGAATACATCATCCATGATGATGAAAGAAGGAAGTTAAGGAGGATATCAAATTGAAAGAAAAGGTGTAATTGGTGGCAGGCCAGAAGTTTGGGGAAATTTTAGAAATCAGCAATTTGTTTTTTAAAAAAGGGAGAAATTAAAATATGAGAATAAACTGATAAGTATAAAAACAAATAGAGCTTCTACAAGCTATAAAGATAAAAAGGGAAACAGTAAAGTAAATATTGTTCCCTTAGAGGATAAGACTGGGGAATTCATAATGGGAACCCAGGAAATGGCAGAGGTTTTGAGTGAGAATTTTGTCGCTATCTTTGTGGTACAAAAGTCGTACCAATAATAATAGAAGATTAATGGGCAAAAGGGACAAAGGAACTTAAAAGAATCACTATAGAAAAAGTACAGTACTAGGTAAACTAGTGAGACTAAGGGCTGGCAAGTATCCTGAAACGGATGGCCTGCATCCTAGAGTCTTAAAAGTTGGCTGCATAATTGGTTGTAATCTTACAAAATTCCCTAGATTCTGGAAAGGTCTCAGTGGATTGGGAAAACACAAATGTAGCACCTCTATTTAAGAAAGTAGGAGACAAGAAACCATATGTTTACCATTGGGAAGTTACCGGAATCTGTGTTTTTAATTCATTTATAGGATGTGGATGTCTCTGGCTAGGCCAACAACTTTTGTATTTTCCCTCTTGAGAAGCTGTTTATTTTTAGCATGTGCAATATCCCCAGTCGCTAACTGAAGCTCTTTGAGCTCTCTGCTGCATTTTGTCAGGGGGGAAGCCTTCAATGATGTGAGTCATTGATTGGAGTGCACCATAGCTGCAGCCTGGGTTCCCTGCAAGGCTCCACGTGCTGATTTGCTGCATGAAGGTCTTGGCCAGTGTGGAAATGGTTTATGAGTCCCCAACATCCACATGGCAGTTTGAAGCCAGCTGGGTGGGCTGTGGAACTTGTGATGAGGAAGTCTTTTATAATGTTGGTATGGTGGTTCCATTCCTGCTGCCAAAGGTCCTCTGCTGTTATTCCTTGGCATGGTGGTCTAGCCATGTAGGCTGGTCTGATGCGAGATGAGCAGCAGGTGGATTGGTAAGTGTCTTGTGTAGTGGAAGACTTGTGTTCATGTAAGCCTTCTCCAGGAGCTTTCTTGTTACAAATCTACCTCCTTATCTGAGGACGTGGGATGTTGCTCCAGACTGAGAGCCAGGGAGGGAGGTTAGATTGATCGGTGAGTGCCTGAGATGATAGGGATGAGTTGTATCATATTGGTGCACAGTTCTCTTTAGTTGAGTAGACGATGGCAAGAGCTGAGGCCCTTAAGGTTCGAGCATCTGCATCCCATGCAGAGCCAGCAAGATTGCAGAGTAGGTTGTTTCACATTTTGATCTTTGCTGGCTCAGATGTTTTTTGTATGTCAGTGTTCGGTCAAGGGTTCTAGCCCCCAGTGAGCTTCTTGGGTGTTATTGGAGCTGCAGTCATCCAGGCAAGTGGAGAATATTCCATCACAATCCTGGCTTGTAGATGGTGGACAGGCTTTGGGGAGTCAGGAGATGAGTTAACTCTCTGCCGAATTCCCAGCCTCTGACTTGGTCATGTTGCCACCATACTTATATGGCTGGTCCAGTTCAGTTTCTGATCGATGCTAACCCCTGGGTTGTTGATGTGCGGGATTTGGCAATGGTAATGCAGTTGAATGTCAAGGGGAGATGGTTATGTTCTTTCTTGTCGGAGATGGTTATTCCCTGGCACTTGTGTGGCGTGAATATTATTTGCCATTTATCAGTCCAGTCCTGAATGTTATCTAGATCTTATGCTTATGGACATGGACTGCTTCAGTATCTAAGGAATTGAGAATGGTGCTGAACTTTGCTTGCTGATAATTGCACGTCCTCACTTTCTACATTAGGATGGAGGGAAGGATTTTTTGAGGTTGTGACGAGTAGGGTGGATGACGGGGTCGCAGCAGATATAGTGTATTTGGATTTCTAAACAGGTATTCAATAAAGGTGCCACATATAAAAACACAAGATAAGAGTTCATGGTGTTGGGAATTATATATTAACATGCATAGAGGATTGGCTAACTAACAGAGCAGAGAGTTAGAATAAAGCATCATTTTTAGGTTGACAGACTAAATAGTATGGTGCCACAGGGATCAGAGCTGGGATCTCAACTATTTGCAATCTATATTAATGATTTGGATGAAGGGACCTAATGTAATGTAGCCAAATTTGCTGACGATGCAAATATAGGTAGAAAAGCAATTTAGGGGAGGAAACAGAGTCTCAAAGGGATATAGCTAGGTTAAGTGGGCAAAAGGTTGGCAGATCATGTATAATATGAGAAAATGTGAGGTTATCCGCTTTGGTTGGAAGAATAGAAAAACAGAATCTTATTTAAATGGAGAGAGATTTCTGACTGCTGTGACACAGTGGGATCGGTGTGTCCTTGTACGTGAATCGCTAAACGTTAACGTGCAATTACAAGTAATTAGGAAGATGAATTGACCGTTGGACTTTACTGCAAGGGGCAAGGAGTCTGAAAGTAGTAAGTCTTGTTGTGGCTGCACATGGTATTCCTTAACCCACACTTACGGTACTGTGTGCAATATTGGTCCTTGAGGAGTATATTGGACAGAAGGGGGATTAATTTAAATGGACGTGATTTCTCCCCTCACTACCCACCCATAAACAAAGTTGTTTTTAATTTTTGATTTTCCCCTTTATAAGCGATGGCCTGTTTTCCTCAACCCGTATATTTGGAGTGTTCTAATCCTCTGTGAATAATCGCACAACAAACTCATAATATAAAATCAAAGCGTTCGTTTAGTTCAAACACACACAAAACGTGGGAAAGGGTTTTCACAATATCTGCCCCTTTTTGCATTTGTACGCTAAAAGAGGGATAAGGGAAAGAAAGGGGTACAAATGCATGTGTGCATTGATCTCGACCACACAGGAGTGCGGTATTCTGCTACTGAGTATGAGAGTGTGTGCGCTGAGGTTCAGAGGGTGGTGGTAGCAGCACCCCACATTGGCCGGCTAGTTTGGCAATCAAGTTGTTTCTGGTATTGACCTTGGCTGCAGTTATTTTTAGGTGTTCCCGGAAGGTCAGTGCCCTTCCTACGTAGGGTAACTCGAGGTATGTTGGAGTTGGGTGGTACTTTAACTTGTAGCCATTCATTTGAATGTTGAGCTCTTTATTGACTTTCACATTGTGAAGATGGAATAAGCTGGATAGTATTTTTGCAGGACTTGGATTGAGTCGCCAAGTGTTGTTCAAGTTTTGACAAGTCCTTGTTTTAGGATCCAGTCCAAGGTGTCAAAGTTAGGTGCTTGAGTTGTGAGGCAGATGCCATCAGCATATATGAATTTTCAGGAGGTCTTTTGGAAGATCATTTTTGTACAAATTGAGCAGGATTGGAGTCAGTACTGAGCCTTGGGGGGGGTCCATTGGTTTGTCCATGTACTTTTTGCCTGTCCAAGTTGAACTCTGAATCTTTGACTGTTCACTGCTGCCTCACAGCTCCACGGACCTGCGTTCAATTCCTGCCTTGGGTGCCTGTCTGTGTGGAGTTTGCACATTCTCTCTGTGTCTACGTGGATTTCCTCTGGATGCTTCAGTTTCCTCCCACACTCCAAAGATGTGCAAGTTAGGTTGACTGGCCTAAACTGCACTTAGTGTCTTAAGATGTGTAGAATAGGGGGATTAGCAGGGTAAATACGTGGGGTTAGAGGAATCAGGACTGGGTGGGATGTTCTGTCGCAGACCTGATGGGCAGAATGGCCCGTCACAGTTTCAGGAGGAGGCCATTGTGCCAAACTATGTCATAGGTGGTTGTGAGATCGAGGAACACAGCAGTTGTCAAGTTTTTCTGAAAGCCGTTTTCAATGTAAGTGGTAAGGGCCCCCACCTGTTCCCCTGTGTTGCGATCCTTGTGGAAACCAGCTTGGATGACACAGTGGATGCTTGATTATTGAGTATATTCATGGCTAAATTAGACAGATTTATGATTTACAAGGGAGTTGAGAGTTATGGGAGGCAGGCAGGGAGTGGAGTTAAGGTTGCACTCTGATCAGTCATGATTTTACTGAATCATACAGCAGACCTGAGGGGTCAAATTGCCGACTCATGGGAATCATAGAAATCATAGAAACCCTACAGCGCAGAAGGAGGCCATTCAGCCCATCGAGTCTGCACCGACCACAATCCCACCCAGGCCCTACCCCCACATATTTACCCACTAATCCCTCTAACCTACGCATCCCAGGACTCTAAGGGGCAATTTTTAACCTGGCCAATCAACCTAACCTGCACATCTTTGGACTGTGGGAGGAAACCGGAGCACCCGGAGGAAACCCACGCAGACACAAGGAGAATGTGCAAACTCCACACAGACAGTGACCCGAGCCGGGAATCGAACCCGGGACCCTGGAGCTGTGAAGCAGCAGTGCTAACCACTGTGCTACCGTGCCGCACATGAACATAGAATCAGGAGTCGGCTGTTGAGCCCTTTGAGCTTGCTCCACCATTCAATAAGATCATAGCTGATCTGATTATGTCTCAACTCCACTTTGCCATCTGCCCCCATAATCCTTGTCTACATAAAACAAAATCTAACTACCTTGAATAAGTTTAATGACTCAGCTTCCACTGCTTTCTGAGGAGGAATTCCACATACCAACGTCCCTTTGAGAGAAAAACATTTCTCCTCATCTCAGTCTTATAGACCTCTTTTGTTTGCCGGTTCTAGTCTTATTTCCAATGTTGTTAACCTTTTGCATTTTTCATTCTCCCTGATTATCACTTCCCTTTGACAATCTAATGTATGTCAATAGTAAAAGTTGCCTTTAAATCCAGCAACCGATCCATTAGTTGGATTTTATACATGATTATAACACATGTGTTTATTGAATGTGCTCTGACATGGAATTTTGATGAGGTAACTTAAGCCAATAATATTAATATGGACATCTTGCAGATTTGCAAACACTAATACTTGTCACTGGCCTGATATGTAATTTAAATTGCTCAATAGCAAGTCAGTCAAATTTATTTTAGATTCAATGCCTTAATAAATGAAAATGAATCTCTTAACCTGTGTGAATGTGCACAATTTATAGTTACCAATTGATAAAAGGTGGTACATTGAAAGACAACGCAAATCCAGACTTTATGACCTGAAAATTGTATTGTCTAGCCAAAATATTAATTCTGCATTTTCTTGTTGCAAAAAATGCAGCAATAAATTATATTTATGTATGACCTTTTAATGCGGTAATGTATTGCAAATGCTTCAGAGGAATATCATAAAATTTGATACCATGTCACATTAAGAGATATTGGGGAAGATCACCAAAAGCTTTGTCAAAGAGGGAGATTTTTAAGGGATCTATTTAAAGAATGGAAGCTTGTTAGGGAGAAAATTTCTGAGGTTGGGACCTTATTAGCTGAAGGCACGACCATCAATGGTGTGACAGTTAAAATCAGTGATGATCAGCAGCCCTGAAGTAGAGGAACATTGGTACATAAAGAGGGTTGCAGAGCTGAGGGTGATTAGAGATAGAAAGGGGTGAGACCATGGAGGTATTTGAAAACAAAGGTGTGAATTGGAAATTTAGGTGTTGCTTAACCAGGAACAAATGATCGGCAAGCATAGAATAGGGTGATGGGTGAATGAGACTTGATATAAATAAGAGCACAAAGTTTGGATAACCTGAAGTTTATGGAAGGTAGAATGTGGTATTCAGCCCGGAGTTCATTGGAGCAGTCAAGCCTTTGAGGTGGCAAAGACATGGATGAGAGTGTCTGCAGCAGATGAGATGAGGCAGGATTCCATTTAGAAGATGGTAATGAGGTGGAAGTAAGTGCCTACTGCAGATGTGTGGTCGGAAACTCATCTTGGGTCAGAAATGATACCAAGGTTGTAACTAATATGATTCAGTCTGTGACAGTTGCTGGGGAGAGGTGGTTGTGGAATGCAGTTTGTAGGAGTGGGATGGTAGTCTTTCTTTGCCTCTGAACCCATTTTCAGCTATGTTAACTCGGACCAAAGACAATTGCTTTGATCTTCCCAATATATTAATTGAAGGAAATCTTTGCTGATCCAGCATTGGATGGTGGAGAAACAGTCTGATAATTTAGAGATGGTGGTAATGAGATAGAGCTGAATGTTGTCAGCATACATGTTTAAACTGAAAACTGTTGAAAGAGTTGTGCCATTAAATCGTAAAATTACATTTCAGACATTGTATGATGTGCAGATGATTGCAAAAATTTTTTAAAGTATTGCGTAAGTGAAGAAAAAAACACCGCTAAAGGAGAAGTTGCTGATAATTAAATACAATAACCTCACCCACCTCCTAGCATGCCCACCCACACCCAGGTTTAAAAAAACGCTGGATTGAGTAAAAGTTACTATTCTATAATCATTTGATTGAGGGAGCTATCCAACTGCAGACACTTCAGCTTTTGATAACAATTGCTATAATATAACTTGGAATAACTTGTGTAAATAATATCTAGCATATCTTAATTGTGTTTGAAATTAATGCACTTAATTACTGTTGGGAGGTGTTTCTTAAATTGTGAAACATTTTCATTCTTGGACAATTCAAAGTTCTTTCTTAAAATGTAATTATTTTATGATCTGAGCTGTAGCAAAAGGTACTGTTAGCCATTTCAGAGGGGTGTTGTCCACTATTCCTCAAGTGAATAACTATGAAGACTGTGTTGCTGAGTGGGAAGATCTTCATGGGGTACGAAAGAACTATCTCTTGTGTAATGCCACATATAGTTCTTGATTTTTATTTTATTACTCTCACCATACATCCAGAACACGGTATTAAAAATCATTGAAACTATGTTCAAAATTAACCCAGGAGCACAGGAACATAACAACATTTCACAACACTTTTTGACTTGCTGCAGTAGGCAGAGGAGGTTTAAGGTTTGTGACCCACTTAACTGTCAATTTATCAGCAGTCAACAAGCCTTTCCTTCACAACTCTTGAGATGTAGTTGTTCAGAACTCCCTTCAATGCTCTGGAGGCCAACCTGTTGAGGGATTGTTGAGGCAGCACCTCATTCCACTGAGCCGAATTTAATTACATCCAGATTGTACCATGTGGAAGAATCTTCCGAGACCTCCAAAATCTCAGCAGCTGTTTCTTGCTTAATGTTTTGTCTTTTTAAAGTGTTTAAATGATTTCTGAAAATATTTTTGAAAGCCATCTAGTCCATTTTATCAGTGCAAGATGTGTCATTTTGCCTTTGAAATGGCATCTGCAGGGTGTGTGCTCATATCTGGTATTGGCAGCTCTGAAAGACATTTTAGTGAGGGCATTAAAACATGTGCAAGGAGAATCTGCTGGAAGTATGAAGAGTGGGCAGATTGTGTTGTCATCGAACAACGTTGATTTGATGACAGTGCTGCCTTGTTGCTGCTCAATGCTCCAGCTAATGCCCCCTCTTAACATAACTAGAGCTTTGAGCTCTGAAGCAGAAAAGACCACTACCCCACCTCCACACTCCCAAAATGCCTTCACCTATCAGTTCTATTTAAAGGGATCTGCCTATAATTAATAGAAATGTTTGGTGATTTCCAAAGTTGTAGAAAATTATTGATATCTTCAGGGACGGGTGTGGTATGTCTTGAAGGGCTTAAAGAATTCTGCACAAATCGCTTCTTCTCAGACACGGATGCAGCAGTTTGCATCTGTTTTGGCTTACAGCGTCTTCGGGAGAAGGAGCAGAGATATCACGGAGCAAGACATTTGTCAGGGAAAGAGTACTGAGAAAGTTATTAGTACTAAAAGCTCACAAGTCACCAGAACCTGGTGGACTTCATCCTAGGATCTTAGAAGAAATGGCTGCTGAATTGTAGGTGCATTAGTTTTAAATGTCCAAAGTTTCCTAAATTCTGGAAATATCCCATCAGATTAGGAAACACCAAACATGACTGCTCTACTCAAAAGAGACAGACGAGGAGTTTTTCAGGACCAGAAAGGCATTTCAACAGTAATAATAAACTAAGTATCCCATTAACAATCCAAATATTCCTTATTGAACAAGTTGTAGCGTTTCCAGGATTGTCACAGCAAGACTCATAATATAAAATGATGACTTCTCATCCTTTCGGTGATTTCTCATTGATTGCATTCAGTAGCGAATCCTATGGAGAAGGGTTAAATCGCTGAGAGAAGGGTCTACCTAAGTGCATGTGCTCGGATTCCAGAAGAATATCATTATTACTGTAAACTCCTAAGCCTTTTTATGTTCATGGGAAAAATCATTTGAATGTCAGTTGTTGTCAGTTCACATTTCTGCGTGTAACTCTCATTTCTGAATTTTTCCATCTTCATTAGCCTCTTGATGCTATTTTATAATTAATATATGTATGTAGAAAATATGCTGGTATTTTATGTAAATCACTTTTTCTACAAAAAAGATTGAACAAGGTCCAACAGGTGGCAGAGTAGTACTGAAATTAGGCTGTTAAAAGATTATAACAATGAAAGACTTAAAAAAAAACCTGTTCATGGGTTGTGGGCACCACTGGCTAGGCCAGCATTTATTGCCTATTCCTAATTGCCCTTGAGAAGGTGGTGGTGATTTTGAAGCCTCAAAATGGGATCATCATCAATCATAGAATCCCTACAGTGCAGATGGAGGCCGTTCAGCCCATCGAGCATGCACCAACGATAATCCCACCCAGGCCCTATCCCCATAACCCCACATTTACCCTGTTAGTCCCCTGACAAGGGATAATTTAGCATAGCCAATTCATCTAACCTGCACATCTTTGGGTGCAGGTTAGATGGGAGGAAACCGGTGCACAGTGGGAAAAAGTTTGGGGAGCACTGCTTTATTCCTTAATCCCAATATAAATGAAAGAGATTTTCTTCAATTCTGTACCCATACTAGAACCTGACCATACATCAGCACCTCTGCCTGTGCATCACCATGCCAATAATCATCATCTGATCAAATAGGTCAGCACCAAATACAGGTACCTGTTTTTGTATGACTCTGAACTCCATTAATACTAAAGTACAACATCAGTGTACAAAGTTCAAAGTGTAAACAAGCCAAACTGCAGTGAAATTGAGTCAAACTCGGATTACACAAATTCTGATTTTGCCTAAATTGTCAACCAGTCCTGCGAGTAGAATAGCAAATCTCAGAAAAATGTCTGTGATGAGCCAAAGTTCCCCATTGGTAACTCTGGATTAGCCAAACTTCTTGAAGTTTGCCATGTGATTGCACCAACCATGCAGAGCAGAGTTGAGCCACGTAAGAGTGCAAAGTCATAGCACATTGAGCAAGGCTTGGTTTGACATCGAGCTCTGCCTGTGAAAGGACATGCAAAACCTATGAGTGTGGCTGAACCTGTGAGAAGTTAAAAATGCTGTCGATCAAAGAGAAGGTCATGTTGATACAGCAATTGGAATACCGTAGTGTGGAGTGGAAAGTGGACATTGCAAAGGAGTGAGAAATTCCACCATTGAGTTTTTCCACCGTTATGAAACACAAGGCAAATATCTTGGAACAGACAAGCAGGCATTCTCTCCAGCGAGGAAGAGGACCAAAATGGCTGCCTGTCCTGAAATTGAAGAAACTCTGCTGACGTGGTTCAAGCCAGAGCAGGGAATATTCCCATCTCCTATCCAATCCTGCAGGAAAGAGAAGCTACTCTAGTAAAGAAGCTGGGTCATATGGAGTTAACCTGCAGCGACAGATGGATGGCCTGACTCGAGACAAGGCACACTAAGCGGAAAAAGATATTTTCTGGAGTTATCTAAAGCCTTGGCCTTTTACAAGGAGAGGCCATTGTAAGATGTGAATAAATTAAAGTCTTTTGCATACATTTACTGCATTGCTGTGTTTTCATTTGGCATTTGAGTATTGTTTTTGATGTAGGCTGCATTAGTAGGCATATTGGATTACATAGAGATGCATTCATGTCGGAATGGGGTCTTCTTGGCATTCATGAAGCTTCACTTAACTTAAATTTGTACGCGGATGCCCTAGGATTGACTTTGGATTTTGCTGTACTCGAATGCCATAATAAAAATAGTGCTGGAAATAGTCATCAGGCCTGACAGCATCCGTGAAGAGAGAAAAACAGAGTTAATGATTTGAGTTGAATATGACTTTTCCGGAACAGTGTATTCAGATGAGACAATTCTGTTTTTTTTTCCTCTCTCTGCAGTTACTGCCAGACCTGCGGAGGATTTCCAGCACTTTCTATTTTTATTTCAGATTTACAGCATTGAGAGTATTTCATTTTACTACAATGTCGTGCTCCTCCTGTGTGGCTGGACACACCTTTCTGAACTAATTGCAGCCATTTTTTCTCAGGACAGGCTGAGATGGTTAACCTCTCAGCCTGTAAAACGACTGTGGGACACCGACTAACCTTATCTCATGGTAGCTTGTTCCTGATGGGGAATCATTGCTGGCACACCTCTGGAGACTAGTCTAGATTAAGATGTCCAGGAACAAAGAATCAGATCTGTCAGTTGCGACATATCTTGCCAGACTGACCCCTAAGTCTGCACATAGGCATGACTATACCTTGAAAATCTTTCTGCAACGGTGATTTCACAAATTCTGAATCTTTATAACTTCAAAGGCAGCTTCCCCAACCTCTGCTGTGAAGGTGTCATTCCCTCTCATCCATTCCACACTCCTCAGATTTACTTGTGCTATGTCATTTCATCCAGGTACTGCAAGAGGTGAAATTTGAGGCAGAGGAGTATGGGGTATGAACATGTTGCAGGATCCTCCAGGCAACCTGAATTCATTCATCCTGACTGATTATGATGTAGAAAAAATTCACTTTTCTGTCTCACTTCCCACTCTTTTCAACATTATCATCTTTCTCCTGCGCTGAAGGTGGATCTTTCGAAGCAATGATCTCCTTGGGATTAAGAAGATAGAGAAGCTTTTGTTTGTTTGGAGCTTCACATGATGGCAGTGCCACAGTACTGGTTTTTGGTCACTAACCTGGTGTCAACAAACACTGCAAATTTGATGTCTGGTTTTGCTATGGGCATGGAGAGGAGTTCATTTGTAATTCTTGTGAAGGGAATTAAATTGAAATGTCTGGTTTTAGATATCTGCTTTTGAGATCCTGTACGTGTAAAACTTTAATCACCCATTCTGTAACTATTTTACACCATGTCTACTTGCTGTGTTAACTATATTACTTGGTTGTGCTCTTCACTTTCTATTCTGATGAGGTTTCTATTCGGGTGGCTGGAATGATCTTTTGGGAGCTGTAAAGGCCTGAGAAGACTCTCCACTTAAGGAAATAGTTTCAGAGCATATGAACACATGAACAGCAGCAGGCCATTCAACCCCTTGCTTGCTCAGCCATTCAACTCAGTCATGGCTGATCTCTTACCACTTCCTGTACTATCCACATATCCCTTGATATTTTTAATGTGTAGAAATCTGATCATCTCTGTTTTGAATATATCAATGATTTGAGTTTCTATAGACTTCTGCGGTGGAGAATTCCAAAGATTTGTCACCCCGAGTGAACAAATTCCTTGTCATCTCAATCTTAAATGGTCTACCTCTGAGATGTGTCTCCTAGCCAGGGGAAACATCCTTCTTGCATCTACCCTGTCGAGTTGCATAAGAATTTTGCATGCTTCGATGAGATCACCTCTCATTCTTCTGGACCCAATCTCCTCAATTTCTTCTCTGGGGACAATCCCTCCAACCCAGAGATCAGCCTGGTATCTTTTTGATGCACTTCCTCAATGGCAGTACCCCAGATGCGATTTCACCAAGGCTCTATACAATTGCAGCAAGACTTCTTTACTTTTATACACAAATCCTCTTGCAATAAAGGCCAACAGACCATTCTTGCTAATTGCTTGATACATTGGCTCCTTCATTCGACCTTGATTCCATATCTACCTCGTTCTCAGTCACACCCTCTTAACCTTGGACCAAATTCGATGACCTCTTACAAGGCGTGACAGCTTCCTGGAACAAAGAGTTAAGGTAACTTTTTCTTCCTCTGAGATGTCACATCTGCAGGGTGCAGCTGAATGACTCTGAACTGAAGTTCCTCCAGCTGTAGACACTCACTGCAGATGCGTTTCCCTTGGATCACATGGGTGTCTATTGCTCCCACATTCTGCAGCCATGACACATCACTTGCCCTGCTAACTTAGAGATTAATTATTTTACTAATTAAATTTGAATCCATATCTCTTGTCTTGCCTGTGCTTATACTTTTATTATTTCAGTAGATGTTCCATTTACCTCTCTTGAAAATCCCTAATTAAGAGAAATAGGTGGTATTCACCAGCCAAACTAATGAGCTTTACTATTCCTAAATATTATTGCTACTAATAAAACCTTACAATTAGTAAAATTACCTTTTTTTTGAAAGCTAAATGAGAGAAATACTCAAACCAATCAACAACCTGTTTTCCTGTGACATTACACTTGATATTTCTCAGAATATGGTCAGTCCACTCTGAACCACAGATTGGATTGGCTTGAATACCTCAGTTAGATGCTGCTGTCTGTCTCCTGGTCCTCCTCCTCTCTCTCATTCTTTTAGGTGCTGCTGTCTGTAGCCAGACTTTCCTCCCCTCCTCTTTTAGGTGCTGCTCTTTGTTGCTGCGTGTCTCGGGGTCCTCCTCCCCTCCCACTCTTTTGGTGTTGCTGTCTGTCTCTGAGTCCTCCACTCTCTCCTGCTCTTTGGTTTTGAAACGCTTCAGGAATTTCTGAGGAGGGGAAAGGCAATATGTGTTTTTCGTTTTTAAGATTACAAATTGCTTAACAATGAACTTGACAGTGACACAATTACATTATTGAAAAGCTAATTGGCACTGGCTAATTTAATACTTATAAACAAATTAATGAAATATTAGATAACAGGCTTCTTGATGTCTTGACTAGTTACAGAGGTAAACAGCTGTGCCGTACAAGTCAGCAAAATCCAACATTACATCCTTGGACTGATCTGAGTTGGCTGGTTTTAGCTGTATTAATCGTAAGACAAAGCAATTGATTTCAGCATCAAGTGAGTTATAGATGGACAAATTGGCTAAAGTTGTCAATACTGTCCAGTCATTTTGGGAAGCCCTGCTGGATGTGCCCATTGTGGATTATTTCAGGTTAGGTTTGGGCTCAGATCCCTCCCTCCATGGTTGAAAGATTGCCAACACTCACTCGATTGACAAAGGAAGAATTGTCAATTGGTAAGGTGATAGGCTTCCAGTTACTGCATGGCTAACATTACAGCTTTTAAGTGGTAGGGTAGGTTCCCATCAGCTGTTCCTGGATAATACCAGCACACTTGTGCTACATTTTTAAAATGTAGATCCATGCACAGGTGTTAACTCATTTAAAGTAAAAGGCACTAATATGCAAAAAAGTAACATGAATGTGTTGCTTACTCATACATGGATTTCAACAATCAAATGGTTTAGATTGTGATTTTTTTTGAAAGAAGTATTCCTGATTGTGAAAGCATTTACCTTGCACAGATTTCATGTTAAGCTCTCAACCCTTTCAAACCTTTTCCGAAATCATTAAGGTTATTTGTTCTTTCCACGGATTATAATGTGGATTCTGACTGACTTGCTGAGTATTTCCAGCATTTTTTGTTTTTGAATACTGTTTAAGTAGAACATTTTAACTGAAAAGACTGGATAATAATTTGGTGAGAAGTTAGCATGTGACATTTTTGCTAAAATCTAGTGAGCTGCTGACATTAAAATGGACTGCTAAGGAAGGTATGTGCCCTTCTGAGTTTTACATTAAATGTGATGCTTATTTGAAAATGGGGCCAATATTGTGGAAAAGATAAAGGGGTCTGCAGCCTACCATTTGAGCTGTGCGTCACAGTGGAATAGAACAAAATAATTCTGGAGATTTTGGAAAAGCTTTTTTTTTCATTTGTTGACCTCCTGGCAAAGTTCTCAAAAGTTAAGATTTGGTTTGTATGTATTATCACACATTTGTGTACGGTGATACAGTGGTTAGCACTGCTGCCTCACAGCGTCAGGGACCCGGGCACAATTCTGGCCTTGGGTGACTGTTCTCCCCATGTCTGCGTGGGTTTCCTCCGGGTGCTCCAGTTTCCTCCCACAGCCCAAAGATGTGCAGGTTGGGTGGATTGACCATGCTAAATTGCCCCTTAGTGTCCCATGTGTAGGTTTGATGGCTTAACCATGGGAAATATGTGGGATTACACGGATAGGGCAGGGGAGAGAGCCTGGGTAAGATAATTGTCGGAGAGTCAGCGCAGGCTTGTTGGGCCAAATAGAATCCCTACAGTGTAGAAGGGGCTATGATTTGGGGTTTTTTTGTGGCAATACCATTATTTTTGTTTCCTAGAGGAAGAAAACGAGCAACAAGGATTAGCTGGCAGATGATGTTTTATTACAGACCCAATTATGCTCCAAGCTGTGTATATCATCTGAAGCATTTGTACCTCAATATGTCTGAAGAACAGTGCCTCAAAGCTGTGTTTTAGTATAGCGGCTGCGACAGTTCTGCTGCAAGTCTCATGCAGATCAGCTCAAACCACTGTTCTTAATTTCTGTGTTGGAATCCTTCCAAGCGCTCACAGGAATATTGCTCATATCTGCATTCCTGTGTCCAAAGGTATATATAGCAGGTTACTGTGGCACTGTTCACAACTAGAGTCAGTCAATCTTAAACAGTCAGCAGAAACATGACTGCAGTAGATTGCTATTGCACTGCAGCATTCTCTCTAGTCCAGGGAGTCTGGAATCTACAGGTGTCACCCACATTACTATATCTTCACGGACCATGAGATATATAGCTGTATAGAATCATAGAAACCCTACAGTGCAGAAGGAGGCCATTCGGCCCATCGAGTCTGCACCGACCACAATCCCACCCAGGCCCTACCCCCACATATTTACCCACTAATCCCTCTAACCTACGCATCCCAGGACTCTAAGGGGCAATTTTTAACCTGGCCAATCAACCTAACCCGCACATCTTTGGACAATGTGACAATGAACACACAATCACATATGGTGGTACCCTTTACACAGGCCAGAGCCACTTTGGCATTCTCGGGCAATCCAGGGTGCTTACTTTATTTGAGTCATAACACAACATTGCAAGATTGGCAGCTATGAACTAATATACCCTTTGCAACTATAAGATCAGTGGGCCATTCAGCTCATCAAGTTTGGTCCACCACTTAGTAAATCATGACTGATCTGATATGATAATCCTCAACTCCACTTTCCGGCCGTATCCCCATAACCCTTGATTCCCTTACCGATTTAAAAATCTGTCCATCTTTGTCAAGATACCCTTTTCAGTGGTCTAACTTGAGTATCTGCACACTATACAAAATCACAAGCATCCCCAAGACTTTGTAAACAATGTGATACAGTCCAAAGAATTTCATCCCACGCCTTTGCTTCCTCCCTCTCTAATCCTGAACTACTGACTTGAAAGCTTTGGATCAGCCATTGTGATTTCCTTATCAGACCAACCAGCAGCTGGAAGAGCCAGGACTAGAAGAAGTCACTAGACTTCCCTTTCTTTCATGAACCCCTTCCCAACCACTTGCATGAGTGCTAGGAACCATTCCTTTGGATTCCTGGCAATGGCCTTCACCCATAATCCTACTCCCAACTAGCTAATGCATCCCACCTGGTTCGGGCAGAAGATTGACTAGGTTCATTTAGATGAAGCTCCTGAGTTTGAATCTCTCCATCTTCACCATACAAATTACCAGATTGTTTACTGTCCACCTCGTCTGCAGCTGCATGTCCTGCCAAAGAGGTAAATTTGGGGCTAAAGAATTTAAAGAATAAACAGAATCATCAAATTAACATTTGGTCAAAATGCCTTATTTGGGTATAGCTGCAGGTCAAATCTGATGTCATCCAAAGCTCTCCTTTCCCTTCAATAGATTTCTTGCTCGACAGTAAATTCAGCAATGGAGAAAAGCATTGTGAGTGACTGTGCCCCTGCTACTGATAGCAAGGACTTTGATGTTTTCAGTGCAATGGACTGGAAGGATGGAATAGCAACACTGCCAGGGAGCAATTTAAAGGTAAAATTTGAACAGTTAACATCTAATCTTCAAAATAATATTAAAATTACAGTGAACTGAATTTTTTAAGCAAATTATGAAATGATATATTTGATACAAAGTGCATGGATATATTCTCTAAGCAGAATATAACATTTTGTAGAAAGATTGCACAAATTTCTAACTGGTTGTAATTATCTTTTTTCTTCTCATCTACTGATGTGCACTGTGATTAGTTGTCACATGTCTTTGATTTGTTGGGTTGGATATTTTCTGGATTCAGAATAACCAAGTATGTGAATAGTATTAATAAAACTGATTAATCTCAAATCAATAAATTTTCTTTGGCTTCAGTTCCGAGTAAATGAGTTTGATGCTTTGGAGATCATCACCGATGAAACAGAAGTAGAAAGGATAAGGAAAGCAACTGCGACAACAACATGGAGTGTTCCAACAGCACAGGAAGGTCAGCAGAGCATCTTGGGATGCTTTTCATAGTTGGTGTGCATGTATGAACATTTTACAAGATTTTTTCAGTTGTGCTTCTAAAGTAATGTTGTTAGCTATTCTTTTACAGTATATTGATCTGTATTCTAAATATTTTAAGAGTGAATATACCTCCTTTTGTTGAATAATGTTTCATCTTTAATAAGCAATAAAGCCATGTTTCACTGATCAGTAATATCTCATGACTGGTTGCCTTGTATAGTTTATGTTGCCCAATTTGTCATAGTTTTGGATTATATTGGTGTTGTATGACAATGTAACTCGTTGATTATAGGTATGTGTATAAATTCCAATGACCTCAACTAATGATCCAGTGTTCAAATCCCTCTGTGGCAGTTGGGAATATAGGTTCAATTATTGAAATGAATTCTGGAATTGAAAAGTTAATACCTGCTATGGTGACCATGCAGCAACCAGATTGCTATCCTACCTGGTTCACTAATGTCCTTTAAGGAAGGAGACCTAGGCTGCACGGTAACACTGTGGTCAGTTAGCACTGCTGCTTCACAGCACCAGGGACCTGGGTTTGATTCCCGGGTTGGGTCGCCGTCTGTGTGGAGTTTGCATGTTCTCCCTGTGTCTGCGTGGATTTCCTCCGGGTGCTCCGGTTTCCTCCCACATTCTGAAAGACATGCTAGTTAGGTGCATTGACCCGAACAGACGTGGACTGTGGCGACTAGGAGAATTTCACAGTAACTTCATTGCAGTGTTAATGTAAGCCTTACTTGTGACTAATAAGTAAACGTTTTTACTTTAGGCCAGGATTTTCATCTCGGGTGGGGAAAAAGCAAGTCGGGCTCATTCCTGACTCTCAAAACCTGAGCCTGTCTCCAAATCCTTTCCTGACATTTTTTTGTCTCAGATGTCGTTGGAAGAGTCAGGTTTTGTGGGCCATTAGTCACATGAGCAGCCTGGGAATGGAGGGATACAAACAATTGGTCTAGTTGGACCAAGGAGCTGCACAGGCTTGGAGGGCCAAAGGGCCTATTTCCTGTGCTGTATTGTTCTTTGTGCTTTGTTCTTTATTATGCAGTTTGGGAGGAGTGCTGGAGGAATGTGGATGCAGAGGTGGACTGGTTAGAAGGCCAACTCCTAATGCAATTCTTAGACTGCCTAAACCTCACCCCTCACCCACACACACCTCTCCATGTTGCCTCCTGTTCCTTCCTTGGCCCTTGCACTCCTTGCTACCCACCCCCCCTCCCAAGTATCCTCCATAGACACTCACTCAGTATCCTCTATGGCCAGATGTCAGGATCTATTTGAAATTAGCATTAAAAAATAACTTTTAAAACCTAATAGAGCTGTCATTCAAGCACATTCCTACTCAAATGTTCATTCAGTGGCTTTCAAGTGGTTAGACTATTGTAAAAGTAAACACTGATTCACTTAATACATTAAAGTTAGATAACCTTTTAATAGTCTCTTAAAATTAGAAGTCAAACTATGAACACAGCCCATCAGTGTGATAATTAGTCCTGGAACTTTTTGAAACATATTAAAGCATTCATAATGGGCTCAGCTGTAATAACAACCCCTTGAAAATTTAAACAATGTGATCTATTGAAACTGGAAAAACAAATGGGCAGTCTTCTCAACTTTGTCCAGATTTCCTTTCAATCAAAACAGTGTAGGGGCTGTTTTTTTTCTTGAAAACTGCTGAAGCTTTGTTTTAATTTAAGAGATATCTGGGTATTTAAATCACTTCAGGTCATTACACTATTGATCGCAAGCAGTCTTTTTTCAGTTTTGAATGTATAAGATCATGTTTTCCATTGGAAAGAGTACTCTAATGCATCTCAACACTTGAACAACTGTGGATCGGTGTAGTTGGATCATTTGCATTACAATGGTATTATTTGAAGTTGTCAAAACATTTAACACTGACCTGTCAGAATGTCCCTGATTCCTCAGCAGGATTCCACCAGTGGTCACAAACTCACCAAGGTGGGTTTTCTTAGGTCTTCCAGAACCCACATCAGTGCACAAAAATAGCAGGAGGTGGAAATTCAAATTTCCTGTAGGGTGCTCAGTGGTGACTTAAACCTCGGAAGAGGTTCATGTGGGGTAAGATTCAAGGCTTCTTGGACCCATGTAAAGGCCGCACAGAAATAACATGGAGTCCTGCAAAATTGAAAGTACTGTAAAAATTCGAAGAATTTGTCATTCCTGCTTCCATCACTAGATGAAAACCTGGACTTGGAGTCCTTAACTTAGACTGCTCTACATGTGTCTCCAAACTGTCACAATTTTAACTGTCCTCTGAATCAGCTAAGGAGATCTCTCAATTTTATTCATAAAGGCAGCTCATCAACACCTTCACAAGGGCAGTTAGGGATGTACAATAAATACTGGCCTTGTCAATGATGTCCACATCTCATAAATTAATTGGAAAAAATTACTTTCCTGAAATTAAACCCAACACTTTCCTGATCTGTATGGCTGGATAAGGTATAAGCATGCATTTACCCTAATTTCATTGTCTTAATTTAAAATATATTGAGTAGTTTACCAAGAAAATCAACTTTTGAAAGAAAATAATGCCTGTATTTAAATGTTGCAGATGTTAGTTTATAAAATTTAAACTCTCTCTATTGTGACATTATTTTGTGTTCCTAAAATTAACAAACACTGTATTTAGCTCTGTCCAGAAATCCCATCCCATCAAACACCGAGGAGCCACCCAGTATGGACGGTATACTTTGCTGTGAAAACTGTGGTCATTATGGAACAACTGAGGAGTTTAGTCACGGGAGTAAATTTTGCAGTGAAAGGTGTTTGCAGCAATCAAAAGAAAAGTAAGTGCTGAACAATTTTGCGTTTTTGAAGTGATCCAGTGGACACAATAACTAACTACCTTTGGGGAACTCTGAAAGACACGAGGCATAGACAGTCTGGTGCATCAGCAGACTGATGGCAGGAGCAATTTAATATGGAGACGTTTGAGGTAATACAATTTTGGAGGAAAAGCAAGTACTGGGAATATACGCTTAATGGAAAGACAGTGGATGTATAGAGACAGTAGCACAGGATCTAGTTTTTCTCAAGATTGTGTGAACTAAATGAAACATTTAACACAACATTCTCTACAAAAATTTCATTTTTATCAGCTGTTATCAGCAGTAACACATTCGCATTAAAGAACGTAAATATGTTCTGATTAGGTGCATTGACCCGAACAGGCGCCGGACTGTGGCGACTAGGGGAATTTCACAGTAACTTCATTGAAGTGTTAATGTAAGCCTTACTTGTGACCAATAAATTAAAAAAAAGTAGATGTCAATAATGCCTTGAGACCTACATAGGCTGATCCAATAAAATCGATCAGGATCAAGACGGAGACATAAGTCCTGCCCCAATCCAATTCTGGCAGAGATATTGGCATTAATGAAAAGATGCTCTGCACCTTTGTGTTAATGCTGAGCCTAGTTCTTGTTTTACAGTTCATTGAAGTTGCACACTTGAAACAGTGTCAACGAATGAGATTGTCTTAAAACTCTCAAGGCCAGATTTTCTGGAAGAGGTGGGAAGGCCCAGTCAGGAATTTTCCCGACTTGCCAGATATGTTTCCTTTTACAAAGGTCTGCTCTCCCACCATGTTTTTGTGTTGGGAGGAGTGGGGAGAGATGAAGTCAAGGCCTGTTGCCTCCAGAGGCAGGTCCCATCTGGCAGGTTCAAATGTCCCACTCTGTTTTTCACTCACTTGTCTTAATGAATGTCAGGCAGTCAACCCCTTGACCAAACACCCCTCCCCTTCTCTTTCCACCGATGACTCTTCTTATATCCCATCCCCACCCACCACTTGTATCTTCCATAGCCATTCACCCAGTACTCACTTTGGGCAGACATTAGGATGCCTTTGAAATTGACAAGGAAAAGAATCTTGTGACAATCTGAGAGAACTATCATCAAACACCACTCTCCTTCAAAGTACCATACAAAATATTTAAATTCTCTCAAACGATCAAACTGTTGTAACACAAACATCTATTTCATTAGATGGCTAATCCTTCAGTAACCTATTAAAACTGTTAATTAAACTTTCTATTGATTAATGGTTCGTGTGCTTTTGAAACTTGGCTAAACTTTCATAATGGGCTCAGCTGTAATAACAAACTGCTGTCGCTCACAATGAAGCCTATTGAAATTTCAAAAGTAGGTGGCTATGGTTTTAAGCTCTGCAAGGTGTTAATTAATGCACTGCAGCAGCAGGTATTTTTTGTTTACTCTAATTGTAAACATTTGGGATTAAATCACTGCTCATGACATTGAGTTCATAAGCATTATCTTCTTCAGTTTTGAATGATGCATGAGAGCACTTTCTCTCCATTGTAAAGGTACTCTAATGCATCTCAGCACTTGCACAATGTCAGTGAATGTAATGGTCAGCTTGTTTCTTTCAGGACAGAGCCCTCTATTCATTTTTTGCAGTAAAGGCACATCGAGCTTACAATGTACCATTTAACAATAGACACTGACAGAACACTTGCTTTTTATTTATTTCAAAGCCTAACGACAAAATAATTCCAGGATCAGGTTGCTGTTTTGGTTCTCCCACCTTGGGACTGAGGCCCTTATCCTGCATTGAGAAAATGGCTGGAAGTGGGAATAGAGGTGGGAATCTCAGAATTGGGTTTCTCCTGACACCCTTCTGGAATCACCTGACTCAACAAAAATCTGGGCCTCAAGAAGGGAGAAAGTAATTTTATTAAATTTATGGACTTTCTACTGATATTGTTTACTCCTACTCTGCTTCAGGATATCTATTTTGAGAAAGGAACCATCTACATGCAATAATGAAGAAGTTGTAAGAGGCAATCGTAAAAGGAGACAAAAACCAGCCTCAACTGCAAAAGGAGACATTAAAGAAAATGGAGAGATGCTGAAGGATGAGGAGGAAGATATTGTACGTATTTGTTTCTTCCTTTCTGTTTTTGTCTATAACATCTTTGCTTATTGCAGAGACCAATCTCAGGAGTTTGAAGAATGAATGTACCGGATTTATAAATATTTGTCAATGTTGACTCTTTAAAGTATCTCCACCTCTCAGCATGGAATACAATGAAGATTTTCCTGAAAAAAGAACAGTAAACTGGAGGGGTGTGGCGGTTAGAGATGGGGTTGTTCCCAGTTAGCAACTCTCTAATTAATTTTCCTCAAACTGTTGAACCGTTTCTAGTTACCTGGAATCCAGTCAAACCTTCGTTGGAGCAATGTATTAAAAAAGATTGACCCTTTTTTATTGATTGGCAAAGTAGAACTTATTACAAATGGGCTCCTGAACACACAGCAGATATATTGGAAACATTAAATATTGGCCTGTAACTTCCTAACTGATAGTTAACCCAAAAAATGCACTCGAAAATCCCTCTCAGAAGGACCCAGGTAAGGATTTTTACACAATTGTCCAGAAGTGCTAACTTCCCCTGGACAATTGTGCTGGGAACCATCTGACAAAGCAGCTTAAAGTGCTAACTTCAGATGCTTCTGCTAATATCATGCTAATAGTTACTCTAAAGGAGTTGGAAGAAATAAAAGTACTTCTAGTTTCAAAGTAACTATTTTAAACACCCAGACTGAGCCCTGCATGGCATACCTCCCCACCCGATCCTGAGCCGCACAGGACTAGTAAATGCAATGAATTTGTATTCAGAATTTGTATCCAGAAACCAGATTCTGGAGGAATTTGTATGGAACAACTTGTATTATCATTATGTCAGAGCCCTGATTTTTAGCAAACTGTTCCTGTATGTGGTACGGATGAGTTGAAAGATTGGATGTCTGACCTATACTCAACTTAACTGTTGGATTTGCATTGGGCTATTTTTGGGAGCTAAAAGAGGCAATGCTGGAGGCAAACTTAACAATAATATATACCCACAAAAATTACACCGAGGTCTATCACAACTTTTGAAAACCTTTTGTCTCCTGTGTGTACCTTTTTATTGTGACCAGGTGAGGAGGGGTCAGGTGGCTTTCCTTTTTGCCCCCTCGCTTGACCATCACAGGTTTTATTTTTATTTAGAAAGGATATACTTTGCAATTCAGTGAGTACCTAACTGTTTATGCGCTGTGATCATAAAAGAACCAATAGGGCAGGCCTTCTTGAACTTAACAAAGAAGGGTATTAGTTTTATTAGATTTGAACCAATCTAAGTAAAATAATAAAGTATGCAACGACTTGCAGCGTGCGCGCACACTTCCAAGTTCAGAGACACACACATGCAGAATAGAAAGTGAGGAAGGATAGGTTGGCTAAATTGGAATCCATTTTTAATAAAAAGTAAAGCAGAATTGCTGGAAAATCTCAGCAGGTCTGGCAGCATCTGTAAGGAGAGAAAAGAGCTGACGTTTCGAGTCCAGATGACCCAAGCTTTGACAAAGGGTCATCTGGACTCGAAATGTCAGCTCTTTTCTCTTCTTACAGATGCTGCCAGACCTGCTGAGATTTTCCAGCATTTTCTCTTTTGGTTTCAGATTCCAGCATCCGCAGTAATTTGCTTTTAAAACAGAATAACTGCCTGTTTGGGTGACTTGGCTGGCTTCAGGCTAAATCAATGATCTTGATGCTTCTGTTGCAGATGACATCCATTTAAAGATGTAATTGGTTATTCTTCGGGAGATGGGTACTGTTGGGTTGGTTTCTTTTCAGAAATCTCTATCTGCAGTTGGGCATCCATGGATGATCACAGTCAGCAACTGGGACCCAAAGTTTACCAGATGGGTTGGAGAAAAGAGGGAGAGAGGGCCACACTTGGGGCTTTTTCCTGAAGCTGCGTGCCCTCCGTTCTGCTGAGAAAAAATGATCTTAAAGCATACAAAGGATTGACTTTTCACGAGACCTTCCTTCAGCTGCCATGGAGATTCAAGAGAGAATCCATGCCCATGCTTTCCAAATGTGACATGATTAGCTCATGTCTGGGACCTAACTTCACCAGCTCCCATTGTTCAATTAGTCTTACTTAATAACCTGTCTCCAACAGTTTAATACCTCAGGTGATTGCCAGAGGTACTTTACTAATGAGACAAGAGGTGAGCCCATCTTATTCGCCTGATGTCATTGTCTTTGTGTTTTGCAGATAGACTGATGGTAATTCAATTTGGGGTTAGTTGTGAGTTCAAGTCAATTTCACCTCTGTTTTAAAATGTCTGTTTTTAAAAGTTCAATTCAGATTTCCAGCTTGTGGATTAAAAATCATTATTTGGCATAAAGCTAATCTTCATGACACTTGCCTTTATAATATGGTGGAAGAGGGCTCTACAGACATCGCCTACTTTAGCTTTATTCTTAAAGCAAGTTCCCTGTGATTGGAGTTGACAGTGAACTTTACTGATTTTGTGACTAAGCATTTATCTACTCCGTTGAATGCTGCCTGAATGACAAAGGCAGTCACAGTATCCTCCCCTCCAGAATTCAGTTTTTTTGTCCATGTTTGGCCTTGGCCTTTTGTGAGGTCTGGAGCAAAGTGGTCCAGACAGAATCTAATGAGGCATTGATGAGCAGTTTATTGGTGAGTAAGTGCAATTTGGTAGCTCTATTAACAACTTATTCCATCACTTTGCTGAAAGCTGAGAGTAACACAATCATATCGAATGCTGGAAACAAAAACAGAAAATGCTGAAAATACCACTAGGTTAGGCAGCATCTGTGAAGAGTAAAACAGAGTTAACGTTTCAGGTCAATGTCGTTTCATCAGAAGTGGGAAAGTTAGAAATGTCATTGGTTCGAAGCAAGTGAAAAAGAATGAAAGGGAATTCTGTGCTAGGGTGGAAGGCAGGAGAGATTAAATCACAAAATTCTTGGGAGCTCAGGGCCTAAATTGTCTCAATTGAACAACTCAAGAAACAAAAGATGTTTCTGGAGAAGGTGTGAATGGCTGGGTGATGAACAGCTACCATGCAAAATCAGAAACCAGGAAATACAAAAGTAAAACTGAAACTAAAAAGAAAAAGGAAACAAGATAAGATAAAAATTGTGCCCTAAAGTTGTTGAACTTGGTGTTGGAACATTGCAGGAGACTAAGAGCAAAGAGGTTAGCTCGAGAGCAAGGTAGAGAATTAAAATGACAGACAAATGGAAGCTCGGGACATCTTGCAGACTGAATGGAGATGTTCTGCAATGCGGTCACACAATTTGTGTTTGGTCTCTCAACCCAGAGACAGTTATTGAAGGAGGAGATATAGCAGTAAAAGCAACTTTTGGTGGACGCCCGATGAAACACGAGAAGAGAAATAGAAAGCAATGAAGGATAATAGCAGAACTTCAAAGCGGGGGGCATTCCTGAAAAGGAAGTGGCAATGAAATAAACACTAATGCAAAATCAAAATACTACAGAGCTGGAAACCTGAAGTTAAAACATCAAATGGTGGAAATAGTCAGCAGGTCAGGTAGATCTCAAACAGTGATGAGACACAGTACAGGAAAGAGAGAATCCGATGAACTGGTGCGACGACAATAATCTCTCCCTCCATGTCAATAAAACGAAGGAGATAGTCATCGACTTCAGGAAGCATAGTGGAAGGCATGCCCCATATCTACATCAGTGGAGATGAAGTAGAATTGGTTGAGAGTGTCCAGATCACCAACAACCTGTCCTGGTCCCTCCATGCAGATGCTATAGTTATGAAAACCCATGAAAGCCTCTACTTTCTCAGGAGACTAAAGAAATTTGGCATGTCTGCTACAACTCTCACCAATTTCTACAGATGCACCATAGAAAGCATTCTTTCTGGTTGTATCACAGATTGGTATGGCTCCTGCTCTGTCGAAGACCACAAGAAACTACAAAAGATCATGAATGAAGGCCAGTCCATCACTCAAACCAATCTCCCATCCATTGTCACTGTCTACACTTCCCGCTTCCTCGGAAAAGCAGCCAGCATAACCGAGGACCCCATGCACCCCGGACATACTCTCTTCCACCACCTTCCATCGGGAAAACAACACAAAAGTCTGAGATCACTTACCGATTGACTGAAGAACAGCTTCTTCCCTGATGCCATCAGACTTTTGAATGGACCTACCTCGCATTAAGTTGATCTTTCTCTGCACCCTAGCTATGACTGTAACGCTACATTCTGCAGTCTCTCCTTTCCTTCCCTGTGTACGGTATGCTTTGTCTGTATAGCACGCAAGAAACAATACTTTTCATTGTATACTAATACATGTGACATTGCATCAAATCAACATCTAGTGGTTTTTCATCAGAATTGGAAAGTTAGAAATGTAATGAGTTTTAAACAAGTGAAAGAGAGAAGAGTGGGAAGAAAATGAAAAGGGAAATTCTCTGATAAAATAGAAGATGAAAGATTTAAATGACAGGAAAGTTGGTAGTCCAGGATTAAAGGACTTGTCAATGGGACAAATCAAGAAACAAAAGATGTGCCTTGAGGAGGTGTGAATTGCAGATGCTGAGCAGTTGCCATCTGAAAGCAGAAACAAGAGCAATGAGTGAAACTGAAAAGGAAATAAAATAGGTAGAGATTGTGGTGTGAAATTGTTGAACTCCTCCGGTTCTGAGGTTTAGGAGGCTGTAAAGCACCTCATCATTGGATGAAATGTTACTTCTCTTATGTGGAGCTTCACTGAAGCAGTGCTGGAGAGTGGGGACAGAGATGTCATCATGAGAGCAAGGTGGAGAATATAAATAACAAATGACTGGAAGCTTGGGATCACAGTTGAGGAATTAATGGAGGTATTCTACAAAGTGATCACCCAACCTGTGTTTGGTCCTCCCAGTGTGGAGCAGACCATATTTTCAACAGTCAGTACAGTATACAAAATTGAAAGAACTATATGTGTATAATGAAGGAGCGTTTGGGGCCTTGGATGATGGAGAGCGAGGAGGTAAAAGGACAGGTATTGCACCTCTCGTGCTTGCAAGGTAAGTTGCCATGAGTGGCCTTGTGGTAAACAAAAGTAAATGTACTCATCTTCAGGTTCAACTGGAGCATAAGCACAGGCCTGGACTGGGAAGCGAAATGGCCTGTTTTTGTGCTATATGTCCTATATGTATTATATAAAGGAAGGGTCCTATATGTATTATATAAAGGAAGGAAGTGTTGAGGCTGATTGAGGAATGGACCTGAGTACCCGCAGGGAGTGGTCCCTTCAGAATGCTGCAAGGGGAAGATGTGTTTGATGGTGGCAGAAATGATGGAGCAGGATCATTGAATATGGTTAGGACCTTAACTGGGCTGGGTTGGAGTTATTCTGTATTTCATAGTCAGGAAATACCTGGGTAATTTTCTACATGGTCAGATAGATGCCAGTATTGTAACTGTACTGGAGCTTTCCCAGAGATGTAGTTAGTTCTGGAGAACAGGTCTTCAGCTCTATAGCTAGGATGTTGCTGGACCTGTAGACTTTGCTGTAACCAGTGCACTTAATGTCACATGAAATAACTCAAATTGGCTGAAGACTGGCATCTGTGATGGTTGGGACCTTGAGTGGAGGCCAAAAAGCATTTTCCAGTCACCACTTCTGGCTGATGTTGGCTGTAAGTTCATTGTCATTTGCACTCATATATTTTGCGTTCACAGAGTTGCCTCTTCCCATTACTGGTTAATTTTACACCACCATTTGCAACAAGCTGTGACAGGAGCTTTGACTTACATGATCTATTGATAATGGAGTCACGTAGCTCTGCCTAGACATTCTCTTTCCATTAGTTGCCATTTTTTAGGCTGTATATAGTGACTGTCACCACACGTCCTGTCCAGGATAGGAATGATTGAGTAATTCCTCCTGGAATGTAAGTGAGTTTGATTGATTTTGAGCACGCAATTTTGTATTATGAAACCATTCTTCACTCACTGCCTTTTGCTGGATGAATAATCTTAGTGGTCTTACTCAGACTGGCATCTGTGGTGACTCCAGATCCACAATAATGCAATCAGCGCTTAATTGCCCTTTGAAATGGCTTTGCAGTCCACTTAGTTGCCAAGATGATAGCCCTTCCTCACCAGCTCCTCAAGAGTAATTGGGGATGTATAATACATGCCGGCAGATTGTTGGTGGATTTCACAAATACTCACATTGCTGCTATAGATGCTATGATTGCTTTTATTCTTTCATGGGATGTGGGTATCACTGGCAAGGCCAACACTTGTTGCTCATCTCTAATTTCCTTTGAACTGAGTGGCTTGCTAGGTGATTTTAGAGGGCAGTTAAGAGCGAACCACATTACTGTGGATCTGGAGTCACATGTAGGCCAGGCCATGGCAAATTTCCTTCCCTAAAGGGCAGTTGTGAATCAGATGGGTTTTTACAACAATATTTGTCAGGGTCACCACTACTAAGCCTAACTTTATATTGCAGATGTATTAATTAAATGCTGTGGTGGGATCCTGTATCCCCAAAACATTAGCCTTGGTTTCTGGATTGCTAGTCCAGTGGTTATCTCTATGCCACCATCTCCTCCATGTGAGAATGGATTCAAGTAAGAGCCTGTGAAAATATGGTATATGTTTAATTTTAATTGTTCAGTGCTTGGCAATGAAGCAGTACAACTTAAAATGCTGAAATAACCTGCACTTAACAAAAGAATTTAGTACAAATGTCTTGTTGAAATAAGTTGCTTTTGCTTGACCAGCCTTATCTTGGTCCCTATAGCTCTAGACAATTTCCTGTCTCCCAGAGAATTTAGCCTGTTTAGCTAAGCTCCTCGTTGCTTATCAGCCTTGCCTTCCTCCAGTCTAAACTTATTAACTGATAATCAATTAACTTTGTCCCTGATGTTCTACCAGTTACAAGACCAGAATAAGTGCTGATGATTGTAAGAGATCAGTGGTAAAACTAAAGCTACAGAGGAGGAAAAAATTATAACTGCACAAGAAAGGAATGGGGTAATATTATTCTGTCTACTGCTATCGCTCAAAATGTGTATGTCTTTATTCATGAATTAATTAATAATCTCCTCACCACCCATAAGGTGTCAGGTTCACACTTGTTACACTGGGCAATGGCTTCATGGCTACCGTTAAACTTCTGGGTGGCCATGTGATGATGTATCCTAGAGACAGATTTCATATACTGGAACAATTAGGCAATGGTTTGTATTCGACAATTTAATAGCCATGTCGAAGCTGTACCTAGCATCAGGTGAATGCCTAGAGTAAGAGAGAATTAGGTGATTGGATGTCAAGCACATAACACATCCATGTCATCCTGCAGCTCCATTTAAATGATAGAAGATCCAGAAAGCAGGCAGCACTTGACAGCAGCCACGTTGCTAGACACAATTGACTCCGATTCAGTGGCCTCCTGATAAATAAACAAAGGGGATCTAACACATGAATCTCAGTAGGCTCTAAGTGAAACACTGCAGCCATTTAACACCTTACTCCACACAGAATCATGAGCATAAATGATAAGAACCATAGCAAATGACATGCATACAACACATAATGAATTAAATAAATGTGCTGCCCTTGATTCTGACCATTGTGCTTCATATTTATATGCCATTGGTTAAAATGAAAAAAAAGAGCCCAGCCAAATGAGAATATGTGGTGGTTACATTTCAAGATTAGTCGTCATATTTTTTCTCAAATTGAGTTATATTAAGGGATTGTGTTATAAAACCAAATGAATTCACATTGGCAGATAAAGAAAAAAGGTTGACAAAAAAGCATCCGTTGAAGCTAAACAATCCAGTTGGGGATATGTCATAATTCTGGTCTACTCCAAATTGATACAGTAAGGATCTATTGTCTTGAGTGAGGCCCATTACCAAGATATTAGCAAAAAATACACACCTGGAGGAGGTATTACAGCTATACCTCAGAGATTATCTAAGGCAATCCAATGGTACTTAAGAAACAGCAAATGGAAAATGTGGAAGGTGGTTTGGGACAGCTACTTTGAAGATTATATTTGTAAGAACTAGTACTGTTGTGGAACTCCTTGGAAAGCATAATTGCAGCATTATGGCTTTTATTTTTGCTCCCAAGATCGGTGTGCGTAGCCACCTTTGGATGGGGGGGAGGAGGGAGGGTGTGAGTGCATTGAATGTTGAATGGCAGGAACTTCATTCTAGGGGGCGAGAGGACTGCTTGTAGGGGTGAAACTGAGCCAAGTCCACCACCCTCTGCTGCAAATTGGTGGTGGACATGTACTAAAACCTGAGGATATGCCTTGTTGGTCGCCTGATACACAGGCCTTTCCTGCTCTTAATAGTCTTTCTGCTAGATATATTTGGGCATCTCATCTAATCCCCTTGGCCTTCAAAAATGTAGGTGTCCAACTGTATTTCAGATGGTAGCACACTTGTCTTTGTGTTCACAACGTAGTGGGTTCCAGGCCTACTCCAGGGCTTAAGCACAAAAATCAAAGCTAGCTGTACTGTGGGGATACTGTCTTGCAGCTGAGAATTAAGGTCCTGCCTTCCCTCTCGGGTGGATATGTAAACTCCATGCAGAAAATTCAGCTTTCGGTTAACAGACTGCAACCTTAACTGCAGACGTGATTAAATATCAAGCCAACAATGCACCACATGTGTTGCCTCAGCATTGAAATATGGTGCGTCTTCCATTTCAACGTTAACTCTCTCGCCGATAACCCTAAGACACACTTTTTAATTGTTGTACCACAAAGAATGAGCTTTGCCAAACATGAATTGACTGCATGCAAAAAAGATTGGAGGAACACTGCCAAAATGCACTGCTGTCAGTTTTGGGCTTAGTTTTGCAGACAAGAGAATGTTCATGTTCTATAGTGCACTGATATTATTTTTGAATAGAATCATATTTAAATGAGCATATTGCTGCAAGGGGTGAAATGATCTTGGTAGTTCAGTCAAGTTACCGAACTGCTTTGATGTTCTGTAACCCTACATACCCAATAAATATTTAGTTTGTGATTTGAATAGAATCTCATGCGCCAATCTCAGGATATATATTGCAAATAATCCATCAATCTTTTTTTTTACTGCTCCCTATCTTGGTCCTGTTTAAATCTGTGAAATCCTAACTGCACTCTTAAAGGCAAAGAAATCCTTTCTGATGAATTTTCAGAGTCTTGGCACTTGTTTCTGAACTTCCAGATACTGACTGCCAATTATTGTATGGCAGTCGCAAGTTGACATGGGCCCTGAGTCATCAAAGTTACATTTTCTCTTTTAGCGGTCAACTTTGAGCACTCTTTCTTGCATTAACAGCACACTGCCAGAGTAGGGATGTTTGTTAATGAAGTGAACACAGTTTTATTATCAAAGATTATGGAATGGTGTAAGCCAATTTGAAATAGCTCCACTTTTTTCCCCATAAAGTGTGTCTTGTTACATGAAACCATGTTCGTGGGTCTCTGCTATTGTATACTTTCATGTTCCATAAAAACTTCAACATCGGAATGCATTTCTGATGTTTTAATTGTCAAAGGATAAATATGAATAAACATATGAGCAAATTAATGAAATTTTATTTGTTCTCTTTGGTACTCTTGATCCTTCGGTACTGTCCTAAAACATTAATAATTGAAGAATTGTGGGAAGGGGGAAGAAAAGACTTTTAAGCGTCATCCATATTGAAGTTCAAAAGAAAATACATTGATAATGGTACAAATTCCTTCTCTCTTGATTTAATATTTAACTTATTTATTAGCGCTGCAAATCATGGATATGTAATGCAGCAAATAGGATGAGGCAGAATTGCAGTCACTATTAGTGGTCAAGTCTAAAGTTGCATAGTCAATATCAAAGCTAAAGCTGTATATTCTTTAAAAGAACTATTCTCCAGTACCAAACTCTAGAGTAATTTTTTTCTTTAAAAAATAATCCGCTTTAAAGCATTTTAACTCTAACTGCTTTTTGAATTTCTACTTCTCCCACTAAAAACTCATTTTCACTGAGCCATGATCAAGACGAGCAAGAAAAAAATTAAATGTGAAGAAATTATGTTTTACTTATCATAGACTTTTAAAATTGTATTTTTAATAGTGTACCCATATATGTTATGAAGTGACTTGATTTGAAGTACAGGCAGAGAGGTTGGCAGGCAGAGCAACTGCTTGGTCTGTTGGAAGTCCTTGGGAGTTTTGAGGGCCTGACCAAATTTGTTTGATGCCAGTGAGTTGCAAGAGCTCAACCAGCGGCATCTCGCCATTTAGAATGGTGGAAAATCTGGCAACTCTGTTGTATGGTTAACATGTCAATCTATTGTTTAATGGGGGGGGAAGAAACAAACAATTGTTGGGGTGTGAGAACACGGATGGAATGGCAATAATTGGAAACTATTTGTAGCATTCTGAGTATATCTATGCTGGTTCCTTTATGAACTGCTCATATGCTGCTCTACAGTGCATGCTGCACTCAGATTTACATTAGGATGCCACATATTGCTGTAGGTAAATTCTACAACACTTTGTACTAGGCAGAGGGTCTACAATTTAGGACCATTCTATATTTTAATGTGAGTGGAGTGCATTGATACACCCATCTTATTTGGCATGACCGAGCTTGGCTGGGAGGATTGTGGCCAAATAATTGAATCTGCTTGCTTTTCTTCTGGTTTCTGAAGATTAGGGAGGGTGAGATCCTTTACTAGTGGCGTTGTCATTTAAGATTGCTGACTGCAATGATCAGTGGAAACTTCAAAACCAAGAAGAAGTGGTGTAGCACATTTCAGTGACGAGTTGAACAGAATGTCATTTATGTAATTTAGGAAGAGAAACAAGGAGAGCTGAAGGTGCTGAAAGTAACTCAGAACAACCACGTCCGAGCTCGAAGAAAAAGAAAAGGCGACTCTGGATTATTAAAGCAAAGTAAGTTGGTACCAAACAATATAATGCACAAACAGCACTCTAGTACTAATGATTAATTGGTATCCTGCTAAACCACTAGCACTTGGGATTTTTACTTTACAGTCAAATTTGATTTGGTTAGAAAAAAGCTGAAAACAGAACAAGAACTGCGTAGATGCTGAGGAAAATCTCCTCAGTTAGAAATGATTTTTACTGGGACTTGTGGGAAGTCAGTACCATAGATTTAATAATACCTAGTAATAGAGCAGTTTCACCTACTTTTCACACTATGGCCGGGGCAGGTGAGGCTCGCAGAACAGAAATCTCCGTTGGCCTCGGGTGGGATTTTATGATCTCGCCCGAGTGAGGTCGTAAAATCCTGCCCTATGTAACTTTATAGAGTGCCTTTGCTTTCTAACTGCAGCGAAAAAAAATGTTAAACTGTCAGCCAAGTAGCCTGAGTTCACTACTGAACCTTGATTGATATCCAAAGGGTATGTCACTGGAAACTCTCTTTTGGGTGATTTTAACACCCTGCCCTATATGAGAATAAAATCAGGCTGTGTATAAAATCTGAACTGCACCCAATCTTGTAAGTTGCAATTGACCCACCTTGTGTCCCAGGTTTGCTGGTATTTATCTGAGGCACTAGATGCTGCCTTGTACACTTGTTTGGGGAGTGGGTGAAAGAACAAGAGCAGTAAGGGAAGAAAATTTCCTGGTCGAACTTTCAAATGTGTCATTTCTGTTGTTAAATAACATAAATGTTCTTATGGCAGCCATTGTGTGACGTGAACCTTTATTAACTGTTTTAAAAGAGTTAGCATGTAGTTCAATTGTGAGTAATTTATTTACGTTCTGAAGAACTTGATAGAGTATGCTATGAATATCAAACCCATGTTTGCCAAACTTGTGTTCTATTCCATTCTTCTGCAGCTTTAACTTTTGGTGGTAAGAGAAAAGCCTGGAGTTGGGCATCTTATTTGGAAGAAGAAAAAGCTGTTGTGGCACCTACTAAACTTTTCAAAGAGGTTAGTTTCTGTGGATATGACTGTTAAACTGTACATCAGTGTCATCCAGAAAAATGTGTGCATGTTGTATGGTAACATTGCCCTGCATGTTTACACTGTTATGATCAGGTGAGGAGGGGTTAAATAGCTCTTCCTTGTTTGATTACAAATATTTTTGCTTGCAAATGACTGTTATGCCAGTTAAGTGAGTGCTTAACTGTTTACACAGTGTATTCCTAAGAACCAATAGGACTGGCTTTCTTGAATTTAACAAAGAAAGCCATTAATATATTATGTTTAAACTGATCAAAGTAAAGTAAAATACACACCGACTTCTGCATACATCCATATGCTCAAAGTCCGCACACGCGCGCACACTAGTTTGGTCAAATTAAAAGTTAAGAGGGTTTTGTAGTCTGCAGCTTGATAACTTGGCTGGATTTGGGCTAAATCTGGTGGTCTTGCTGCTTTAAATGGGTCGTCTTCTGTTTTCAGAATCAGAGGTTCAAAATTGCAGATGTATGATCGTTCTGTTCTTCTGGAGACAGCTGTGGAGTTGTTCTTTCTTTAAAAGCTCTTGCACATGAGCAGAGAGTCAAATAGTAGCAGACAGAGCCCAAAAGCTTGCAAGTTGCGTAGAAAGAGAGAGAGAGAGGGAGGAAGGATCTTGCTCAGTTTCTTGGCTATTTGTCCTCAGTTCTGCTGAGAAAACATGCGTAAAACACACAAAGAGTTGACTTGTCATGTAACCAACCCCTCTAACTGACCAGTAATTCAAACATGATCATGTATTTCAATTGTAACTTGATTTGGTCAGATCTGGCAGCCCCCTTCTTAGTCAGGGTCTTATTCTTTATGTGATTATGTTTGGTTTGTCTTCACCCTTCACAGTACCTGAATATTGTGCTAATAGAAAAGGAAATAATGTTCCTTCACATTCCATTGAGATCATTGCCTTTGGGTTTTTACAAACATACTAGGGGTGATTCACCCAAAAGTGCTGAATTGGTGAGAAAACTGGTCTAGATCACAACTGTTTTTTCAGTGCAACTTCAGGTCTGAATCCCCCCACTCTGTGCACTGCAGAGGTTCCAATTGCCCCTTGGGCAATGCCAGGGGCACCAGCTGGCACTGCGGGTGCCCAAGCCCGGGGGCACCACCCACCCTGCCGCCTGACCCCCTGGGGGCCCCAATTGCCCCCCCCCCCCCTCCTTCACTCTGGCGGGGTTTCCCGTGAGTCCCCTGAACGTGGGGAGCTACTGAGTGAAATACTCCTGGCGGGGTGGGAGATGCTATCGGGCCCAGCAAGTTTCGTGCCGGGCCCGATAATAACATTAAAAATACATTAAAAACAGATTAAAAACACTTGCCTCTCTTCCTATCAGTTTCCAGCACGGTCTCGACTGCACCTGTTCTCTGGCTCTGGGAGGGGCGCATGCATCGGGAACGCAAGTGCAAATCCTGTTAAATGGCCGACTTGCGCATCTCCCGATCCGACCCGCCAGAAAATGTGCGGGTCGCGATGGGGGAATCGCCCCCACCATCTCCGTCTCAATGGAGTTGAGAGTGGAATGTACATTGGGTAGCCATTTGGCTGTGATTTCAAGTCGCTTTAAGTCTGTTGTAAAAAAAATCTGTTTTTATAGTTAAATTCATATTTCTAGCCAATGTATTAGAAATCATTATTTGACTTAAAGCCCATCTTCATGACAACTCATTCTCTATCCCCAAAAAGCTTATCCTAAGATTTTGTTGGCTTCATGTCAGAGTGCATCCTGTAAAATAAACTACATCTGTGAATGCATTACAATAGAGCAGAATCAGCTCTTTTCCACCACACTAATTTATTTATGTTCTCTCATTATTGGCACATTTTCTCATTATTGGCATGTGAAAGCATAGATCTCCCTTATCTCTCAATAAAAAGGCCTTTCAGGCATTTTGGTGATTTTGGAGTAGATTAAATAATAATGGCAGCAAAATATTTAAAGCAGAACTGGGGCAGACTTGAGATGTAAGGAGCTTCACCTGGGGTAAATTCAGCAGAGCTTTCAGCATGAAATGGAAATGCATTCCATAGAAAGGTAAAAAGTGGGTGATAAACCAGTCTGTGCTGCTGTAATAGCTATGATTGAAGTTGAAATAAAGCAAGATATTCATAGACTTGACACTCAGCATTTCCAATCATTAGGGAGCGGCAGACGAGCAGACTGCTAAACCATATTGAGGAAAAGGTTCATTAAGATTTGGAAGAAGTCATATTCAAACTGTGTAATAAATTTGGTCAGACTTTACCTTGAGTATTGTGCCCATTGAGGCACAAGGAGACATTTAACCTGACGGCGAGTTGGGGGCAACGTTGTAATATGAGAAAAGGAAAAACTACAAGACCAAGTTCTTCAACCCACCACATCGTTGCCTTTTTAACTAAGCTTTTTGTCAACAAAGAACAGTACAGCACAGGAAACAGGCCCTTCGGCCCTCCAAGCCTGTGCCGCTCCTTGGTCCAACTAGACCAATCGTTTGTAACTGTTCTGATATTCTTTGGTTTGGTGTCAATTTTTGTCTGATTGTGCTCCTGGGATGTACTTTGAGATATTTCACCACTTTTGGATTGTACAATAATAGCCTGATCCCTGCTAAAGGACTACATTTTGTTTCAGTAGTCCAGAGATTTAAAAAAATATATATTTTGCACAGATAAAATACCTTTTTTTCTTAATCTTCTATTTCATTTTATTCTAGTGCCAGTCATTTCCACAGAGCAAAAATGGATTTAAAGTTGGAATGAAACTCGAAGGGGTTGACCCCGAACATCCATCCATGTACTGCGTTCTTAGTGTGGCTGAGGTCTGTCTTCAAACATCATCTATTAATAACATAGCTAAAAATAACACTGTGCATTCGGAAAACAGGTTTAAAAAAGCATTTGTTCACAGGATGTGGGTATCGCTGGCCAAACTAGAATTTATTGTCCATCCCTAATTGCCCTTGAGAAGGTGGTGGTGAGCCCTCCAACTTGAACCATGGCAGTTCATGTGGTGTGTGTACACCCAGAGTGCTGTTAGGAAGGGAGCTCCAGGATTTTGACCCAGTGACAGGGAAGGAACAGCGATTATAGTTCAAAGTCAGGATGGTGCGTGGCTTGGACGGGTATTCCCTTGTCCTTCAAGGTGGTAAAGGTTGAGAGTTTGGAAGGAAAGGAAAGTGGAGGAGATTGCAAGAAGTAACTACAAGGCCCACTTAAAAACATTTAGGATATTGCATTGCAGATCCAATCGGGTCTTGTTACATTTTGCTGCCAGTAGGTTATTTTATTTTTTAACATTGGCAGTAGAAGTTGCGAGTGATTTGTAGCACATTACAGTTTGGAAATGTAGATTCAATCTATTTCAATATTTAACATGTCCTGCTGCTTGATAAAAAATGTCAAATAATCCCTTTACAATTTTGATCTGCCATGAAAATAGAAAAAAAAATTAAAATCTAGCTAGATGGCACCAACGTATTTTCTGGAACTTTTACATTTCTGGGACCTTGTTTTCTAAGATTATTATTTTGGAGGTTAACAAGCTCTGACTTGCCACCACTCCTACTTTGCAACTGTTGAAGACTATGTTGTAGTGGTGTATCTGCAAACCTTATTTCAACTTTTGCATCATTATTAAATGTAGCAAACTGGCAAGTATTCATTTGCGATAGTGGCAAGCCTTGTGGCACGAGATTACAGTGTCCTCTTGTTGGGCTATCTGACCATTATTTAGTAATTTTGGTTAAAGGAACACTACAATATTTCCAAATGATTTTACCTATTTTATGGGATATATTGCTTCTAGCAATCTCTCTGAATGCCCAGTGTCCTTCATCATTGAGGATATTAGATGATTTTTCAACCCTAGATTTCTCCAGAGGTGTTGAATGTTCTCTGTTGCCTAATAACAAATACTTTTTTTTTCTTTAATGTGATAGATGATATTTTTTCAATTTCAGTCTTTCCATTCAGACCTCTGTAGACTACAGCTTATTGTGGCCTGGCAAATTTGAATACCATTGATATTCTTCCACACAGCAGTGGAAATGTGGAACTCTCTGCACCCTTCCACCCCCACCCACCCACAGAAATACTGTTAAAGCTAGGCCAATTGTAAACTTCAAAACTAAGATTGATAGTTTCCCATCAAAACCTATGAAGGTTTACAGAATCAAGAGTGGTGAATTAAATCAATATGTTAATCAGCCATGATCTAATGGGTAATGGAACAGTTTTGAAGGGCTGGTTGGCCTACTCTCATTCCTAACATTTATAAAATTATTGACAGCTTTTAAATTAAAACTAAATACTTTTTGATGAAACAGCAAAAGACCAATTAATACAGAAACAACTTGGTTTTTTTATGAAAATATTTTGATCATTCCTAAAAACAAAGCCACACATTATTTAAGTTGAAGTTATGACCCTACTTGCTGAAGGGAATGTGACTAGATTATTTTTGATAAGACTAAATGATGCTCATGCTTACAGGCTTAATTTATGAGGACCGGTTTCAAAAATTTGGATTATATTTCTTTTGAGTATAGAAAATTGAGCAGTGATCTAAACAAGATGTCTAAAATGGTAAAAAGATTTGATAGGGTAAATAAAGAGAAACAGCTTCCTCTGCTGGGGAAAGAATTAAAGGAGTCATCAACAGTGCTATCAAGTGGCATTTGCTTAGCAATAACTTTTCCACCAAAGCTCAGTTTGGGTTCTGGCAGAGCACTCATCTCCTGACCCCATTATAGCCTCGGTTCAAACATGGACAAAAGAGCTGGACTCCAGAGGTGAGATGAGAGTAACTGTCTTTGACATCAAGACAGCGTTTGACCAAGTGTGGCATCAAGGAACCCTAGCAAAATGGAGTCAATGGGATTTGGGGGAAAGCTCTCTCCTGGTTGGAGTCCTACTAAGCACAAAGAAAGATGGTTATGGTTGTTGGAGGTCAATCATCACAAGTCCAGAACAGCACTGTAGAAGTTCCTCAGGATAGTGTCCTAGGCCCAACTATCTTCAGCTGCTTCATCAATGACCTCCCTTTCATAATAAAGTCGGAAGTGGGGATGTTCACTGATTGCGCAATGTTTAGCAACGTTTGCGACTGAAGCAGACGTGTCTAAATGTAGCAAGACCTGGACAATATCTGGGCTAGGGGTTGATAGGCGGCAAATAACATTCGCGCCATACAAGTGCCAGGCAATTAACATCTACAAGAGTGAATCTCATGTTATGATCCCAGTTGGTGTTATAAATAGATAGGAAAATCCCAGAATGGAACACTGGCTGAAAAGACAGTAACTTTTGCTTTTCATTTAGAAAATGTGGAATCACAGGACCGCGAATTAGTTACAATAACGAGAAAATAAACATTTATTAAACATGAAAAGTTTGATCAAGTTTGATCTATTCCCACTTTATGTATATACACAAATTTTAAGGTTAATGTGGGTGACAAAGTATAACTTAGGTTTTAACTCCTTTAATTCTTTCCCCAGCAGAGGAAGCTCTTTCTCTTTATTTACCCTATCAAATCTTTTTACCATTTTAGACATCTTGTTTAGATCACTGCTCAATTTTCTATACTCAAAAGAAATATAATCCAAATTTTTTAAACCGGTCCTCATAAATTACGCCTATAAGCATGAGCATCATTTAGCACACAGTCCCTTTAAACACACAGACTGGTTGTGGTCAAACGCATGGTACTCTGAACCCAAGTGAATTTCTGTGGGCTTCTCCTCAAAATACCCCAGATGAATCTCATACCACGAGCCCCAAGTCTTACTGAGCTCCAGCATCCACATGAGTGATTTCAAATTCTGCTTTCAAAACGACATACTTTCAAATCTAGGTTTTATATTTCCTCTTCAGGATTCTTTTGTCTTCACAGTTACTTTAACTATCGATTGCCAGACTTTATTATAATGGCACCAAACTCTTGATTTACTTCTAAAGCCTGCTTTCCCACCATAAATCTGGTTACTGCAGCTGTCTCATTAACTCAGGTCACTTTATTTGCTTTTCCCTTGAATTCACGTGAACAATACCTTGTTCAACTTCTTGGTTTCTGTTCCCTTAACTTCATTCTTCCCAAGACATTCTTTCTGTTCCAATTCCTAGGTTGTCTGGACTTAATCTGGTTTTTTGGGAAGTTTGCCTTTTTTCAGCCCTCTTGTTCTTTCCAGCTTTTCTTCTGGCAGAGACGAGAAATGTTCACTCCCTGGCTTCCTATCTTCAACTGCAATATATCCAGCCAAAAAACTAAACTCAAAAAGCCTCCATACCTTAAAGGTGCTGCTGATTGCTAAGCAATAACTTTATGCATCTGCCAATGTGTTTACTTTTCATGCCGTAACCCTCTCTAAGCACAATAGAAGCACAGTTGGAACTGAGTAAATCCCCACAAATACATACACCTTTGCCAGTTTACTGTTCTTTACACAGAAACACTAAATTAAACCCACTTAAAACTGTAACTTCTAATAGTTATCGATGCCAATATACATTCCTTAAAACTGCCTTTGTTTTTCTGACACTAACCATCGCCCTTGACATTCAGTGGCATTACCACTATTAAACCACTATCAACACCTTGGAGGTTACTGTTGGACCAGAAACCAGACTAGCCATATAAATTGCTAGCCTGTTTGAATGGTACCCCATTCACAAACACTCATTCCGTCCACCACCGGCACACAATGGTAGCAGCATGTACAAACTATCAGATACACTTCAGGAACACACCAAGGCTCCATAGACAATGTCTTCTAAAACCACATCTGCTACCACCTATAAGGACAAGGGCAACAGACACATGGGAACACCACCACCTGGAAGTTCCTCTCTAAGCCACTCACCATCCTGACTTGGAAATATCGCTATTCCTTCACTGTCGCAGGATCAGAATCATGGAACTCCGTCTCTAATAGCAGTGTGAGTGTACCTACATCACACGGACTGCAGTGGTTCACCACCACCTTTTCAAGGGCAGTTGAAAATGGGCAATAAATACTGGCCTCGCCAGCGATAACCCCATCCCATGAATGATTTAAAAAAAACATTTTACAGTACTTCCTGGACATCTTCAGAAGCATCCAGAATTCTAAATTTGGGGTTTGGTGGGGGCGGGGGTTAGGGGGGTGGTTGAGGAAGATGTGGTGGTAGGCAAGTGATATAGACTGTTTTGAGCTTATTTTATAAAGAAGAAATCTCCTTGTTGCTTTCTTTAATATGATTGCTACTTTCTAAATGGACATCAATGTGGACCCTTGTATACTTGTCTTGGGAACACTGGGTGGAAATGTTGGGACTTCTGGCGCATATCATTCTACTAGTTCCAATTTATTTGCTAACGTCAATGCAAGGTTGGGTTACAGATTCAGGAAGTACCTTTACTTTCCCTTCATAGAGTTTTGCAATTTAAGATTAATTGTGTGGTAACCGGATGGACTTGGGTTCTTTCCCCCTCCTTCCATTTGATTGTACTGTTTTACAATTTAGTGTAATTTCAGTTTAAAAGAAAGGCAGTTTGATGGGTAAATTTCTGATGTACTCAATGTGAAATTTACAAATAAGATAACCTTGCAGGTGTGTGGCTACAGAATAAGGCTCCACTTTGACAAATACCCTGATTGCTATGACTTCTGGGTAAACGCTGACTCATCAGATATTCACCCTGTGGGATGGTGTGAGAAAACGGGACATAAGCTTAACCCTCCCAAAGGTAAGTTCCAAACTGATTGCAGATACATTTTAACATGGAGCAAGTTGCTATTGACCTCCTTTTAAGAATGTTGTAAAGTTAACCCTAAACAAAAAAGTTCTCTTTCAGATAAAAGCTTAGCCTGACTGTTTGTTTAATGCCCAATGAGAAATGTGCAGTGAAAGGTCTTTAATGGGTAAAATGAAACACCAATGAAGAGCAGGGAAGCATGATGAGTTGTGAGTTTCTGAGTTCCTTCATAGCTGAGTTTCAGTCTCAAGCTATGTAGCTGTTGTGAACCTACATGAACAAGGACAGAAAAAGACCACCTAGTTCAACCTGTCACACCCACAGAGTGAAACCTAGTCCATTCCATTGCACCTTCATTTTCAATTTGAGTATATTGGTGGAATACTTCATAAGTTTGTCACTAATGATCCCAATATTTTTTGCTCTTCCTTATTAATCCATAAAATAGCTTTTGTATTGTCTGGGACATTGCAGTATTTTCATGGTTGAGTCATCTATCTGAATAGATAAAAATGTCTGTATTTTAGACCACAAAAAATGTATAGACCTGTTCTCATTGCATATGCTAACAATGCCCAAGATTGCACCTAGAATTCTCACCTATGCTGTTTCAAAGCAATGAAGAGTTTGATGTTGGGAAGCCATTATCATGATTGGCTGATACTGAAATATTAAGACAAAAATAAAATACTGCTAATGCTGAAAACCTGAAATGACAACAGAAAATATAGGAAATACGCAGCAGAACTTGTGCATCCTTGGAGAGAAGACCCAGTTAATATTTCAGGTCTGGGACTGAAATGTTGGGCTGAATTTTTGTTCTTGGATCCTGATCCCAATGCCCACTCCGAATTCTGGAAGAGGTTTTTGAGGCAGCAGCCAATAAAAAGGACAGTTGTCAGGCGAACAGACAGGAGGCCCAATGAAAAGAAATACATGCAAATCTTTACTATGATGCCTTTATACAACCACTTGATTTCTCAATGCTTTACAAGCACAACCAATGAAGTACTTTTGAAATATACTGTCATCTAGTAAACATGGTAGCCAATTTGCAAACTTTCCCAAGCAGCAATGCGAGAAAGACCAATTAATCTGTTTTTTGTGCTTTGAGGGATAAATATTCCCCAAAATGCCAGGGATAATTCTTCTGTTATTCTTCAAAATGGTACCGTGGGATCTTCTACATCCACCAATCAGGCAGATGGGTCTTGGCTTAACATCTCATTTGAAAGAAAGCACCCCGAGAGTGCAACAGTCCCTCAAGTACTGCATTTGAGTGTTAGTGTTGATTTTTGTGTTCAAGTCCTGGACTGGGGCTTGAATTCTGAACCTTGTAATTTAGTGCATGTGGCTCAGTCGGTAACAATAGGAACACCTGAGTCACTGGGAGTTGTGGGTGTTGCTCCTGCAGGTGGGGAGACAGAGAGGTGGAGATGCCCTCTGAAAACTTGTCAGAGCTCCAAAATATACCGTGTTCACAGTTGCCAGGCCATCATTGCGAGGGGAATCTCTCCACAGAATGGCTTAACCCCATACCTGTGGCCCTCACAGCCCAGTGTAGTCATGCTGGACTGCTTTGCAGGATGCACCTCTGTTTGTGTGAAGAATACCCTCAACTGGCAGTCTAATTGGAATGATTGGTCCCACACAGCTGCTGACCTTGGGTTGAAAATTCAGCCTGTTGACGCATTTTCTCTCCCCAAAAAGATGCTGTCACAGCTATCGAGCATTTTCTGTTTTTATGTCTGAAATATTATGACACTGAATCATTGGCTCCGGCAATAACTATGAAGTGGGAAGGGACAGGAGGAAGACTTAAAACCAAGAAAACTGCAAGTATAGATTCTCTAGGTCCTGCCAAATTTAATAGCAGATTGTTGCTGGGCAGGTTGGGTGCTTTTTGACAGGAAGGCAGCCAGGGAATAAAGCAGAGAAAGTTTAACATTGGGGAAGTGGGGTGCAATCAGACATGGCAGGGACAGGGGTTAGGGACGGATGGTCAATTGCAGGGTTCCATCACAGAGAATGGAGGTTAACTGTTCACAGGGGTCAATATTGCACGGAGATATGTTTGGCTTGCAGTGGGAGGGTATAGCAAAATAAAGGAATTCAAACCATGCTTTTTTTGTGAAATAATGAATATGTAGAAGATTTTGTGAACAAGAATTTAGATGAATAAGTGTTTCTGCTACAACTCGTATGAGAATGGAGTGCAATTGGGAGGGGGAAGAAATTCCAATCAATTTTTCAAACTCATTAATGTTTGAAGTGGGAATAAGAGCAGTTAATCAGATTCTTGTTCTCGGAAGTGTCAGTGGTCAAGTGGAATAAATTACATATGAAAATTGGTTAAGTTGTGAGATATTGAAATTGATAGGTTTCTATGAGTGAACTGATAAATAGTTCTTGATGGAAATATTGGGAGTAAATAGTTCAATATAAATTCCCAACACCAGGAAACAAAGAAGCAAGAAATCAGGATAGGAATACCATGCAAAGAGGCCAACATGGAGAATAATTGCGTAATTTTATTTGGTTTGTTCACATGTCAAATTGAGCGATTTGAAACAACAACTACAAATCTGTTGATAAAGCATCCAGCTGATTTTAATATTTTTATTGGTATATGGAACAAAAGGGCAAGAATATGAAGGTTTGATTTTGGAGGTATCATCATAACTTAGGTCAAGTAATGCTGTTTAGTAGGATATGCAGATGTAACGTCAAAATATCAAAAGCTATGCCCTTAACAATAATGTTCTCGATGTCTGTTTTGTTGGTGATGTCTGCAATCATACCAATAAATGCCCACAAAATGATTTGTGGAAATTTTGGTAAGCATTTTCATCAGTTTGCTCAAGCCTTGGGGCCATAAAGTAGGAAGTGAACACATACCTATTATAGAAACAACATTTGGATTGAAAGTGAATCCAAGAGATGTTCCATATTTAAACTTTGTAATCTCATTACTACAACAACAAGTTCAAGGCTGTATTTATTTCAAAAGCATACCTGTAAGCTGAAAGTAATGGTAAAGCTGCAAGTTGGAATAACTTTCCATTGAATGCAGATTCCCTACTCCCCTGTGCTGGTGGTGTTATGGACACAGAGCAAATTATAAATTCCTTATATCCAACTAGTTCCATTCGCCAGACCTACAGTCATGATCGCGAGAAGCAAAGTGGATAGCTTTCAAAATAAATTGCAAAAAATAAACAAATGGGCTTAGAAAAAAAAACAATGAATTTATAATATTTGTACATTTTCCCCATTTTATAAATATATAATTATAATGTGGCTCGTGGTTATGACTGGTCATGATGCAATGGAGCTCCACCTCCACCTTTTTAGAAACAATTCTGATTTTGTTGTTCAATCTCATTGTAAATGCTGTTTCCTGTGGAGCTGATGCCTTTTTATGGTGAATAAGATCATAAGAATAGGAGCAGGTGTTGACCCTATGTCCTCTCAAGTCTGCTCAACCATTCCGTACGATTGTGGCTGATCTTCATCTCTATTTTCCCACCTGCTCCAAATCCCTTGACTTCCTGAGAAATAAAAATCTGTCCGTCCCAGCCTTGAACTTAATGAATGATGGGCATCCACAGCCCTCTGTGGTCCAGAATTCCAAAGATTCACAAGTGAATGGAAAGGGATATATGGATAGTAAATCTTTGTTTGAAATGCTTGCGCTTGTGAAGTTGACTGTTACTTTTTTCTGTTCTAGGCTACAAAGAAGATGAGTTTAACTGGCCAATATATCTGAAGATGTGCAAGGCCCAAGCTGTGCCCAAATCCCTTTTTGAAAACCAAAATACAGTAAGCATATAACATTATTCAACATAGTTGGCTTGGAAGCTGTTGTGACTTTCACGGCTGTCTGCTGTAAATATGTGGTTTCAATTTTTGCCTGTAAAGTATGTGACCATACAGTGAGGAGCACTTTTAATTTGAAGCACCCAACTCCCGATTTTAAAGGGAGGGGTTGCGGGTTTGATGTGAGTCTCACACACAGGAACTCTGAAGATATGGAGCTCTGGACAGTCTTAATAATGGGGCTTCATTATTTAATTTGATTTATTATTGTCACACGTACTGGTATACAGTGAAAAGTATTGTTTTTTGCGTGCTATACTAAGCACACCGTACATAGAGAAGGGAAGGAGAGGGTGCAGAATGTAGTGTTACAGTCATAGCTAGGGTGTAGAGAAAGATCAACTTGATACGAGGTGTGTCCGTTCAAAAGCCTGATGGCAGCGTAGCTTAACTTTCATCAGAGTCCCACCCTGGCTTATATCAGGAGTGGAAAATCGCAGGCACAAGACTGCAGTGGGGCCCGTGAGATGGGTACTCTCCAGGCCAACTTGCTAAAACTCCCTGGGATAGAAATAAGAATGGGGTTGTCGTGGGTTTTCAGTAATGAAACAAGCTATTGAATCAGAGTCGCTTTTGAAGCTAGTGATTTTATGCAGATGACAATGGCATATGAGCTGTAGGTGGTTGCCATAACTGGACCAAAATTGTGCTAGGGACATATTCAGGTCATGCATAATTTTCTTTTCAGGGCAACAGATTAATTTCAGTAAGTTGGCATAAAAGATTTTTTGTAAAAAGAAATGTAGTTTTTCTAAACGGGAAGAAAAGTCCGGAGTGATTTCCCTTAAATAGTAAAATATGCAGTATATTTATATGCACAATTAAATAATATAGTTCAAAGTAACATGTTATGATTATTCAGATATACGAACACAAAAAAGTGTTCTGGTCAGCTTCATGTTGGTACTTCCATTTGTAACTAGGGCAAGTGAGTGAACAAATATGACCAATCCAATCAGCTTCTATGCTTGCCATGTGTATGGTGCTTTTTACTGCCTGAATATCAAGAGTTTTTCTAAAAGGAAATCCTGGAGGCAGCAAAGGTGCTGATTCCTGAGTGTATGTAACTGACAGTAAATTCTTTACTCTGTTTACAGCATAGAATGTTCTGTGACACCTGACATTCTGATGCAAGTAACTTCGTTTTTACTTACCCAACCCAGCATTTTTAATTAGTTAAAAATAAAAGCTTATTGTAAGGATCACCAATGTCTATTTAATCTTGGGTTTGGTTAATGCAGTTTGGCAATTTCAGATGTGATTCTAGGGCAAAACCTCTTCAAATGAACAATTACAGTGAAACCTCAGACAGAAAGCTGAGCAGGATTGTGTGATCAGCAAGCGGGTCAAGTTATTATAAGACATTAGTAGTTTCCTAGCTGACAGTACCAGGTCTGTAAACAGTATTATCACAGTTTATAAATGATGAGTATGTTTTAAAATCCTTTCTTTTTCAGACAATTACTCCATTAGGCTTCCGAGTGGGTATGAAACTAGAAGCTATTGATAAAAAAAATCCAGAATTTATTTGTGTGGCAACGGTATCCGACATGGTAGATAATCGTTTCTTGGTGCATTTTGACAACTGGGATGAAAGTTATGACTACTGGTGAGCAGATCAGCTTTTATAATGAATTTTATATCTGCTCGGTGTAAAAATCTGAAGTCTATATTAAACTGTCCTAACCACTAGAGGGTGCTAATATGCCATTTAATATATATTTGTGCGCTTGATTGATTTGCAAGATCACAAGAAAGGTGGAAATGGAATCACAGAATTGTTACGACACAAGAGGAGGCCATTTGGCCCATTGTGTCTGCACAGGCTCTCTGAACGAGCAAATCACTTGGTGCAATTCCCTCCGTCTTCCCCCTGTAACTATGCGCGTTCTTTCTATCCAATAACAGTCTAGTTCCCTTTTCAGTGTTTCAGTTGAACTTGCCTCCACCACAAACTCAGGAAGTGCATTCCAGATCCTAACCATTCACTGTGTGAAAGAATTTCCACCTATCACTTCTTCTTTTATTAAGTCATTTAAATCTGTGTCCTCTCATTCTTGATTCTTTCATGAGTGGGAATAGTTCCTCCCTATCTACTCTTGCCCTTCTTTTCTCTAAGGAAAACAGTCTCAACTTCTCCAGTCTATCTTCATAACTGAAGTTCCTGATTTCTGGAACCATCCTGGTGACTATTTTCTGCACCCTTTCTAATGCTTTCACACCCTTCCAAGAACCTGACACATTACCTCAACTTAGGCTGAACTAGTGACTGATACAAGTTCACCTTAACTTCTGCATTTCTGTAGATTATCCATTCAGAATAAAGAAAACTTAAATTCCTTCATTCGCACTAACTGTCCTGTGAATGAGTGTACGGTTTTTGCCTTCATCTTGAAGAACATTCCATGTATTGATCATTTCTTGCTTTTCTTGGCATTTGTCCCACACAAGTTTGTCCCACTCGATCAGAGAAGACAGAGGGTAGCAGTGGAAGGGTGCGTTTCTGAATGGAGGGCTGTGACAAGTGGTGTTCCTCAGGGATCAGTGCTGGGACCTTTGCTGCTTGTAATATATATAAATGATTTGGAGGAAAATATAACTGGATTGATTAGTAAGTTTGCAGACGACACAAAGGTTGGTGGATTTGCGGATAGCGATGAGGACCATCAGAGGATACTGCAGCATATAGATCAGTTGGAGACTTGGGTGGAGAGAAGGCAGATGGAGTTTAATCCGGACAAATGAGAGATAATGCATTTTGGAAGGTCTAATACAGATAGGAAGTATACAGTAAATGGCAGAACTCTTAGGAGTAGGCAAAGGGATCTGGGTGTACAGATACACTGGTCACTGAAAGTGACAATGCAGGTGGAGAAGGTAATCAAGAAGGCATACGGCATGCTTGCCTTCATCGGCTGGGGTATTGAGTTTAAAAATTGGCAAGTCATGTTACAGCTTTATAGAATCTTAGTTAGGCCGCACTTGGAATATAATGTTCAATTCTGGTCGCCACACTACCAGAAGGATGTGGAGGCTTTGGAGAGGGCACAGAAAAGATTTACCAGGATGCCTGATATGGAGGGCATTAGCTATGAGGAGAGGTTGGAGAAACTTGGTTTGTTCTCATTGGAGCGACGGAGGTTGAGGGGCGACCTGATAGAAGTCTATAAGATTATGAGAGGCATGGACAGAGTGGATAGTCAGAAGCTTTTTCCCAGGGTGGAAGAATCAATTACTAGGGGGCATAGGTTTAAGTGCGAGGGGCAAGGTTTAAAGAAGATGTACGAGGCAGATTTTTTACACAGAGAGTAGTGGGTGCCTGGAACTCGTTGCCGGGGGAGGTAGTGGAAGTGGATACGGTAGTGACTTTTAAGAGGCGTCTTGACAAGTACGTGAATAGGATGGGAATAGAGGGATATGGTCCCCGGAAGGGTAGGGGGTTTTAGTTAAGTCGGGCAGCATGGTCGGTGCAGGCTTGGAGGGCCAAACGACCTGTTCCTGTGCTGTAATTTTCTTTGTTCTAACATAAAATGATTGGAAATCTAGTCACATGTGATTACTAAGTTTGACTATAATAATATTTAAAAGAAAAGTGCTGTTACCGTCTAGAAAAGATTACTTATTATTGCTATTTACTTTTTATCTTTCCTTTCAGTTTTTGATTAAATATAGAATTATCGCCTAATTTCCCAATTACAAATAGAGGAAGAGTTTGAGACATTAAAACAGAAAGTGCTGGAAGTACTACGCAGGTCAGGCAGCATCTGTGCAGAGAAAAAATGTTGATGTGTCAAGTTGATGACCCTTCATTAGAACATTATTTCAAATTTCCAGCACCTGCAGTATTTTGCTTTTGTATTAGTGGCGAATTCTAGACACTTGGGAGTTAATTTCAATAAGGAGTTCCCAATAACCTGACATAAATTTAGCAGATGATTAGCAGCTTGAGCCTGACCGTTATGCCTGTCCTCGGGGATTACTGCTGAACTTAGGGTGAAGCAGTCAAAAAAAACCTCTGTGGAACTTCTGCCACCTGTTGTCCATTGGCCACTCTTTGCACCCATTTTTATGCTTTAACCTGCTGGTTAGTTGCAGACCAGAAGCAGATACCTTGTGTAATCTTCTGGAAGTGCATATTCAAATACTGGGCAAGAATGCAATCAGACTCCGCTCTGCTGTGATTAGTAGTCAAATGGCCTGCTGTATGTTTATTGAAAGTATTCCGCTGGATGTCTCAGAAATATAGAATCCTAAAGTGCAGAAGAAGGCCATTCGGCCCATTGAGCTTGCACCGACAACAATCCCACCCAGGCCCTATCCCAGTAACCCCACACATTTACCCCACTAATCCCCCTGACACTAAAGGGCAATTTAGCATGACCAATCCACCTAACCTGTACAACTTTGGAATGTGGGAGGCAACCGGAACACTCAGAGGAAACCTATGCAGACACTGGGAGAACGTGCAGACTCCACACACAGTATAACCCAAGGCAGGAATTGAACCCAGGTCCCTGGCGCTCAATTCCGGCCTCAGATCATTGTCTCTGTAAAGTTTGCACTTTCTCCCCGTGTCTGCTTAGGTTTCCTCCCACAGTCCAGAGTAGTGCAGGTTAGGTCGATTGACCATGCTATGTTGCCCCTTAGTATCAGGGGGACCAGCAAGATAATAACGTGGGGTTAAGGAGAGAGGGCCTGGGTGGGATTGTTTTCGGTGCAGTCTTGGTGGGCTGAATGGCCTCCTGCACTGTAGGGATTCTGTGAAAATGAGGTGTACCAGCCTTCTGGACATCAAATACAGGGCTCACCTTGGAAGTCCATGTCTCGAGAGTTTAATTATAATTCTCTCAGTTTAAGTTAATGAGCGCTGTGCTGAATTGTTTCCTTGGCACCCCTCTCGAGAATCGGATAACCTCCGCAGCATTTTGTGATCATCTGCTATTTGGTGGTGCTTGTTATGTGTCCCTTGAGATGAAAGCACCTTCCCGTTTAGGGTCAGCACTGGCAGGCACACTCCCAAATTGATTGAAAGACTTCGATCTTCTATATCAAATGTGCATATCTAGAAAATAATATCTTGAAAATTAAATAAAGCTGCACAACTGAACAATGTAAAAGGATTTCAGTTGTGAACCATTGGAATGAAAGCTATGACAATATAAGTATAGTTGCAATCCTGACAAATAGGCTTAAATATTCTCATAACTCCCACAATGCCACATAACGTCAATGGAAGTGTGATTGAAACTGGGTTTCTGCCACACTGCTGGTAAGATTATGGTAGTGGAGTAAAATCAGTGGTTTGTATTTCCATTTATACTGATATATTATAACTTTTTTCCAGGTGTGATGCCACCAGTCCTTACATTCACCCAGTTGGATGGTGCCTGCAGCATGGGAAAACTCTTACAACACCTCCAGGTGAATGCCCTTCACACTTTGGTTGTTGTGTTATATAAAATAGATTATATGAACTTGTGAAGCTACATTCCAGCAGGGTATGCTGCCATCACTCTGGGAAATCAGCGGGTCCTGTGGGAATTTCAATCTGTGAATCTTAATGAGCTAAAACTCATGCAGGACTGATTGGCCTGTGTGACTGAGGTCACAGCATACAAAGCCCAGAATACAATCCAGAACATAAATCCATCAAATCTGAAGTAATCTCGTTTCAAGTACAAATAAAATCTTGCTATGCCACCAAAGAAAATGGCATGGGAATTGCCATGCTATTTAATAGTAATGTTTATTCTGGTTAATTAATTCATTCTTTTGTGGAATGTGGGTGTCTTTATCAAGAATAGCATTTGCTGCTCATCCCTAATTTGCCCTTGAACTGCATGGCTTCCTAGACCATTTCAGTGGCATCACTAGTTGCAAGTCAGCCACACTGCTGTGGTCCAGAGTCACACATGGGCCAGAGCAGATAAGGATGAGAGATTTCCTTCCCTAAAGGGCATTAGTGAACCAGATGGGTCTTTACAAAAGTCAATAATAGTTTTATGGTAACCGTTACTGAGACTAGTTTTCAATTTCAGGTTTTATTAATTGAATTTAAATTCCACCAGCTGGCGTAGTGAGATTTGAGCTCATGTCCCTAGAATATCAGTCTCTGGATTACTTGTCGAGTGAAAATACTACTCTGCCACCTTCTCTCCAATTGAAATATAGATTGCAGGGTGGACTGAAAAAGATGTCTATAAATGACAGTTCTGTGGCAGGGTGGATAAATTATTATATGTAGACAATCCTGCTGTTACTTTCCACATGTCCTGTTTACATGATATTGATGTTGAAGTATTGTTATTGGTGTCAGCAATGGTGATGGATGCAACAGTAGGTCAGTATTTTCTGTCAGTATATTTGGAATCCCGATAGCACGTACCTTAGTGATAGATGAATTACAAAGCATCTGAAAAAGTTAACACATATATTTTGATTAAAATTTCACTGCGTGCTAAAATGAGAAATGTTAGTTTATTCTGAAATATTTGATTATCAAACCATCGGTGTCTTGAAAAAGGCCAAGTTTTGAAATGTTATGTTAATGTACTGATTGTTCCTTTAAGGCAACACAGGGTAAGGGTCAACTGGCCTGGGTGACCAATAGGGACTGAGTGTGGAATCATCCCATGGTGTGGCAGTCGCCTAGGCAGAGACATTTGGGGAGATAGCTAATAGCCCATGAGACTGCTATACAATTCTTATTAATAAATACCTTTCATGTTCACTAATGAAGTCTGTGAAAGTGCATCTTTACATCTGGCAAGAGGATAAATTATTCTGACACGGCCTCTGGCCCGACTGCTGAGAGTATCCTGTTTTAATTGAAGTCTGAAAAAAATTTACTCAGCAGAATGTCTTTCTTTGGGTGAATAGATCCATTTGACTCCTCCGCAGAGGACTGGACACAATACATCAAGTGCCGTGGGTATTATTTCCAAGCAAAAGAAATAGGGGAGGAGGCAAAATGTAAAGCAATTCTCCTAAGCATTTGTGAAACTCAGATCTATAACATTATTTGCAGTTTTACAGCCCCAAGTATGCCTGACTCCAAATCATTTAGTGAGCTTGTGGATTTAGTGAACCCTCAATTGCAACCTCAAACATCAGTCACACTCCAGAGATTCAAATTGAATTTGAGGGTGAGAAGCCCAGGCTAATTGATCACAATTTACATTGCTAATCTGAAGCAATTATTGGAGTATTGTGATTTTGGAGCCACCCTAAACAACATGTCATGGGATATGTTAGCCTGTGTTGTGAACATCAACACAATTCAAAGCAGATTCCTTGCAGAAGTAGGCATAAATTTTAAATGAACTATGGTGATAGTGCTGGTCATGGACTGCGCTGATAAAGTTGCAGAGCACACGGAATGGTGCCGTTCACCAGTTAGGGCAAGAGCCTGCAGCCAATCGTGGTACCAAAACCTCCAAAGCAACTGCGATGTGAGAAACGATTTTAGCCACCAACAAAAAGGTACGGAATATACAATCAGTCAGCAATGCTTAAAGTGGAATGTTACAGATGTGGAGGTAACCACACGCCTGAATCTTGTCAGTTTAAAGAGGACATTTGACAAAGCAGTGCAGAGTTAAGTCAAGATCGCAGAGTAATCGATCAAACAAGATGTGACAAGTATACAATGTGGAAGAGCCTAACACCAGTAATTCTGCTGTTCACTCTCTTTAATCTAAAAATGGGTAAATTAGACCCTATTGCTGTAACTGGGAATCCTCTTAAGATGGACGTGAATACAGGAGCATCTGCCTCTGTGATGGGTGAGCATATATATCAGTAGCTAAGACAGGGAGTTCAACCATTGGACTTGAAGAGCACTTCTACCAAGTTGAAGGATTGTACAGGAGAAGCAGCAAAAATAAAAGGCACAGCAATGATACCTGTAAAATATGGACAAGTCTACACAGGTCCCAGTGGTAATTGAGATGGATGAAGGACCAAGTCTTCTCAGCCGCAATTGGCTTAAAGAAATCAAGTTGAATTGGGTTGAGATTTTTCAAATGCGGGAAGGGGGATTGCCAAACTGATAAGATATGAGAATGTCTTCTGTGAAGAATTGGGCAAAATCAAAGGGCTACAAACTAAGATTTATATGGAATCCAGAGGTGATTCCCCGATTCTTTATATCTTATGAGAGAAAGTGGATACTGAGTTAAAAAGGTTGAATGAGCTCGGCATTATCCAGCTAGTCCACACCCATAGTCCTCGTTTTGAAACCGGACCAGACCACGTGTAATTGTGGCGATTATAAGCTAACGGTTAATCACACAGCTAATCTGGATAAATATTCAATCCCACAAATTAAAGACCTGCATGCAAAGCTGGAAAGAGGTCAATCTTGCACAAAGCGGAGTATGAGTCATGTGTACCAGCAACTCGAATTTGATGATGCTTCCTGTCATGATAAACACACACAAAGGCCTATTCCAGCACACATGCCTACCTTTTGGCATATCTTTGGCATGTGCAAGACCCCAAAGAACATTGGACAGTCTGCTATATGGGGCTATCACGGGTTGTAGTATATCTTGAGGTGTTAGAGACTTCGAGGCAGGAGTTCACCCCGAGAAAGAGAAGTGCACCTTTCAAGCCGTTGAATTGACCTACCTGGAGCATCGCGTAGATGCACAAGGATTGCACCCCATGGAAGATTAAGCTCAAGGTGATCAAGGAAGCGCCTGCCCCCACAAACTGAACTCAAATAGCTTTTGGGGATGATAAATTACTATGGATGTTTTTTTTATCAAACTTATCAATTGTATTGGTCTCCTTGCATATTCTGCTAAAGAAACGTCATTGTTCGTCTTGGAAAGCTCCTCAGGAAGAAACTTTCAACAGGGTAAAGCAATTGCTGCATTCCTCAAACCTGTTAGTTCTTTAATGGGTGAAATGTACTGATATTGATCTGTGATGCCTTGCCATATGGTGTTGGTGTGGTGTTATCCCATGCGATGAAGCAATGAGGTATATGTCAAGGACATCTTAGGCCTAAAAAGACACCCAAAAATCGAGAAGGCAGGACTATCAGGAGTCTTTGGCATCAAAAAATTCCAGCTGTACATACATGGTTGAAACTTTACATTGTTTCTGACCACAAACCATTCTTGGGGCCTCTTCAAAGAGGACAAGGCTATCCTGCTGATTGCCTTGGCAAGAATTCCACAGTGGGTTGTTGACACATGCCAAAGATATGCCACCTATGACTATACTTTCATGTATCAACTCGAACACACACAATGAGTGTGGGTGCTGTTAGCCACTTACCCTTGCAAGAAAGTATCATATGTTCCAGTGCCGCAAGAAATTATGGCATTTAATTTTTTTAAGAGACATTGCCACTCTTGGTGAGATAGATCAGGAACTGGACCATTCAAGATCCACTTCTGTCCAAAGTGAGAGGTGAAATACTTAGGATGGGTAAATGAGTCAGTTTCCAAGGAAATTAAACCATTCTTTACCCACTAGAATGAATTAAATTGTCAGGGTGGCATCATACTCTGGGGAGCAAGAGTAGACATTCCTGTACCAGAAAGAGAGGTGGCTCCGAACTGAATTATACAGCATTCATTTGGGCATCTCTAAGATGAAAATTCTTGCCAGGAGTTGTGTGGTGGCCTGTTATTGATGCTGTTACCAAGAATCTAGTCAAGCACTGTAAACAGTGCCAACTGCGACAAAGGTTGCCTGCCACAGCCCCACTGCACCCTTGGGAATGGCCTGTCTGGCCATGGGTACAAGTCCGTATCGCTTGCGTTGATACATTCCTGGACAAAATATTTTTGCTCATGACTGATGCGCACTGTAAATGGATGGACATTTTTGAGGTGACGTCACCTACATTGCATGCTACCATCGAAAGGTTACACCAACGCTTTTCAGTTCATGGATTAGCTGAGGTCATAGTATCACACAATGGAACCATATTCATAAGTGCTGAGTTTCAAATCTTCACTGCTCTCAACTGCACCTTACCACCCAGCATCAAATGGACAAGCTGAGAGAACCATCCAAACTTTCAAGGCTGGCCTAAAGAAACTGTCAGGAGGAACTTCGGAGACCAAAATCTAATGCTTCCTTCTTTGTTATTGTACCACCCCACATGCAACAACAGGAGCTCCACCATCAGAACTGCTAATGAAACATCATCTCAGAAAGAGGCTGAGCCTTGTGTTTCCAAATTTGCCAGGGATAGTAGAAGTCAACCAAAATAATCAAAAAGCAAGTTATGATTCGCGTAGTACAGCACGATCATTTATGGTAAGCGAAACCGTATATGTGAGCAACTTCGATTGTGGATCAAGTTGGATTGCTGGAATTATTGTCTCCAAGACTGGACCCCTTTCATACAAGTGGATGTGGAGGGATGGATGGATTCTAAACACATGGACCACTTGAGGAGTAGAGAGACGCTCCAGCAGTCACTGTTGCCATTAGGAAATGTTTTTAAACCCATCAGCACCGAATTCGCTGATCGGCCTGTTACCATAACTGATGTATGGGGTTGCGGGGATAGGACCTGGGTGGGATTGTTGTTGATGCAAGCTCGATGGCCGGATGGCCGCTTTCTGCACTGTAAGGATTCTATGATTTTATTCAAAATGGACATTTAGATATGGAAAGTAGACACCAGGTGAATAGAAGTCTCATGGCTTATTTGGTTGGTATGTCAGGAGCAAATAAAATTAAATTAAACTTAAATAATTTTTTAAAAGCAGACATGGGAAATATTGAGAAGAGCAATAAGGCAAATGTGGTGATAAATATTTTTTTGAATATTGGAATCACAGAATTGTTTTGGTGACAAAAGAACCATTCAGCTCATTATGTCTGCACTGCTTCACCAAATGAGCATCATGACTTAGTGCCAAATTCCTGCCTTTTCCCTGTAATCCTGCACATTGTTTCTATTCAAATAATCATCTAATGCCCTCTTGATGCCTTGATTGAACCTGCCTCCACCACACTTACAGGCAGTGCATTCCAAACCCAAAACACTTGTTGTATGAAAAATATACTTCTCGTGTTGGGTTTGCTTCTCCTGCAAATCGCTTTAAATCTGTGTCCTCTCGTTCTTGATCCTACTACAAGCAGGAACAGTTTCTCCATATCTACTCAGTCCAGCCCCGTCATGGTTTTGAACATCTCTATCAAATCTCCTTAGCCATCTAAGACCCAACTTCTACAATCTATCTTCATCACTGGAGTTTCTCATCCCTGGAACCATTCTTGTAAAACTCTTCTGCACTCACTCTAATGTGTTCACATCCTTGCATTCTTTCCAATGTGTTGACATTTTTAAGAAGTATTTATTATTTTGTTGGGTTAATATGTGATATAATGCATGACATTTGAGTAGCTTCACTACATTGATGTGTAGTGCCAGTACAAGGTAAAAACTGGAGTTGTCTAGGTTTGATAATGTTGCAAGGGGTTACTTGTTGAACTGACAGATTTAAAGAAGACTCATGAACTGTTTATTTCATTGATATAGATTATCATGATCCTAAACGGTTTTCTTGGGAAAAGTACTTAGAAGAAACAAACTCTCTGCCTGCTCCTGCACGGGCATTTAAATCTGTAAGTAACTACAAAACAAATTTGTAATGTTGCTCAGACAAATTTAATATATCAAATAAACAATTTTCCTGAACGCATTGAGATATTATAAGTTAAATCTCTTTGGCCTTGCTGTATATTTTGGCCCTATAAAAATTGATTCCAAATCTAATTCCCTAGTGTTTAAGCAAGTACTTAACATACTTTACTCAATGTCTGAGACTCAGTGCAGTGTTTGATCTTTAGAAACCAAAAATTGGTCTTTTATGTCCATTTGACAGCCAGTTCAAAGTTAAAATTGTGGTTTATTGAATGTCACCTATACATCAGATTTTGAAGAGAATGCTTGTGTAAAGTAATTCCCAAACCAATTATCATTTCCCTGTGTTGTTTCAGCGACCCATGCATGGATTTCTACCAAATATGAAATTTGAGGCTGTCGATAAGCGGAATCCATTGCTAATCAGAGTAGCAACAATTGTAGACACAGATGATCATAGAGTAAAGGTGGGTTATTGTGCGTGGAATTTACCTTGAAGTAGTTGAGGCTGAAATCTACAGTTGTTTAGATGATTTGATTTGTGATTTATTAAGTGGGGGTGGTGGCGGTTATCAGTTGGTCCAATGGATAAATGAAATGAGTGATGCAGATCTGAATCATACAGATCTGCAAGGTGTAGATTCCATCCTTGTTATACGCTCAATAGAGATGGATGGGTATCCATTTGAGGTATGGTAAAATTGACCAGAGTTTCTAATCCCAATTTTGAATCCATGTCCCAGTATCTTAACACAGACTAAATGGAGACAAGATTGGGCCTAATTTTGTTTGCGGCTGAAAGCAAGTCTTTCAAAAGAATCTAATAAAGTCAACCTTGATTAAAATAATATTGGCCCATCCCAGCCCCATGCATACTGATTGCTGAAAGTGCCTTTAAAATCCTTAATAGGAACAGAGACCCACATTACCAGCCAGGTTCACATTTTAAACACATGAACATGTGAACATACAGATTGAGAGCATGAGTAGGCCAACACTGCAAAATGGGATTGCTGCTCTGTCAGGCGTATGAATCAAATGTTAAACCAGGGTCTCAGCTGTTGTCTTCAGCACGCACAATGGATCCCATGGTAATATTTGAAGATCAGGAGAGTTCTCCCAATTTCCTGGTCAGTATATATTCTTCAATTAATATGATTAGAAGCACAATTTTTGGTCATTTATTTAAGTTGCAGATTGTTTTTGCTGTATGCAAATTGTCTGCCATGTTTCCTTTTATTACAATAGTCACTGCATTTTTAAAAATACTTTAATTGACCATTAAGAACTTTGAGATGTTCTGAAGTTATTAAAGGTGCTACATAAATGCACATCTTTTTTAATAGGTGTGCTACCTTCTCTAGACTGGAGTGTACAATGAATGGCATTGCTAATCAGTGTCTAATTAGCGACATCTTTTTGTGCTGGAGGCCAAGCCCACTAGAAACTGATTTGAGAATTCTCCAATTCATTTCACACAAAGTACAATTCACAAAGGGAGTCCGTTTTCACCTGGAAGATCAAATGGCTTCTCATGATCCCAAGCCATCTCACCAACTTACCAATCTATAGTTTATTAAATATCATATGTTGAGTACATTTCCTCCTTGCATGACCTTGCTACTTGTCATTTGTCGGCATACTTCCATGTCAGCTTTGTTGATTCTAAGTTTTTGTCTATGTTTAAAATGTTAATAGGTTCCTGCACTGTGTAATTACAGTCTCATGCCACTAGGTGATGATGTGACATCTTCTTGCCACAGGTTGTTCAAAATGCTTCCTTAAAATTGCTCATTCCTCATTTTTCTAAGTCAGTAAAAGTTCTGAACTCCAAAATAAGTGTTTTTTTTAAAAAAATCCACGTTTGGAGTTATCCACTCAGTTGTCTTTTGTGTTTTTAAAGTTATCATTAGCATTGTTGCTTGCATGTCTCCAAAAAATCCACTGCTGCACTTTCCTGAAGCAACGCTGCAAGTGTTGCACGTTGAGTGTGTGCAGTGTGCACAATTTTCGTTAGCAGCATTTAAGATCCTCCAGCACAAACTGGGCCTTTTTGAACTTAATTCCATTACCCCTGCTTTGCGTTTCCCATGTGTAAGTCACGTCATCCCTGTTTTCCACCACCCCCTGGAGAAAATTGTTGCTGCCAAATTGGGGGGGGCTGGACTTCCAGATCTAGGGTCCATCCATCATTTTGGATATGCTGCGTAGTCCCCCAATTCCATGAAAATCCAGGCTAATATATCCAGTGACACAGGAGGTCCACTGGCAAATACCGAACTATTGACAGATTGTTCATTGTTTCCTGGGTAGATTTAAATTGTTGCCTTGCTACATAAATTGACTAAATTTACATAAGCATTGATTATTTAAAATATAATTATTTCAGAGTGCTAAGTGAAAAATTCAGTTACTATAATAACTGAATTTGAGTTTGACTGTAATCATCTTGTATATTTATCTAGATACATTTTGATGGCTGGAACTATGATTATGATTACTGGGTTGACGCTGACAGCCCCGATGTCCATCCTGCAGGCTGGTGTGCTAAAACCGGACACCCTCTTCAACCACCTCTCAGTAAGCACCATCTGTGAAATCCATCTTCTAGTAAAGCCCATATTTTTTCTTAAAGGATAAGTGGTAGGAGCTCAGCAAAACAACAGACCACGGCTTTCCTTTACATGCAATATCTGTTAAAGCTCACAGCTCGGGCCTCGCAGGCAATCCTTCAACATCCCCTAACCCCGATCATCATCCCAGTGTTTCTCTACACTCCAACCAATGATAGTCCAATTGTACCTCACTCTCCATGCTCTATTGACGGCCGGGGGCCATTCACGTTGTTACGTGGCTGCGGCCGCCCACCACTTAGATGTGTTCCCACCTGCCAGGCATCTGATCAGCTGTCGGGTAGGAATTTGCTGTAGATTACTTAATTGAGACCAATAGGATTGGCAGGGCATCCGCATCCCTGTTTTGTCCCTCTGCCAACATTCTCACCTGCGTCCTCACAGTAATCCCATTTCCGGGAGGCGATGGCTTAGTGGTATTATTGCTCGACTATTAATCCAGAAACCCAGATAATGTTCTGGGGACCTGGGTTCAAATCCCGCCACAGCAGATGGTGGAATTTGAATTCAATAAAAAATATCTGGAATTATGGCCTACTGATGACCATGAAACCATTGTCGATTGTCAGAAAAACCCATCTGGTTCACACATGTCCTTTAGGGAAGGAAATCTGCCATCCTTACCTGGTCTGGACTACATGTGACTCCAGAGCCACAGCAATGTGGTTGACTCTCAATGCCCCTCTGAAATGGCCTAGCAAGCCACTCAGTTGTAACTATCGCTACAAAGCCTCAACAAAGAAATGAAACCGGATGGACCACCTGGCATCGACCTAGGCACTGGAAAAGACAACGGCAAAGCAAACAGCCTTGTCGACCCTCAAAGTCCTCCTTACTAACATCTGGGAGCTAGTGCCAAAATTGGGAGTGTTGTCTCACAGACTAGTCAAGCAGCAGCCTGACATAGTCATTCTCACGGAATCATACCTTGCAGATAACACTCCAGACACCACCATTACCATCTCTGGATATGTCCTGTCCCACCGGCAGGACAGACCCAGCAGAGATGGCGGCACAGTGGTGTACAGTCGGGGGGGGAGTTGCCCTGGGAGTCCTTAGCATTGACGCTGGACCCCATGAAGTCTCATGGCTTCAAGTTCAACATGGGCAAGAAAACTTCTCACTGGTTACTACGTACCGTCCTCCTTCAGCTACTGAATCAGTATTCCTCTATGTTGAACAACACTTGGAGGAAGCACTGAGGGTGGCAAGGGCACAAAATGTGCTCTGGATGGGAGATTTCAATGTCCACCACCAAGAGGGGCTTGTCAACAGCATTATTGATAAGATGGTTGGGTCCTAAAGGCTATAACTGCTAGACTGGGTCTGCAGCAGGTGGTGAAGGACCGACAAGAGGAAATAATATACTTGACTTCATCCTTACCAATCCGCCGGCTACAGATGCATCTGTCCATGACAGTATTGATAAGAATGACCACCGCACAGTCCTTGTGGAGACGAAGTCCCGCCTTCACATTGAGAATAACCTCCATCGTGTTGTGTGGCACTATCACCACTAAATGGGACAGACTCCGAACCAATCTAGCAACTCAAGACTGGGTATCCATGAGGCGCTGTGGGCCATCAACAGCAGCGGAACTGTACTCCAGCACAATCTGCAACCTCATGGCCCAGCATATCCCCCACTCAACCATTACCATCAAGCCAGGAGATCAACCCTGGTTCAATGAAGGGTGCAGAAGGGCATACCTAAAAATGAGGTGTCGACCTGGTTGAGCTACCAAACAGGACTACTTGCATGCCAAATGGCAAAAACAGCAAGTGATAGACAGAGCTAAGCGATCCCACGACCAACAGATCAGATCGAAGCTCTGCAGACCTTCACATCCAGTCGAGAATGATGGTGGACAATTAAACTCACTGGAGGAGAAGGCTCCACAAATACCCCAATCCTCAATGAAGGAGGAGCCCAGCACATCAGTGCAAAAGATGAGGCTGAAATATTCGCAGCAATCTTCAGCCAGAAGTGCCGGGTGGATGATCCATCTCCACCTCCTCCAGTGGTCCCCTGCATCTCAGATGCCAGTCTCCAGCCAATTCGATTCACTCCACGTGATATCAAGAAACGGTTGGGGGCACTGGATACTGCAACGGCAATGGTCCCTGATTACATTCCGGCAATAGTACTGAAGACTTGTGCTCCAGAACTTGCCACTTCCCTAGCCAAGCTCTTCCAGCACAGTTACAACACTGGGATCTACCCAACAATGTAGAAAATTGCCCAGGTATGTCCCGTACGCACAAAGCAGGACAAATCCAACCCGGCCAACTACCACCCAATCAGTCTACTCTCGATCATCAGTAAAGTGATGGAAGGGATCATCAGCAGTGCTATCAAGCAACAGCTGCTCAGCAATAACCTGCTCAGTGACGCCCAGTTTGGGTTTCGCCAGGGTCTCACAGCTCCTGACCTCATTACAGCCTTGGTTCAAACATGGACAAAAGAGCTGAATTCCAGAGGTGAGGTGAGAGTGACAGCCCTTGACATCAAGGCCGCATTTGTCAGCTCAAGTATGGCATCAAGGAGCCCTAGCGAAACTGGAATCAATAGGTATTGGGGGCAAACTCGCCACTGGTTGGAGTCATACCTGCTACATAAGAAGATGGTTGTGGATGGTCAGTCATCTCAGCTGCAGGACATCTCTGCAGGAGTCCCTCAGGGTAGTGTCCTAGGCCCAACCATCTTCAACTACTTCATCAATGACCTTCCCTCCGTCATAAGGTCAGAAGTCGGGATGTTCGCCGATGATTGCACAATGTTCAGCACCATTCGCGATTCCTCAGATACTGAAGCAGTCAATGTTCAAATGCAACAAGATCTGGACAATATCCAGGCTTGGGCTGACAAGTGGCAAGTAACATTTGCACCACACACATGCCAGGCAATGACCATCACCAATAATAGACACTTTACCCACTGTCCCTTGACATTCAATGGTGTAGCCACCACTGAATCCCCCCGCTGTCAACATCCTTGGGGTTACCATTGACCAGAAACTCAACTGGACTCACTACATAAACACAGTGGCTCCAAGAGCAGGATAGAGGCTAGGAACACTGCGCGAGTAACTTATCTCCTAACTCCCCAAAGCCTATCCACCATCTACAAGGCACAAGTCAGGAGTGTGATGGAATACTCCCCATTTGCCTGGATGGGTGCAGCTCCAACAACACTCAAGGAGCTTGCCACCATCCAGGACAAAGCAACCCACTTGATTGGAGCCACATCTACAAACATTCAATCCCTCCACCTTCCCATCCCTCTGCTCAGTAGCAGCAGCATGTGCTATCTACAAGATGCATTGCAGCAATTCACCAAAGATCTTTAGACAGCACCTTCCAAACCCATGACCACTTCCGTCTAGAAGGACAAAGGCAGCAGAAAAATGGGAACACCACCACCTGCAAGTTCCCCTCCAAGCCACTCATCATCCTGACTTGGAAATATATCGCCGTTCCTTTACAGTTGCTGGGTCAATATCCTGGAATTCCCTCCTTACCAGCATTGTGGGTCACCCAAAGCACGTGGACTGCAGCGATTCAGGAAGGCGGCTTACCACCACCTTCTCAAGGACAACTAGGGATGGGCAATAAATGCTGGCCAGCCAGCGACGCCCATGTGCCATGAATGAACAAAAAATGTATCACTTGCTACCAGATAATCCTCTACCATCCATCTAGTATATTTTGTGTAAGTTTTGTGACTCATCTGGGACAAATAAAATTGCTCTGTTTATAAGACCATAAGACATAGGAGCAGAATTAGGCCCATCGAGTCTGCTCCGCCATTCAGTCATGGCTGATATTTTTCTCATCCCCACTCTCCTGCCTTTTCCCCATAACCTGATCCCCTTATTAATCAAGAACCTACCTATCTCTGTCTTAAAGACATTCAATGACCTGGCCTCCACAGCCTTCTGCGGCAAAGAGTTCCACAGATTCACCACTCTGGCTGAAGAAATTCCTTCTCCTTATGAACATATTTGTCACCTTTCAGTATGCTCAATATATACATCAATATATGCATATTCCCATATTACTAGTTTGAGATTTGATTGTTGTTGTTGTGGGATTATAAACATAATATTGTATTAGTTTTTGGCATCGTGGGCATCTTGCATCGTTATTGAAGTTGCAAATCTCCCAGATTTAGTGAAACTGGACAACCTTTGGGAATATTTGTATACTACTATTTGAAGGTCAGTAGTTAGGAATTTTAAAACTATGAACTGACAAATCATTTTGGATAATGTGTTTTTTAAAGCATATTAAATTGTGCCTTCTCACATACACATAGGGAAAATTGCAGCAAAATATTTGACTCGTAGTTAACAATGTCAAGTTAGTAGAAGTTTTTAAGTGAACCAGAAAGTTTTATCAAACACTTTTTTTTCTATTGAAATAGATCCAGGTATGTAATTTTTATAAGATTGATAATATATATCACACTTCTTGTTATGCTGCATTCTTTGTCAAACTTCAAAGAAAGGTATAAGCTGGTGTTATGGACAAGGTGAGAGAGAACTTCTAAATTCCCTGTCCCCTTTCCAGCCATCCGTAATCAGAATTTGAGAAGAAGGTGCGAGTATGTGCGCATGTTTTAGCACCCGAGTGTGTGGGGGATTTGAACAACTAAAACAGTCGGTTTTTTGAGGGTTTAAATGAAGGAAGATGGTTTATTTATTTAAGCACTCACCCAGAAATTGAACACTACGGCACCCACTCTCTCATTCATATACAAACACACTGAAGGAAAGTACAGTACACTTCTGCAAGTTATAAACAAAAGGAATTTTTTATAATTCGTGTGCTTGTCTTGTTTTGGAAGAAGTACATTGCAGGCCCAAGTGGAATTTTTCTTCATACCTGCAGTACCGTTAAGCTGAGCTCAACAACCAAAGTCAAATGCAGAAGTTTGTTTGCAGGATTTTCTTGATGAACAATATGGAGGTAATAGTAAAGTTTCTTATGGTCTTGTTACCAGGGAATTGATTAGCTGTTTAGTGGACCCAGAATGGCACAACCTGAAGATCTTATGATGTTACTGCCTTCAGATATTTCACAAGCACAGATGTTGCTTTTTTTATCTTACTAAAGTTGCCTCTTTTGTGGTCAGGACAGTCCTGTTTATTCATTACCAAATATGCACTCCATCTCCATTGTTCTTTCAGTGACCAAGTCATCATTCTCTGCCAGTGAGCTCATTGGAGCTTCCACTGATTCATCAACAGTTTGGTAACTTGCAGGAGATGAATAGTTAGTATTGTTACGTGAAATGCACAATTGTCCGTCTTTAAGGTATAGCCAGAAAGTGAATCAATTCTTGTGTTAGTACTTTGAGTACACAGACCAGATCATCTGATCCCTGTTTGCCATCTTGTCAGAGCACATTATCCATTTTAAGAGAAAAAGTAAATTCGAAGATTCCACGTTGAATAAAGTTCATATTTTCAAAGTTATGAATATGAGATGCCTTTACTGAGCATGACATGATGAAAGAAACTCTTCAGGATACAGCACACCAAAGCCACGATGATTGCTGATTGCTACATGTGTGAACATCCAATGTTTCCTTATGGAAGCCTTTTATTGATTTCTGAATGACCCAGTGTTTACCTAACAGCAATTAGATTTTAAGGCATCAAGACAGCAGACCTGGAAAATCTGGGACTAAGCAGTGAGGTAGATCTGTGACATAAAGTGGAAATGGTTAAATGAGAAGAAGTCCAATGTTAATCAATCACTGAACATTTTGAACAAGGTTTCATTTGTCCTTTCAATGAATTTTTACTTGAGGACTTGGATTAAACAAATGGAAGGAAACCATGTGGAGCATCATGCCTCAAATGTACTTGGCTAATGAGGCAGGTCTGAGACTTGAAAATAAGAACATAAGAACATAAGAAATAGGAGCAGGAGTAGGCCATCTAGCCCCTCGAGCCTGCCCCGCCATTCAATAAGATCATGGCTGATCTGACGTGGATCAGTACCACTTACCCGCCTGATTCCCATAACCCTTAATTCCCTTACCGCTCAGGAATCCATCCATCCGCGCTTTAAACATATTCAGCGAGGTAGCCTCCACCACCTCAGTGGGCAGAGAATTCCAGAGATTCACCACCCTCTGGGAGAAGAAGTTCCTCCTCAACTCTGTCTTAAACCGACCCCCCTTTATTTTGAGGCTGTGTCCTCTAGTTTTAACTTCCTTACTAAGTGGAAAGAATCTCTCCGCCTCCACCCTATCCAGCCCCCGCATTATCTTATAAGTCTCCATAAGATCCCCCCTCATCCTTCTAAACTCCAATGAGTACAAACCCAATCTCCTCAGCCTCTCCTCATAATCCAAACCCCTCATCTCCGGTATCAACCTGGTGAACCTTCTCTGCACTCCCTCCAATGCCAATATATCCTTCCTCATATAAGGGGACCAATACTGCACACAGTATTCCAGCTGCGGCCTCACCAATGCCCTGTACAGGTGCATCAAGACATCCCTGCTTTTATATTCTATCCCCCTCGCAATATAGGCCAACATCCCATTTGCCTTCTTGATCACCTGTTGTACCTGCAGACTGGGCTTTTGCGTCTCATGCACAAGGACCCCCAGGTCCCTTTGCACGGTAGCATGTTTTAATTTAATTTAATTTAAAAGATGGTTATTTGCTTCAATGCACATAACTGGAAATTGGAAATGAGAACAAACCTTCATACTCAAAGCCCAGATATCTTCCCAGCTTGCAGAGAGGATAGCCAGGTCAGCAGAAGTTCCACACCTGTAATAATACATTTGTACATTTCATAATGAGTTGTGATTTTGAAACCTGTAGTCTGTCAAACAAGGTTTCAACCATAACACCCGTGATCAAACGATGACTGTCCCCTATAAGGAAAAGATAACCAGAGCCTCTTTGCAATCAAGTATTTATCTGAGAAGGCATAAACTCTTGCAGAAGAATGTACCATCATGATTAAATCATTAAATTAAAGATAGTATCAAAGAGAAAGTGTATAATTCCACAAAGATTAGTGGTAGGTTAGAAGATTAGTAGTAAGTTAGAAGATTGGACACAAGATGAAAGCAAAGAATGGCTGAAATAGAATGGGGGGAAATTAGAGCATGTGCAAAAGTTAGCTAAAATATAAAAAGAGATAGTAAGATTTTCCTTTGGAAAATGGTAAGTGAAGCGAGCATTAGTCCTCTTGAGATGAGTCTAGGAAATTGATAATGGAAAATAAGGAAATAGTTATTTTGCATCTGTCTTCACTGCAGGGAATCCAAATAATATTCCAGAAGTAAGTATGCATCAATCGGTGAAAGGAAAGGAGAAATTTAAAACAATTGCAATCACCAGGGAAAGAGTACTGAGAAAACTATTAGAACTAAAAGCTGACAAATCCCCAGGTCATGATAGGCTTCATCCTAGGGGGGATGAAGCACCCAAGAGTCCTGTCAGATTGGAAAATAGCAAATGTAACTCTTTTATTCAAGAGAGGAGGGAGACAGAAAGCAGAAAACTACAGATCAGGTGGCTTAATATCAGTCATAGGGAGAATGCTGGAATCTACTATTAAGGAGTTTAGCGGGGTCCTTGGTAAATCTCTGTGCAATCAGGCAGCATCAACATGGTTTTGAGAAAGGGAGATTGTGTTTGACTTTTTTTTAAAGAGTTATTGAGGAAATAACAAATAATGTAAATAAAGGGGGACTTGTGGATGTGGTATACCTGGATTTCCTGAAGGCACTTGACAAGGTATTGCGTCAAAGATAACTGCACAAAAAGGAGTTCATGATGTAGGGGATAACATATTAGCATGGATTGAGGATTGGTTAGCTAACAGAAAGCAGGGATCAGCCATAAATGGGTCATGATCAGGTTGGCAAAATGTAACTAGTGGAGTTCGACTGCATCTATTTGCGATCTATATTAATGACTTGGATAATGGGACTGAATGTCTGGATGCTTAATTTGCTGATAACACAAAGATACGTCGGAAAGTAAATTGTGAAGAGGACACAAGGGGTTTGCAAAAGGATGTAGGTTAAATGAATGGACAAATATTTTGCTGATGGAGTATAATGTGGGAAAATGTGAGTTTACCTTCTTTGGCAGGAAGATCAGAAAATTAGCATATTATTTAAGTGCAAAGAGATGGCAGAACTATACGGCACAAGGGCGTCTTGCTACATGAGTCACAACAATTAGTTTACGTATACAGCAAGTGATTAGGAAGGCAAATGGAATGTTGATCTTTAATTGCAAAGCCTATGGAATTTTTAAAAATGGGATGTTTTGCTACATTTGTACAGGGCATTGCTGAGCCTACATCTAGAATACTGTGTACAGTTTTGGTGTCCTTGTTTAAGAAAGGACATAACTGCATTAGAAAAAGTGCAGAAAATGCTCACTGGACTGATTCCTAGGATGAAGACAGTGGGAGTGATCCTATGGGAAAAGGTTAGCCCTATAGCCATTGGAGTTTAGGAGAATGAGAGGTGATCTTGTTGAAACGTACAAGATCCTGAGGGGATTTGATAGGGCGGATGTTGACAGGATGTTTTCCCTAATGGGAGAGTCTAGAACTAGGGGACATGGTTTTAAAAATAAAGGGACTCCGGTTTTAAAACAAAAGGGTTGGGTCTCCCATTTAAGACAGATGGGTAAAATGTATTCCTTCCGAGAGGTTTGAGAACCTTTGAAACTCTCTTCCCAGAGAGCAGTGAATGCAGGGTCATTAAATATTTTTAAGGCTGAGTTAGATGGACTTCCTTGTCAATCAAGAGTCTAAGGGTATAGAGGACATGAGGGAAAGTGGAGTTGAGGTCACAATCAGATCTTCCACGATCTTATTGAATACCGGAGTTGGCAGGAAGGCAGAATGGCCTACTATTACTCCTAATTCATATGTTTGTATGTACACCTGACAATGGTGGTTCATAATCAGAATAAGAAGAACTTCGGTCACCCAAGATTCAACTCCTTTTCAGAAGGACTGAGGGACAATATTTTATTCTTTCTGTCCCTTGATCTTCTACTTTACCTAGCTCATTCATGGGACACACTTTTTTTGCATGGTGCATCAAATCAAATCAGTCTTTCTCTTGCTGTCACCATTTTAAAGAAATACTTACAAAATCTGAAATGTACACCATGGGGATGGATGAAAAACTGTACCAGATTCTTAAAAGGACAATATCCTGATCTTTAACATACTACCGTCTAAATTCCCAAACGGGAATCAAATGAGCAATTGGTTCATATAGAACAGGAAGATCTCAGGTCTAGTTCCCTGCCTTGTAGACACTAAATGAGTTACAAGTGCCAATGCCTCTGATTTCCAGAGGGAAAGATCAGTAGAGTTCCTGATTTTAATTTAACAATTGTATTGATGTATGTGTGTAGCATAGGAGGAAACTAAGATGTAAAATAACCTGTTTTCTCAGGAGCATGGTTCTTGATTTTCTTTTCCATGTGGAGCTTGCATTTAAAGAAGAAGAAAAGGCATAGCTAATACATGGCTAATACACTTCTCGTTACTAATTTAGTCAGAGTCTAAACTTGAAATAGCAGGATGTACTGCACTATGTAAAATGTTGATTGCTACATTGCAGATTTAAAGGTTGGATTTTTTTGATGCAAATAGGTCCACTAGACCTGGTGGAAGCTTCTGAACAAGGAGGATGTCCTACTCCAGGATGTAAAGGAATCGGACACATAAAAGGAGTGAAACATTCAGGTCATCATAGGTAAAACACCAAAGTACTTTTTAAGAAAAAAGATGAATCTGTTGTATTTTATAAATTCTGGATATGCTTTGAAATGTTCTTCTTTGTATGATATGCCAGAGACATATCACAAAATTTAGGCCAATACACCAGTGCAGTACTGAGGGAGCATTGCTACAGTTACTATCTTTCAGTTGAGATGTTAAGCCGAGGATATGTCTGCCTTCTTGGGCATGTAAGGAGTCATGAGAGTCCCTTTCGGAGTCTTACTGAGGTTCTGGACTCAAACGTAACCAAAAAAAATGACTCTGACAAATAGTGTGAAAACAATTTTATTTAAATATTGAATTACAATTATAATGATATGACGATTATAATTGTATATTTTTTAAAAAGCAAGAAAGGTAACTTTATCAAAAGGTGTGTGTGTGTTTGTGTGCGTGCACGCGCATTCAATATTCTAGTTTGGAAAATGGAAAACAAAGATGTAGGGGGCGATTTTACCATTTTGATTCGAAGTGCTGAATCTGGGCGCAATTCAGATCTGACTCGGAAACCTGTTCTCAGGCGCCCCCATACGCACTTAGCCTGAAAAGAAAATTGCGGGTCTGAATTACATTGTGGGCGGGGCTTATTGCATCTGAAACGCTGCTGCTCCGATCGGAGCCTTCAACTGCACATGCGCAGTGAAAAAAAAATTGAAAGATGCTCCCCTGTCACATCGCTCCCAGGCTGCAAAGAGTGGATAAAGTGGCCCGGGAGCGATGGCCCCCACAAAAAGCGGATAAAGCAACCCAGGAGCAAAAAGCAGGAGCGATGGCCCCCACAGATATCACCCCACCTCCACAACATAACTGTCCTCCTTATCCACCTACCCCCCCCCCCCGCCCCCCACTACCCAGACCGATTCTGACCCCCTTTCCCCCCCCATTGATCGACCGTGGAGTGGCAGTGGAACCTCCCCTACTCCCACCCCCGCACCAACCAGAACAGCATCTGGCCTTCCTACCAGAGATTGATCGGGAGTGACCCACCTCCTCCTACCCGACCCACCTCCTCCTACCCACCCCCCCAACCAGAGAATGATCTGGCCTCCCTCCTCCTCGTCCTCTCTCTCCCCGCCCCCCCCCCCCCCCCCCCCCCCCACCCCCACCACCGATCTGAGTTAGAGAGCCGTTCGAAGCTCTGAACTTACCTCTTCAGAAGTTGGAGTGCCCGAAACAGACTTTCGCCGAGCAGGTCTGTTTCGCGCCGAATCTGGATGGCCAAACGCGATGGTAAAGGGGGAAATGCCGGTAAGTTTGGGCGTCCAGTTCACTAAGTCAATTTAAATGCATGCAAATGCATTTAAATTGACGTCGCACCCGTTTCGGGCGCAGTTTTGATCGCGGCCATTTTTCTGGCCTTGGTAAATTGGGAATCTGCGCAGATCGCGCTATTCACCTCACACCCGACTTTACCAAGTTTTCACGCTTGACGATGGGTGCAACGCGATGGTAAAATCGGGCCCGTAGTCCAAATACTAGCTGTGCATGGCCAGTATGGAAAAAAAAAACAAGGTCTGGGAAAACATGTCGCTACTAATTATTATTGATTAATTAAAGCACAATCATAACTTGGGTTAAGATCAATATCTACCAAGTAAGATTTATTGCAAGATAACTTCAAATATTCATTATAGGTTTAAAATAAAGAGCAAAGCAGAAATAAAGTACAAAATTGCAAACATTTGTGGCTGCAGGCCTCAGGCCTCCAAGTAGATGTAAAAGTTTACATCAGCTTTCCACTTACACTTAGAGAAAATAGCTCCCAACGTGTTTACCTGGCCTGCTTTTGAGATTCCCAGTTTGTGATCTCTGTCTCCCCCTGCTGCAGTCTCTCATTTCTTGCCAATGTGCTAACATTGTGCAACTCAGTGAATGGTGTTTCTAATGTTCTTAATGTTTACAACCCTGATAATGTTCATTTTTTAAAATTCCATTTATGTTTATTGACAATAATAGCCTTTCTAAATGGAAATCTGAGGCTTTTATTTGAAAAGTACATGTCTTTCTCAATGATGTTACATGTGCTTCGGTTTTTGCCCATAGGGACAAAGAAGATTAGATTGAATTCTGGTAGTCTCTGAAGTATTATAAAATTGCTATTTATATTCAGTAAATATATTCTTAGTGATTGAAAGGGAACATGTAATGTGGAATAGAATGCCTGATTTGTTAACCTTGTACATTTACAAGAAATTAATACATGTTAAAGAGATAACAAAATTCAAATGAGCAATTTAGATCTTTTTGCATTTTGGAAATACTTAATGAATTAATCAAACCAGACACCGAATATTGTTTAATGAAGTAAAATTGTCCGCGCTTACTAAGACACATCGTTCACTTATTTGTACAAGTCTGTGCAGGTTCCTGAAACCATTGAAGCAACACAAAAGAACTTGGGGGATTAATTTTTGCAGCAAAAAAAACAAGTTGTATTGAGGTACAACTAGACGAACTTTTTAGCTTCACTATAAAAATAAAAAAAACAGCAATTACTCAGTCATGTTCTGTCATTTAATGTGGTAATGAACAACAGGCTAAGTAAGGACAAAAGATTTCTCATCTTAAAAGTGCAACAAAAACTGCAGGCAGCACTGAATCCATTTTTTAACAAAAGCCTTTGAAGTTTCTACCCTTACCTTTTTTGACAGCTTTAGAAAGGAAGATATTGGAAAGTTAATATTAAACTGTAAATAACTGATTATACTACTTGGCACCACAAGCATTTTCATCCCAAATCTAACAATTGCAAAATACATCCTGTTTATTATATTTTGATTTGATTTATTATTGTCACATGTATTAATATACAATGAAAAGTATTGTTTCTTGCGCGCTAAACAGACAAAACATAGGGTTCATAGAGAAGGAAATGAGGGAGTGCAGAATGAAGTGTTACAGTCATAGCTAGAATGTCGAGAAAGATCAACTTAATGCAAGGTAAATCCGTTCAAAAGTCTGACAGCAGCAGGGAAGAAGCGGTCCTTGAGTCGGTTGGTACATGACCTCAGACTTTTGTATCTTTTTCCCGGAGGAAGAAGGTGGAAGAGAGAATGTCCGGGGTGCGTGGGGTCCTTAATTATGCTGGCTGCTTTGCCGAGGCAGCAGGAAGTGTAGACAGAGTCCATGGATGGGAGGCTGGTTTGCGTGATGGATTGGGCTTCATTCACAACCTTTTGTACTTGCGGTCTTGGGCAGAGCAGGAGCCATACCAAGCTGTGATACAACCAGAAAGAATGCTTTCTATGGTGCATCTGTAAATGTTGGTGAGAGTCGTAGCTGACATGCCAAATTTCCTTAGTCTTGAGAAAGTAGAGGCCTTGGTGGGCTTTCTTAACTATAGTGTTGGCATGGGGGGACCAGGACAGGTTGTTGGTGATCTGGACACTTAAAAACTTGAAGCTCTCGACCCTTTCTACTTCGTCCCCATTGATGTAGACAGGGGCATGTTCGCCTTTACGCTTCCTGAAGTCGATGACAATCTCCTTCATTTTGTTGACATTGAGGAAGAGATTATTGTTGCCACACCAGTTCTTCAGATTCTCTATCTCATTCCTGTACTCTGTCTCGTCACTGTTTGAGATCCGACTCACTACGGTGGCGTCGGCAGCAAACTTGAAAATCACATTGGAGGAGAATTTGGCCGCATAGTCATAAGTGTATATATGTGTATGATCTTGAAGCACTGCCTTGTTTCTGCTCCTTGTTTAAGCTTTGATTGTTGGACAGATTTGATTCGGTGAGAATTCTGTTTCCATAGAGAAATGTTACAGGAGGACTGAACTTTCAGTATTGCCTGTCAAATAATCAACATTCCTCACTTATTTCGTAGTTAATAAACTGGGGAAACAATCTATTGGCAGAGGAGGGTAAAGAGGAGAGATGGGCAGTGTACTGATCATGCAAGTATCAGGATCTGCCCATCAGAACTTTCGCCACTGACATACAAGCGTGCAGAAGGAAGCCATTCGTCCCTGTTATGTCTTCTGATTTCCAAAACTCAAAATAATCAAACTTGCGACTCAAATGCTAGAATTTCCGATGTAGTTCATTTAGCTCTCTGTATGGCTGATATATTATTACCCTGCACGGGATTGTAGTGCAGCAGTGAAATGTGACATCCCAGGATAAATATTCACACAACTATTAGTTCCTAATTCTTCATGAATAATTTAATAATACAACAAGCCCACTGCACCTGTGCCAAAGATCATGGGGTCAGGGAGGTCTCGAGTTGTACTGGTGGATTCCTCTGCCACTTGGGCATGCTGAAAAATGCCTGCCAGCCCCAACAGGCTAGAAAATTAATTGCAACCTGATGTTTGTGGGGAGAGGAGCAGCTGCATACTATTTCTACCCTGTCTACGCATGCTTGGAAAGAAATAAGGGAATAATTTAACTGGCGAGTAAAGGCAGGTGGAATGTTAAAATGATGATGACCTGTATTCCAATCTCAATCTGCCCAATCCTGTTTTTAACATTGTTGGGACAGGAGACAGGCAGCCAACCTGCTTGCAAAACAGAGGTAGGCAATTTTAATATTATGCTGAGGCTGTGTGCCTCATATCTAACCACCATTTTAAATTTAGCCCTCAAGTTTTCCAGGTGTAGGGGAAAACCCATCAGCTAAAGGAAGGTTAGGATTGCTGGATCCAGGAGTTAAGTATCTTTCCGCTTACCTGCTGGAATTCAGTATAGCTACTTCGCATGTCTGATTTGATCAGGCGCCACCTCAATCCTCCTGTCCTCCAGCTTTTTAATAAATCAGATACTTGCATACAAAAAGAAAAAAACTAGAACAATGAAGTTAAGCGAAAAATACTAGAAATAAACAGCAGTTGTATTCACAAAAAGAAATGTTAAAAGTGAATTTACAGTTCTGACAAAATATTAAATGATAAAACAACAAAGTGATGAATGATCAGACGATTTAGGGAGATCGGAAGAGGGAAAACGTGGGGTTGGATTGGATGGTTGGTGAAGAATTCTATCACAGTGCTAGTAAGAATGAACTAGATGGTTGTGTTAAGACAGAACCCATGTCGATCAGCTTAAAGAATAGGAAAGGAAGTTGTATGATTCTATGTATGTACAAACCACCAAATACTGGAGCCAACGTTGCTGAAAATCTGCAATTAAAAGCATTTGTCAAGGGTAACAGGGTTGTAATATTGAACAGAGAGGTCCAGAACACCAGAATGTTTACATGTAGGAGAGTAAAATAGCTTAGCCAATAAATGTATGTCGAGAGTTCAGATTTCACCTACAGTTGCTGTGCTAACTGTGTATGTGCCAAATAACCCTTGGATTACACAGTAACAAAGAAATTTACCCAGCACTTGCTCTGCAATAACCTGCTCATGGATGCTCGGTTTGGATCCCGCCACGGTCACTCTACTCTTGACCTCATTACAACCTTGATTCAAGCATAGACAAACAGCTGAATACAGAGGTGAGGTGAGAGTGACTGCCCTTGACATCAAGGCAGCATTTGACCGAGTATGGCATAAAAAAGCCTTGGCAAAATGGGAGTCAATGGGAAACTCTCCACTAGTTGGAGTCATACCTAGCATAAAGAAATATGGTTGTGATGGTTGGAGGTCAATCATCTCAGCTCCAGGACATCACTAGGAGTGTCCTAGGCCTAACCATTTTCATCTGCTTCATCAGTGACCCCCTCTTCCATCATAAGGTCAGAAGCGGGGATGTTTGCTGATGATTGCACAATGTTCAGCACCATTCATGACTCCTCATACTGAAGCAATTCATGTGCAAATGCAGCAAGATCTAAACCTATTCAGGCTGGGGCTGACGAGGGGCAAGTGCCCCCCCCCACCCCCCCAAAAGACTGTCCACCATCTACAAGGCACAAGTCAGGAGTATGATGAAATACTCTCCACTTGGTTGACTGCAGTTCCAACAACACTAAAGAAACTCCACACCATCTAGGACAAACCAGTCCACTTGTGCTACACCTTCACAAATGTTCATTTGCTCCATCCCCATGGTAGCAGTATGTACCATCTGCAAGAACTCACCAAGTTTCCTTAGATTCCAAACCCATGACCACTACTATCTAGAAGGACAAGGGCAGTAGATGCAGGGAACATCTCCACCTGAAGGTTCCCCTCGAATCACATCCTGACTTGGAAATATATCGCCGCTCATTCACTGTCATCCTGAGGTGTAGGTACACCCTTTCTAACACCACTATATGTGTACCTACACCTTGGTCTGCAGCAGTTCAAGCAGGCAGCTCAACACAACCTTCTGAAGGGCAACTAAGGGATGGATGGCTAGGCCAGTGACGCACACGACCTGTAAAATGAATTTTTAAAAAGCAATTAGTTGAGGAAAAATAATTAAGTCAGCTGTCATTGATGGGTTTCCTTTCCAGTCATTCAAACATCTGTATATTATTGGTATATTAACATCTGGGTGTTGGTATCTATTACAGTAGAGTTTGAAATGACTATGCACGTGACATCCTCTTTAGGTGAGTGAGAGTGAAGCGTACACTCTCTGGGGGCTCTGATTTCCATTGGGACGTGAGCAGAAAACTGGTGGTTGCAGATTGGCCGCCTAGTTTAAGCTGTTCACAGAAATTGAACTTAAACATTTCTAAAAATCAGTTCTAAAAAGCTGTGGTACAGAAAGAAAACAGATGGCACTCCAGATCCTGTAATTCTGCTGGGTGAGAGGCTTTGATTAAAAATGAACTTGAAAAGTTCATATCTAAATTACATCCTCCTGATTATATTGACTCTATGGGGAGTGCCTTCAGCAGGCAATTAACTGATCTCTCAAATTAGTCAGATATAACATTAAACTGAACATAACTCACCTAGACACAACTTTGAGGGCATTAACTCCCAAGACCCATATATTTTTCAAATCTGGAGCTAATTTGTCCATTCCTGAGGATGATATTTATATTTCACAAAATAATTTAAAATAATTTTGGAATTGATTCTTTAATCCAGCTGTTTTTCTACTTTGTCCTGATCCCTAGTGCTTTGTTATTTCTCTCAGTGCAGCGTGCAATGCCTGGGAAAGCCGAAGAAATATTGTGAAATTATAAAGTTTAAGCAATTGTGTAATCTCGCTTGCCTACTTGGAATGCCCAAGTTGGCCTGGTGCATGTTTTCGATCTTTGGTTTTAAATTTATTTTTTGGATATAGATGTTGCCAGCAAGGCCCAATATTTATTATTCAATGTTTCTTTTGCAAAGATTGTGATGACCTGTCCTCTTGGACTGCTGCAGTGTTCATTTGGGTTTTAAGTTTGGGGGTGGGGTGGGAATTGGTTTCAAAACAGATCAGTGGTATGATTAAAGTGTCTCTGTAATATTGGCAACAGGCTTTGGTATTTTCAATTTTTTTTTGTTGAAAACGCAATGAGATAACATCTTCAAAGTTGTAAGAAAGCTGATGCAGAGAAGTTCCTCATGAAAATATCAAAACCTAAGGCGATGCTTTTTTTCAGCAAAAATGGTGATTAGTAAATAGGAAATTCAGCTAAAATTACAGCTAGCCCATTAAGATTTGGAGGTGAATTTTTCATCGGGGTGCCAGCGCTTAGCAGGCCTGGAAGCTGGCGTAAAATGCGCTTCTGGGCGTGTTCGGCTACTGAGCGTGATTTGATACTGGCTGGCCAATTGACGGGCTGCCAGCCTGAAACGCACACTAGGAAAGGCTCAGAGCTGCAAGGGAAGGTGGGAAGAGGGCGGGTGCTAAGAAAATGGAGAGTGTGAGCTGATGCTTCCAGTGAGCTCCCTCGGGGACTGCCACAGCAGAGAATAGTGTAGGTTAGATAGGCTTTAGATTGGTTTCACAGGTCAGCGCAGCATCGAGGACTGAAGGGCCTGTACTGCACTGTAATGTTCTATGTTCTAGATGTCTCAGGGAGCTGCAGACCTATTTAAAACAAAATTGCAATGGAAATGCTGTGCTAAGAGTGTCTAGGCACATATTGAAACACAAACCTCAGTCCCCAAGCACCTTGTTTAATTTTATTTCAGCCCGGACAGACCATCCCATTCTGGATCAAGATTGCAGCTAAAATGTAAACGCCACTTGGCCAGTAGGCCCACCTGTCAACTGTAAAAGCAGAAGGGCCATGTAAAATTGCATTCAGTTGGGCCCTTAATGGGCTAAATTGTTTCCTTAATTATCAGTGGGCGAGATTCTGACTCTTGTACACACCTGCCGACTGAAATATTGTGCAAATGCAGAATGACGTCAGGACACATGCAACATCTTTTCAGTGATTTCACATGTTTCCAGGTCAGGCACGTGCCCACTCAATTAAGCAAGGTAAAATTTTGACCTAGGTTTAATATATCCAGACTGATTTCATGTTGTACCTTTTATATGATAAAAATTATTTGTCCTGCCAACTTAGACTTAATTTAAAACCAAGTCACAAAGGTAAAAGACAATGTTCTAACTCATTGTGCCACCAATTCCATTGAAATGGATCTTCATGGAGGTTAAGTTGCATGCAGAACATAATTTGGAGATAGATTTTTTTTTGAAAGCAACTTTGAAAGATGTTGACAGAGGAAAGGGAGTTGCTGTTCATTCAACCAGCTGTAAGAAATGTTCTTTCTTCTGCAGTGCATTAGGTTGTCCATACTCTCAGATCAACCTGAACAGAGAAAATGTGCTGCAGGATCGTGTGAGTGGCGAGGTACCGGTCTCTGCTCCTGGTGTACTGAAGAGCAAGCGAGTGGAGATAGATGCAGTAGAAATAACCTCCAGTTTGTCGAACATCACCTCTCAAGGGTCTGAGATTTTATTTCAACATTGTTTTGCAGTTGAATGTGACATTTCAGTTCTTTTTATTGTTATCTTAGTTGATTGAATTCTGATTCTCAGATGAATACCGAATATGCTGGTATTTGAAGCCTTTGGTATATGCAGAATTGCCTTGAGGATAATACATCATGGGATTGAATACATTTGGCCTTCAAACAGTTGCTGTTACCTTTTTTATATTTTTCATGTTCTGCAGATTTATGTTTGCTTATCCTTTAATTCTACCATTCATTTCCATCTCCCAATTTTCTCATTTCAGTAATGTTTTCATTGATATTTAAGTTTTTCTTTTTGATAAAATTATGGCATATGTCCTACTTCACTATTAATGACTTTAAATAGCATGATTCTATTTAGACAAATGGAAATATTCAACAAATATCAACCTTAAGAGTTTGCCTTTCCCTTAGCCCGGGAATTTTTCTAGTTTTTGCCTCTCCCAGCATACATGACTGGAAGGGAAGAGAAGATTGGTTGAAAGGGTAGAGCCATGATGTGCTTGGTATCTTGTGTGTGGGACAGGCTTTTCCTGCACATCATTTTCATATGTTTATTTGTTCATATATGTCCATCTGGAGTAGCTCACAGCAAGAACTTCCAATCTAGCTGCTTTCACGTCCTCATTCCCTTCATAGCAAAGTTCCCACTGGGAAATCCTATACAAAATAGCAATTTGAATTGAATGGCTTAAAATTAATAGTAAACTTCCTGATTGACTAGGATGATCAAATAGAAGAGGCAAGATAAAGCCAAACTTCAGTAGCTGTAGCTGCATATGGAATGGTTTCAATGTGATATCCACCTCGGAGAGTTTTCTGTAGCACCTGCCACCACTTGTAATGTGATGGTGTTGTTTTTTGTGGTATTTGGAGAAAATGTGTCAGAAGGATTATGTATGTCCTGTCAATTGAATTTCCGCGTAATGCATCAGGTTTAAGGTCTGCTGATTTCTTTTTGAATGATACTTTAAATGTAGCCACCTTAAGTAGTGGTAGTAGCCGCTAATAGCCTCTTGTCGTGTTTTATGCCTTCAAATTGGTGTTAATTCAGAGCAAAATCCAACCACTCTGAACTTTTTTAACTAATGCATCATAACCCTCTTGCCCTGTGTTGCGGGAGTTTGACATCTATTCAACTGTAATGTGCCTCACTCCTCAAACTGACCAGACAACAATTCCAGTTCAATAGCTTTATTTGAGCTATAGCAAGGGACGCAACTTCAAGCAATTAAAATCTACTAATCAAAGCTGTACATTTTTTAAAAATTATCTATGTCCATTCACAACTATTAATAGGGATTACATAATGTATAATATATGGGGTATAGTTGTCCAATTATAATTTGAGCACATCTACTTAATTATACTGTCACCAAGCACATATTTCTTTCTATTTATCTACTAACTTCCAGACATAAATATGATTTAAAAATATGTTTGACCAGTGATTGATTGCATGAGCTGCAGCTTGTACGCACATTGTGTGAAGAAAGCCTCCCTTATAATTAATACAGCCATGGTCCTTGACTGTTATTTGTAGCTAAGGCAAATGTTTTCTCATCAGGAGTTTTCCTGTTGAACTTTAGCAGCTTATGTGATTTTTAAACTTGTACGATTTTTAGCACAGTCACCCTGTTCTCTGTACCTGAGGGGTTCTGCTTTTAATTAGTGGGACGCAAAGCTCAACTAGATGGTTTGGAGGATAACAGCCTATTCTCCTACTGGAGAAATCATTTGATAACCATCTGAATGGATGGATGAATATGTAGATTGAACTAATCAGGTCAGGCACAGTTTCATAATTTGTTTGGGAGGAGTGCTATGTGAGGACCAAGTAAACTCTAGAGATACAAGTCTTTTTGACCAAACAACTTATAGTCAAGCCTTCAGGATAGGTTGGGTGTCTAGATATGCATCTGTGTGAAATGTGACCAGCCCCCAGACCTTCATCAAAGAAGAAATAAATGGATACTTCGATTCCAGTGCCCAAGAAAACATGATTCATGAAGAACCAGTGCCTGCTGCTTTATAAAACATGGAGTTCAGATTTTCTAATCACTGTTTGTCAACTCCTCCCTGACTCAGGATGGCTAAGTCCCTTTTGGATTTTCAAGGCTAAGAATATTTGGAATCAACATTAAAAGCTTACGTAAAGCTACAAAACCTTAACGCAGACAAGTGTGAGATATTGCACTTTGGAAGGACAAACCAAAGAAGAACGTACAGGGTAAATGGTAGGACTCTGAAGAGTGCAGTTGAACAGAGGGATCTGGGAATACAGGTACAGAGTTCCCTAAAAGTGACGTCACAGGTGGATAGGGTCGTAAAGAGTGCCTTTGGTACATTGGCCTTTATAAATCGGAGTATCGAGTATAAAAGTTGGAGTGTTATGGTAAGGTTATATAAGGCATTGGTGAGGCCGAATTTGGAGTATTGTGTACAGTTTTGGTCACCTAGTTACAGGAAGGATGTAAATAAGGTTGAAAGAGTGCAGAGAAGGTTCACAAGGATGTTGCCGGGACTTGAGAAGCTGAGTTACAGAGAGAGATTGAATAGGTTGGGACTTTATTCCCTGGAGCGTAGAAGATTGAGGGGAGATTTGATAGAGGTGTATAAGATTTTGATGGGTATAGATAGAGTGAATGCAAGCAGGCTTTTTCCGCTGAGGCTAGGAGAGAAAAAACCCAGAGGGCATGGGTTAAGGGTGAAAGGAGAAAAGTTTAGAGGGAATATTAGGGGGGGGCTTCTTCACGCAGAGAGTGGTGGGAGTGTGGAATGAGCTGCCGGATAAAGTGGTAAATGCGGGGTCACTTTTAACATTTAAGAAAAACTTGGACGGGTTCATGGATGAGAGGGGTGTGGAGGGATATGGTCCAAGTGCAGGTCAGTGGGACTAGGCATAAAATGGTTCGGCACAGACAAGAAGGGCCATAAGGCCTGTTTCTGAGCTGTAATTTTCTATGGTTCTTACTAAACTAGAACCAAAATGAACAAATGCAGTTAAGAACAGTATGGTTACAGGGCAAGTACTGATCGTAGTTGGAGGTCACATTATTGTAATAAAAACCTGTACTTTCTCAGAGATTTTTGCGTGAGCCCCTGGTTAAAATTTGGAAAATATTTGCCTTTGGTGGACTGCATGAAGTGCTGGGCATGGATCCTGTGCCTTAAACCCAAGGCAATTCTTTTTTTCACTCATAAGATAGATGGCATTGCTGGCAAGACCACCATTTGTTGCTCACCTCTGATTATCCCTGGAAATATGGTAGTGAGCTGCCTTCTTGAACTGCTGCAGTCCGTGTAGTGTAGATACACTCAGTGCTGTTAGGAAGGGAGTTCACCCAGTGATAGTGAAAGAGTGATATATTTCCAAGTTGGAACAGTGCTTGGCTTAGAAGGAAACTTGCAGGTAGTGGTGTTCCTATGCCTACTGTCCTTGTCCTTTTTAGCTGACACACATTGGGTTTGGAAGGTGCTATTCAGGGTGAGGCTTGGTGAAATGCTGTAACGCTGGGGTGGCACGGTGGTTAGCACTGCTGTTTCACAACACCAGGGACCCGAGTTCCATCCAGCCTAGAGTGACTGTGTAGAGTTTGCACATTCTCTCTGTGCCTGCGTGGGTTTCCTCTGGATGCTCCGGTTTCCTCCCACAGTCCAAAGACGTACAGGTTAGGTGGATTGGCCATGTTAAATTGCCCCTTAGTGTCCAAAGATGTGCCGGTTAAAGGGATTAGTCATGGTAAATATGTGGAGTTACGAGGATAGGGCAGGCTGGTGTGTTAACCTGGCTAAGATGCTCTTTCAGGGAATTGGTGCAAACTCGGCTGAAAGAGTGTGCATTTTGAGAATTATTACATCTGTTTCTGAAGTCAGATTGATTTATTTCCTAGTTAATTATTTAATGCCCAACGATCTATCAGTAACACACAATTCATGACGACGTTTTCTGTGAGCGACAGTTTGCTATAAAAGGATGTCAGAGCCTTTGTTCTATATTTAAAACTCTATTTTTTAAACTTTGTGACAGTAAAACATTTCTTTCATATCTTTAATGATCAAAGTGTTCATTAATACATTCTTTTGCCATGTATCCAGATTCCAATTCTAGTTACTGGCTTCTCACATCAATCCCACATTATGCACACAAGGAGCATTTGATATAGTACTTGAGGCAAAGGGGATCAAAGGGGGGTAAGAGGGATCAGGTTGTTGAGTTGGATGATTGGCCATGATCATAATGAATGGCGGAGCAGGTTCTAAGTGCCGAATGCCTGTCTCTTCCTTCTATGTTTCTACGTGATGTGAATGATTTGGAGACTTGCCGGCTCATTATCCTTTAGCTATTTAAAATCTTTAATATAGGAGAACAAGTTGCAAACAGCAATAGAATAAAGTGTGGTTTAGGCATAGGGTCAGGTAGTTCAATGCAAAGCAGTGTAAGATGGTTTTGGAGTGTTTGGACTTAAACGTATGGCGCACATTGGTAAAAGTTGGTGAGCTAAAAAAAATTGTCATATGGGATGTGACTGATATAATGTCAATGACAGACTTTGATCAAGAACAAGAGGTTTGGGAAATTAATATTCCTGGCAACAAGGTATTTGGAAAAGATAGGGAAGGAAATAAGGAGAGCAGGCATCATTAATAAAATTAATTACTATAACAATGGAAAAGCATGACATAATAAAGACAAAATCCGTTCGGTTAGAATTTAAAACAAAAGAGGAGCCTTTATACTGCCGGATGTACATGATAGACCACAAAGTTCTGGGAAGGCAATCGAGGAACAAATTTGCAGGCAAATGACAAAGATGCAAGAATACGGAGTAACAATAATGGGAGTTTCACTTATTCTAATATAGACTGGGATAGTAACAATGTAAATAACAAAGGGACAAATTCCTGCAATATGTTTGAGAATCTTTTCACTGTGTATTTCATACATACGAATAGTTACACTGTTGTCAGAGTATACAGGAAGAAATAAATAGGGCATTTAAGAAAGGTACCGCAATACTCACCAATGAATAAAGGGAACTGTAGATGTGTTGAACTTGGATTTCCAAAAGGCCACATATGATTATATGAATTAGGCCCCTCAAGCCTGCTCAACCATCTGATAAAGTCATGGTCGATCTGATTGTGGCCTCAATGCACATTCCTGCCTACCCCCCATACCCTTCAACTTTCCTTTCAGTCAAAAATCCATCAACATCTGCTTTAAAAATGTTAATTGACCCTGCCTCCCCAGACCGTTCTTTGGGGAAGACAGTTCCAAGCATTCACAAATCTCAGCAAAATTTTCATCGCAGCTCCATCTTAAATGGGAGACCCCTTATTTCCTTATTTTTAAACTGTGTCCCCTAGTTCTAGTCTTGCCCACAAAGGGAAACATCCTCTCAGCATTCACCCTGTCAAATTCCTTCAGGATCTTGTAAGTTTCAATAAATCACCTCTCAATCTTTTACTCTCCATTGGATACAGGCCCAGCTAATTCAACCTTTCCACGTTAGATACCCCCCTCACACCCCATCCCAGGTATTTGTTGAGTGAACACTCTGTGAACTGTTTCAAAAACTCTAGATATGGTGTCACAAGTACCCTGTGTAGCTGTAGCAGAACATCCCTATTTTTATGTTCCATTCCCCTTCCAATAAACAATAACATTCCAATTGCCTTCCTAATCATTTGCTGTGCCTGCTTACAAACTTTTACTGATTCTTGTACCAGGATACCCAAATCCCTCTACTGCAGAGTCCATGGAACCATAAAATTTATACAGTGCAGAAGACGCTATTCAGCCCATCGAGTCTGCACCGACTCTCTGAAAGAGCATCCCACCCAACTATCCCCTCTGCCCTATCCCCGTAACCCGCACATTTATTATGGCTAATCCACCTAACCTACACATCTTTGGACACTAAGGGGCAATTTAGCATGTCCAATCCACCTAACCTGTATATCTTTGGACTGTGGGCGGAAACTGGAGGACCTGGAGGAAACCCACGCAGACATGGAGAGAACATGCAAGCTCCACACATACAACCACCCAATGCTGGGATTGAACCCAGATCCATCTGCTAAACTTATGCCCACTCATTTAACCTATCTATGTCCCTTTGCAGACTCCCATTGTCCTCTTCATAACTTGCTTTCCTACCTATCTTTGCGTCATCAAATTTAGCAACCACACATTTCGCCCCTCCATCCAAGTCATTGATATGAAATGTAAATAATTGAGGCCCCAGTACTTGCCCTGTGGCACTCCACTGATCACAACATGCAAACATGGAAAAGACCCATTTATCCCTACCCTCTGCTTCCTCTTAGCAACTAATCCTCTATCCACGCTGATATTCTACATGACTTCCCCCCCCCTCCGCCCCATCCCCCATCTCCAATTCATGAGCTCTTGTTTCCAGCAATTTAGAGATAAATAGTGCTGGATCCAGGAAAGACATGGATCAAATGGAGCAAATTTCATTCGGAAAGCTGAGGGAACAGTGATCATGAGATCATCAGGTTTAGAAAAATAATAAAGGGCAAAGCACAATCAAGTGCAAAAGTACTTCACCAAAGGAAGGCTAACTTCAGTGGGTTGAAAAAAGGATCTGACATAGGTGGATTGAAAGAAATATTCATGAGCAATTCCATTATTTAAAAAACAGAAAACCTTCAAAGAAGATCTGGTTTTGGGTACAAAATAGACACTGTTAGTTGAGGAGGAAAGGAAGACTATTGAAAGCTTTGGTTCACCTGCAAACAATGGAAATGTGGAGGTTAAAATGAGGCAGGAAAAGGGGTTTATAGTTATATACTAAATCATGCAGTGGAAAACCAAGCTGAATAAAGAGTACAAAGCAGATATGAAAAAGGGAATAAGAGGAGCAAAGAGAGAGTATGAGAATAGATTGGCAGATAACTTAAAAGGAAACCCAAAAAGCTTTAATAAATATGTGAAAGTTAAAAAGATTGAAAGTGTGGTGCTGATCAGGAATGAGAAAGATGATCTTGTGGAGGTAGAGAGCACAAGTGAGCTACCAAATGAGTATGTGGATCTGTCTTCGCTAGAGAAGAGGATGCTGCCAAAGTAGTACAAAGGAATAGTAGAGATGATTGAGGATATTGTGGTTAATGTGTGAATGACATTTTAAAAAAGCTTTGGGTGGTTTCTTCCCAAAAAATGGCAAATGTTAGCTGCTGACTGAAAACCAGTGCGTTCAAACAGAGAAACAGGCAGGTTTTCTCTTTTGACACTTTAAAGCTGGGGGTCATTCCTCAGAAGTAAGGTGCAAGAACACCAGCAAGTCTTGCCCCTAAGAGATCGGAGTGCCATTTTTGAAAAGAATTTCCCCCTTTGACAAGGTACCACTTAATAGACCTGTTAGCAAAATTAAAACTCATTGCATTAAAGGGACAGGGGCTACTTGGATGCAGAATTGACTAAGGTACAGAAAGCAGAGAGTGGTGGTCACCAGTTTAATTTTCAGACTGGTGGGACGTAAACACTGAGGTGTCCCATTATTTGGGACACTGCTCTTTTCTATATACATTAATGACCTGGACTTGGGCATAAAGGGAATATTTTAAAAGTTTGTACATAATATGAAATGTGGAATTACAATGGTCAATGATGAGGATAGTATTAGACTTGAGGAAGACATAAGCACGCTGATAAAATGCATAAAAATATGACAGATGAACACAGAGGAGTCCGAAATTATATGTTTTGGTGGCAAGAGTGAGGTGAGTAAGTAGAGACAATATGAACTAAATAGTATAATTTTAAAGAGTAAGCAGGAAAAGAAAGATCTGCCAATATATGTACACAAACCTTTGAAGATGGCAGAACAATTCTTGCTTAATCATTTAACTAACCTTTCTGTCTTCCTTTCAGCTTACATTCTCACCTGGCTTTGTATCTTCAGTAAACTTAGCTACTTTAAACTCGGCTGGCTTATTTAAGTAATTTATGTAGTTTATAAATAACTGAAGCCAATCACTGATCCTTTCAGCACTCTACCAGTTGCATCTTGTCATCCTGAAAATGAACCGTTTATTTCTTTTCTGTCTGTTAACCAATTCCCAATCCATGCTAATATATTACTCTAACCCCATAAATCCTAACATTGTGCAGCACTTTATTGTATGGTGCCTAATCAAATACCGTCTGAAAAAACAGAAACTGTTAGTTACACCTGAAACAACTCTTAATAGATTTGTCATATACAATTTCCCACTCATAAAACCATGTTGACTCTGTTTAATTATATTTGAGTTCTCAAGTGCCCTGTTGGCACATCCTTAATAATAGATACTAACTTTTTCCCTCCTAATGATGTCAGACTAACTGACCGAGAGTTTCCTGTTTTTACTCTTTCTTTTGAACAGACAAGCTACATTTACTACCTTTCAATTCACAGGAACGGTTCCATTATCTAGGGAATTGTGGAAGATTAAAAGCAATGCATCTACCATCTCTTCAGCTACCACTTTAACATCCCAGCATGTGGCCTATCTGGACCAGGGGTTTCATTGTTTTTAGTCCCATTATTTTCTCCAGTTTTTTTTTGTTGTTTACTTTGTTTATTCACTCTGGTTAAACATTTAGTTTTCCGCTATTTCAGGATTGCTGTTTGTGTTTTCTACTGTGAAGACCAGCATAAAATATTTGTTTGACCTATCTTATTTCTCATTATAATTTTTCTTGTTTGTACCTCGGAGATCCATGTTTACTTTCACTAATCTCTTCCTTTTCGCACATCATTTTAAAAATATTTTTCTCAGTTTATTTTCATTCTAGCTTATAATTTCCGTGAGCATCCTTTACTGATTTTTAACCCTTCTCTTTCCACCCCCCCCCCCCCCCCCCCCCGCCCCAATCCTGACATTTACTCTACTTTTTGACAACATTGTAAACCTCTTGTTTTCATCTAATGCGAGCCAGGTTTGTACCACTTTCCTAGGGATCATTTTAATTCCTCAAGGAAATGTATATTCTTTGACCATTGAATTATTACTTTCAATGTTTTCTATTACTTTCTCATTTTTAATCTAATTTTCCAATATACATCAACCAACCTGGCTCTCGCACCCTTACAATTGGCTTTATTTGAATCTTAAGACCTTAGTTTCAGACTTAACCTCATCATATTCAAATTTAATATGAAATTCTATAATTATTAATCACCTTTCCCTGGGGATTGTTTACTGTAAAATCACCTAATTAAGCCTGCTTCATTGCGTAATATTAGATCCATCCATGACCTAATCAAGGTAACTAGTGACCTAGTTACTAGTGATATTTGGATTGCTGGGCAGTTGGCAAGTGGGGGTCGTTTAACAAACCAATTGTGAGTGTTTTTAAGCAGCTGCTTGCTCATGCTCTCTCAGAAATGCATACACATGCACAACCACCCTTCACTGGACCTCGAAGTTAGATCCTTGTGTATTACTATACTTGACTGAAGTACAAAGTAAATCAAGAAAAAAAAGGAAAATTATTTGACCCCCTCCTCACCTCATCATAACAGTCTGTTTCATAGTTCATTCTTGAACATATTGTTTTACGCATTCCAAGAACTTATCCTGTACTTATGCTAATTTTGTTTCCCAATCTGTCTGGTGATAAACATTCTCTAGGATTATTGTATTACTCTTGCTATAATAATTGTAGAGACAGCGTAATGCATTGGGTGAAACAATGGCCTTCCACTACTGGTTCTTAGATCAAATTAAAAGCCCAGTCTACTTTGATGCAGGCAGCGAGATAAATGTAAAATGGGTCTAAGCAATCTCTGTGCAGTTACTAGTTGACTTGGCCCCACAAGCAACAAAACTAATTTGGCACAAATTGTCAATCATGCAGAGTGATCATGGGAAACCTGGTGGCAGTAGGAAAATATCTAACTGGTGCAATAGGGCATGTTATTGAGTAAATGTTGGCCAAGGCCATTTTTCGAGCAGCGGGAATTTTGCTCCACATTAACAGGACATTTATTTGGTAACTCCATTGAGGCTTCTAATTTGGCATGCTGGGTTCATACAGCACTGTAAGCTTTAATTTGATGAGCATAAAACAGTTTATTGATTCAAATTAAAAATGCATTGCTTGATTTAAAGGAAATTCTCAAAAGACCATTGGCTCTCAGAAGCTGCTGTTCAAGAAGAAAGGAATGTTGAGGACTCTATCTCTGATGAAGAATCACCATGCAAAAAATCTCTTGTGTGTGCCAGCAAAGGAAGAAAATACACCAGGTCAGTGTCCTGTGCAAATAGTTACTGTGATATGAATATTGAATATAAAATTCTCAATACAAGATCACATTACTCATTTTATTGATGACTACAAGACTTGGTGTAATCTTAGAAAATCTCAGCCATGACAGGGGACACACCTGTACAGTCTTTACATTCTTATATTCAATAGTATCTACTTGTTATTTAATCTAATATGGAATTACCTTTATCTTCCTTTTAAAATAAACTCCAGCATACACGGTCTGAAGTGCACAGCAGCATAAGGTGTGAATTTTGCAGACTTTGTTAGATTTTGGAGGCCTGTAGATGTTCACGCATTTGTTTTGGAAACAAAAATCATTATGAGCAAATGGAATGGCGCACATCTATTTCCAGTTTTTGATTTCATTTTAATGGATCCACATCTGTGGTGATACCATATTCTGAGTAAAATATATCACCTATGCTACAATACCATGTACCAGAGAACCAGCAACTGAAAATCATTCAAACTCCAGAGGGTTGGGGGAGTAGGAGATGGTACTCAGTTTATAAACTGTGAACTGTACCTGGCTGATATTAACTAGTATTAAACATAGTAGTCTGTTGATCAGGGGTAAATCTAACATTTCAGTACATGAACTGATGTAATAATATGCTAGGACCATGTTTATAGATGTCTACAGGCACCTTTGTTCCCCTATCTTCACCTTTCATTGAGGAATGTTGCTGAGATGACACCTAGATGATGCGCCATTATTTGCTCTGCACACTTTGCTGCTCTGATCAAAATTTAGTAAGTGACTAAAATACGAGACCAATCTCATCCACCTAAAGTGCTCCTCACCCTAAATTATTTTGAAACCCTGATTGCAGAAAGAAAGAGCAAATTGAAAGGATTTGTTGCCATGCTGATTTAGCTAATAAAGTAATTGCTATTCATTCTGATTTGATTGTCACTTTCACAGTCAACTAATGAATTTGGTTGCCAATAAATTGAATATGTGAAGATTTGAAACATCGGTGGGTCTGGCTCATAATTTACTGTATGAAAAATGGTCAGATTATATTTCATAAGTATTAATATTCATTATACAGTTTTATTCAGAGCTGCTTGGTGAGATATGCTGGTAAATCCTGCTGAATATAGACTGTAACAAATACATAGATCTTGTGCCATTTCCATACTGAGTACTATAAATAGCACCTGGAAGATTTTAAGTTGCCAGGGTGTGCAGATGTTAGTGTGTCCAGAAGACTAAGGAAGCAAAATAAACTGGCATGTCACGAAGCTAGTGACTGAATTCCACATTTAACTTTGTCAGTATGCGGGGGAAAACCCCATGGACCAGGCAAGTATGTAATTAACTAATGCTAAAAAGCAATTGACCACATTTTTAACCTTGGACTCTAGCTTTTTAACTTCCTGTCTGGGCTGTCTGAAACTTTCCAGATTGAAGAAGGTAAGGGCAACAGGAGTTGACCAAGCTGAGCAATTGACAGACTGGAAGGCTTTTACATTCTGAGATCAAACAGCTGCTTCTTTAGCTAGGTGAAAAGCTTTTGCTCATATGACTTGGTATTCAGCTATAATAAAACCTTGGTTAGGAAGCATTTGGAGTATTGTGTGCAGTGCTGGTTGCCACACCACCAGAAGGACATGGAAGCTTTGGAGAGAGTGCAAAGAAGATTCACCAGGATGTTGACTGAGGAGTGGTTGAATAAACTAGGATTGTTTTTACTGGAAAGACGGAGGCTGAGGGGAGACCTGATAAAGGGCTACAAAATTATGAGAGGCAGAGACAGGGTCAATAGTCAGAGGTTTTTTTCCCAAGATGCAAGTGTCAAGGGGACACAAGTTCAAGGTGAGAGGGGGAAAGTTGAAGGGAGAAGAAGTCATATGGCATGCTTGCCTTCATCGATCGGGGGATTGAGTATAAAAATTCGCTGGTCATGCTGCAGCTATACAGAACCTTAGTTAGGCCTGATTTAGAATATCGTGTACAATTCTGGTCGCCACACTACCAGAAAGATGTGGCTACTTTGGAGGGGGTACAGATGAGGCTTACCAGGATGTTGCCTGATCTGGAGGGTATTAGCTATGAGGAGAGGTTGGATATATTTGGTTTATTCTCACTGGAATGACGGAGGGTGAGGGGTGAGCTGATAGAGGTTTGCAAGATTGAGTGGCATGGACAGAGTGGATAGTCAGATGTTCTTTCCTAGGGTAGAAAAGTCAAGTACTAGGGACATAGGTTTAAGCTGCTTGGGGAATGTGCAAGGCAATTTCTTTTACAGAGGGTGCTGAATGTCTGGAACGCAATGCCCGGGGAGGTGGTGGGAGAAGGTAAGATAGCGACGTTTAAGGGGCAACTAGACGAATACATGAATAGGATGGGTCTGGAAGGAAAAGGATCCCGTAAGTAGATACGGTTTTAGTTTAGGCAGGCATCATGATCGGCACAGGCTTGGAGGGCCTGTTCCTGTGCTGTACTTTTCTTTGTTCTTTATGCGGGAGAAATTTTTAATGCAGTGAGTGGTGGGTGCCTGGAACGCGCTGCCAGAGGAGGTGATGGAAGCAGGCACATTACCGTTATTTAAGAGACATCTGGATGAGTACATTAATGGGGAGGGAATACGGAATGAAGTGGCTGATTGCTAAGGAACACGCCACAATCAGAAAAGTACAGAAAAATGACAGAGCGAGAAACCGACAGGGAGGCTGCAAGACAGCTTTAGTGGGGAAATAAAGTTACTGCACAAGAGAGCCCTAAAGAGGCAACAATATTTAAAGCTGCAACTGTATGAAAAAAAAAGGCCATCTACAGAAAATTAGAAGAAATCCAGAGAGAGGACAGCTCCAAATAAAATATTGAGGGCAACAAGAGACCGCAGAGAGTGGGCAACTCCCAACAAAGCACTGAGGGCAACAAAAGATCCCAAAGCAAGGGCAGCAAATACTCGCAGCAGGAGTGTCAGAAAACCTCAAAGAGAGGGAGCCAAGTGACTCCAGAGTGAGGGAGACAGATGGCAGTACAGAGCGAGCAGATAGCTACAACTGAAGGAAAGCTTATCTGAGGTAACTCAAAAGAAGTAAAACGCTGTAAACCTAAATGAAGTTGTTCTACGGTAAAATGTTTGCATCAAGAGCTAAACTGGAATAGTTAAAGATTAACAACAAACCGTTCATATTTAAACATAAAAGTCTCAAGGTTTCATCACTGAGCCACTGCAAATGAACCCATAATGTTAAATGGTGCTCAGCAGTAGCACCATAATTTAAGATGTGGTGATGCCAGCATTGGACTGGAGGGGGCACATTAAGAAGCCTCACAACACCAGGTTAAAGTCCAACAGGTTTATTTGGTATCATGAGCTTTCAGAGCGCTACTCCTTCGCTCACCTGATGGAGAAGCAGCACTCCGAAAGCTCATGATACCAAATAAATCTGTTGGATTTTAACCTGGTGTTGTGAGACTTGTTATTGTACCATAATACTACAAAGACGATAGGCAAAAATGAAAGATGGAAAAACCATTTTATGGTGTAAATCTGATGGAGTTTGTATTTGTACTCACCATTTAATGTGAAACTTGAACATGAAAGCATAGGGTAAATGATTTCAGATTATATTTGTATTAGTATGGAAATCCAAAGAGATGTAGCAATGCATTTGATGGAAGCTAACTCCAATTCTGCTTTAATGTGGCTTGTAATTTTGGAGAACAATTGAAATTAACTGCACATTCAGACTATCTGTAGAAAAACATGAGAAATGCTTGATTTTGAAATATGACAATATGATACTAGATTTGATGGTCACCACAAATTATATAATTTTAGAAAAATGAACTTACTGGTGCTCATAGAAAACATTTAAAATGAGTCATTTTGATTCTGCTATATTTACTGACACATTCCTAAAACTGCCCAAGTTAATTGTTTAGGAGTATAGCAGAAAAAGCAACCCCAATTGCTGAGGTCTTAAGTAATTGTCAGTAGAATAAGATAAAGTTCCCACAATGGTTTGGCCAATTTATCCAGTGCATATCTGAGCCATTAGTTGGAATTTCCAATGAATGTTATTTTAACCTTGATGTTTAAAATGAGTGTGATAAAGCCATTTTGAAAATCTCAGCTATACGGCCTATAAAAGTGACATGTTCGATATCCAGCGGTATGACCACTAAATTACCAATCTGGGTGAGGAAGGAGAGCACCAGCCAAATTTCTAACTCCTAGTAACTTATCAAGATAGCCCTGCGGGAAGTCTGTACCACCATTGGACATAGTTGTGACACATTGTGTTTGGATGGCATATTTACACTTTGCCGATTGGACTAATGCATGAAAAGCGGCACTTGTATCACAGTAAGCAGTCAGTGCCTTCAAAGGTTGACAAGTGGGTAGAAGAGTGAAGAACGTTGACAATGCAGAAAAAGAGCTACATTGGACAAAAGATGAATGACAGGTTTAAAAAAAACACAACTTGTATTATACACACGACACACTGTTATAGAATCAGAAACAACACTGCTGCCAGTATTTTTCATTAAATAGCTAAGTGAAACAAATGAGGAGCAATTATTCTAGTTCCTAGATGGTTTATGTCACAACCTGCCATCCCATCAAAATGCACTGGTATTAGCTAGTTTTATCTACTGTCAGTGTGTTTGCATGCTGTACTGTGTGCAGTTCTGGTCACCCTATTATAGAAAGGATATTATTAAACTAGAAAGAGTTTATGGGTGGCACGGTAGCACAGTGGTTAGCACTGCTGCTTCACAGCTCCAGGGACCTGAGTTCGATTCCTGGCTTGGGTCACTGTCTGTGTGGAGTTTGCACATTCTTCTCATGTCTGCGTGGGTTTTCTCCGGGTGCTCCAGTTGCCTCCCACAGTCCAAAGATGTACGGGTTAGGTTGATTGACCATGCTAAAAATTGCCCCTTAGTGTCCTGAAATGTGTAGGTTAGAGGGATTAGTGGGTAAGTATGTAGGGATATGGGGTGGGGCCTGGGTGGGATTGTGGTCGGTGCAGTCTCGATGGGCCAAATGGCCTCTTTCTGCACTGTAGGGTTTCTATGATTCTGAGTGCAGAAAAGATTTATGAGGATGCCACCGGGACTTGATGGTTTGAATTATAAGGAGAGGCTGGATAGACCGGGACTTTTTCCTCTGGAGCGAAGAAGGCTGAGGGGTGATCTTATAGAGGTCTATCAAATAATAAAGGGCATAGATCAGCTAGATAGTCAATATCTTTTCCCAGAGGTAGGGGAGTCTAAAACTAGAGGGCATAGGTTTAAGGGGAGAGATACAAAAGGGCAATTTTTTCTCACACAGGGTGGTGAGTGTCTGGAACAAGCTGCCAGAGGTAGTAGTAGAGGTGGGTACAATTTTGTCTCTTAAAAAGCATTTAGACAGTTACATGGCGAAGATGGGTATGGAGGGATGTGGGCCAAATGCGGGCAATTGGGACTAGCTTAGGGGTTCTTTTTTAAAAAAAAAGGGTGGCATGGACAAGTTGGGCCGAAGGGCCTGTTTCCATGCTGTAAACCTCCATGACTCTCTGCAGAATTGTATACAACCTAACACAGCTCTCATCACAGTACTGGAGCAAGCTAGAGTCCCAGGCAAACCACACGGACTCGTATCAACTATGACAAGGTCAGCAAGACATAACAGGCTACAAGATGAAGGCATGTACAATCACCGGCACCAATGCACCCCTCCCCGATGAAGTCAGTGCATTCTATGCCCATTTTGAGCAAGAGGTCAGTGAGAGCACACCTTCCATCCTGCATGTCTCGGTCGAACCGGTATCTGGGGTCACCAACGCAGACGTCAAAACGGCCTTCTCGAAAGTCAATCTATGGAAAGCGACTGGCCCGGATGGGGTACCCAGGTGAGCATTCAGATCCTGAATGGAGCAGCTGGCGGGGGTATTTACACCAATCTGAGGTCCCTATCTGCTTCAAGAAGACAAACATCATCCCTGTACCAAAAAAAAGCCAGACAGCTTGCCTTAATGATTATAACCCAGTGGCTCTGACATCCATCATTATGAAATGGTTCAAAAGGTTAGTCATGCAACAAATCAATTCCAGCCTCCCAGATTGCCTGGATGCACTATAGTTTGCTGACCGTCACAACAGATACCATCTCCCTGACCCTACACTGAACCCTGGAACACCTGGATAACAAAGACACTTATGTCAGACTCCTATTTATTGACTGTAGCTCAGCCTTCAACACCGTTATTCCTACAAAACTCATCTCCAAACTACAGGGCCTGGGGCTCGGCTCCCCTCCCTGCGACAGGTTCCCAGACTTCCTAACCCACAGACCGCAAACAGTAAGGATAGGCAACAATACCACCTCCACGATCAGCCTCGACATCAGTGCCCCACAAGGCTGTATCTTCAGCCCCCTGCTATACTCCTCATATGCCTATGACTGTGTGGTCAAATTCCCCTCCAATTCGGTTTTCAAGTTTGCTGACGACACCACCGTAGTGGGTCAGATCTCAAACAATGATGAGATAGAGTATAGGAAAGAGATAGAGAATCTGGTGAACTGGTACAGCGACAATAATCTCTCCCTCAATGTCAACAAAACAAAGGAGATAATCATTGACTTTAGGAAGCGAAGTGGAGGACATGCCCCTGTCTGCATCAATAGGAGTGAAGTGGAAATGGTCAAGAGCTTCAAGTTTTGAGATGTCCAGATCACCAACAACCTGTCCTGGTCCCTCCATGCTGACGCTATAGTTAAGAAAGCCCACCAACGCCTCTACTTTCTCAGGAGGCTAAGGAAATTTGGCATGCCCACTACGACTCTCACCAACCTTTACAGATGCGCCATAGAAAGCATTCTTTCTGGTTGTATCACACCTTGGTATGCCTCCTGTTCTGCCCAAGACCGCAAGAAACTACAAAGGGTCGTGAATGAAGCCCAATCCATCACGCAAACCAGCCTCCCATCCATTGACTCTGTCTACATTTCTCGCTGCCTCAGAAAAGCAGCCAGCATAACAAGGACTCCACAGCACCCGAGCATTCTCTCTTCCACCTTCTTCCATCGGGAAAAAGATGCAAAAGTCGGAGGGCGCGTACCAACCGACTCAAAAACAACTTCTTCCCTGCTGCCATCAGACTTTTGAATGGACCTACCTCATTTTAAGTTGATCTTTCTCTACACCCTAGCTACGACTGTAACAGTATATTCTGCTCTCCTTCTCTATGTACATTATGCTTTGTCTGTATAGCGCAAGAAACAATACTTAGTATGCTAATACGTGTGACAATAAATCAAATCAAACTTTTCTAACTTTTGATCTGGATCCATGTTAGCAGCAAGCCTGTGGCTTATACCACTGACTACATTTTTAAACTTACATTTTTACCTTTTTGTCAGCTGCAGCGGGAACCTCCTACCCCAGCTGTATTATGGAGCAATCAGTGTGGTGAATAGAGAGGTATAGTGGTGAGGCATAGTTGCACCAGAGTCGCACCCCCTTTGTTGTCCTGAACTGAAGGCTCACCTCTTGAGTCTTCAATTCAAGTGAACAGCTGTGGGGTCGGGGAAGGAGCTAATATGAACAGTTGATTTAACATTACTTTGTAAGCATGTAAAAAGCTCAGTATTTACAAGGTAAGTTTTAATTATTTGTTGTAGCTGACCTCCTTCCCGATGCTGCTCACCCCAGTCCCATCACTGTACCCCACTTCAGTCAGCCCTAGTTCACCCCTCACTCCCATAGTCCCTCATCACCACTCACCCCCATAACAACTGGCTCTGCTCTGACATCAATGGAACTAAGAGTCGAAGATAATAGTGACAGGTGGACAGGAGGTTGGAGAGTTAACTAGAAGTTATGGGAGAGAGAGCCAGGTGTGCAGGGGGTGGTGTTTATTTGCACTTGGGGATAACAGGAGTGTGATGATGTGCCTCCTGTTTTAAAGGGCTGCTCCTCGTGTTACAATTGAGCTTTCTTATGTATATTTTAGTGAACAAGATTACATTTCAAGACTGTAGCTTTAAATTTAGGATAACTGAAGTGGGCCATGTGACCTGGAGTGTGTCTGACAGTAGATCTCGGTAGTTTGTTTGTTTAGAGGTCAAAGCCCGGCTCAGATTGTTTAACTGAAAAGAAGGTGCAAGATATTTATGCTTGGAGACAATAAGCACAGTCTGGATATACCTTGAGTATGCCCCGAGTGTCTCAAAGGAGTTATAGATATTAAGTTGTAAACAGTAGTGTTGTAAACTATCTGTTCACTTTATAAGATGAACTGGAATCGGGATCAAAGATAACTGTTTAGCATTTCTACTCCGATATAAAACGAATACGTTTATTGTTGTATAGGGTAAAGGGTTATACAATATACAATAAAAATACAAGAGTAATACAATAAAAAAGCCATTTTGGAATCAGGTTACAGGCTTCCCTGCAAACCCGAGAATTGCACAGACTGCAGTGATCTGTGGAGAGAGAACAGAGCTAATGTTTCGACAGAGCTCTGACAAAGAGTCATCCAGTCTCGAAGCAACAATTGCTCTGTTCTCTCTGCACAGATGCTGTCAGATCTCATATAATTCGTACAGTGCACAAGGAGGCCATTCGGCCCATTAAGTCTACACCGACCACAATCCCACCCAAGCCCTATTCCCGTAACCTCACACATTTACCCTGCCAATCCTTGACACTAGGGACAGTTTAACATGGCTAATCACCCTAACCAGCACATCTTTCGGACTGTGGGAGGAAACTGGAGCACCCGGAAGAAACCCACGCAGGCACGAGGAGAATGTGCAAACTCCACACAGACAGTGACCTGAGGCTGGAATTGAACCCAGGTCCCTGGCGCTGTGAGGCAGCAGTGCTAATCACTGTGCCACCATCTGCTGAGATTTTCCATGTGTTTCTGATTCAAATTCCAGCATCTGCAGTAATTTGCTTTTATATTTATGCAGTTTGATCTTGTGTGGTCCTGTGAGCTAAAGAAGAAATCATCCAGACCTCCACCTTAAGCGGAGAAAAAACTAAATCTATCTTTTACTGCCTCAAACATGAGTGGGAGCTTGTGTTCAGATTGAAGATTCAGTTTGTCAGGATTTAAACAAGGCTGCAAGATTTACCTGGCTTTGAGCCAGAGGAGGGATGTATGGCAAAACGCTCACAATGAAAGGCAATTCTGGGATTAGAAGTTACCTAGCTAGGAAAACAAAAAAAGCCATTGGGAGCTGAGAATAATTTTAGGCTAGTTACTATCGAATGCAGTGTCCACTAGGGGACAGTGTAATGTATAACTCTAGTGAGAGATTTTCAGTCATGTTAAAAGTTAAATTGGGATTCTCTCTTCCATAGTTTAAAAAGGCGGGTGGCACAGTGGTTAGCACTGCTGCCTCACAGCGCCAGGGACCTGGGTTCGATTCCTGGCTTGGGTCACTGTGTGGAGTTTGCACGTTCTCCCCGTGTCTGCATGGGTTTCCTCCTGGTGCTTCAGTTCCCTCCCACAGTCCGAAAGATGTGCTGCTTAAGTGCATTGGCTAAATTCTCCCTCAGTCTACCCGAACAGGCACTGGAATATGGTGACTGGGGGAATTTCACATTAACTTCATTGCAGTGTTAATGTAAGCCTTACTTGTGACTAATAAATAAACTTTAACTTTATAGGTTATCTACAAACATAGAATAGCGATGATTAGTGTTTAGTTGTCATTTGTTACAGTAAAAGTTTTAAAACGTGAAATCTTGACCCATCATTCAGCTGTCAACTGAGAGTTTGAATTTCTCTTGTTATTGATCTCTGCAGAGATTATCGCACTAGCAGGTTCTGTGCTGTAGCTGCCAGTGGGATCCTCTGTGGCTCATGGAGTGGCCATAAATGAAAGTCCCCGCTCCGCACCCTGCTGGTTTCCATCTGGCAGTCTTCCTGACAACTGTACAGTGCTGACAGAGACAGCACATGGCCTTTAATTGGGCACTTAATTGTCATAGTTGGCCACCTAGCAAGCAGCCTAGCTGATGAGATTCCAGCCACTGGCAATATGCCTATCTCTGTGAGCCCCTTATCTTAATCTGCATGACATATGGTATTTTTTATACGAGAAAATAATATATTATTTCTAAAAACTAAGTGACACACAAGAACTCTGTGTTTGCATTTGTCTGGTCCTGATGAGCTCACCAAATGCAATTTCTGTAGCAACTGGTATTTTTTTTCAATGACATAGGTTCATCCTTGCTCTCTTTGCTTGGAGACTGTTTTGATATGCCTTAACCCAACCAAGGTTATTAAGTGCCTGTAATTGCCTGAATCCTTCTGTATTTTTGAAGTTCTTCTTTCCCACTGTTAATTCTATCCAGGAATGTAGGCATCCATATGGCACAAGTAGCTGACCTTTTGACCTTATATTTTTTTTTAAATTCAGTACTGTCAACAGGAAGTTCTCGTTCTGTGAAATGCCTTTGCATTAGAATGATTTGGTCAAATTTGTTTATTCAGTTGCCACTGGTGAAAAATATGTCTCACTTATTAAGTGGTCAAGAGGCTTATTTTCTGTTATCTTTATTTAATTTTTTTATTACTATATTCCATTCCACCGTTTTTATTTACACTTGTAGAGAAAATGTTGAAAGTCATTATTAAAGAAGTTGTAGTTGGGCTTTGGATAAGCTTGAGGTAATCGGGCAGTGTCAACGTGGTTATGTGAAAGAGAAATCATGCTGAACCAACTGATTGGAGTTATTTAAGGAAGTAACATGTGCTATAGATAATGAGAACCAGTAGAGTTACTGTACTTAGATTTCCAGAAGGCTTTTGATAATGTGCCACATCAAAGGTTATAGTGGAAAATAAAAGCTCATGTTTTAGGGGGTAGCATGGAGAGAAGATTGTCTGTCTTACAGGAAGCAGAGAGAAGGCATAAATGGGTCATTTTCAAGTTGGCAAGATGTGATGAGTGGTGTGTCACAGGGATCAGTGCAGGTACCTCAATTGTTTACAATTTATATAAATGACTTGGACGAAGGGATGGTTGTCAAATTTGCTAAAGACACAAAAATAGGTAGGAAAGTAAGTTGCGAAGTGGACATAAGGTGGCTACAAAAAGACATAGATAGATTAAATGAGTGGTGAAAGATTTGGCAAATGGAGTATAATGTGGGAAAATATGAAATTGTCCATTTTGGTGGGAAGAATAATAAATACAAGATCCTAAGGAGTCTTGACAGGGTTGAACTCCTAGGTCTATTCTGAGTTCATCCTGAGGGGTCTTGATAGGATGGATGTGGAGGGTGTGTTTCTTTTAGTGGGATAATATTGTGGGCCGCTGTTTTAAAAATAAGGAGTCACCCATTTAAAACAGATGAGGCATAGATGGTCATGAATCTTTGGAGCACTCTTCCTGTAAAGGTTGTGCGAGCAGAGTCTTTGAATATTTTTAAGGCAGAAGTGGATAAATATTTGGCAAGCAAGGGATGATTGGTTATCAGGAGTAAGCGAAATACAAATTTGATGCTACTATCAGATCAGTCGTGATCTTTATGAATGGCTGAGAGGCTCAGGGGTTGAATTGCTTGCTCCGACTCCTTGTTCGTATGTTCATAAGGGAAAGGCAAGCAGGCTATTGGGAACACCAACACCTTACAATCCAAGTTACAAATCATCCTGACTTGGAAATATGTTGCTATTTCTTCTTTGTTGCTGGGTTGAAATCCGGAAACTCCTTCCCTAACAGGACTGCGGGACTACCTATGCCACACAGACTGTGTTGGTTCAAGAAGATAACTCACCAGCACCTTCTCAAAGGTAATTAGGGATGGCCGCTTGTCAACAAAGCGCACTCTCTAATCTATTTTTCGGTGTACGTAGACAATTTTGTGTGTTTGGCCTGACTTTGCACGTGTGGTACTTTGAAGGGGCTGATGTGCACCACTGGCGTCAAAACTTGCAGGTTGCACCACAGGCATGCAGCTTAAAGGGAGCATTTGCTTGTCAGTGATATTCATCCTGTGAAAGTTGGGAGATTTTCTGCGTTACAAGCAAAGGATTTCAAGCAAACATGTAAATGAATTCCAAAAGACAGGTTAATGATTTTGCTCGGGATAGTGACCAGAATGGTAACTTTGAATTTGACAAGTAAGTAACCCAGCTCGCATGACTGAATAAGCAATTTATTTTTTTCTGCACTTACTATTGCAGTATGATGGGCAGGTTTTACTCTTAGTATCATATAAGTCTTGAGAAAATAAACTATTTTAACCTTGTCTCCTCTCCTAGAGCTGGAAGGCCAATTAAGCATCCAAGGATAAAGCAGGAATCTGTTGTTACAAATAAGATTAACTGGCAAAATGAAAATAAAGGTAAGGGAGATTATGGAACATCATATTGGATAGACCATATGTAATTTGTAGAGTTGAAATGGTTGTATTAATACTTAGTGTGTAGGTTTGAAGCAAATATCTGTCAATACTGGATGATCAGCAGATTTCATTGTTGTGTGCAAAGAATCCGTTCAGGTTTTGGAAGTGCAATCCTGTACCGTCTGACTAACTGACTTGCTATGAGACTCTGTTTCTGGAGGCAGACATCTTAACATCAGTTCAGCAAATGCCTCTCGCAGCAATGCAGTAATGAAGACTGCTGTCCATCTACTTACGGCATGGTGTCAGAGAGTGGCAAAAGATAGAGTTTTGAAGCTTGCAAAAGGAGCAGTGAAGACCCTGAGAACACAGGTTCAAAATTCTGCAAACAGGCTGCTGAAAAGAACAAAGGAAAACCGACGAGGGCTGTAAGATAAAAGAAAAACACACAGGCTGCAAGTGAAGGCACCGGTTGCAGAGAAAAAGGAAACACAGACAAAGGCTGCAAGTAAATTACTGTGCGAGTGGGAAGTATTTCACTAAATTTCCCAATTCCATCTCCAGGCCAATTGAAAAATGAGACATGATAAAACTGGCAGTATTTCGGGTTGCAATGTCAAAACTATGAGATTGCAACAGACTTGATTAGTCGGCGGGATGATATGGCCTTACTTGCCCTGAAACCGTAAAATCCCACCCGAGGTCAAACTGACCTTCCCATTGTCTGCCCCTTGCTTGCTCCGATTCCCAGAGCGGGCAGGGCGGTAAAATTCTGGCCAACAACTCTGAACCAATAACAATAGCGACACTGTTAATATTCTAGGAGGCTCTGCTACAGAGTGTATACCACCCTAAATCTAACCATCAAGCAAAGAAAAAAGACGACAAAGATTTTTAAAACCTTTTGAACCCCAAATGAATTTTACAGATGAACAATGTGTTCAACACTGGAGTTCAGAGGAAAATGAGATCACTGAACAGTATGTCAAGGCAGTAATGCAGCTAGTCAAATCATGTGAATTTAGACAGCTAAAAGATGATCAGATTAAAGATAGGTTGGTCCTAGCTGTGAGAGACCTCTCGGTGAGAGCAAGTCTACTGAAAGATGAGGAATTGACGCTAAAGAAAGTGATAGATGTGTTTTTGATATACACGAATTGTTAAACAATGGCTCGAGCCCATGTATGGCAAAGCAGACCAAGAGACAGATTATACTGAGAGACAGTCAATGCCAAAAGAGCTGAGCAATCGCACACAAAGGTCAGAGTGCAGAAACATAGAATCCCTACAGTGCAGAAGGAGGCCATTCGGCCCATCAAGTCTGCACCGACCACAGTCCCACCCAGACCCTAACTTGTCTAGGCGACCAGGTTTCCTAAACTGAACTAGTCCCATTTGCTAGCATTTGGCTCATATCCCTCTGAACCTTTCCTACCCATGTACCCATCCAAATGTATTTTAAATGTTGTAATTTTACCCGTCTCTACCACCTCCTCTGGCAGCTCATTCCATATATACACCACCCTCTGTGAAAAAGTCACCCCTGAGGTATTTTTCCAAATCTTTCCCCTCTTACCTTAAACCTATGCCCCCAAGCTTTAGACTCCTCTACCCTGGGGAAAAGACCATGGCTTTACACCTTATCTGTGCCCCTCATGATTTTATAAACCTCTATAAGGTTACCCCTCATCCTCCTCTGCTCCAGGGGAAAAAGGTACCAGCCAGCCTATCCAGCCTCTCCTTATAATTCAAACCTTACAGTCCTGGTAACATCCTTGTAAATCTTTTTTTGTACCCTTTCCAGTTTCCAGTTTAGTAACATCCTTCCAATAGCAGGATGACCAGAATTGTACGCAGTACTCCAAATGTGGCCGTACCAATGTCTTGTACAGTTGTAACATAACGTCCCAACTCCTCTACTCAGTGCTCTAACCAATGAAGGCAAATGCGCCAAACTCCTCCTTCACCACTCTGTCTAGTCGTGACGCCGTAGAGGATAGCATGCACAGGAAAAGAAACATTGCCCAGTTGAGGAAAATGGTGTTTTGACTGCAAGAAGCAGAGCCATTTCACACACCAGTGCTTGGCCAGAAAAGAAATCCTACACAAATTGTCATTGGAATGATTTATTGTAGATGAGTCTGATGAAGTACTATACATGACACAACAGGTTGGTTCAGCCAAGTCCAAAGGCGAGAAATAGTTTGTACTGTTACCATGAGGACTGCAGAGGGAAAGTATTAAGCAAACAAGAAGTGTCAGATAGACACTGATGTGTCATGCAACATAATCATCTTCCCAGAACTGTGTGAAATGGCTCAACATGGCGATCTGAAAATGAAGCCCTTGAAAGTAAGATTGAGGCTATTTGATGATACCGAAAGAACAAATTAGTCTGACAGCCCAATGCAATGGCAAGGAGGAAGACCTTGAGTTCCAGAAAATAGGTGGGATGAAATGGCCACTTATCCCACCTGGGGCAAGTCTAAAGCTTGGGCTGGTAGCCCTGAACATGCCAACAGAGACAGAGCAGAAAAATAATCCAGAGAGAGGGAAGCAGAAGATCCCGGAGAGAGCGAGACAATATTTGAGTAAACTACAAGATGGCTGCCAACCGCATCAATGCAATGAAATACATGAGCCCAAGGTAATGTTCCACAGGAAAATGTTCACGTCAGAGCTGAACTGGAAGATTTAAAGGACAATATTCCAGCTGAGTATATACCTTTGAAAAAGCATGATAGATGAAAGTCTGCAATGGACCATGCTTTGTGAGACCTGACCAAACAAATTCATGAGCAATGCAAAGATATCGGGAGGAAAGAATGATCCACAATTCCACAGTTGGTAACTCAGGGAGGGAGTTGCAAATAACTCAACCAGATATATAGGCACAAATACAGGCACATGTGCTCAGCTAATGAAGCTGCTCCTTCATAGCAATTGAGGAGAAGGGACCTCAGCAGCTGTTCTGAGTACAGAACTACCTTCAATCCCAGAGGTCAATGAGTCCCCAACAGCTGCAATAGAACAACAATAGTCACCAAGGCAACAAGGGCCACAGGAACAACACACTCCAGGTAAAGCATGTCACCGAGAAGAAGTCAATATGCATGCATTCCCTTAAGAGACCTGCACAATTTGAAGACTATGGGCCCTATTTTACCATTGCCTCGCACCCATTTTCGGGCGAGAAAATGTGGTAAAGTCGGGTGAGAGGCCATTTCCGTGATCCACATCCACGCAGATTGCCACTTTACCGAAACCCGGGAATGGCGGCGATTCGATTCGCGCCCAAAACAGGCGCAACGACGATTTAAATGCATTTGCATGCATTTAAATTGAATTAATGAACTGCCCACCCAACTTTATCAGCATTTCCCCCTTTGTCACCGCGTTTGCCAATCCGGAACCACGCTGTCATGGGCCTGCTAAATAAAAGTCTGAAACGGATGCTCCAGCTTCTGAAGAGCGCGTTCAGTGTTTCCAACGGCTCTCTGACTCAGATCAGTGGTGGGGGGGAGGAGGTAGGGGGGTCAGATCATTCTCTGGTTGGGGGGGGGGAGGAGGGGAGTGAGGCCAGATCGTTGTCTGGTTGGGAGGGGGGGAGGAAGAGGAGCGGGTCAGATGTATCTCTGGGGGTGGGAGGGGGGGGGGCGAGAGGGCTGACCATTGTCTGGTGGTGGGGGGGAGGGCTGATCGGTGTCTGGTGGTGGGGGGGAGGGCTGATCGTTGTCTGGTGGGGAGGGAGGAGGAGGTGGGTCAGACGTTCCTCTGGAGGGGAGGGGGAGTGAGGCCAGACCATTCTCTGGAGGGGCGGAGTGAAGCCAGTTCATTGTCGGGGGGCGGGGGGGGTGGGTGAGGCCAGACCATTCTCTGGAGGGGGGGGGAGGGGGGGAGTGAGACCAGATCGTTGTCTGGGGGGCGGGGGGGGAGGAGTGAGGCCAGATCGTTGTCTGGGGGGAGAGGAGGGAGGCAGGTAAGATGTATCTCGGGGGGGGGGGGGCACGATCGCTCACTGGTGGCGGGAGGGGGCAGGTGGATCTCTGGTTGGGGGGCAGGGGTGTCCGCTGCCACTCTGCGGGCGATCGGTGGGGAGGGGGGCAGGGGTGGCAATCAGTCTGGGTAGTGGGGGGGTGGATAAGGGGGACAGTGATGTGTGTGTGTGTGCACCCTCGCTCCCGATTTTTGCTCCCGGGTCGCTTTCTCCGCTTTCTGCCGCCCAGGAGCGATCTGACATGGGCGCGCTTTTTCAAATTTTTTTCAGACTGCGCATACACAGTTCAGAGCTCCGATTGTTTCGGCCGCGCTAAGCTCTGCCCACAGCGCGAATGGGACTGGAGATGGCTGAGTGCATATGGGGGCGCCTGAAAGCAAATTTCTAAGTCGGATCTGCATTACGCCCAGATTGGGCGCTTAGAATGAAAATGGTAAAATCAGGCCCTGTGTGTGCAATTCATGTGCAAAGATTGACTCGTAGAACAAACTACGACTTGTGAATACATGACAACTGTAGGTGTATAGTGGGTAACATGAGCAACTTGGTCACACAGCATCATACATGCAAATGTGTCTTTTGTCTGCTAGGAAAAGGGGGATGTTTGTATTTTTTTCATGTGAAAAAGACAATGTTTGTGTTTTTGGAGAAGCAATCCTGTACTGCCTGCCTAACTGACTTGTCAAAGTCATGTGACCCATGTCATGACACTGCCTCTGGAGGTTATCATCTTAAGATCAGTTTGATAAAAGCCTCTCACAGAAACACACTAATGTAGATTGTTGTCCCTATACTTGCAAGAGTCTGAGTCCCATCTATCAAATCTCCTCGAAGGAAAACAACCTAATCTCCTTCTGTATTTCCATGTAACTGCTCCCTTACCAATTATATAGAAAAAAAGATAATTTTGAATGATTATAAACTTCAAATTTAATAGAATGAGACCTGCTGAAACTGACATGTCAGCTCCAAACTAGTTATAAATCTTACCTGAATACCTCTGATGCTGTTTAAATTGCATTAATTTGGCATCTCCTACAAAATCGAATTCTATGTTAATTTCTAGCACACACAATATATTCTTACAATACAGTGATATTGACACTGACTTCTGAATTGTTTTCCTGTTATACGTCATCTTTATCAAAACTCCTCATATCGAGCCCACGGCTGCCATGAACAGAAGTTAATCAGTATTAAAGGACCACAGAAAGAAAATCACTACCTAATAAATATTCTTGCTGTCTGTTTTTGAATTATTTCCAGGCTGTGACTATTACTGACAAAGCTGACACTAATTGTTCGTCCCTTGTTGCCCTGAGATGGTGGTGGGTGGGCTGCCTTCTAGAACCAATGTAGATTGTATTCTTTCTAGAACCTTGGCCTCATAAACCACTGGATTTTATCAAGTTGAGGATATTTAAACATCAACCATGGTCAATACAAGAGTCATATAGGCCAGGCTGGGAAAGGGTAGCAGTTTCTTTCCCAGAAGGATATTTGGACCATTTGGCAACTTTGTAGTCACTTTTGCTGATTAATTTTTAATTTTTCTTCAGATTTGTTTAAACTGGCATGATGAAATTTGAATTTACAATGACTGGATTATTAGCTCAGGCTTCTGGATTACTAGTCCGGCAACATAACTACTAAACTACCATCGTTACATACCAATATAGTGCTGCAATCTACCCTGCCTTTCTTATTTAAAGGATAGGAAACACCTAAGTGGGTGCCTATTAGGTGAACAGATTTATCCTCTGCCTACGTAACTGCTGACTTCACTGAGAAAGCTTTTTACAGCAAAAGAGCACCTTCCTGACCATATGTCTCTTGCATTTCTGCCAATCTCATCAATGCCTCAATAATTTATTTTCAATTCCATGTGCTTCACCTTTAGCTAACAAAGTAACGCGCAAGATAGTAATACACTCCTTCTGGAAGTCTACATAGAATTCTCCTGTTCACTTCTTTAAAGAGTTCTTGAAAGTCTTGATTCGAGTTTATCAGACATGGCCTGCATGCATACATTAGATGGAAGCAAGACCGTAAATGATGTCTTCAACAGCTGAATGACACTCAGTACAGCTTCAGACTTGAAAAATGACTGAACAATTAACCAAAGAAACTTAGAAACTAGGAACCATTTGGCACTTCGAGCTTGTTCCGCCATTCATTATGACCATGGTTGATTCTTGATCTCAGTGCCATATTCCCACTTTCTCCACATACTGCTTGATACCATCGAAATCTAAAAAATATCTAATTTCAAAGGTAGGTGGCAAGAGAAATTATACTCCAACATAAATCAGCACCCTAAAACGTGATGGGGAATAATTTGGAGAGACAGTGAAATAAAACTAGAATTACAAGCAAAACTGTTGAATGGTCTCTAATTCTAAATGAATTTAATAAAACTCAAATCAGATTTTTGAGATTATAGATTGTGCATACATCCCTGTTTTAACAATCATTTTTAATATGACTCTGTTAACTTTCTAACAAAATTTGCGCTCTCCACAGAAAATGATGATTTCAACCTACAGCAAGCATTGCATCAGTCCGTGTTTATGTCTTCAGCATCACCAGTGCCCAGTCTGCCTCTCTGCTGGGAACAACACAGCAAGCTGTTACCTGGGGTGGCTGGAATCACTGCCAGAAAAGTAGCAAAATGGACTATTGAAGAGGTATGGAAGAAAACAATCTCAATCTTTTTCAACAAAATTCCACATTATCTGTCTAAAATCTTACATGCAGTGTGCACTTAGTGTGAATGTCACACTTAATTATACAACATTTTCCCATCACAGTTTATTGATAATACCCCATTGTGATACAGTTGTTAGTCTTCCTACCAACCTTGAGCAACGTCACGGGGTGCCTTGTAAAGACAATGGGGTAGGAACATTGATGTATCTAGTAAGAAATAATAATCAAGAGCAACAGATGTGTCCTTATTCCCTCATTGTCAAAGTATCTTTGGATAACATAGTAACAGGAGTAGGCCATTCGGCCTGTTGAGCTTACTCCACCACTCAGTCAGATGATGCCTGATAATCTACAATAATGTCATTTTCCACACTATCTCCATATCCCTTGATGTCAGTATTCTGAAATATATTGATTTTCTGTATTGAGCATGCTCAGTAGCTTCCACAGCCCTCCGTGGTAGAGAATTCCAAAGATTTACCGAATTCTGAGTGAAGAAAATTCACCTCGTTTCAGTCTTAAATGGCTTGAGTTCTGAGACTGTGTTAACTGATTCTAGACTATACCCTCATTTCTTCTGTATCTTCCTCTGTAAAGGCACCCACAAAGTTGTTTAGTCTTTTCACCATTTCCATATTCTCCTTTATAAATTCTTCTGTCTGCACCTGCAATGGACCCACATTTGTCCTTTTCCTTTTCACATGCCTGAAAGGAATTTTACAGTCTGCTTGCTATCTTACATTCATATTCTCTTTTCCCTTTATCAGTTTCTGGGTAGTCCTTTGCTGGATTCTGATCCGTGAGCTGACCAGTTTTCCTAGCAACCTTATAAACCACTTCCTTTGATTTAATCCAGTCTTTAACTTCACCTGTTTTCCACAGTTGATTCAACTTTTCTGTTGGGGTTTTGTGTCTTAGAGGAATATATATTTGCCATGGACCATGTAGTACTACTTTAAATACTAGCCATTGCCTGTCTACCATCAAGTCTTTTCCAAATCTGCCATAGCCAACTTTCCCCCCTGTACCTACATAATATTTTGTTCAGATTTAGGACCTACAAAGAACAAAGAAAATTACAGATTAGGAACAGGCCCTTCAGCCCTCCAAGCCTGCATTGACCATGCTGCCCAACTGAACTAAAATCCCCAACCCTTCCGGGGACCATATCCCTCTATTTCCATCCTATTCATGTATTTGTCAAGATGCCCCTTCTGTCCCACTACCCCCACTACCTCCCCCGGCAACGAGTTCCAGGCACCCACTCTCTGTGTAAAAAGTCTGCCTCGTACATCTCCTTTAAACCTTTCCCCTCGCACCTTAAACCTGTGCCCCTTAGCAATTGACTCTTCCACCTGTGAAAAAGCTTCTGACTATCCACTCTGTCCATGCTTCTCATAATCTTGTCGACTTCTATCAGGTCGCCCCTCAACCTCTGTCGCTCCAGTGAGAACAAACCAAGTTTCTCCAACCTCTCCTCATAGCTAATGCCTTCCATACCAGGCAACCTCCTGGTAAATCTTTTCTGTACCCTCTCCAAAGCCTCCACGTCCTTCTGGTAATGTGGCGACCAGAATTGAACACTATATTCCAAGTGCAGCCCAACTAAGGTTCTATAAAGCTGCAATATGACTTGCCAATTTTTAAACTCAATGCCCCGGCCAACGAAGGTAAGCATACCATATGCCTTCTTGACTACCTTCTCCACCTGCATTGCCACTTTCAGTGACCTGTGTGCCTGTACACCCAGATCCCTTTGCCTATCAATACTCTTAAAGGTTCTGCCATTTACTGTATATTTCCTATCTGTATTAGACCTTCCAAAATGCATTACCTCACTTTTGTCCGGATTAAACTCCATCTGCCATCTCTCCACCCAAGTCTCCAACTGATCTATACCCTGCTAGTTTCGGAATTAACTATTTCGCTTACAAAGTTAATGTAAAACTCTATCATATTAAGGTCGCTATTTCCAAATGGCTCCTTCACAGTATGGTTATTGATTAACTCTTTCTCATTAGCTAATAGTAAACCTAAAATAGCCTGATCCTGAGTTGGTTCTTCAATGTGCTTCTCCGGAAATCCATTTCATGCACACGCTAGGAGGTCATTGACGTTGAGGGTTGGGGACCCGAGGGGGAGCTCAGATTGGAAGGAGCAAAACTAATTAGATTTACCCAGTCTATATGTAAATTGAAGTTGTCCATTTTGTCACTAATGTTACACGCATGTCTAACTTGTTGACTTATACCATGCCCAACATTACCACTGCAATTTGGTGGCCTATAAATAATTCCCACAGAAGTTTGCTGCCCCTTGCTATTTCTTAGCTCCACCCAAATTGATTCTACATCTTGATCTTTGCATTCTCTGTTTGCATGCTCCTAATGTACAGTATGACCACCTCTCTAACAATACTACCCACATAGTTTTCTGCATCACAGATGCACCACAGTAACTCCAGTCGTGACTTGATTTCTGAAACCTGGAGCTCAGGTTTTTGCAGCAGTTCACACTTAGACTATAGAAGTGTTTGTCTAGCTTTCATGGTATGTTCATGATTTCCAACATATCACTTGAGGCACGTTTCACACGGCTGAGCTGCCCTGCCACACCTTAACTTTGCAATCTGTTTATTTTATTGCAAGTAGAATAATTTTCCAGTTACTCACCAGTTAATTTCCTCCATTGCACCAACTTAAGAATTAAATGCTAGTCAAATATTGGAAAACATTTAGAAAAGTACTTGAGACTCAAGTGTGACCCAGCTTGCCTGGTGAGGTGTTAAATTGGGTTTGGGAAATGCTCAAGCCATTCACAACACATACTGTTTTAAATGGCAAATTTCTGGCTTTGGGACAGCTCAGTGAAGCAGGGGCTTAATTTGAAGCAAATCAAACCTGATGTCATTGTGGTAAAATCACATGTTTGAATCAGAGTGACTAAGGCTCTCTCAGTCTTCTCTGTAAAGGATGTTGGCAGGGAGGATCTTGGCCAGAAGAAGCCCAAGCAAGAGTAATATAAACAGAAGTTTCTTGTGGACCAGGAAGAACAGGAGTGCACCTGACTGTACCACATTAAGACTTTGGGCCTTCCCTGCTCACCTCCATGGTAATTCTGGGCTATCTGTCAACTCTCCAGGGACAATTCTTTGGGTGCCTACTTGTGGCCTGCAGTCTTGCAATATTCCATTTCTAACCATCAACTTTATTGTCCTTGCTGGTTTCAGGCAGGAGTCTGTGGGGGAACATTAAAATGAGTTAAGATCACCTGGACTTAGTTCAGAGTGGGGAGAGGCAGGGTGGACACTTTTCCAGCAACTTCACCCACACACCCCACTGATGCCCAATCTTGGGTTAAAATCAGGACTTGGTATCGGAATTCGACTTGCTTGCATCAACTAGCCCAATTTATACTAAAAATATCAACCCCTTTTATATGATACAATATATGTAACTGACTGACTGAGTTATACTTTTTCTGCCGAATTATCAAGGAGGAAGTCAAATCATGAAATTAATCATTGCTAACATTTTTTTCTTTACATTTGGTTTAAAATTATGATAATTATATCATAAGTGTACTCAATGTATTCAAATAAGCAAAATTCATCATAGAAATTTAAGTTGTAATTTCAAATCGAGGTACTTTTTAATGATATAATGAGTTAATTACTGCTAATCAACTTCTCTGGCACTGAAAATTAACTATTACACTAATGTGCTTAAGATCATAAGAAACAGGAGCAGAGTAGGGCATATGGCCCCCTGAGCCTGTTCCTCCATTCACTACAATCATGGCTGATCTTCAACTTCACTCAGCTTAGCTTTCCTTTCCCTGTTTGCCATGATGGTCTGAGAGACAGACTTGTCGAGTTGAGTCTCATTCTATCAACTTTTAATGCTAGTAGAAGACTCTAAAAATGTAGAATTTTAATTTCACACCTTGGATTTTTGGGTGGGACCCATCATGGGCGAGAATGGAAAATTTGGAGAGCCAACCAAAGGTCAATGGACCAGAAAGTTTTGGCTGACTTTGGAAAATCCCAGCCATTTTATTTTTTAATTTTCCTTCCTGTCTCTTTTTCTCTGTTAATCCAATCCTTCTTTCCCTCTCTTGATTTTTTTTTTCGCTCCTGATTTGATATTGAATTCACCTACAAACTTGCGAGTAAACCTCCTTTTTGTGCTTTACCATTAATTACAGAACCCTTCAATCTGACCAATTAAGGAGATACGCTGTTGCTTTCCCAATTCACTCAGGTCCCAGATGCTCTGATTCCCTTACTGCGTTCTTATTAACAGGCACTTTCTGTAACTTGCTCAAAGGATGAGAATGCTGAAAGTATACTAGTTGCAAAAGCAGTGAAATGCATCTCGCAAAAATTGTAAAAACCTAAATGTGCTCAGGACAAATCTAAGTTACAGCAGAGGCTGCTAGATATTCTGCAACAGCAAAATCTGACCTTTATTCTATTTATTCATATAATGATTCATCGGAGTGATGGTGTTGCAAGGTTTTGTTGACTACCTTCAGGCACGTTTCAAGCACATATATATTTTTTAAATACTTGAGAAAAGCTGGATGTCCTTTTTTTTTATATTCTTTTTACTTTTTACGCAGTTTTAAAACATCATTGTAAGACAATCCACAAAAGGGTTAGGTCACTCTGATCTCGTTAGGAAAAGTGCTTTAACATTTTGACTTTTGTCGCATGTGGTGTTTTGGCAATATTTAAAGAATGATGTTTCTTTAGGTTATCCTAGGGGTTTTGTAACAACCCTCCTTTCAACCTTAGGTACCTAACTCCAGTCATGAATTAGAATTAGCTGCTACCAGTAAAAATGCATTTGCCCTCAATGCTTATTAATTTTTAAAATGAATGCTTTCCCAGAGTTCAGCAGGTTTGTCACAAACTCAATTTCTTGGACGTTTCTGGCATTTTTTTTCTATAACCTGACAAAATATCAATTCTTGCAGATAGTGTGCACCTCCAATCAGTGTCAGGATTTACTTCCCCCATCACTCTTTATTCATGTTTTGCTGACAACAACTCTACCCTTATGAAGCTGCAAACCTTCTGCTCAGTAGAGATGTGGGAGATTGGCTAATAACAAATAATAGTCAGAATGCTAAATATTTAATACCCTTGTGTAGACATTTGAATATTTGTGCCTTTGGCACAGTGGTTAGCACTGCTGCCCCACAGCGCCAGGGACCCGGGTTCGATTCCTGGCTTGGGTCACCATCTATGTGGAGTTTGCACATTCTCCCTGTGTCTGCATGGGTTTTCTTCGGGTGCTCCAGTTTCCTCCCACAGTCCAAAGATGTGCTGGTTAGGTGCATTGGCCATGCTAAATTCTCCCTCAGCGTGCTCGAACAGGTGCCAGAGTATGGCGACTAGGGGATTTTCACAGTAACTTCATTGCAATGTGAATGTAAGCTGACTTGTGACTAATAATAAATAAACTTTAAAATTCTGGTTGCTATTTATTGTGAAAGTAACATGTCTCTGGTATTATTCATAGGTATCTGAATTTATACTGAGTTTGCCCGGTTGTGAAGAACAAGCCAAAGCATTTAGGCATGAGGTAAGTTTGAAGATGTTATGAGGAAATAATTTTAAATATTAATTTTTTGATTTCTGTAAAAAGGAAAAGGAATGTAATCTCATCTATCAGAACAGAAGGATAAATATTCCAAAACAATCACCCATTGGATTAGGTGACAAACTTTATTTTCCAAACACTTGTTATTTTGGATAGATTTTCTATCAAATAACTGCTTAGAACCATAGAATTCCTATCGTGCAGAAGGAGGCTATTTGGCCCGTCGAGTCTGCACTGACTCTCAAATAGCACCTTACCCAGGTCCAGCTTAATCTGGTTTATTTTAAAGGTGACATTGGTATGGCTGCAAAAGACAATTATTTGTCACATGAAAAGAAGCAAAAAGGAGTTATTTAGTATGTCCTTTTTAGATTTTTCCAAGTAAATTTTTGTACTTAATCTTAAATAATAATAAATGCCCTTTTTTTTACTAGCAAAATGCATGGGTTCTTTTGAAGTGGGTCAGTTTGGATGAAGAAGAATTAGAAAATGGTGTTGCTGATTAAAATTAGATGGTTTACTTAAAAACAATGAGGCGAACAATTTACCTCCATTAAATTTGAGGCATCTTGTGTGATTTCCTTAACTTTCCAATATGGAAGTGAATAAATTTGAGAATGTGGAAGTAATAATTCTGCCCTTCATCAGAGTTCAGCAGGATTGTTGCAAACTCCATTTCTGGATCATTTACTAAAACCTCCCAGTAATAGATTAGCAGGAACCTTCTGGCCGATGGCGCAGTCCTGCCATGGGTTTCCCAGCAGAGACAGGTACATTCAATGGGAAGCCCCGTTGATAATGTTGTGACCAGAAGATCACGCTGTCGGCCAATGACGGGTTGCTTTGTAAATCCCGCCCATTAAGTCTTGCATTTGAGATGCATTTCTAGTTAGGTATTCCTTTCTGCTAGTGGTGGTTCCCCTTGGCTTAAAAATGATGAGTAGCATAAACAACATATTTAAATACTAGCAAATCTCTAAAAGTGTTGTTTCCAGTAAGTCAGAGGGTACAATGTTTTGTAGCTAAACAAAACCATGCAGGGCATAGCCAGAACCACTAATCTGAAGTAACGATGATTCACTTTTTTTCTCCCAGCTGTTATACAACAGTTTGAAAAAACTGTGTAGATATCACAATATAGCAAAGCAATATAGTTTCCTCCTGTTCGATGTTTCATATATGTATGAAATGCAACATCATGAGGGAGATTAAAATTTCAAAACTCTGAAACCCAATCCAACCTGCCTTTAAATGCACCAACTTTCTTTTTTATTGGTGTTGGGTTGAGGATGGGTAAATAACTGGACCGCCATAGTTAAGTCAGTAATTTAAATATACTCGCGAGGCTGCGTGCCTTGTTTTAACAGATTTGTTTTGTGTTGAATGGCTCCAACCCTTGTTTCCTAGGATTTAACCCCAGCAACTGAAGTGAATCAAAAACCACCAAATCCAGCTGCTGAGGATATTTCCAGCACTGCTTGTGCGCTGAGAGGGGCAAGTGTGCTTCCCCAACCCCCTCAAGCAAACTTGTTTCTATCCTGATGATCTGTCGAGCAACCTCCCACCCCCGATCCAGAGAGACACACTCCTCCTACAATCTTCTTGCCTGACTTGTAATCTCTTCAATTCCACCACCCCACCCCCACAAATACTTTTGAAACCTTCCCCTCTAACCGACAATTTCTTCAAATCCTCTCTCCTCCCTTCCACCCACTTCGGTCTCTTGTTCCCCTCCTCTTTGCTCCCTGATTCAGCACTGACCATTCCACCCAGCAGCGAGCCAACCTTTCAATCTGACTGCCAGCAGGGAGTAGAGAAAAATATTCACACAGGTACTGCCGTTAAATTTGATAGGGTATCTGGAATCCCAGAGTTCCGTCTTTCCTGCCTGCAATGGCCTCCCTCCCCTCTTCCCTGTAAATTTCAAGACACACAAGTTATAATTTCCCCATTCGAGAATCAGTGCTAATCATAGAATCCCTACAGTGCAGAAAGAGGCCATTTGGCCCATCAAGCTTGCACAACAAAAATGCCACCCAGGCCCTATCCCTGTAACCCCACTTGTTTACCCTGCTAGTCCCCCTGACACGGAGGGACAATTTACTAAGGCCAATCAACCTAATTCACACATCTTCAGACTGTGGAAGGAAACAGGAGCACCCGGAGGAAACCCATACAGACACAGGGAGAATGTGCAAACTCCACACAGACAGTGACCCAAGGTCAGAATTGAACCTCGGTCTCTAGTGCTGTGAGGCAGCAGTGCTAACCACTGTGCCGCCCTAAGTACTTGAAAATGACAAAGAAACAAAGGATATTAGGCACAAATAATAGAATGAAAATGCAGAGGGGCGGCACGGTAGCACAGTGGTTAGCACTGCGGCTTCACAGCTCCAGGGTCCCAGGTTCGATTCCCGGCTCGGGTCACTGTCTGTGTGGAGTTTGCACATTCTCCTCGTGTCTGCGTGGGTTTCCTCCCACAGTCCAAAGATGTGCGGGTTAGGTTGATTGGCCAGGTTAAAAATTGCCCCTTAGAGTCCTGAGATGCATAGGTTAGAGGGATTAGCGGGTAAAATATGTGGGGGTAGGGCCTGGGTGGGATTGTGGTCGGTGCAGACTCGATGGGCCGAATGGCCTCCTTCTGCACTGTAGGGTTTCTATGATTTCTACATGTTAAATGCAGGAAAAATGAGACACCCAATGCTAGCCCTTTCACTCCTTTATATATCCAATTGTTCCGGTAATTCCTCCAAGATGATGTGAACTGTCAATGTTTGCAAATATTAAAACCTTTTATATTCCTTTTTTACCTCTATTTTGTGTCAATAAAATTTTAAAACACCTGCCCTTTTTACTCACGAAACTCTTGTAAAATGCAAATCTTCTCCTTGGTACCTTTGAAATGCAACAACTACACACTAATTTCAATACTTATCCCCGAATGCAAATTTCAAGATCCGCTCTGTTTACTTGTAAGTTAAGATCCACCTTAAGACCTCAGTACAAAATGCAAGATAACACATTTAGCTTTTCATCCATTAGATTCCACAGACTATCTGATTCAAACATCCTCTTCTTTGGTTAACCCTGGACACACAAAGACACAGCTTTACCCTTACCTACTCAGTATATATAAAATCTACACATATCGTCACATTATAGACTGTTACATTCAGGAGGAATATCTACGTTTTCATCATGTTTGACATTCACATGCTACATCTTCCTTGACAGAAAGGAATATAACTCCCTCAACTAGCAGATAATTTCTAATCACATTTGCTTCATAGAATCTGTTCTTGGCTCCCTGGCAGCAATCATGATTCATTCAGCCTGCTTCAATTCTTTTCCTTACCTCTATTCCAATCAGACTGTCAGGTCATAGGTTGGCCACTTGATAATGAGGGAGAGCCGTTCCAGATATGAAACTGGGCAGAGGGAAAAGGCTGGCTCACAATGAAGGGCAGACCATGTGTGTGCTCAAACAACAGTTTCTCTGCCTGAACCACACTGGACGAATCTGCTGTGCACCCCTGACAATATCTCCAAACTGATTATACGTTGCATAGTTTTGTGTCCAGTGGAATACCTCGGTAGAAACAAACAGAACAGGAAGAACAGCAGGAGCAGCTTTGAACACTGCTCCTCGGCCTATCCCTGTTCTCCTAGGAGATATTTCCTCAATGGTTATGGCTAGGGAGGTGGAAGGCTGCTGTGATTCCAATGAGGGTATTTTAGATGGTTGTGGTGGGTGACCTCGAGCAGTGTCTTGGTGTGGGCAGCATATTCCAGCTGGCTGTGTGGCACTGACAGAGTATGAGACAAGGGAGCAGCTATGCTGCTCTGAAAAAGAACAAGTGTTTCGTCTGTGGAGCCAGTGTTGCTGCAGATATGGTCTGAAAATCCCTGTCACCACAGGCAATCTGTCCTCCTTAGATCCTGTATTTAAATAAGGATGGCAAATCGACTGTTGGAAACAAAAGAAGAAAGACTTGCATTATATAGCACTTTTCATGCTTTCGAGACATTCCAAAGCGCTTTGCAATACTTTGGAAGTGTACTCATTTTGAAATGCAGTTAACGATATGGATGAGGATTTTGGTAGCAGATGAACTGCGGCAGGGCAGTGTCAGATTATGGAGGTGGAAACGTGATGTAGCTACATGGTCAGAACCTCATTTCCGATTCGGGCTCAGACAGTTGCTAGAGCAAGGGGTGGAACCAGTGGCTAGGAAACAGAGTATGTGGTGGTGACCGAAGGCAATCACTTGGTCAACTGAGTATTTAGATGGAGGAAATTTCTGCTCATCCAGGACACAGTCAGACAATTGATAGACATTGGAGGGATTGAAAGAGGTCATATTGATGCTTCGTAATGTAAGTAAGTCAGGAATTTTATGGCAGGAAAGCAATTTACTTATATTTTGCAAAATGACAAATAAATACTATATTTGTGAAGTTCCATGTCTTTCATTGTCAACAGCATTAAATGTTTTAACCATGTGCAAGTTAAAACCATTTGAGAGATTTTAATGTGTTGCAGTAGTGGCAAATCACTGACTTACGTAGACTATAATATCTATTGTAAACACCGCAAATTATGTCTTAGCCTACTTGTGAACTATGACATGGAAGATAATTAAAGATAAAAATTTAAAGTGCAAATGATCTTGGTGTGTAATTTGCATTTAAATATGGTAATTATCAACAAGAAGATGAGGTAGTTAATAATTAACATTGCTCTTGTCTGTTCTAAATGATGGATTCCAGATAATATGTGCTATTGTCTTGTCAAATATTTTGACAGTGAACTTCTCATCTATGTAATTAGTTTCATTTTACAGTGTGCATAGTCTGTCTCACTGGGGAATGGATACAGTTTGCTAATTGCACAAATTTGCCAGTCCATCACCCTTAACCATTGCATGTCCAGATATATTGTATGTTTTGTGCTAAAGTAATGAAGTGCTAACTGTAATAAGTCGGATTTGATTGCGTTTGGTTCTGAGGTTTAGAAGTGGTGATTATATGAGAAATCGCAAGTGCAAAGTTCAAGTGATTAATTAATATCAGCCAAAAGAAATGAGCTTTAGTTTTTTAATTTCACTGCCAGCTTTTTGGATTTTAGATGCTATAATATGATGAGTAGTATTTTCAGAAAATAGTTTTTTTTTATCCCATTATAAAATAGAATTTCATAGCTATAAAGGTAATCGAGATAACGGGTGTAATTTGCTATGGCAGGGCATCTAGCATCGATTGCTATTAGTTTTAGGATTTTTAGATATTTTTCATAGCCAATTGCTGAACGCTGCAGTGAGGCAAACCGGGCATCTGGGACCTGAATGAGCAGGGCAAGCAACTGTACATGAGGCAGGGAAAAGAAGAAGAAACATTTTTTTAAATTTTCAACAATTTAAATCTGATGGAATAACTCTCCACCTTTGTATTAATTTTCTGTGCTAAAGCAGTAATTAACACTGTTGTGAAAGGCTGCTAGACCGAACTATCTGTGGTGAATTTTGTTTGTATCTACCACACAATTCAAGCTCTTCAGTGCATTTCAAAGGTGCGCCAGACAGTGAGATGTTGTAGCTAATGATGCAGCGGCACAACTTGGACAGTAACTTTTGTATTTCTTTATTTAACCTCGCATCTGTCTTTTGTTTAAAGTTGCTACCGCATTTTCACAAAACCTAATTAAGTGCGAGGTGATGCACTTTGCGAGGACTAACCGGGCAAGGGAATACACAATGAACGATAGGGTGCTAGGAAGTACAGAGCACCAGAAGGACCTTAGGGACATGTCCTTAGATCCCTGAAGGCAGCAGGATAGATAGATGTGGTTAAGAAAACATATGGGGATACTTGCCTTTATTAGCTGAGGCATATGATGGAGCTGCATTAAACCCTTATTAGGCCATAGCTCGAGTATTGTGTGCAGTTCTAGTTGCCGTACTATAGGAAGGATGTGATTGCTCTAGAGAAGGTGCAGAGGAGATTCACCAGGATGTTGCTTGGACTAGAGCGTTTCAGCCATGAAGAGAGGCTGGTTGGGCTGGGGGTTGTCGAGGTTTACAAAATTATGAGGAGCATGGCTAGGGTAGATATGAAGAAACATTTCCTCTTAGTGAAGGGATCAATAACCAGGGGGCATAGATTGAAATCTATGAAAAAAAAGGAAAATCCTTTTCACCCAGAGGGTGGTGGGAATCTGGAACTAACAGGCTGGAAGGGTGGTAGAAGCGAGAACCCTCTCACTATTCAAGAAGCATTTAGAGGAGCACTTGAAGCGTCATAGCATACAAGGCTATGGACAAAGTGACGTAAAATGGGACTGGAATAGATAGGTGCTTAATGGCTGGTACAGACATGATGGGCCAAAGGACCTCTTTTTCTGCTGTAAAACTATGACGCCAACCTCAGTAATTTCGACAGCTGATTATAGGTCGATATTATTGTAGAGATGAAGCAATAAAGGATTTCAATTTCCTGCCAGAAATCATGCATTTGCATTAGGAGAAGTGCAGTCACTAGTTGGGGGAAAAATGAGTTATTTAACTCTGAGTACGCAACAACTTCATTTGCAATACCAGATCTCATTCCAAAGACTACCTTCTTGACTTCACATGCACAAGCAGTCGACTAATCCATGTCTCAAATTCCATGGCGCTTTGTTTCGAAGAAAGAGAGGTGACCTCATTGAAAGTTCTTGCAGGGTGTGGCAGGGTAGATGGGATGCTTCCTCTGGCCGGTGAACTTAGAACCAGGAGCAGAGTCTAAGAATAAGGGGCAGGCCATTTAAGAGGGGAGGCGGTATCCCAAGATACTAAGGTGAGGGGGATCAGTGGGGTAAATACATGGGGTTACGGGGATAGGGTCTGGGTAAGATGCTCTGTTGGATAGTTGATGCAGACTCGATGAGCCTCTTTCTGCACTGTAGGGATTCTATGATACTGGCTGTCGAAGGGTGAATAATTCATGGCAGTTCCCCACATATTGGGCAATGATGTGCAGAAATCTATGTTTATATTTCCACACTAATTGGACATTAAGAGAGTGAAATCCTTTTTGGTTGACTTGGTAGTAAGTGTTGACAGGGATGTGTAAAGCTACATGAGCACAATCTGTTGCTCCAAGCACTCGTGGAAACCCAGTGAGCTGATTAAAACTTAATCGCCCGCTCACTCATTTCTCTTGCTCCTCCATCAGATGTCAAATCTTTGCTGCCCTAGTGAACAAGGCATTTATAATTTGCCTCATGCAAGAATGGACATCAAATTGACCGGCTGGCAGCATTAATCTTTTGCTCGCTGACCAGGAAATCAAGCACAGCATTAACTTTCAGAGCCAAAGCAAGCACTGCCCTAGCTCTTGAAATTTTCAGATCTCCCTAAAGGATGGAACAAAGCTTTTCAGCCACTTCACGATGAAACCATCGGCTTTGAATGCATAAATATTAATATTTTCACAAAAGACTTGGATCTGCACTTGCTGGTGACTGCATATGTGGAAAGCTGTACTATAGCCTTTGCTAATTTCTTTGACAGATATTCCCGAAACAAAGAGTAGTCTTGAGGGAGAGTCGGAAATGCAAAAATAAGTTACAAAATGTCTACTCATAGTAAAGGTATAGCTCCCTGAAATAGCACTATGAAACACAAACAATTAACCTTTTAATGATCCAACTGATGCTGCATGTTGCCTATTCATCAGCAGGATGACTTTATGGGACTTTAGCTTTTAATGAAACACAGAATAAGAACATTTAGGAGATGGTATTTAGATTCTTCATGATTAAAATTGGCAAAACAGAAGAGTACAAGAGTTATTGCATAACAGTAATCAATTAAATTTGAATAGATGACCAAGATACAGAGAAATACTGTGGTGCAGAGGTCTGCGGTGGTGTGGTGGACATGGGACAAGATTATACTCCCTCAGTGTTAAAAACCTTTTGAGGAAACCCCACAATCATGAAACTCTTCTAATAGGCTGTTGTTGAGAGTGCTATCCTTTCTGGATGTCTCTTCTGGTACTGTTGTCTTAGAAAGTACATAAATTATTGAACAAGGCAGAAAGAGTATTTGATGAGCAGATCCTTCTTGATGAAATCTGTTCGTGAAGAAACGTGATGAAGTAAGGAGTGTCATGAATAGTGAGAATCATCCTTTGTTAGAGTTACTGTTGGATGCATTCAGGGAAGAGGCTGCAATCCTTAGATACAGGACAAATCGGTCAATGAACTTGTTCGTGCCCTTCTCCATAAGAAATTTTAACAGGAGTTTGATGAATGGATGAGGATATATACTCTCGATGGGACTCATTGACTGTTTTGATGTACAGGAATCATTTTTAATGTTTATTTAATCAAAGTTAGACTTTTGTGATAGGCTAATTTTCTTAATTTATCATTGTACTTCTATGTGTAATTGTTATCAAGTGAATGAGCAATGTACCTGAATTGATTTTCCCTACAGACAAAGCGAATTTGAATTGAATTCTAGAAGTAAAAGGAAATGAGAGGGGTGTAAATATGTAACCCAATGGTCTTAATAGAGTGCAGGGAGAATTTTGATTTGGTATGCTAGTGTAAGATGAATAATATCAAATGGTTTTTCACCTTGATGTAGGGTGGGCCGCTGATTCACTATCTACCACCTGGTTTGCATTATCTATGTATTTGACTTCTGGAGGATTTTTAGTAGAACCAAACCAGAGCACTGCTTTGTATTTTAATTTCATATGAACATAAATTTCACAGGTGGTTCTATGCAGTCACGAGTAAGGAATCGTTTATTCAACTTCAAGTGACACATTTCTTTAACCAAATTAACTGGTAAAATGCTGTGGGAATTTTACTTGCCACATGGAACCTTAGAATAATCACATTAGTTCAGTCAAGTTGGGACCTGGGTGCCCAGAGAGTTCCTATATTCACTGAGGTCTACAAAATAAATTAAGTTTTTTTTAAAGTTTATTTATTAGTGCCACAAGTAGGCTTACATTAACACTGCACTGAAGTTACTGTGAAAATCCCCTAGTCGCCACACTCCGACGTCTGTTCGGGTACACTGAGGGAGAATTTAGCATAGCCAATTCACCTGACCAGCATGTCTTTCGGAGTGTGGGAGGAAACTGAGCACCCGGAGGAAACCCACGAAGACACGGGGAAAACGTACAAACTCCACACACACACACTGATCCAAGCTGGGGATCAAACCCAGGTCCCTGGCACTGTGAGTCAGCAGTGCTAACCACTGTGCCACCGCACAACCCTTTGTTAATTGGTTTCCAATGTACAATTTGTTAAGATATATTTTACCTTCAGTGAGTTGAGGCTCAGCTGGGATAACAGATATTTCAGGTTGGAGGTCTGATTGGCTAGAGGAAAACAGAATTATGGGTCTGTAGCAGCATTTTTTGACATGCTGAGTTTCTACTCTCAGATGCACCACTGGGGAGAAGTGCAAAGCAGAGGCTTGGTGGCTCTCAAAGGGAGGGAGCAAAAGCTAGAGAATGCTTTTATTTTCACAGCTGAAGCTGTGCTTTGACTGCGCAGGGAAATCAAAAGGCAGTCTTGTTCCAACGTGCGTGGTGCAAAAGACCTGAGGAGAGAAGGAAAATATCTAAAAACGCAAGGGATACATTTCAAAATACAGTAATTTTTTTTGTTATCTATTTTTGTAAAGAATTATTATCTTTCTATCATGCTAAGAAAACTACATACACAAGCTGGAGTCTCATAAATCGGCATGATAATGTGGTTTGAAGTGTACTCCTGACCTGGTAGGAGCAAAATTACAATGCCATAATTCACAGTTTCTCATGTTTGCATATGCAGACTCCAGGCTATAATTAAATAAAAAAGCAAATTGACTTAGTGGAATGAAGAAACTACATTATACAATGGTACATTAAATTTATGATTCTCAGATGTCCAAACGTTGAGAGCATTATCACCTTGAAGGATAATAGTTCACAGCATGAATAACCACTGTTACATACTAAGGTGGTTTTATGTTAATACTTTACAACTTTTATTTTCCTTTAGCAAATTGACGGAGAAGCGTTTCTACTACTGACACAGACTGATATTGTGAAAATAATGAGCATTAAACTAGGACCAGCTCTGAAAATCTACAATTCCATCCTCATGTTTAAAACTGCAGAGGAAAATGGACAGAATGAGCTTTGAAAGGACTGAAAAGTGAAAGCATTGCAGCTGTGGCCTGTTTCTTGATTCAGACTCATCTTTAATTCAAAGCACAAGAACTCTGTACTAAATATGGAATTCTCAAAGAATACTACTGGAATATTTACTGTTGACTTGGCAGACTCGTTTAGAGTGTATTCCCTTTCAGCAGTGCAGTACTAAAATATGAGCTCATCTCTCAGCCGTTTCCTCAGGACTTAATTATGCAAATATCTGCCCAGCGAGAGCTGGTATGAACTCTTTTGTGATTGACCCTTGAATTGTATATTTAAATATGGCTGAAGGGTTTCTTCCAAGAACTGGACACTTCATCTAACAGACACTAAAATGGATTGATTGTGTTTGTTGTTTTATTCCTCCTTTTGTTTGCAGTGATGTTGTTTGTGTGTAGAATCATGTGTCAGATTACAATATCTGGTAATGGAACATTTCATTTATCCCAAATAATGAAATGTACATAAGGATATATATTTTCAGAAGTTGGCACTGCTGGATTTAATTTAACTGTTAGGTTGTATACACCTTAAAAATTTAATATCCAAACTATTCAGGCAGATCTTAAATAGTTAATTAAGACAAACACAATTGCCCATTTCCAGCTTTAATTAAAATGTTCTTTGGTTTATTACAGATTGTGTTATTGCTTAATACAATGATTATTTGCTGAGTGGGTTTGCATAAATTAAAGGATGAATGAGCTGCAGGAACAGTCTAACCTTCTTGTTACAAACTCGCAATGCATTCTCTGAGGCTTTGGGCAGGATTTTCTCGCTGTCAAGACCAAATGGGGTCCAAACTGAACCCGCACTTGCTGACAGGGAGATTTGCAGAGCTGTTTTCCTGGATTGGCCATCTCCCAAGTTCCTGTCTGATTAAGGATGATGGGGCCGGCTACTTGCTGCAGGCTCAATTAGAAGTCTTCACAGTCCTGGAAGCCCCACTGTGAGAGGTGGGCTCTGAAGCAGATCACGGATCGATGGGAAGCCTAACATGGGGTAAGTTTAAAGCAAACTTTCAGAGGAGCCAAATGGGCACAGGCCCTTTGTATTCAAGTGGCTTGGCTCTTTGGGGGTTGCGAGGGCTGACTCTCCTGCTCACCGGCCCCTACCCTACTGGCCTGCCACAGGGAACTGCCTCCATTAATCTGATGGTCTCCATGCAGCAAGGGGCCAGCAAGGTGGTAATATCACCATAATTGTGTGTTTCATTTTGCAAGTTATCTGCACGCCTCAATTTAGTGGGCAACCGATCTGTCTCCCTGCCCACTGCTAAGAAAGTACCAGGTGGTAGGAGTACATTGGGGAGCCTATCCAACATGGCTGCCATTATTTTCTCAGCCCCGTTCCAACCACCCAACCCCATACCCCTCCTCCACAATTAACAATCCTGCCACCCAGACCTCAGAAAAAATTCTGCCTTTGCACACAAAGTCACTTACTGGGAACATGGATTGGAGATCGATGGGGGACATGGTGGCACAGTAGTTTGCACTGCTACCTCATAGCTCTAGGGATCAATTCCGGCCTTGGATTACTATCAGTGTGGAGTTGCACATTCTCTCCACATCTACATGGGTTTCCTCCGCGTGCTTTGGTTTCCTCCTACAGTCCAAAGATATGCAGGTTAGGTGGATTAACCATGCTAAATAGCCCCTTGGTGTCCAAGATGTATAGGTTAGATGGATTGGCCAAGGGAAATGCGTGGGTTATGGGGATAGGGCGGGGGAGAGGGCCTGGATAAGAGTCAAGTGGTGTTATCACAAGATTATTAATCCAGCTAATGCTTTCGGAACCTGGGTTCATATCCTGCACACAGCATAAATTAAATAAAAAAATATCTGAAATTAAGAATTTACTGATGACCATAAAACCCCATTGTCGAAAAACCTATCTTGTTCACTAACGACCTTTAAGGAAGGAAATCTGCCGTCCTTACCTGGTGTGGCCTAAATGTGACTCTGGAGCCACAGCATTGTGGTTGACTATCAACTTGGGCAACTAGGGATGGGCAATAAATGCTGGCCAGCCAGTGACGCCCATGTCCCACAAATGAATAAAACAAAACTCTGTCAGAGTTGGTGCAGACGCAATAGGCTGAATGGTCTCTTCTGCAGTATAGGGATTCTATGCTTCTATAATTAATTGAATGGAAATGCCAGTAGGTGGGATGCAAACCAGGTATGATGACTTCCACACTTGATTCTCTGAGCCAATGTGTTATCATAACAAAGGTAGGCCTTTGTACTCTTCAAAAAGACTCCTCTGTAATCTTGTTTGCTGCAATAATTGACCATTGTCTACTCGATTCTAATCTCTTGCCTTTCCATAACCCTTAATTAATACCCTTAACTCCCAAGTTAGTTCATCTGTCTTTTAAACCATTCAGTTGATTCTACCTCTGTGTGGCCATCAGACGCTGCATATTCCATATCCTCACAACATTTTCTACAGACATTTTTACTGGAGTTGCTTGTTTTTAGACAGTTTGGTCTTGATTTAACTTTTTAGATGAAATATTACTAATTTAGTTTTAATTTAACTCTTTTAAATGGTCTAGATTTCCTGAGATTGAATAATGACACAGCAGAATCACAAAATCATTACGGTACAGAAGGAGACCATGTGGCCCATCATATCTGCACTGGTTCTCCAAACAAGCATCACAAATTGGTGCCATTCGCCTGCCTTTTGTCAGCACATTGTTTCTATTCAAAAAGTCTTTGAATGCTCATTTGAGTGTGCTTCCATCATACTTCTAAGCAGAGCATTCCAGACACACATCACTCGTATGAAAAGGTTTTTTTCTCGCATCACATTTGCTTATTTTCCAAGTCAATTTAAATCTATGCCCTCTTGATCCTTTTATGAGTGGGAAGAGTTTTGTCCTATCTTCTGCCCATTGCCCATTAATCTGTTGGAACCTCTCAGTATTTTACTGATGAGTGCTCAGTTAATACAAAGGTGGTGGAGTTTCATGAGAATCACACTCCTGACTTGAACTCCTGGGGCTGGTTGCAGCAAAAAAGAGCAATATTGCAGTGATAAGGTACCAAGATTCTCAGAAGCTGCAATGATGATCATGTTGAAAGAATTCCCATCTTTCCACTCACCTAAAATACATCTCTCCTGTCATCCCACTATCCTATATCATGGTCCAGATCTTCTGGTCTGCCGCTGCCTTAAGTTTTGTGCACCTCCACTATTTTGCACATTTCCCGCCCAGACTTCTGATCCTGGCTGCAGCAGAAATGGGCCAGCACAGACTATCCAAGTCAAGTCTGGTGAGTGTAGAAGACAGACAAAGAGAGGACATTCTCTCATTTTTAAAGACAATGGTTGCCATGTTCAGGTAAGTTTTTGAAAATCTTGTAATAGCTGCGGGGAACTGACACCCAACAAGACAGGTAAACGAACAAGGGTTTATTTGGAGGGAAATCACTCTTTCCAAGACAGAGATAAAAATGCTTCCAAACTCCAGGACTCTTTCCTCTCTCTCCCCCCCGGGATAACTTGTCCCTTAAAGGAACACATTTCCACAGGTCTCAAGACGCATCTCAAGGCTTTCAATCAGTGGAATGTGAGTGTGGATGTTTGAGTGGATAGTTGACATGGGGCAGTTGAATCGGATGGGGGGGGGGCGGGGGGGGAGAATATCTGTGTTAGGGGTTGTAGTATCTTACAAAGATGGGTGACCACCAAGTAGGTTAATGAATTTACGGTTTATTAAGGGAAGTAACTATGTACAGATTATGTAAAGATTACCATACTCCATGACTCCAAACTCCTAACTGGCTCAGCTCCTGGATCCGTGTGCTCTGGCCCAATTCGCTGAATGGGTCACATGATCCTCTGAGAGCATGCCCTTAAAGGGACATGCTACCACAGGGCTGGTGTGAGCGAGAGTTGGGTGAGTGGAGAGAATGATTGCGAGCATTGGTTGAGATTCTCAGTTCAGTTGCACTGGTTAATCCCTGAATTACACCATAGGTTAGGGTGTAACACTTATGGGGTAAATTTCTAGGCAAGTTCTGTGCATCTAGCCTTAAATTCCGTATTGGTGACATTTGCGTAATTTCCCAGGGAGCACAGATCAGCCCATTGAATGTTTAAATTCACAACGCATGCAAGGATATCTGCAGGGCCCTACACAACACAGACTTAAATTCAGATTTCACTTCCCTGGACATTGAAGATTCAGGCGTATACATCCTACATTGTTTGAGTGAGAAGTGAAGATATCATTGCCTGCAACTGATAGGACATGCAGAAGTATATCTAACCGTATCTGGATAAATAATATTGAGAATTTGTCTATAAATGACTAATCGCTCCAATTGCAATGTTGAAAAAAGACAAAGGTGAGGAGGAAACTGCCATTTTTGAAGAAAAGTGGACAACCTCTTGAAGAATTTGGATGAATGCTGTCACATTCAGGTTGATAATGGGATACATTGGTTATGGTTATAGAACATTTTTTAAAAATCATTTATGGGATGTAGGTGCCATTGGCTCGGCCATCCCTAAATTGCCCTTCAGAAGATGCTTGTGGGCTGCCTTCTTGAACTGAGAGCTATTGTTGTCTGTTGGCAAAACAATGACTTGAAAAGCCATTCAGTCACAGTTTTTAATACACAAGCAAGCACCTTCTTAAAATGAATATCCTCTTAGATCCCTTACAGATGCTGAAAGTGTAAAGAAAATAGGCAAGCAACCTGATATCTCCAATAGGGCTCTTTCTTGCCTGATTTACCCACTCCATGATGCTATCTTACTGATTCAAGTCTCAGATTAGATATTCCACTCAGGACAAGGACGCTATTTAGACATATCACTGGATTAATCACAGAGCAGGGAGGGAATAATGAGACACTAATTGAAAAGCAGAATGCTGGAAATCCAACATTAAAAACGGGGAAGCTGTTAAAAACACTTGACAAGTAATTTTGATTCTCCACCTTGCTCTCATGCTATGTAGTGGCATGGGTAGTAGATTTTTGTTTAGTTAACTTAAAGTTAGGAAGTTCTCACATTACATTCACTGTAGTAAGCTAACAAGGTCAAGTTGCCATTTTGTACTAACACTGGGCTAAAGATGCCATTTTGTATTCAGTACATTATAATCGCTGACAAGTTAATCAAGAATTACTGTATAATTAGCAACCAGCCAGTAACAGATGATTAAACAAGTAGAAAGCCTCAATGTATAATTGAAGAGTAAGTAATTAATCAAGTAGCTATTAAGGCTGCATAATATACTAATGTTTGAAATTTAAAATATTTGCAGCTGTAAGCTTTGAAAGGGAGCAGCCAGAAATCCTTTTTTTTTGTCCTTGAAGGTCTAGGGTAGGTGTTCAGAGAATGAATGATAACTTATACAAATTCAGATACGGGAAATATGGTGAACTGCCTCATTGTTTCCCATCTTGGAGTAATGTACGTAACATAAATAAAATTAACCAAGTAATAACAAAGGACTAATGGCTAATTCCAACAGGTCTGATTCAAGATGACCTAAGAAGAGTTAAAAGTGAGTTTTGAGAACCATGTTGTTCTTGAAAGTTCAACTATAGTCATGGAGGTACTGAGAGCTTGCTGGGGCAGGATTTTGGGAAATTGCCGTTAGTTCAGAAACCTGAGGAAGTTTCACCCTTCTACCTAGTTGAGCAAGTCAGTTTTGTATTTTGATAAATATACCCTTTCCTTTGAAAAGTAAATTGAATTAAAATTTACAATGCAGAATTTTGCTTCAATCGTGGTGTCTTGTCAGACCCAACAGTGCCACACAAGATACTTGAGCAAAGTTATAGCTCAGGGAATAAAAGTGACAATTGCAAATGGATGCAAATTTGGTTGAGTGAAAAGAAGCAGAGAGTAATGGCTAGCGGATGGTTTTCGGGCTGTATGAAGGTTTGTGGTGGAGTTCCCCAAAAATCAGTGTTGGGACGATTGTTTTTTCTGATGTATAATGACCTACACCTTGGTGTATAGGGCACAATTTCAGAGTTTGTGGATGAGAACAAAACTTGGGAGCGTTGTGAACTCTGAGGAGGGTAGGAAGAACATAGAGTGACAATTCTAAAGGGGGTGCAGGAGCAGAGGCACCTTGGTGTATGTGCGCATAAGCCATTGAAGGTGACAGGGCAGGTTGCGAGAGCTGTTAATAAAACATACAGTATCCGAGGCTTTATTAATAGGGACAAGAGCAAGGAAGTTATGTTGAGGTTTTATAAGGCACTAGTTTATCCTCAGCTGGAGTACTGTATCCAGTTTTGTGTACCACACTTTATAAGAAGGTTGTGAAGGCATTGGAGTGAATAGAGAAAAGATTCATGAGATAAGAAATTTAAATTATTAAGGTAAATTTGAGGAGCTGAGGCTATTTTCCTTGGAAAAAAGAGGATTTTATAGAGCTATTCAAAATCATGAGGAGTCTGGACAGAGTAGATAAGGAGGAAGTGTTTCCACTCGTGAAAGGATTGAAAACGAAAGGATGCAGACTTAAAATAATTGGCAAAAGAAGCAAAAATGATACGAGAAGAAGCTTTTTTTGTGCAGCAAGTGGTTGTGCTAAGGAATACACTGCCTGAGAGTGTGTTGGAGGCAGGTTTAATAAGGGAATTATAGACTATTATCTGAAAAGAGGAAATGTGCAGGGTGTTACAGACAGGAGGGAGTTAATTTAAACTAACCTGGTTTCTCTTCTCACTAATCATCCATTAACTGAGGTTTGTTTTAATTTTGGTTTCCCTCTTTATAAATTATGGCATATTTTCCCCAGCCCTTAAACTGGAGTGTTTCAATCCTCTACGAATCACCTGCACAGAAAACGTGAGTTAAGATAAAATAAAGGGGATTGGTTTGTTTTTACACATGCACCCACGCACGTGAAGGATTTTGCATTGTGTGCCCCTTTTGCCCTGACAAAATAAATAGGGGCTAAAGGGAAAAAAGGGGTTCAGGGCATGACCACAAAGAGTTGACAGGGTAAATACAAAGAATGCTAGATACCTTGATGTTCAAAGTACATTTAACAGTGTTTCACATCAAACATTGATGCCTAAAGTAAATGGTCATGAAATAGTGTTTAGAGTAGGGTGGACACCAGGATGGTGAATGAAAAGAGAAAATAGTCACTGGAAAGGGATTCTAGCTAGGGAAATTAGGGATCAGTTTTTGGGAGTTCTGCTGTTTACAAAGAATTTGGTTGAATTTGGATCTTTAAGTCTAATGATACCAAATGAGACAAGATGAAGCAAATAATGAGGAATCAGACTCAAAAACATTTTAGAATCCTTTCAGAAATTTGACCAATAAATTGAAAAACCAGTTCAATGTCGTCAATAGAAAGCTAAAAGCAAAACATAGCAAATGTTTTTTAATTCTAAAATAGAATGGAAAGTGCAAGATTACAGCTGGGATCTACAGACAGGACAGGACAGATTGTAAAGTTTTCTGCATTTGCCCTTCATCAGCTTAAAGACTAGAGTCAACTGGGCATTTTAGTAAAAATTGTGAAAAATATAGGAAATTGTACATGAGAAGAGGGCCAAACACCTATATCTAGTACAGAAATAACTGTGTGTTAAATGGCCTGTAAAGAGCAATGCAGGAAATATTTAGTTAAAATGTCAGTCAAAATAATACATAAAATTTAGAGGGATTGGGGCGGCCCAAAATATAGTGATATATTAAATGGGAAGGAGAAGTAATATTCAAGACAGGGATTTGGTGGTTCTTGATGAACAATGCGTCAAATCATTATTCCAGTGCACAGCCATAATGGATTGCATTAGCAAAAGGATATAAAGCCCATCAAACAGTAAACTGATATTCTATATAAAACCCTGATGTTCTCTTCGTCTGGCATACTGTGTACAATATTAGTCATCATACCATAAGAAACATATGTCAGGCGCCAGTGAAAATGGAAATGACTGAGATTGGAAATAACATTTATGATTCATAACCATTGAATAGGTGATGGTTTAACGCAAGGTTAAATACCTGTGTTATTACAGTTGTATAACTCCAAATTTTCTTCTATTACCTTCCCTATTATTCCTTCACAGTGCAATTCCAGTGCTTTAAGTAGAGCTACAGGCAGGCTGCCCGTACCCCTGCTCTGACTGCTCAGATGCCATTGGTCAATGTCATCTGGGTTTTGGAACCTGTGGGGGGTCTCGTCAAAGACTGTTCCACCTGGTACCTGCGCAGAGGCAGATTCAACAGTTGGGACAGGAGTGAAGAAGTGGTGTTCGAAATGGGTGAGAATGGAGGGGGTGAAAGGGATATGGGGTAGAAGCATCATTTTTCACATGCCCTTATTCCATCTTCCCTCTCATTTCCCACCTTCACTTACATTCTAGCTGGAATACTTGCTGCATTTACGTGAATTGTTGAACAGCCAAGGCGAGCTTTCCTCAATCCTGCTTAAAGTGACTGACAGAGTGTGCAGGACATTGGTGAGGACCAGTATGCACCACCTGCTGCATCTGATGCTCAATACAGGCACCAACACTTTCCTTGCATGTAGAGATCACAAGTGCCTGAGACATCAAAGCACTCAGTCTAGAGATGGACTCTTACAATTTCTCCCTAGTCATGTGCAGTGCTTCTGGAAATGCTAATAGTATCTTGGACATTTCTGCTGCTGTTCCAAAATTGTCCTCTTCATTGTTGGCCCTTGAGGCTTAGCATCTGCGTCCAGCTAAGGAGATTTCTCCTCCTCTTGTAGCAGCTCTTGAGTGATGCTTGTAGGGCTAGTGGAAATAAAAGATATGAATTAGAATTGACAAGGTGAATGGGTTCTAAGTTTTTTTTAATGTAGATCTATTATATTTCTGTGGCTATATTTCCATGGCTGTTGCTGTCAAGTCAACATAATTGTGTTATTTGCCATGTGACCATGTTATGTCTAATTCTGTCACCATATAACTGGGAGACTTCCAACTCCCCAATACCACTAGCCGGGTATTCTGAGACCAAGTTCATCTCCAGCACCGCCATCTCGTATCCATACACACTACGCCACTCAGGTGCCACAGATCTTGGAGGCCCCATACACCTGGGTGGGTAGATTCTGGGTGACAAGCATTAATGTTCAAGACTTGGCTGATGACGAGTGAGACACCCTTGACCCCAGCCAAGAGTTATAATGAAGCACATGAATCCACAAAGTCAACAACTGAACAGATTATTTGAATACCAGCGCCAACACCGCTCCAGCAAAGCTCTTCAAAATGCATCTCAGAGGGTCTCTAGGATTATTGCGTCTGCTGTATGTTTAGCAACCTCGCACAGTGGAGGGAATCCTTGCCGACAATGGCCAGGGAGCAACCACACTCCTCAACTGACAAGAGGCCGAATCAGCAGAGGCAGGTCAGTACGTTGTGGTTCCGTAACCAGAAACCATGGCAATGAATGATGTGCGAGGACTTCTTTGACAAGCTATAAGCGCAGGTCCGAGCTAGGCATTCTGCAGAGAGCAACTCGCCTCCTGACTGCCCAAAGCCTGTTCAACATCTACAAGGCACAAGTCAGGAGTGTGATGGAATACTCTCCACTTGCCTGGATGAGTGCAGCTCTAACAATACTTCAGAAACCATCTGGGACAAAGAGGCCTGCTTGATTGGTACCCCGTCCAGACCTTCAACATTCACTCCCTCCGACACTGATGCACAATACCAGCAGTGTGTACCATCTAAAAAAACATACTGCTGCAACTCACCAAAGCTCCTTCCAAACCAATGACCTCTCCTACGTAGAAGAGCATAGGTAGCAGATCCTGATTTGGATCTATTGCTATCCCTTCACTGTTGCTGGGTGAAAATCCAGGAGCTCCCTAATGGCACTCTAGGTACCAACACCACATGGACTGCAGCAGTTCAAGATGGTGGCTAAGGGAAATTAGGGATCAATTCTGGCCAATAAGTGTTGGCCCAGCCTGTGACGGTCACATCCCGTGAACAAATAAAGAAAGAAACAAGCCCTTTGCTCTAGATCTTGCATCCTGAACATCCTCCAACGGCAACTCACCATTATCCACAGACAAGCCACTTCATTTTTGCCATCCCAATCACCAGAGATGCTGATATTCCACCTTGACCTATATAGGCTTGTTACTCATTCAGCAAACGTTCACACTGCTAACCAAGTCACAACAATAAGACCATCCGTACATTAATAAAGTAAATGACTATTTAATCAAACGCTAAACTTATAGTGTAAAGTTTGAACATCTCTGCCACCCTGCATGCAGTTACATGCTATTTCTCTTACAAAGAACAAAGAAAAGTCCAGGTCAGGAACAGACCCTTCGGCCCTCCAAGCCTGCACCGATCATGATGCCTGCCTAAACTAAAACCGTAAGCACTTAGGGAGTCTGTATCCTTCCATTCCCATCCTATTCATGTATTTGTCTAGTTGACTCTTAAATACCGCAATCGTACCTGCTCCCACCACCTCCCTAGGCAGCATATTCCAGACATTCACCATCCTCTGTGTAAAAAAAACTTGCCTCACACATCTCCTCTAAACTTTTCCCCATGCATCTTAAACTTATGTCCCCTAGTACTTGACTCTTCTACCCCAGGAAAGAGCATCTGACTATCCACTCTGTCCATGCCACTCATAATCTTGTAGACCTCTATCAGGTCACCTCTCAACCTCCATCGTTCCAGTGAGAACAAACCGAGTTTATCCAATCTCTCCTCATAACTAATACCCTCCAGACCAGGCAACATCCTGGTAAACCTCTTCTGTGCCCTCTCCAAAACACCCACATCCTTCTGGTAGTGTGGCGACCAGGATTGTGCACAATATTCTAAATGAGGCCTAACTAAGGTTCTGTACAGCTGCAGCATGACCTGCAAATTTTTGTACTCGATGCTCCGACTGATGAAGGCAAGCATGCCGTATGCTTTCTTGATTACCTTGTTCACCTGCATTGCCACTTTCAGTGATTGGTGGACATGTACGCCCAGATCTCCCCACCTGTCAATACTCCTAAGGGTTCTGTTTACTGTATAATTCCTACATGCATTGGACCTTCCAAAATGCATTATCTCACATTTGTCTGGATTAAACTCCATTTGCCATTTCTCCGCCCAAGTCTCCAACCGGTCTATATCTAGCTGTATCCTCTGACTATCCTCTTCACTATCTGCAACTCCATCAATTTTTGTGTCGTCTGCGAACTTACTAATCAGACCAGCTACGTTTTCCTCCAATCATTCATATATACTGTGAACAACAAAGGTCCCTGAACTGATCCCTATGGAACACTTACGATCACTATGACCTTGTGTGATCCTGACATGTACAGCTGAGATGGAGGCAGGCTGCTGAGTGGGGTCCCCCACACTGAGATGACCTTTGGTTGCCTGAGGTGGGGTTCTTACACAGGTGCACACACATCCTCTTTGGCCTCAGTGATTCCCAATGCCAACAATAGCTGAGGGATTGAGGAGCAGTGGCTCACTCTGAGTACCTGGAGAGGAACCCCCATAAGAGGCAGGCTGGCACTCCTCCTCCCGCTCAGTGCACCTCCCTGACTACCAGATGAGGAGTGACACGTGAAGGAAGGCCCAGACACCGCATCCCTCTTTTGCCAGGTCACTGTTATATACAGCCATGACCAGGGGGTTCAATTCTGACTTTAGGTGATGGTTTGCATGTTTTCCCCATATCTGCATGTGTTTCCCCTGGGTGGTGGGTGGTTTGCTCCCACAGTCCAATGATGTGTAGGTTAGGTGGATTAGACATGGTAAATGTGTGGGGCTATGGGGATATGGTGGGGCAGGGGGGTGGGGGTGGTGGGCTTAGGTAGGATGCTGTTTTGGAGAGTTATTCTCTTTCATTTATCACTTGGACAATGATGGAAGCATGAGCCTGCATGCATCCAAGTCTCAATGCATCTGCAGCTGTGCTTTACACTCCTCTCACCCACCTTCCTACACTCTCCCCTCACTGAGACAAATTACTTGTTGCCCCATGAGAGCCAAATTGTTCTAGCGATAGCATCACTCTGCTTGGTAGTACAGATGAGGTCATTGACCCTCTTTCTCCGTTGCGCCCAAGTACTTCTGGGGACCCCACAGCGGTTAACCTCCACCTCAATCTCCACCTAGGCTTCTTTGCTCAGGTAGGATGGTTTCCTGATACCATTGGTGTTGAAAAGCACTCGCACCTTTCCCAGGCATCCTGCAGAAGAACCCAGAGGGAGGCATTGCTGAACGGTGGGACCATCCTTTGCTCTACTCACATGCCGATGGGTGCTCCCTGCTCAAGACTGATAAACAAGGTCAGGTCAGGATAAACAAGGCTGAGTCAGAAGGAGTGGGTGGTGAGCCTAGGGCTCACTGACAGAAATGAAAGCTAAGCCTGGAGGTTTGGTCAGGAATTGAATTCCTGACAGCCTCTGCAACGCCAAAGCTGCTGACTTGTTGACACTGCAGGATGTCTGGGTTGCCCCTTAGAAATGGCACCTGAACCTCTGGCCCCATCAGCTGACAGTGGATTCAATGACTTCCTTCCCACACCATCATATAATGGACCATGTTCCATGATTCCACCATGTTTGTTGGCTGTCCGCAGCCATTGCTGTCCCGAGCAGAGGTACCACCCACTTCCTGGTCTGCCATCAGGATGTGTTTTGGGATGACTAAATTCTGCTCAATAATGTACTGTTGCAAGCATGTTGTCATCATTATGGAGGAGATGTGGAGCTTGGAGCTCAGCATACGCTCAAAGACATCAAGGTTGCCTGAGTGAGCATCTAGAGACGAGAATAGAACATGGAGTAAGGCTAAAGAGTTTTGGCAGGATATGAATAAAAATGGGTTAAGTTTTGCCAACTGCAGACAACATGCTAGGGTATATCACCTTGTTTTAAAATTAGCACTGCCATTTTATACGCACTTCTTTATCTATGCTTTGTTATTGTTTCACCCTACCTTTGATGAATACTCTCTTTGCACCTTGTGAGCATCCAGCCCTACCTTCCAACCATCCCAACCCCAACATTTAGATTGTAGAATTCTTTTAACCTATACTTTGTTCCTTAACCATATTAGTCTCCACTTCACAATACTGGCACTACATGAGATTAATCCTTGTTTCAATATATTTAGCTTGGCTTCCTGCTCACACAGTGCTGCTGGTGTGATTGCTTGATGATGATGGAATGTGTCAGGTGACATTCAGCATAAAGCCCAGGTTAACTCAATGTCTCAGATGTAGATTGACACAATCTTTGGGGGAAGCTAAATTTATATTGGATATCTCTCACTCCATTCTACAATATGTGACCAATTGAGCATCATTCCAAAAGCATTGAGCTATGATTTGCATGTGAAAATAACAATTGTATTACGGTAGCCAATCCTAATAAAGACACAAAGGGATTACAATCATCAATTTCCCACTCCCCCATCCCTTGAACTGTTACATATATAAAAATACTTAATAAGAACTGATGCGCGATATAACACACGAGAGGCGTGATGTACTCGGGAAATAAAGGCTTTTATTGACAACAATAACAGAGCTACCATATACAGTACACGATCCCAGACTAAAGGGTCACCAGGCAGAGCAGTGACCTTTATACCTCTCCCAGGAGGCGGAGCCGACTGGGGTGTACCATAGGACTATATTAACAGGTAGAACAGCCCAACCCTAACCCCAACAGTAACATATCTACAGACTCATAGTACTGGCCAGACCATGGCTCAGCACTACCTAGTGGGAACCAACAATGGTTCACCACAAGAACCATATTTGCCTAGTCCAGAACTAGGTAAAAAGAACATATCGTGTGGTATTTAAACTACGATGTGGAGATGCTGCCGTTGGACTGGAGTGGGCACAGTAAGAAGTCTCACAACACCAGGTTAAAGTCCAACAGGTTTATTTAGAATCACGAGATTTTGGAGCACTGCTCCTTCATCAGATGAGTGCAGGTAGGTTCACAACACGGCATATATAGGGAGAGACACAATTGTAAAGTAATTACAGATTGGAATGTGAAGAATGGTTGGAATCCGAATGTTTACAGGTAATCAAGTCTTTACACGTACAAACAACGTGGAGAGGGGAATAATCACAGGTTAAAGAGGTGTGAATTGTCTCAAGCTAGGACAGTTAGTAGGATTTTACAAATCCAGACAGTATGGTGGTGGGGGGGAGGGGAGGGGGTTACAAGTAGTGTGACATGAATCTTGCATTCCAACCATTCTTCACATTCCAATCTGTAATTATCTTGCAATTGTGTCTTTGCCTGTAGATGCCGTGTTTGTGAACTTATCTCCACTCACCTGATGAAGGAGCAGCGCTCCAAAAGCTCGTGATTCCAAATAAACCTACTGAACTTTAACCTGGTGTTGTGAGACTTCCTACTGTCTTTATACTAGACGTAGTGTTCAGGTCATGATCAAGTCCATGAACAACAGAATTCAAAAATGGCAGCAAGACTAGACCTGGAGTGAAGCAGAGAGAGCGCGGGTCAGGGATGGAGCGGAGATCCTAAAAAGAGGGCACAGGTCTGAGATGCAGCGGGAGAGCAAGTCTGGAATGAAGTGGAGAGAATGAGTCTGAGATGGCCCTTGGCACAGGCTAAGGTAGCCAACTTCCATGGTACTGTCCTTTTACTGCCCTCCCTTCACACAGCTCCTGCATGCAGACTGGATGTACTGTGCTTTTGCAGTAATGCTAGCTCCTAACTCTAAATTTAAGTACATATAATTGCATATCAAGGCAGTAGATTATGCATGGGCTTAAAAGATTCTCCAGTTCTCCCTTCACCATCTTGTATTTTATTCTTGTTAAGCTATATTTCTCCTTTGCCTTCAATGTCCCAGTCCAAAATTCCTTTCCCTTTTACTTTAATTTGACTCTGAGATGGTAACGGTCAGAGGAAGTAAAATTAATTGTCTTAAAGTCAGTTTCTCTATTGAGTGTGCCAGTTGGCAAATTATGTTAGTTATATTAAATGTTGGTTAGACCACATTTGGAATACTGTGTCCAATTCTGGTTGTCACACTACCAGAAAGACGTGAAGGTTTTGGAGAGAATACAGAAAAGATTTACCAGGATGTTGCCTGGTATGGAGGGTATTAGCTATGAGGAGAGATTGAATAAACTAGGATTGTTTTCCCTGGAAAGACAGAGGCTGAGGGGCGAACTGATAGAAGTTCATAAAATTATGAGGGCCATTGATAAGATGAACAATTGGAAGCTTTTTCCCAGGGCAGAAATGACAATTACAAGGGGGCACAAGTTCAAAGTAAAGGAGGAAAGGTTCAGGAGAGATGTGCAGGGGAAGTTTTTTTACACAGAGGGTGATGGGAGCCTGGAATGCACTGCCAAGTGAGGTGGTTGAGGCAGACATGTTAGTGACATTTAAGACTTATCTGGATAGACACATGAACAGACAGGGAATAGAGGAATGCAGGTGGTTGGTCTAGATAGGACAATGTGATCGGCGCAGGCTTGGTGGGCCGAAGGGGCTGTTCCTGTGCTGTCCTGTCCTTTGTTCTTTGTTTGTCAGCACCTAATTCATTTAAAAATATTTTCTTACTCTTCAAGCCATATTAACCAATTCATGTCCCTCTGTTTGTCAAGTAGCTGAGCAAGTCCTTTTTTTCAGTGCAGTTGCGCCATGTACTCTCATATATTAGTTCAGTCATCAGTAACAAACCACTCCTGCTCTCTCACATGTGTGTTCCATATCCTTCTTTAATCGTCTGTTGGAATCTCACATTCATAAGTCATCTTCACACATTTTTCCTATCTGTTGGCTGTAGTCTCGTGCTTTTTTGAAACCAGACTTCCTATTCAGGCAGTGTTCATTTGTCGTGCTTGGTGGCGTCTCTCTGCCCTTTCCCACAACTCCTCCTTTCGCATTTGTGGAAGGTTTATCAGGTCTATATGGATTGTGCTGTGTATTTTACCAGTCAATTTCACTATCCAGGATCCAAATGTCTTTAAAAGGATTCACCATTTAATAATTCTTCCAGAATCTTCTCAACAAAATCAATGGGGGGTCTCTGTCTCAAGATCTTTGCTTATTTCCTCTTGTACGGTCCCAAAGGTGGCCAGATTATCAAATGCTGTTCTCTTAAAAAGTTAATAGGCAAAGACACAAATACCTCCAAGAGAAAGCTATCAGCTCATTCATCTCATCTATAATTTCCTTTCACTCGAATTTTCCATCAATATCTAAATGTTCCATTGAGCTACACCCAAGAAAAATTATTGTATTGCTTTCAGGAGCTCTGGAAAATCTTTTCAGTTGAATAAAATATTCTCTTTATATCTTCAAAACAGAAACCAAACATTCCTGTTAAATTCCAGGCATTCACAAATAATTTTTTTTTGTTTGTTCTTTCTCTTAAACATCAGGTAAATTCCATTTTAAACGCTTGAAGTAGCAGCTCATGTCCAGATATTTCTCGATTCCAATTTCAAAAGCAGGCTTGATGATTTTGCATCAGAGACATTTGCAAGTCTAGATTTCCAGTTTCTGTAAGGTAAAGTCTTTTCTTTGGTGCTTTAATTCCCAAAACTGCTGGTTTTACTCAGAGCTGGAAGCCATCATCATCACCAGTTTAAAAAGAAACACAAACAATCCATTCAGGCCCAGGGCCGATGGGTTGGTATGTCCAATCCTAGCTGTAAATTTAGAAACTTCATAACCGATATTGCCCAATAGACATTATTGCCGGAATTCTACCACCTCGTCCGCCACGGTTTTGGGGCGAGCAAGGGGCAGACAATGGAAATATCCGTTGACCTCGGGTGGGAATTTCCGGTCCCACTCAAGCGAGGCCGTATAATCTGCCCTCTTAATCTGAAGATTTAAAAATAAGCAGCTGTCAGCACAGAGTTAACTCGGCTGCTTGTTTATTTGGGGCGAGGGATGGACAGAGAAAACTTGGCATTCAATTGTGTCGTTACATAATTTTAAAAAAACTTCCCCAAGCACAATCAAATGCATTTTAAACTTGTTCCATTAAGTTATTTTGTTCTATTTTTTTTTCAAATGGGAAATTGGATTGCTGCCAGTCTTCAGGCTTATCTTTATATTTTGGGAACAACCTGGCCTTCATAATTCTAAACTTGTACAGCTTATCCTGTGCTTTAATTCATGAAAGAACACAGAAATTCACAGCAATTCAAATTACATTTTTTAACTTACTTTCCAAACTAACTATCTGAATCTCTGATGTTTGCAAACAACATTCAGCTTTAATACTGACCTGACTCAAATGTATGTTAAACTCCCAACTGGGCAAAAGTACTCAGGATAAAGTTTGTGGATAATGACAGTGCAGGAGTCACGGCATTTCTTTATCGCATAGGAGAGGGGGAGGAGAGGGGGAAGTTGTTTGATTTTAACTAAACACGGGGAGTGGTCTGCTTCAGGGGAGGTGATACTTTTTAGCTGAATTAACTTCCTCAAAGCCCTCACTGTATCTTGTAACTCTTTGCTTGGTCTGCCATTTTCTGACTGTAAATCAATATTTTGTTCCAGTCTTTGGCCTAAAAGCAGTTATTTTCCTTAGCACAACACACCCCATGATGTGCCTCCTGTTCCCAAAGTAACTGATTGCTCAGGACAGACATGCTCCCCTGCCAGCAATCTGTTCTCTTTTGCAACTTAACTACTAGTTCCCTTAACTGCTTCCACTTTTTACCCTACTGTGAGATACACAGATGTAGGCCAATTTATTCCGGACTTTCTCCCACTCAGTTTCCTTTCTGAAGCTCGTTAGAAAGCTTATAAAGGATACACTCGTAATCTCCATCTTCTACTGTTCCCAGGCCATCGTTCACTCTTGACGCCCCTGCCTTCTCTGTCAAACTATCGGTCGCATTCTAGCATGTGCCCAAGCCATTGTGATTCCTTGCTTCTACTACTCTACACGAACATCTGGGGAGTTGTTCTGATATAAACCTCGTGTTGGAGCATTTGGCTCCCCAGTTGAGGTTAATTGGACTTTTTTCCTCTGATCCTGATGGTATTCTATCCCTGCCTGTATCTGTGCAGTTTGTTCTCGAAGTGTCAGCATGAGGGGATCAGGACAGGTTGGTAACCTAAAAACCTGAAGCTCTCGACCCTTTCCACTTTGTCCCCGTTGATGTAGACAGGGGCATGTTCTCCTCTACACTTTCTGAAGTCGATGACAATCTCTTCGTTTTGTTGACATTGAGGGAGAGATTATTTTCGCCGCACCAGTTCACCAGGTTCTCTATCTCATTCCTGTACTCTGTCTCACCATTGTTTGCGATCCGACCCACTACCATGGTGTTGTCAGCAAACTTGAAAATCGAATTGGAGGGGAATCTGGCCACACAATCATAGGTGGATAAGCAATATGGTAGGGGGCTGAGAACACAGCCTTGCCTATCCTTACTGATTGTGGTCTGTGAGTTAGGAAGGTCAGGATCCAGTCACAGAGGGAGAAGCCAAGGTCCAGGCCACAGAGTTTAGAGATGAGTTTCGGAGGAATAATGGTTTGCAAGGCTGAGCTGTAGTCAATAAATAGGAGCCTGACATAGGTGTCTTTGTTATCTAGGTGTTCCAGGGTTGAGGGCAGGGCCATGGAGATGGCGTCTGCTGTGGACCTGTTGCAGCGATAGGCAAATTGTAGTGGATCCAGGCAGTCCGGGAGGCTGGAATTGATTCGTGCCATGACTAGCCTTTCGAAGCACTTCATAATGATGGATGTCAGAGCCACCGGCCGATAGTCATTAAGGCACGCTGCTTGGTTTTTCTTAGGTACCGGGATGATGGTCATCTTTTTGAAGCAGATAGGGACCTCAGATTGTTGTAAAGAGAGGTTGAAGATGTCTGCGAATACCCCCTGCCAACTGATCCGTGCAGGATCTGAGTGCTCTTCCGGTACCCCATCCGGGCCAGTCGTTTTCCGTGGGTTGACCTTCGAGAAAACTGCTCTGACATTTGCAACGGTTACCCCAGATATAGATTCATCCAGCGTTTCCAGGAGAGCATGCTCTCACTGACCTCTTGCTCAAAACGAGCGTAGAATGCATTGAGCTCATCAGGGAGGGGTGCATTGGAACCGGCGATTTTACGTGCCTTCATCACTATTTTTCTCACTGTTAATCCCATACACAGAACATGGTTTAATTTCCAATCTTGTTTACACATAGATTTTGTTATCAAACCTTTCACCAGAGCAAGACTGTTATCTCCACCTAGCTAGAGATCTAATTTGTTCTGACTTAATTCCTGTCCTAACAGTAAGCAGCCAAAGCTCTGTGTCACTAAATGGTAGGATGCTATTAAAATGAATGTTTTTTTTGCACAAGTAAATCATGATGCCATGTGTTTGGTAAACCATGTCTAGGCAGCACCTAAGAGAAAGGAAGGAAAATGAGAGAACAGGGAACAGGAAATTCTTTGCAATTGATACAATTAGTCGTCAGAATGCTGTGAGCCAGGAATTAGATACAGATGAGGTGTTGAAAAAGCAGCATCAAGGCAGAGAGGGGGAGGCTATCTTCAGGAAACAGCTCAGCTAGAGATGAAATGCTAAAGGCAAGTCAGTTTGTGCAAGAGATTGTTATCTTCATGAACCAAAGACCATTCCCAAATCCTGGTCACTTAAGCTGTATAGTGTGGTAATCACTGGCTAGATTTGACCAATAGGTTTATAGTTCTTGGGGAACAAGGCCTCAGTGGAGTTTAGGATTATGGAGGAAACAGATACTTCTGGGTTTCAGTCTTTGAGGGACAAGCACAGTTAATCAATGATTGCACTGGTAATATTAAAGATTAGCTCAGTTCAGGAGATCAGGATGTAGAATCAATTTGGTTGGAGATGAGGAATAGAACTGAGTTTCTTGCTCAGGTGAAGCCTCCCTTGTACTGCCTTGATCTAATTGCTGTGGATTAGAACCTCTTGTGAAAGTCAATTGTTCAGGTGGATGAGCAGCCCAACTTGCCTTTCTACCTGAAAAGTATCAGGTTGTTTGACAACTTTCTCTGGGTAGCAGAGTGAGTGATAGTCTTTCAGGTGAAAAAAATAAGTACCGCAGTTGGGTACCAAAAGTTGCTTTATCAGGTGGCTAGCCTGCAATGAGCTTTGTGAATATTTTGTTTTGGCTGATAGATGCCAAATGCCCACTGGGATTTGAGATGAGCGGTGATGGTGTATGGGTCAGAAACCTACTTCATGCAAAAATTAGTGCTTCAGTGAAGTGAGCATCGCAAGTCCTTTGATCTGTGCTTCCTTGGTGACTAAAATTTGTATCTAAATTTGAAAGATCTTCAGCGACATGAAGCTACCTGGAAACTTACACAACTGTTATGATTTCTGAGGAATTGGGAACAATAGGTTTGGCTAAAATAAAAGAAAAATATTGCAAATGCTGGAAATCTGCTCTGCATTTCTGTAGAAAAATCCTATGGACTCAAAACATGAACTGTGTTTCTCTCCATAGAGTTGAAACAAAGACAGAAAATGTTGTATAAAGCTGCTTGGGTGACACGTTGGCACAATGATTAACACTGCTGCTTCAAACAGTGCCAGGGTCCCGAGTTCGATTCCCGGCTTGGGTCACTGTCTGTCTGGAGTTTGCACATTCTCCCTGTGTCTGCGTGGGTTTCCTCCGGGCGCTCCGTTTTCCTCCTACATCTTTCCTTTGAAAGATGTGCTGGTTAGGTGCATTGATCTGAACAGGTGCCGGACTGTGGCGACTAGAGGAATTTCACAGTAACTTGATTTGCAGTGTTAATGTAAGCCTTACTTGTGACTAATAAATAAACTTACTTACTTATCTTATGTAGTGGGAATGGTCTACAGATGCCGTAACAGTAACCACAACGTAGGACAAAGTATGCAAGAAGAAATTTTAGGTGTTTGTGATAAAGGGATGGCAAATAACCATGGTTGATTTCAATCTACATGTAAACTAGAAAAATCAGAATGGTAGTAACAGCCTTGATGAGGACTTCTTACAATGTTTTTGAGATAAGCTTCTGAGAGCAGCACATTCTGAGTAGTATGTTCTGAGCAGCATGTTCCGGAACTAACCAGGGAGCAGATTGTATTAGACTTAATGTTGTGTAATGTGACAGGATTAATTAATAACCTCAGAGTAAAGCCACTCCTCAGTAGCAGCGACCACAATATGATTGAATTTTACATCCAGTTCCAAAGGGAATAAAGTGGATCTAAGTCTACTATTTTGAATTTAAATAAGGGCAACTATGTGGGCATGAATAGTGAGCTAGCTGAAGTGAACTGGAATGCTAGGCTGGGGGATAGATCAGTAGAGAAGCAGTGGCAGATATTTAAGGGAATATTTCAGAATACTCAGAATAAGTATATTCCCATTATAAAGACAAATTCTAAGGGAAGGATCCACCATCCCTTAACTAAAGAAGTTAAGGAAAGCATCAACTTGAGGAAAAACTTCTAACTGCGTAAGATGAGGGGCAGGTCAGATGATTGGACAGAATATAAAGAATGGCAGATAATGACTAATAGGTTTGACTATTATTGTTCATCCTGAGAGCTCATTGTTCATCCTGAGAGAGGCAAGGAGGAGCGATTTGTTACAGGAGTGCCGGGGTAAGAGATCGACGTTTAAATCACTTTTTCGCGGGCTTGGTTTATTTATTTATTTTTAAACTTTTAAAGTCTAGACTGGAAGTAGGCCGCGCGCGAGGTATAATGGGAAGGGTTTTTGAAATTTCTTTTAGCGCATGGGAGGTTTAAAGGGGAGGCCGCAGTATCCAGCAGGCAGTGTTGAGAGCGGGCAGTGGGAGTGAGAAGGGAGCAGAGTGAGAGCTGAAGGGCTTTGGCTCTAAGGGCTTAGGCGGAAAGGGCAAGGCGGGGTAAGTTTAATTCTTAAGTACGTTTCTCTGTGTTCCTTGAGATAAGAAGGGAAATTATGAGTGTGAGGCCAGTCTGTTGTTCCCAATGTAGGATGTGGGAGGTCCTGGAGGCTCCTGGCCTCCCGGACGTCCATATCTGTGATGGGTGTGTCGAGCTGCGGTTCCTAAGGGACCATGTTAGAGAACTGGAACTGCAGCTCAAGGATCTTCGTCTGGTTAGGGAAAATGAGGAGGTGATAGACAGGAGCTATCAGCAGGTGGTCACACCAGGGCCACGGGAGGCAAACAAGTGGGTAACGTCCAGGAAGGGGAAAGCTCGGGTGATAGAGAGCACCCCGGTGGATGTGCCCCTTCACAATAAGTACTCCTGTCTGAGTACTGCTGGGGGGGACAGCCCACCTGGGGGAAGCAGCACTGGCCGTGTCTCTGGAGCAGAGGCCGGCCCTGTAACTCAGAGAGCTAAGGAAAGGAGGAGGAAGGCAGTATTAATCGGGGACTCAACAGTAAGGGAGTCGGACAGGCGTTTTTGCGGAGGCAGACGGGAGTCTCCGATGGTGGTCTGCCTCCCTGGTGCCGGGATCCAGGATGTCTCTGATCGTGTCCCAGATATCCTGAGGTGGGAGGGAGAGGAGCCAGAGGTCGTGATACATTTTGGTACCGCTGACATAGGTAGGAAGACGGAAGGGGTCATGAAAAGAGAATATGGGGAGTTAGGTAGACAGTTGGGAAGGAGGAACGCAAAGGTAGTAATCTCAGGATTGTTGCCTGTGCCACGGGAAAGTGAGAGCAGGAATGGAGTGAGGTGGAGGATGAATGCGTGGCTGAAGGACTGGAGCAGGGGGCAGAGATTCAGGTTCCTGGACCATTGGGACCTCTTTAGGGGCAGGTGTGACCTGTACAAAAAAGACAGGTGGCACTTGAATCCCAGGGGGACCAATGTCCTGGCAGGAAGGTTGGCTAAGGCTACTGGGGAGACTTTAAACTAGAAAGGTTGGGGGGAGGGAATCGTGATGAGGTGACTGAGAGCGAGGAGGTTAGCCCGCAAATAGAGAAGGATTGTACACAGTGTAAGAGGGAGAATAGACGGGTGATGGAGAAGGGGAGAGCTCAGACCAAAGGTTTGAGATGTGTCTATTTTATCGCTAGGAGTGTAGTGAATAAAGTGGATGAGCATAGAGTGTGGATCGATGCTTGGAAGTGTGATGTGGTGGCCATTACGGAGACTTGGGGACAGGGACAGGACTGGATACTTCAGGTGCCGGGTTTCAGATGTTTCAGAAAGGACAGAGAGGGAGGCAAAAGAGTGGGGGGTAGTATCACAGCTGTAGAGAAGGTGGAAGCCGTGGAAGGATTGTCTACGGAGTCTCTGTGGGTGGAAGTTCGGAGCGGGAAGGGGTCGATAACTTTGCTAAGTGTTTTCTACAGGCCGCCCAATAGTAACAGGGATGTTGAGGAGCAGATAGGGAAACAGATCCTGGAGAGATGTAGTAATAACAGGGTTGTCGTGATGGGAGACTTTAATTTCCCAAACATCGATTGGAATATCCCTAGGGTAAGGGATTTGGATGGGGAGGAGTTTGTTAGGTGTGTTCAGGAGGGTTTCCTGCCACAGCATGTGGATAAGCGTATAAGAGGAGAGGCTGTACTCGATCTGGTACTGGCTAATGAGCCTTGACAGGTGTCAGATCTCTCAGTGGGGGAGCATCTTGGGGATAATGATCATAACTCTATCTCCTTTACGCTAGCATTGGAAAGAGATAGGATCGGGCAAGCTAGGAAAGTGTTTATCTGGAGTAAGGGGAAATATGAAGCCATCAGGCAGGAGATAAGAGGCGTAAATTGGAAGGAGGTATTCTCGAGGAAAAGTACCAAAGTAAGGTGGCAGATTTTCCAGGAATGTTTGTCTGGAGTTCTGCATGACAACGTTCCGATGAGACAGGGAGGTTTTGGTAGGTTACAGGAACCGTGGTGCACAAAAGCTGCGCTGAAGCTAGTCAAAAAGAAAAGGAAAGCGTACAAAAGGTTCAGAGAGCTCGGCAATGATAGGGATCTAGATGAGTATACGGCTTGTAGGAAGGGACTTAAGAAAGAAATTAGAAGAGCCAGAAGGGGTCATGAGAAGGCCTTGGCAGGTAAGATTAAGGAGAACCCTAAGGCGTTCTATAAATATGTGAAGAGTACAAGGATGAGATGTGAAGGAATAGGACCTATAAAATGTGAAGGTGAGAAAGTCTGTACAGAACCAGAAGAAATAGCAGAGGTGCTTAATGAATATTTTACCTCGGTATTCACGGTGGAAAAAGACCTGGGTGGTTGTACTACAGGATTGAGGCGGACCGAAAAGATTGAGTATGTGGACATTAAGAAAGAGGATGTGTTGGTAATTTTGAATAGCATCAAGATAGTTAAGTCACCGGGACCGGATGGGATGTACCCCAGGTTACTGTGGGAGGCGAGGGAAGAGATTGCAGAGCCTCTGGCGATGATCTTTGCGTCATCGATGGAGACGGGAGAGGTTCCGGAGGATTGGAGGATTGCGGATGTTGTTCCTATATTCAAGAAAGGGAATAGGGATAGCCCAGGAAATTACCGAACAGTGAGTCTAACTTCAGTGGTTGGTAAGTTGATGGGGAAGATCCTGAGGGACAGGATTTATGAACATTTAGAGAGGTTTAGTATGCTCAAAAGTAGTCAGCATGGCTTTGTCAAAGGCAAATCGTGCCTTACAAGCCTGGTGGAGTTCTTTGAAAATGTGACTAAACACATTGACGAAGGAAAAGCGGTAGATGTGGTTTACATGGACTTCAGCAAGGCGTCCGATAAGGTCCCCCATGCAAGACTTCTCGAGAAAGTGAGAGGGCATGGGATCCAAGGGGCTGTTGCCTTGTGGATCCAGAACTGGCTTGCCTGCAGAAGGCAGAGAGTGGTTGTAGATGGGTCTTTTTCTGAATGGAGGTCGGTCACTAGTGGAGTGCCCCAGGGATCTGTTCTGGGACCCTTGCTGTTTGTCATTTTCATAAATGACCTGGATGAGGAAGTGGAGGGATGGGTTGATAAGTTTGCCGACGACACAAAGGTTGGTGATGTTGTGGATAGTTTGGAGGGATGTCAGAAGCTGCAGCGTGACATAGATAGGATGCAAGACTGGGCGGAGAAGTGGCAGATGGACTTCAACCCAGATAAATGTGTAGTGGTCCATTTTGGCAGGTCAAATGGGATGAAGGAGTATAATATCAAGGGTAAGACTCTTAGCAGTGTAGAAGATCAGAAGGACCTTGGAGTCTGGGTGCATAGGACTCTTAAATCGGCCTTGCAGGTAGAGGAGGTGGTTAAGAAGGCATATGGTGTGCTGGCCTTCAGCAATCAAGGGATTGAGTTTAGGAGTCGGGAGATAATGATGCAGCTTTATAAGACCCTCGTCAGACCCCACTTGGAGTACTTTGCTCAGTTCTGGTCGCCTCATTACAGGAAGGATGTGGAAATTATTGAAAGGGTGCAGAGAAGATTTACACGGATGTTGCCTGGATTGGTTGGCATGCCTTATGAGGATAGGTTGAGGGAGCTCGGTCTTTTCTCCTTGGAGAGATGAAGGATGAGAGGTGACCTGATAGAGGTGTACAAGATGTTGAGAGGTATGGATCAGGTGGATTCTCGGAGGCTTTTTCCCAGGGCTGAAATGGCTGCTATGAGAGAACACAGGTTTAAGGTGCTGGGGAGTAGGTACAGAGGAGATGTCAGGGGTAAGTGTTTCACTCAGAGGGTGGTGGGTGAGTGGAATCGGCTGCCGTCAGTGGTGGTGGAGGCAAACTCGATAGGGTATTTTAAGAGACTTCTGGATGGGTACATGGAACTTAATAGGATTGAAGGTTATAGGTAAGCCTATATATAAGCCTAGGTAGGTAGGGACATGACCGGCGCAACTTGTGGGCCGAAGGGCCTGTTTGTGCTGTATTTTCTCTATGTTCTATTAGGACTAATTGGAATATCTAATTAGTTGTAAATCAGGAGGTGGAAGGGAGAGAGAAATTGCAATCACCAGGGAAGAAAACAGATGGAGTTGCAGGATGACAAGTCTCCGGGTCCTGATAGACTCCATCCTAGGGACTTGATGAGCTGATGAGATAGTAGATGTGTTGGTGTAAAATGTCCGAAGTTCGCTAGATTTTGTTAAAGGTTCCATTAAACTGGAAAGCAGCAAGTATAACCCTTCCATTCAAGAAGGAATGAAGGCAGAAAACAGGAAACTATACACCCAATTAGCTTGACATCTGTCATGAGGATGTCATTTGAATCAATCATTGAAGCGGTTATAGCAGGGCACTTAGAAAAACTTAGTGATCAGGAAGAGTAAGCATGGTTTTGAGAAAGGGAAATACTGGAATATTTTGAAGGTGTAACATTGCTGTGGACAAAGGGGAGCCTATGGATGTACTGTACTTAGGTTTCCAGAAAGCATTTGATAAACTGCCACATCAAAGGTTATTGCAGAAACTAAAAGCACACGGTGTAGGGGGTAAGATTGGCTGGCTGGTAGAAAACAAGAGAGTATGCATAAATGGGTCTTTGTCTGATTGGCAGGATGTGAGAGGCGGGCTCTGTGCTGGGACATCAACTTTTTACAATTTACATCAATGACTTCGATGAGAAGAGCAAAGACATGGCAGCTAAGTTCTCAGATGATACAAGGAAAGGTAGGAAAGTATGATGTGAAGAAGACATAAGGAGTTTGTAGATGGATATAGATAGGTTGAATGAGAGGGCATAAATCTGTCGATGGGAAAATGTGAAGTTGTTCACTTTGACAGGAAGAATAAAAAAATAGAGTATTACATAAATGGAGAATGACAGAATTCTGAGGTGCAGGGGGAACTGGATATTCTCGTGTATAAGTCACAAAATGTTAGTATGTAGGAGCAACATGTGATCAAGAAGGTTAATGGAATGTTAGCCTTTATCTTGAGAGGAATCAAACATAAAAGCAAGGATAAGTCTCTCATCCCTGGAAACATTATTGTATATCTTTTCAGTACTTTATCTAAGGCTTTCATATCCTTTCAACATGTGGTGCCTAGAATTGGGCACAGTTCCCCAAATGAGGCTGAATGAGTGTTTTATTAATGTTTGTTATATTCTCTTTGCTTTTGTACACATGGGGGCGATTCTTCCATCCTGCTGCCCTGATTTTTTAGTGCAGTGGGCCAGGAAATTCGAGTGCCAGCTGATTCGCGCTGGACATCTAGCCCTGAGCGTGTCGCTCAGTGCCAGATTTCTGGCACCGTCGGCTCCGTGTCAGAAATCGGCGTGGAGCTGCATTAGATATTCAAACGATAATTTCACTACAATTTACATACAATTAGTGGGCTTGGGACTGAAATCTCCAAGCCCGGTAGCCTGTACCCCACCCCACCACCCCACCAGAAGTATTTCACTCCAGCAGGATTTAGTATAGCTCCCCACTAACATACCCTGGCTCAGTGATTGGACTCAGGGGGGTGGGAGAGCCTGCGATGGAGGGGGGTGGGAGAGCCTGTGATGGAGGGTCATGGAACTGGCCAGCGATTGAGCTGGCCAACAATCGGGAGGCCGGCAGACAGGGGCCACTGCACATGTGCCGATCTCGGTGCTGCCAGATTGGCACATGCGCAGTGGCCCGTTCAGCATTATGCTACTGGCCTCTTCTGCGGGGATGGGCCTCACCCCGGATTTTCAATGTGATTTACACTAGTGCACTCAGCAGTGCACAGAGTGTGGAAGATTCTTTTTAAAACTCCCACTGAAAAAACCAGCAGGATTCTACACTTAGAATTTTTTTGGGACAATCACCCCCATGTGTTTACAAAGCTCAGAATCCACATGCTTTTTCAATTTGCCCTGTCAGCTTCAGCAATTTGTGCATATATATCCCCCAGACCCCTGTGTTCCTGCACCCTCTTTAGATTTGTGTCCTTGAGTTTCTATTATCTCCCATTGTCCTACCATCAAAATGTACTACTTCACAATTCTCTGCATTAGATTTCAGACTGGAGAGAAGTATATAATGGGATTATCCAAAAGATGATGTTAGGATCACTGCTTTTATTCAAACACATCAATGAATTAGACTTGAGTATGCAGGGCACCATGTCAATATCTGCAGATGATACAAAACTTAGAAGCATTGTGAATTGTGAGAAGGATGGTGCTAGACTTAGAGAGGTAAAATGTGCACTTAGGCAGCAGATGAAATTGAATACAGAGAAATATGAAGTGTCACATGCTCTTCCTGGGAGGTCAGTAAGGCAAATTAGATTGTGACTTCCAATAGGGAATTGGATAAATACCTGAAGGAAAATACTTGCAGGTCTACAGAAAGGGCAAGGGAATGGGACTGCATAAATTGCTCTTGCAGAGACTAAGCACAGACTGGACTGACTGAATGGCCTCCTCCTGTGCTGTCACCATTTTTTGATGCTTTGATTTTACAGATAGAGAAGCCAAATGGTAGAATAATACTGGTAGATCTCTGCACTAAGACATGTTTGATAGTATAATTTTTTCATAGAAATAATTTTTAATGAAAGATTAACAACACAAAAGGAGACCATATGGTCTATAGTGCCAGCCAAAATGAAGTTATCCAGCCTAATTTCACGTTTCAGATCTTGATCCATTATTTTGTTGTTTACAGTGCTTTAAGTATGAATCCAAGTAGTATTTTAAAATGCAATGAAGGTTTCCATCTCTACCACCCTTTCAGTGAGTTTCAGCCCCTACTGTGGCTGAAAATAATTTCTCCTCAACTCTTTCCAAATTTGGCCCCTGCTTATTGATCTCTCTGCTAAGGTCCGTCTTATCCGCTTTATCCAATAATGTTGCTATCATATCCTTTCTCCAATGCAGCGAGCAGAACTGTATGCAATACAATTGCTGCAACTGATATTTCATACAGGTTCATACAAGGCTGAACCTCCTTGCTATTTCTGTGTCTCAATGACAAAAAAACAAATATTAATTTGGTGGGACAGAACTTGAGCATTGTTGAAAAAAACGAGACATTTTTTGTCACATTTCATCTTGCCCTCATCAGGACATTCGCAGGAATGTAAAATAAGGAAAATCAACAGATTTATTCTATATGAGAAAAAAGTGCTGATTTAGACCAGGTAGGTTGACTCTGGGTCAAGGTGTTATCCTGACAAATTAACCAGTGAATGGCTGTCATTTATTTTGTTTTACTGAAATAGGCACAATATGTGTACATGTTCTTTCTATTTGCAAAGAACAGGGCAAAGGACAGGTATTAATGTATGCAGCTTCCAGTATTCACACAATCACACTGAGAGCCCAACTGATATCCATAATTCTTGGCATACTGAGCATAGCTGCTGGGTTTAAATTTCAAACAATTCTTGGTAGTTAACTATCAGTTACCATCAACAGGTACATTCCCCATGGCAACACCTCTACCAATCGGAGCCCACTTTCCAGCCAATCAGCACACTCCTCTCATGCAGCATAAATCTGTTTATTTCTCTTATGTTATATTCTTGTGAATGTCCTGATGAGCGCAGGAAAAGCTTCATCAAAGAAATGTCTCTTTTTTCAGTAATAGAACAAACAGTTGAAAAACACTGTCTATCTTTGTTGATTTTTCACCAATTTCACTTGGCGTCAAGTTCTACAGATGCTCCCTGGAAGTGATACTTTGAGACAAGGGAGAAAGAACACAAAGACCTTCACGCCTTGGGGTGTTTCTACTTCTGACAAAAAAAAAATTGCCCATTTGGAATCTCCTGTTCACATTTTAACCTGGGGTCACAGCAGCTTCTCCCCATTCAGAGAATTACAAATGTTGCCCAGGTCTTTGAATTTTCATGGACATAAAGAAAAATCAACAGGCCAGTTATTTACCTCCTAGTTCTGGGAGAGGGTTGCTTAATCTAAATGTGTTCAGCAGATGCTTCCCCTAACTCAATGGCCATGCACCTTCACAGAGGAGCTCCTCAGATTTGATTCTGCTAATCTAACCTTTGTTATGGTGAAATCAAAGTGATGGACACAAAATGGTTACCTGGCACACAAAATGGACTCTGGGAAGGGACATTAAGAGGCACTGACTTTGGGCACAGACAGTTATACAAAGAGTTAAAACCTGTAGTGTCTAAATTGCTGCCGGAAACTGGTCAGACCTTGAGGCACCTTAAGACTTGAGATAAGAGCAGACCCAGAACAATGAGTTTGATAACAAGATCAGCCACTGATGGGGACATAAATGCATAAATGTAACGAGATCAGCCACTGATGGGGACATAAATACATAAATGTATATATCGAAACCAGTCATTGACAGAGGACATAACTGCATAAATGTATCCACTCTATGTACAATGATGTGTTAACTATCAATGTCTGTACCTGTCTGCTTGTAACGATGTGCTAACAGCTAATGTCCATACTGTCTATTATCTAAAAAGTATAAAAGATGCTCAACTACCATTGTGTAGTTGAGAAGGTGGCTGCCTGCATTGCGGAGTGCCAGCGCTTCTCCCAAAGCTTTGTCCGAATAAAACTGTTTGTTGAACCTCCAAGTCTGACTCCGAAGTGGTGAATTTCCCACAACACCTTCAAGATCCAAATATGCACCTGGGTCCTCATATTCTGCAACTTTCTCTTTGCCACATATAACCTGATATCTATATTTGTTTAATTTCCTTCCAAAATTGGAGATGATCAATCAGGCGGGATTTTACAGTCTCGCTTGAGCGAGCCCGGAAATTCCCGCCTGAGATCAATGGGCATTTCCGTTGTTGGCTCCTCGCTTGCTCCAATTCAGTGGCGGGCAAGGCTGTAGAGTTCCGGCGTATGTATCTGATTGGATAATTCCTAAGGGCATCCATCAAACCTATATTTTTAATTGTTGCAAACTGCAACATTTTTGAAACATATGTCTTGTGCACTGAAAATTGCAATCGATGTGGGTCATCATAACCTATAAAAAACAAGTTATCTTTTTCGTTTATCTGCTGACTGATTTCAGATCCATTTCACTGACTTGTATGCAACAGGTGGCCTATCTACATACACATTTGTTTAAACATGTAACTGTCACCATTAAACTTCATGCAGAACTGTCTTTTGCTTAAAAGGTTTTATTCAAGCTCAGATAACTGAATACTGAAACTTGTTTTGTACTCTGTATTCATATCAATGTTTTTTGAGAGTCCATTTAAACTTTATTAAGGTCAGGACTATATAGGACATATTGCTAGATTGTCTTCTATATTAAAATTTTTCAATTGAAGTTTTTTGAAAAGGGTTATATGAACCGTGATTTACACTGGGGTTTTATGCAAGATTCGACATGAAATTCAGTTAGATGTGAAATGGACATGCTTTCAAAATCCGCTTCTTATTGAATTAGACTGCAGATTAATATCTTGCTTGCAACGTGTCAATCTGCATCTTCAAAGATTGTGTCAGCATTAGAGCTTCTCAGGAGAACAGGAAGAGCTGTCAATTACTGCCACTGCATGCAATCGCAATGTATGTAATCACAGTGCATTAAGCCCCCGTTTCTGTCAGAGTCAATCATAAGTAGCTTTATAATTTTTATTCCAGTTTTAAGATTGGCCTTTTTTTATCAATTGCAATGCTGCACAGTAACTAAATCATGATTTTTCTCATTTTACTTTTTGTGCCTCATGTCATCTCTTCGTGGACATGACTAATGCTTTGAACAGCTGGTAAATTCTGGAATGACATTTTTAAAGGTTTCTCTGAGATGCATCATCGTTTCAAAAAATTGTAGGGGTTTAAGTTAGGATTATAGTTTTTACACAAAATTAAAATAATTTGTTCATAAATACTGGTGAGTTATAAATAATCTGTTTATAAAAGAAAATTTTAAGCCAAAAGCAACTTCATGTCAGTAGAATTTCTTGTATTGAATCTTGGATATGATATTACTCCATCTACAGTGGAAAATATTCTGATGCTCCAATTCACTTTTTGATGCTATTAAAAAGAACACAAACCATGTTATAAGAAATTATGATGGCTTCAAATTCTGAGCAATGAACATGAATAGTGACAGAAACCAATGATTCACATTATACACTGCTTACTTTCTGCCCGAATGACTCTTTAACTTGAAGACTCTTAAATTTTAAAATCATTCCATTTCTGCTCTCATGAACTGCACATTTAGATTAAGATCATCAAATGTGTAACCGAATGCAAATGAAAACATGACTTCATATACGAAAGTTAGCTATGAAAGGATCTATGGATATTTTCAAGTTACTGTTCCAATCCTCTTGCAGATTAATAACTTTTTAAAAGAAAGCAATCTCCACAAAGCTGACAGAAAGGAAACTGGCCAAGTAACATTAACATAATTCAAACATTAATTAACAGGCAAAGGATATTTCAAATAAAGAGGTACTTTTCACATTAAATAGTTGCTAGAACAACGATAAGCCTCACAGATGTTACGAATTGGGGAAATTTAGGATTAAAAAAACCAAGAAGGCTGGGGAAATGAAAGAAAATGTTTACATATATGACTCGAGAAAACAATGGGGCTATAGAATTGGTAACTTCGAAGTGGAGGGATGAGGAAATTAACAAGTATCTGTCAAAAGCTGACTCCACAGGGGCATAAAATCAAAGGGAAAGAAATTGTACAGTGGTAGAACACAAAGAAGAGAAAGAGAGACAGCTAGCACCAGGTCTGTAGTAAGTTCCAGTTATAGTATCCCGAGAGAAGCAATCATTTTTCACCTTTGCTGAACCAAAGGACTATATCCCAGACGTAGCCACCTTAACCTGGTTTTGGTAATTATTTGCTGGATTTGGCATAGAGTAATTTAATATTAGGTGTTGCTTGGGAAAAAGGGTGTCTCAGAGTTCAGGTGAAGGTAGGTAGTTTTGGGGACCAAGGGATGTAAAATTATGTGTGTATAGCCACCAGAATCCTTAAGTCTTGTAGAGTATTACAGTCCTTCTTCTCATGTGTGTTTTTTTTCTTTTAAGTTAATAAATATTCTTCATTAATTATTCACACAACAACTGGACTGTTTCCTCACTGGATTGTACATCGTTCCTCACATTATACAAAAAAAACTCACGAGCACCATTATGAACTAGTGTTCCAAGTCACCCTTCAGGGTTTTGGAATACACTTACATTTAACATCAGCGTGGTTCATCACAGGGTACAAGCATTCTCATTGTATCCTGCACAAATGTGGCATCATATGCAACCTTCTGGTTTTTCTAATTTGGCCTCCACTCAATAAGATACTTCACTTCCCATTCAATAATTTCAACACTTTATGTCAGCACTTTATTTGCAGTCGCCAGCAGCTGTATTCCATCTGAAGTCTCCCAGACACGATTACCGCCAACGAGCACACATCTATGAACCCTCTCTAACTCTGGTCTTGGCAGACCTGAATTTTCTGTATATTCCTTCATGGGATGTGAGAACTGCTGGCTAGGCCAACATTACAGCCCCTTCTAACTGGCCTTGAGAAGTTGGTGATGTGCTGTAGTAAGAACAACCAGGGAGTTGTTAGCAAGTTCCAAGATGTTGGCCCAATGACTGTCAAAGAATGAAGATATCATTCCAAATCAGAATGGTGACTGGTTTGAAGGGGAACTTCAAACCAGTCATTATCCTGCAGGTGGTGCCCTTGTACTTCTAGGTGGCAGCAGCTGTGGGTTTGGAAGGTGGTGGCAAAGCTGTCAGAAGGTTGTAGTGGTGAAGTGATGTAGTGGTACTGTCACTAGACTAGCAATCGAGAGACCCATGGTGATGTTCTGGGAACCTGGGATCGAATCCCACCATGGCAGATGACAAAATTTTGGAGCGGCACGGTGGCTCAGTGGTTAACTCTGCTGCCTCACAGCTCCAAGGACCTGGGTTCGATTCCCGGCTTGGATCACTGTCTGTGTGGAGTTTGCACGTTCTCCCTGTGTCTGTGTGGGTTTCCTCCGGGTGCTCCAGTTTCCTCCCACGGTCCAAAGATGTGCAGGTTAGGTTGATTGGCCATGCTAAAATTGCCCCTTAGTGTCCGGGATATGTGTGTTAGAGGGATTAGTTGGGTAAATATATGAGGTTTCAGGGATAGGGCCTCGGTGAGATTGTTGTCAGCACAGAATCAATGGGCCAAGTGGCCTCCTTCTGCACTGTAGGGTAGGGTTTCTATGAATTGCTGCAGTGCATCTTGCAGGTGGTACACGCTGCTGCCATTGTGCATTGATAAGGGAGTGAATGTTTATTGTAGTGGGTGGGTTGCCAAACGTCTCTTGGAACCTAATCATGTCCTAATCAGGAAACCAATTAACCTTTTTTAGAATACTCCCCAGTCCAACGTGGTCTTTCAGAGATGCCACATTTTCCCAGTAAATGTGTCATCACTTCACAATTTGTTAAGGTGAAAAAAAAAACAGCATTTTGCTGGAATAGAATTTTGAGCGTGTTCATTTTACGATGACTCATAGCAAAGCATGAGCTTGTAGTCTTCTGTTTTTGTTTCATTATACAGCCAAATAATATTCCTAACATGGCAAATTTTAATGTTTACACAAAAAATAAAATAATGTTCACTTTTCACATTTTCACATTTATACATATTGTGACACCCAGGATTGAGGTTGCTGAGTAGAATAAAACTAGGGTAGTAAGAGTGACTGTCGATCCTTGAGGGTTTTAAAAATATATATATTTTGTTTTGTATCAATGTCATTATGTGAGAACAATGATTTCTCTTTTGGTATATTTTATGTTCTTTTACTGAAAATAATTTTTCTCATAGATCTTCTGAAAATGTCAGCCACTTTGCAATGCAATTTCCTTAAGCTTACTGCTTTCTTTGTTTTATCAAGTTTTCAGGCATTGGACTTCTATTGTGATAGAACGCATTGCATGTTGATGTCTGTGTATCTAAGTTTCAATCTATTTGTTTTTCTTAAGGATTTAAACAAATCTTGAAGCTATGGTTTTCCTGCCTTTAGACTTAAAAGAATGCTGAAAAGACAGACATGTTACCAAAGGTGTTCATCTCAAATACTTCAGGACAAACACAAGGATACCAAATTTCAAATGGCCACGATAATTTACATTCTCAGAGAAGAGTGTACCAATTAGTTGGCAAGTTGTCTCTGATTGGCCAAGGTGTTGCTATGAAGAAAGAAATTGAGAAATATTGGCTCCCCAAGAATCCTGGTAATTTAAAGCAACGTACAAGGCTTCAACATATTCCTTTAGTTTGGAGAGGACAGGGTCTCTACTTAAAAATGTACGATACTCTAAGCAAGTGTTAATGAGCAACATTATAAAATCAACTGATTTTCTTAAGTGGTTCTTACTGTAGCTATTAGCACATTCAGGATTGTTCAGCAAGTGCTGCCTAATTATAGAATTATATCGAACAGGAAACATTTCTTTGGGTTTTGCAAGCATGGGCTGGTTTTCCCATTCTGAACAACCAAAGAAGCATGCTTTTGATTTGATCATCCAATTACTGGGATGTACAGCCTACTTACTTGGTATTGCACCAGCACTGAAATTCACGCATGACATTGCTTAATTGTGAGGTTGACAGATACATCTTTTTGGACTAATGGCAGCATCCTGTAAATAGAAAGTACCTCCCACCACTGAATAACAGTGGCATGAAATGGCTTCCTTAACTTGGGCCTGAATTTTTTGGATGGGAAGGACTCAACCTGCCATCTGGAGCGTTTGCGGGGAATGCATTCCACCAACTTCAACAGGCCTACTATCATTTTATGCTCAAATGAGGATTGATTGGCAGGTCTTCCATCCGCACTTGGAAGAAGGTCCCACCTCAGAGAGCTGTTCATTATTCTCCAACCCATCTAGGCACAGTGTTGCAGCGGCCAGATGAGACATTACAGTGTCATGCCTGAAACTAAGTGCAGGGAACCAGTGTGAGGTAAGTGGCAGGGGCCCTGTGGAGAGGACGGGATACCATAAGAGGTCACAAGAATGGAGGAAGGCTGAGTGGGTAATAAGGATAGGCGAGGGGTGGGGAGGGAGGTCCAGGTGTGTCTACTCCATGAGGGGGATATTGCCCCAGTCAGAAGGGTGTTTCCAATGAAAGCACTCTCTCTCCCCACCTTCCCATCTGAGATTGAGGCCAGTGAATTTTTCCATTTCCCATCCTCAGTTATCTGGCACCCACTAGCCTGGAAATTAAGACTGGGTAGGAAAAGGTCCTTAAGTGGCCTTAATAGAGACAAGTACGTGCTTGCCATCTGATGCCCTGCCCACCCCACCATAAAATAGCATCTGGATCATGGCAGGTGGGCGGGATCCTGGAGGGAATCACATCCAGACAATTCCACATTGATGGGATAAAATTCAGGCCCTGTTGTTCACGTTTTTTTTTAGAAACCCTACAGTACAGAAAGAGGCCATTCGGCCTATCGAGTCTGCACCAACCACAATCCCACCCAGGCCCTACCCCATATCCCTACATATTTTATCCACTCATTCCTCTAACCTATGCATCTCAGGACACTAAGGGGCAATTTTAGCATGGCCAATCAACCTAACCCGCACATCTTTGGACTGTGGGAGGAAACCGGAGCATCCGGAGGAAACCCATGCAGACACGAGGAGAATGTGCAAACTCCACACAGACAGTGACCCAAGCCGGGAATCGAACCCAGGTCCCTGGAGCTGTGAAGCAGCAGTGCTAACCACTGTGCTACCGTGCCGCCCACGGTACCTTTGTGATACCTTTGCCTTTCCAGGGTAATTTGGGGTAGACTGGGTACTTTTGAAATTCATATATGGCTGAACAATCCTGATTGTGCGAAGAGTTACACCAACAACCAATTTAACATCATCAGCAAGCTCACAATGTGGCTCATTTATACTTGCTACAAGTGATATACATTCGAATGCAGGGATGCATTTTCTGCAAACAAAAACAATATGTTCAAGGCTTGTGCCTTTTTCGAATTGCCAAGAGCTTGGGGAGCCTACATTTCCACAAGAAAGCAACCAGAGTTGTCTTCTTCTCCTGTAGTATAACTTGTTGTAATTGTTGAAATTTGGCATTCTTGTATTAGTCCGGTTCAGTTATGTAGCATGGGACAATTTTCTTTTCATTTCTTTCTTGAAAAATATGTAAAAAATAAAATGGTGACAGGAAAATATTTTCATGAAGTTATCTATTGTCTATTAAAATCTGTGTATTAAGTTTTTGCTCCAGAGACCTATCCGCTCAGCTTAATCTCTGCGTACATTTTGTGCAGCTTCTGAATATTCCCTTGGTTATTTCAATATTTTCTGGAGTTTTGTATATGTGCAAGATCAGTGCCTTTCAATTGTTTCTCAGGTAACTCTGTGCAGATGCAACTAAAATCTGATTTCCAACATTGCCATCTCACGAGCAGTACTCAGGAGATAAACTAATTTATTAAGTTATCAATTTAATCAGCAGAGGTCCCAAGAATAATGTGTGGACCACTTTGCTGATCACCATGGTTCAACTGGAGCTTGACCATCTCATTCCTGTTATTTAGTAAATTAATATTCAATTCACATCCTCCTTTCTGTTGAAATATTCAATACAACAAGTGCTTAGCTGTAAGCCAATCCGATCTGGTTTTTAAATCTTAGGTAAGTTTGAGTTCCACTCCACTCCCCCTTCTACTGATCTCTGTTTTCTTCCCTTATAATCCAATGGTACTCACACTTGGATACATTTCAATGAGAATAATATATCCCGCCCAAGAGACCATTTTTCATATAGGAGTCCAGTGTTGATTGACAGACAATTTAACTAAATCAGGACACATTAAATGTTGAAAAATGGCAATGTAGTTATATGGTGAAGAGTAGTATTAGAGTAACCAGAAGGATGTTAAGAAATTTGGTAGGTTGGAGGATGGAGTGAATCACTTGAAAAAGAGAAATAAGGAAATGCAAAATAAATATTGAAACAATAAGAGTAATGCTTCAAATATATTTGCAGTAGAAAAGGGTGAAGATAATGCTTCATACAAAATTGAAATTGGAATGCTGAGATAAAGCAAATGCTGAGGTTATTAAATAATTACTCACATCCATCATATCCAAGAGGGAGGAAAGTTGTATCCAGAGAGCAGATCCCAGGAAACATACCCTGTTTGAGGGTAAATCCACATCTGGTATGTGGCAGTCTTTTAAGGAACGGTTGTTAGGGCTACAGGACAAGCATGTGCCTGTAAAAAAGAAGGATAGGAAGGGTAGGATTAGAGAACCGTGGATAACCAGGGAAATTGAGGGACTGGTCAAAAGGAAAAGAGAGGCGTATGTTAGGTCCAAGCAGCTAAAAACGGAGGGAGCTCTGGAGGAGTATAATGAAAGTAGGAAAATACTCAAACGGGGAATTAGAAGAGCAAAAAGGGGTCACGAAATGTTCTTGGCAGACAGGATTAAGGAGAATCCCAAGGCATTTTATTCATACGTTAGGAACAAAAGGGTTGTTAGGGAAAAAATCGGACCTCTCAGGGACAAAAGTGGGGACTTATGCTTGGAGCCCAAAGAGGTAGGGGAGATCCTAAATGAATACTTTGCATCGGTATTCACTAAGGAGAGGGATGTGTTGACTGGGAGTGTCTCGGAGGGGAGTGTTGAACCGTTGGAGAAAATCTCCATTACAAAGGAGGAAGTGTTAGGTTTGTTAGAGAATATAAAGACTGACAAATCCCCAGGGCCTGATGGAATCTATCCAAGGCTGCTCAGGGAGACGAGAGGTGAAATCGTTGGGCCTCTGACGCAAATCTTTGTCTCGTCACTGGACACAGGTGAGGTCCCAGAGGATTGGAGGATAGCCAATGTGGTCCCGTTATTTAAGAAGGGTAGGAAGGATAACCCGGGTAATTATAGGCCGGTGAGCTTGACGTCCGTGGTGGGGAAGTTGTTGGAGAAGATTCTTAAAGATAGGATGTATGCGCATTTAGAAAGGAATAAACTCATTAACGATAGTCAACATGGTTTTGTGAGAGGGAGGTCATGCCTCACTAACCTGGTGGTGTTTTTTGAAGAAGTGACCAAAATGGTTGACGAAGGAAGGGCCGTGGATGTTGTCTATATGGACTTTAGTAAAGCATTTGACAAAGTCCCTCATGGTAGGCTAGTGAAAAAGGTTGGATCCCATGGGATAAAGGGGGAGGTGGCTAGATGGGTGGAGAACTGGCTTGGTCATAGAAGACAGAGGGTGGTAGTGGAAGGGTCTTTTTCCGGCTGGAGGCCTGTGACTAGTGGTGTACCGCAGGGCTCTGTATTGGGACCTCTGCTGTTTGTGATTTATATAAATGATCTGGAAGAAGGAGTAACTGGGGTGATCAGTAAGTTTGCGGACGACACAAAACTGGCAGGACTTGCAGATAGTGAGGAACATTGTCAGAGGCTACAGAAGGATATAGATAGGCTGGAAATTTGGGCAAGGAAATGGCAGATGGAGTTCAATCCTGATAAATGCGAAGTGATGCATTTTGGTGGGAATAATGTAGGGAGGAGCTACACGATAAATGGAAGAACCATAAAGGGTGTAGAGACGCAGAGGGACCTGGGTGTGCAAGTCCACAGATCTTTGAAGGTGACGTCACAGGTGGAGAAGGTGGTGAAGAAGGCATATGGCATGCTTGCCTTTATAGGACGGGGCATAGAGTATAAAAGTTGGGGTCTGATGTTGCAGATGTATAGAACGTTGGTTCGGCCGCATTTGGAATACTGCGTCCAGTTCTGGTCGCCACAGTACCAGAAGGACGTGGAGGCTTTGGAGAGAGTACAGAGGAGGTTTACCAGGATGTTGCCTGGTATGGAGGGGCTTGGTTATGCGGAGAGATTGGGGAAACTGGGGTTGTTCTCCCTGGAAAGACGGAGGATGAGGGGAGACTTAATAGAGGGGTATAAAATTATGAAAGGCATAAATAGGGTGAACAGTGGGAAGCTTTTCCCCGGGTCGGTGGTGACGTTCACGAGGGGTCATAGGTTCAAGGTGAAGGGGGGGAGGTTTAACACAGATATCAGAAGGACATATTTCACACAGAGGGTCGTGGGGGCCTGGAATGTGTTGCCGGGCAAGGTGGTGGAGGCGGACACACTGGGAACGTTTAAGACTTATCTAGACAGCTATATGAACGGAGTGGGAATGGAGGGATACAAAAGAGTGGTCTAGTTTGGACCAGGGAGCGGCGCGGGCTAATTGTTCCTGGTTTCTCGTTTCAAGGCTTCATTCTATGATCATCTTGCTGGTGCCAGTACAGAGTGAGACTGCGGATAGTTGGGAACCTGTCTCGGGGGCAGGGAATTCATATGGTGTTCGTGGAAGTGGAAATGACTAGGGTTGGGAAGCATTTTCCGATCGGGGCCATTGTGATCTCCTGGACTCGTTTCGATCGCCTCAGGGGGTCGGAGAGGAATTTCCCAGATTTTTTTTCCCCATATTGGCCCTGGGGTTTTTCACTCTGGGTTTTCGCCTCTCCCTGGAGATCACATGGTCTGGAATGGGGGGGTGGGGGTAAGTTAATAGGTTGTAATGAACAAAGCATCGTAGCTGTGAGGGACAGCTCGGTGGATAGGATATTGGTATGTAGATAGGCTGGAAAATTGGGCGGGGATCCTGGATTCAGGATTCAATCCTGGACCGGGGAGCGGCGCGGGCTTGGAGGGCCGAAGGGCCTGTTCCTGTGCTGTATTGTTCTTTGTTCATGTTCTTTGAATGTTAGAAGAGCTAAGCTGTATAATAATAGTGGCAATTTCATTTATATGAAATTGTATTGCTGTTCAAAGTTCTGGCACCAATGGGACTTAAAGATAATATAATTGCCACTATCATTGCATTGTTTCATACTAGCGATTAATGGCTAACAACTTAGTAGATTTTCAGGCATTGCAATCATATGCTTGAAGAGTGTACATGCAGTACAGGTATGATTTTGGTACCAAAATGTCACTTATAGTACTGAAAGTACAAGTGCTTCAAAGCCAAATTTTGCAGTCTTGGTTTCAAAATAGGAAGTAATGGAGTTTTTTTTAACATAGAATCATAGAGGTTTTACAGCATGGAAACAGGCCCTTCGGCCCAACTTGTCTATGCCACCCCTTTTTTTTAACTACTAAGCTAGTCCCAATTGCCCGCATTTGGCCCATATCCCTCTATACCCATCTTACCGATGTTACTATCTAAATGCTTTTTAAAAGATAAAATTGTACCTGCTTCTTCTAGTACCCCTGGCAGCTTGTTCCAGACACTCACCACCCTCTGTGTGAAAAAATTGCCCCTCTGGACCCTTTTGTATCCCTCCCCTCTCACCTTAAATCTATGCCCTCTAGTTTTAGACTCCCCTACCTTTGGGGAAAGATATTGACTATTTAGCTGATCTATGCTCCTCATTATTTCATAAGACCTCTATAAGATCATCCCTAAACCTCCTACTCTCCAGAGAAAAAAGTCCCAGTCTATCCAATCTCTCCTTACAACTCAAACCATCAAGTCCTGGTCGCATCCTAGTAAATCTTTTCTGCACTCTTTCTAGTTTAATAATATCCTTTCTATAATAGGGTAACCAGAACTGTACACAGTACTCCAAGTGTGGCCTTACCAATGTCTTGTATAACTTCAACAAGACATTGGGGCGGCACGGTGGCACTGTGGTTGGCACTGCTGCCTCACAGCGCCAGGGTCCCAGGTTCAATTCCGGCCTCAGGTCACTGTCTGTGTGGAGTTTGCACATTCTCCCCGTGTCTGTGTGGGTTTCCTCCGGATGCTCCGATTTCCTCCCACAGTTCAAAGATGTGCAGGTTAGATTGATTGGCTATGATAAATTGACCCTTAGTGTCAGGGGGATTAGCAGGGTAAATGCGTGGGGTTATGGGAATTGGGATTGGGGTCAGTACAGACTCGATGGGCCAAATGGCCTCCTTCTGTACTGTAGGGACTCTATGACATCCCAACTCCTGTATTCAATGTTCTGACCAATGAAACCAAGCATTCCGAATGCCGCCTTCACCACTCTGTCCACCTGTGACTCCACTTTTAAGGAGTTTTGAACCTCTACCCCTAGATCTCTTTGTTGTATAACTCTCCCCAACACCCTACCATTAACTGAGTAAGTCCTGGTTCGATCTACCAAAATGCATCACCTCGCATGCCATTCGTCAGCCCACTGGCCCAATCGATCAAGATCCTGTCGCTATCCTAGATTGTCCACTATGCCACTAATCTTGGTGTCATCTGACTATGCCTCCTAAATTCTCACCCAGATAATTAACATAAATGTAAATAACAGTGGACCCAGCGCCGATCCCTGAGGCACATCACTGGTCACAGGCTTCCAGTTTGAAAAACAACCTTCTATAACCATCTTTCTGTTATCAAACCAATTTTGTATCCATTTGGCTACCTCATCCTGGATCCTGTGAGATTGCTGACTGTCCTTAATCAGTCCTTGTCTCTCTAAATGTCTGTAGATCCTGTCTCTCAGAATACCTTCTAACAACTTAACCACTACAGATGTGAGCCTCACTGGCTGTAGTTCCCAGGCTTTTCCCTGCAGCCCTTCTTAAACAAAGGTATAACATTTGCCACCCTCCAATTTGATTTGATTTATTATTGTCACATGTATTAGTATACAGTGAAAAGTATTGTTTCTTGCACACTATACAGACAAAGCATACTGTGCATAGAGAAGGAAACGAGAGTGTGCAGAATGTAGTGTTACAGTCATGGCTAGGGTGTACAGAAAGATCAACTTAATGCAAGGTAGGTCCATTCAAAAGTCTGACAGCAGCAGGGAAGAAGCTGTTCTTGAGTAGGTTGGTACGTGACCTCAGACTTTTGTATCTTTTTCCCGACGGAAGAAGGTGGAAGAGAGAATATCCGTTGTGCGTGAGATCGTGGCTGCTTTGCCAAGGCAGCAGGAAGTGTAGACAGAGTCAATGGATGGGAGGCTGATTTGCGTGATGGATTGGGCTACATTCACAACCTTTTGTAGTTTCTTGCGGTCTTGGGCAGAGCAGGAGCCATACCAAGCTGTGATACAACCAGAAATAATGCTTTCTATGGTGCATCTATAAAGGTTGGTGAGAGTCGTAGCTGGCATGCCAAATTTCCTTAGTCTTCTGAGAAAGTAGAGGCATTGGTGGGCTTTCTTAACTATAGTATCGGCTTGGGGGGACCAGGACAGGTTGTTGGTGATCTGGACACCTAAAAACTTGAAGCTCTCGACCCTGTCCACTTCATCCCCATTGTTGTAGACAGGGGCATGTTCTCCTTTATGCTTCCTGAAGTCGATGACAATCTCCTTCATTTTGTTGACATTGAGGGAGAGATTATTGTTGTCGCACCAGTTCACCAGATTCTCTATTTCATTCCTGTACTCTGTCTCGTTTGAGATCCGACGGTGGTGTCATCAGCAAACTTGAAAATCGAATTGGAGGGAAATTTGTCCACACAGTCATAGGTGTACAAGGAGTATAGTAGGGGGCTGAGAATACAGCCTTGTGGGGCACTGGTGTTAAGGATGATCGTGGAGGAGCTGTTGTTGCCTATTCTTGCTGATTGTGGTCTGTGAGTTAGGAAGTTCAGGATCCAGTCGCAGAGGGAGAAGCCGAGGCCCAGGCCATGGAGTTTGGAGCTGAGTTTCGGAGGAATAATTGTGTTGAAGGCTGAGCTGTAGTCAATAAATAGGAGTCTGACACAGGTGTCTTTGTTATCTAGATGTTCCAGGATTGAGTGCAGGGCCAGGGAGATGGCATCTGCTGTGGACCTGTTGTGGCGGTAGGCGAACTGCAGTGGATCCAGGTAGTCCGGGAGGCTGGAATTGATTCGTGCCATGGCTAGCCTTTCGAAGCACTTCATAATGATGGATGTCAGAGCCACCGGCTGATAGTCATTAAGGCACGCTGCTTGGTTTTTCTTCGGTGTTCTTCTTGGGATGATGGTCGTCTTCTGAAAGCAGAAAGGGACCTCAGATTGTTGTAAAGAAAGATTGAAGATGTCTGTGAATACCCCCGCCAGCTGATCCGTGCAGGATCTGAATGCTTGTCCGGGTACCCCATCCGGGCCAATCGCTTTCCATGGGTTGACCTTCAAGAAAGCTGCTCTGACATCTGCAATGGTGACCCCAGAGACAGGTTCATCCAGGGCTTCCAGGTTGGAGGGCATGCTCTCGCTGACCTCTTGCTCAAAACAGGTGTAGAATGCATTGAGCTCATCAGGGTGGGGTGCATTGGAGCCAGCGATTCTGCATGCCTTCATCTTGTAGCCTGTTATGTCTTGCTGACCTTGCCATAGTCGGCGGGGGTCGGTGTGGCTAGCTTGGGACTCTAGCTTGGTCCGGTACTGTCTTTTGGCATCCTTAATGGATCTCCTTAGATCGTATCTGGCTTTCTTAAATAGGTCAGGGTCGCCTGACTTGAACGTCTCAGACCTGGACTTCAGCAAGCAGTGGATATCCCTGTTCATCCATGGTTTCCGATTGGGGAACACACGGATTTGCTTCTTTGGCACACAGTCTTCTACACACTTGCTAATGAAGTCAGTTACTGAAATGGCGTACTCGTTCAAGCACTCGTCCGATCTTCAGGCACCTCATCTGTGGCTGTCGATGATTCAAATACCTCTGCTAGCGGACCCTTAATTTCCTCCCTAGCCTCCCACAATGTCCTGGGATACACTTCATCAGATCCCAGGGTTTTATCTTGATGCGCTTTAAGACTTCCAGCACCTCGATCTCTGTTATATGTACAATCCTCAAGACATCATTATTTATTTCCCCAAGTTCCCTAACATCCATGTCCTTCTCAACAGTGAATACTGATGAGAAATATTCATTTAGGATATCACCCATCTCTTGTGGATCCACACATACTTGACTTTGTTGATCCTTGAGAGGCCCTACTATGTCCCTAGTTACTCTTTTGGCCTTTGTGTATTTGTAGAAGCTCTTTGGATTCTCCTTTGCTTTACCTGCCAAAGCAATCTTGTGTCCCCTTTTTGCCCTCCTGATTTCTCTCTCAGCTCTACTCCTGCACCTTCTATACTCTTCAAGGGATCCACTTGATCCCAGCTACCCATGCATGTCATGTGCCTCCTTCATCTTCTTGACCAGAGCCTCAATATCCCAAGTCATGATTATCTTAAAAAGAGGGAACAGAGGGTAGCAATAAATGGGAACTTTTCAGGTGACAAGTAAGTATGGAGAAGTGGAAGCAAGAACTATGTGGAGAATACATAAAACTTAAGGTGAAGCAAGAACGGAAGAGTGTCCATTTTCTGCTATTTGACGTTGAGACCAGCACTGAGCTTGAACAAGATGGGGGTGTTCCTGCAACACAATCTTAGAATAAGGGGTAGACCATTTAAGACTGAGATGAGGAAGAATGTTTGTGAATCTTTGGAATTCTCTACCACAGAGGGCTGTCAAAACTCGATCATTGAGCATGTTTAAGACAGAAACCTATAGATTTCCAGATACTAATGACATCAGGGGATAAGAGAACATTGCGAGAAAGTGATTGAGGTAGATGATCAGCCATGTTCCAATTGAATGGCGGAGCTGGCTTGATGGGCCGAATGGTCTACTCCTGCTCCAATGTTCTGAAATGATGCTTGGATTTGAGAAATTTTAGGTTAGCAGGTTTGTAGGTTTGAACCAAAGATGGAGGTTGGTGACATCAGGGTCAGTTATAACATAGATTATGTATGTTGTGATTCATTGCTTATTATATATTATTACATATTTGTGTATTAATTTCAAACACAGAAAAAACAAGTTCTGATAAAGTGCCTACACCTAAAACATTTATTTATCTTTTCATACCACAGAAGCTGTGGTAACACTGTGCCAACAAAGATTGCAATTTTCCAACTTTAATCCACACTTCTCATTATTCCAGAATCACTTATTGAAAATAATCCAAATTCATCTCGTTCATTGGCTTAGGGTATATATAGGTCATCTGGTGTCACCCCACCTCTGGGACTGGAGTCATGTACTGTAATGACAAATCTATTAAATTAATGTATGGGTTTTGTTCAAAGATGATGGGGGGATTCTCTGGGCCTTCTAGCTCCCTACGAGATTCAGAATGGCTCTTAGGTTTGGCGTCGTCGGGCACCAAACCTGTTGTGTTGCTCCCAGCCCTCCTTGACAGTCCTGTAGTGGGTAGCAACACAATTATTATGCAAACTTGCTAATTGACCCAATCCCACCCTCAGACATGCATTCAGCCCCCTCCCTCCTTAGATCCCCACTCAGCCCCCCTCCCCCCCTCAGATCTCCACTCAGGCCCACCTTCAGGCCATGTACCTTGGCAATGCCAATGGTGTACTGCCCCCTGGCACCCTGGCAATGACACCCTAGCCTGGCTATTCTGCTGCTGTCAGGCTGCAAAGGGAGGGTCCCCCAAGGGTTCTGGGGGTTGGGTGAGCTCAGGCTGGGGGCAAGGGGTTGACTTCAGCACTCTCCCCAGGGGTGGGAGGAAGTTTAGAAATGGCCTGGCCACTTCAATCTCAATTACCCATGGAGAGCTGGCATGCTTTTAAGTCACAGCAGTACTTAATTCTGTAACAGCTTTTCACTTTCTCTCCATCAGAGGCTGCAGGTTTGAGGAGACCCCTTTGAAGTGGAGAGGAGATGTCAATTTCACTTGGGTCAATCCATTCTCCACAGTTGTGCATTCAGCCCCAATGTATTCTCCCAGCTTTTATTTAAAGTCTCTGAACCTTCCTAGCAAGCTGAAACCTTTGAAACCCTCTCCACTCTATTGGAAACATTTGATCACTGTTATTTTCATGATGCATTGCTTTGAAGTAGGCATCCATTGACAGTTTAATGGAATTCTACTCAGCCTCCAGTCTGCTGTATTGATTTACATTTCCCTTCATGCTTGAATGCATCTCAAGTAGCCCCATTGTCACAACATAGACTCTAAGCCCAATTGATAGCTGTGGTTTCTTCAAAGGAAATAAGTGGTTTATTCATGGATGTGTGGTGTGTGTGTTGGTTGGGGGTGGGATGACCCGTAATATGAGTGGTAGAGGGGAAGGATGCCCTTCTTTGCTGAGGGGTGGGTGGTGCTGGTCACAGGGGGGAGGTCATCAAATGTTACATCCGCCCAGCAAAGAACACCAAAAATAATCTAAACTTTACAGTGTTTTCTTTGGAGTTAAAGGGATAGATTTTGGCCTGGGCCTATTCTTGTGCAAGAATACTCTTGAACTGAGATGCTCAAGGATTGATGGATATTGGTCCTTGAGCCTCATTAGCATGCTCAGCACAACCTGTTGATGCTGGTCTCAACTACACAGGCAGTTCTCCTGTGTGAGAGGATCAATGTTAATGACCATCATATAAGCCCCGGAAGCTGTCAGGAAGTTTTGGAACAGGTTACAGGGTATGTGGGTCGACTGTAAACAAGACTCTTGTAAAGTCAAGGGAGCAATCCTATTCTAATCCATGTTGCTAACAGTTTTATTTTGAGAGGATATTTTATTCTGACATTGCAGCAAGTAGTGTTAACCCAGCATCTATTCAAACTGGAATTCAAATAGGGAGTATATGCAATGAGTGCTTGTGTCAATTTTAGACAGGTATGTGTGGGTGGTAGAAAATTAGTCCTGACAGAGAAACAACCGATCAAAAAAAAAATCACCTGTATGTTAACCATTCTTACGGTATAAATTAAAATGAAACACATCAGAAAGAACATGTTCTAGAATTTAAGTGCCATGAAGATGTTCTTATGCTCTGTTGAGATGTGCTGTTCATGCTGGGCTCTGGACTCTGATTAGAGGGCTCTGCAAGGAAACCACTCAAAGTATAAGTATTGGCATAAAAGGGATCATCACCAATTAGAAGACAATGTGGAGTCAAGCTTTTTACTGTCAGTATCTCTTGCACCTAGGCTAATAGAACTGTGAACAAAGCTTTAATAATTAGTTAAATATTACTTAATGACACCACTGGATTAGGGACCATTTCTTGCTCTATGCTGCTGAAAATTCCACTGTCTGACTGGAGTCAGAGGACTGACTTCCCTTTTATCCTGTTACCACAATCACCACTATATGCCCCACTGCCCCACAGAGACCCTGTGTAGACATCCCGCTGGTCCATTCTACAGGGGGGTTTATGGAGTTTAGTTTTTTAAAGTCCAACCATCTTTTAGAGTCCAGGTCTTGATTTCCACTTGCACCATTCTGGAGGCTGATTTTCTCAATAAACTTTTCCAGTTTTCTGCCAAGCCTCTTGCAAGCTGAAAAAATTCCCAGGCCGTGATCTAACAGTCCTATTAACCGTGGGCGCAAATCCTGTAATGGCCAGTGAGGGAGTGAACCCGATTTCAATTATTTTAATAAATTATAATCTAATTACTGGGCTTGATGCTATAACATCTGCCCATGATGCCGGGGGAAATGCCAGGGCACTGGTATGTGTCAGTGACAGATGGTACTTCGGCATGTGGGTGGGATTGGGTATTCCCCTTATATGCCAAGGGTACCGATGTCTGTGGGTGGGGTGCCATGAAAACCAATAGTGATTTGTACTAGTGTGATGTCACACCCATGGGAGGGGGGGGAGGGGGGATGTAGAAGAGAGGTAGTAGGGGTTCGTATAATCAGGGGATTGACACAATTCTCTGCAGCCATGAGCGAGAGTCCAGTTGGCTGTGTTGTCTGCCTGGTGCAAGGGTTCAGAACCTCTGCTCTGGGCTGGAGAGGAACTCGCAATGGGAGGGGAGAATCTAATTGTCATGGTCCACATCGGTATAAATGACCTTGATAGAATTAGGAAAGAAGTTCTGCTGAAGAAGTATGAGCAAAGGGCTAAACTTAAATGGACAAGCAAGGAGGCATAGGATAAATAAGATTATAGAGTTAAAAGCGTGGCTCAAAGTTTGGCGTGGAAGAAATTAGTTTAAATTCATGAGGCACCATCAGCAGTACTGAGGAAAGTAGGAGCTATAGCGCTAGGATGGTCTTCAGCTGAAGCATGCTGGGACCAGTGCTCCAATGAATCAGGGCGGCACGGTAGCACAATGGTTAGCACTGCTGCTTCACAGCTCCAGGGACCTGGGTTCGATTCCCGGCTTGGGTCACTGTCTGTGTGGAGTTTGCACATTCTCCTCGTGTCTGCGTGGGTTTCCTCCGGGTGCTCCGGTTTCCTCCCACAGTCCAAAGATGTGCGGGTTAGGTTGATTGGCCATGCTAAAAAAAAAAAAATTGCCCTTAGTGTTCTGAGATGCATAGGTTAGAGGGATTAGTGGGTAAATATGTAGGGATACAGGGGTAAGGCCTGGGTGGGTTTGTGGTCGGTGCAGACTCGATGGGCCAAATGGCCTCTTTCTGTACTGTAGGGTTTCTATGATTTCTATGATATAACTAGGGTTGCCATGTCTTTAGAATGATATAAAGGCACCAGTCTCTCTTAAGGGGTTGGGTAAACACATTGTGGGTTAATTTATTAAGATGAGGCACATGAGAACAGATGTACATGGACAGAAGTCTTAAAGACACCAGCAGCAGAGTTGTATATGCTGTGGTCTGCTGAAAGCAGAAGTGAAACTAAACTGGAACATATACAGACTTTCTTTCTAGTGATGGAATGATCATAACTCTTAAAGGCATTTTACAACATCCCCCTTTCTCATCCTTTGACTTTAAACTGTAGAAGTAAACTGCTGATACACTCAGATTTTGCAATGGTAATATTGTCTGAAGGATTTTTTAAATTGCGCACAGTGATCTTGGATGTTGTCATTCTTGCATGTTGTTCCTGGTTCCATTTGGAATCTTGTCCTGTGTAATAGGACTGCACTGCTGTTCAGTAGCTGGAATGGGTCTGATTTGTTCTCAGTTATGCCCCACCATTGTGCCATTGTGTGTAATGACCTCATAGGACCTTGGTTCTGAACAAAACCTTGTCATCTTGGCTGGTTGTCACGTATCTTCTGTGGGATTCTAGATGCTAACTTGTTCCAACTTTAAAATTGGCAGTTCTCTACATGCATTTTTATTGTGCATGTTGGTCATTTTCTCTTGCCATTTTAAAAGTTGCTGTCCAGTTTCTGAGAAAATAGAATGGGTCAGATAGATTGGTGTGCACCAGTCTGCCTCACTTAAGCTCTGTAAGAGTTTTAACAACACCAGGTTAAAGTTCAACAGGTTTGTTTGGTAGCAAATGCCATTAGCTTTCGGAGCCCTGCTCCTTCGTCAGATGGAGTGGCTATCTTTCGGAGCAGGGCTCCGAAAGCTAATGGCATTTGCTACCAAACAAACCTATTGGACTTTAACCTGGTGTTGTTAAAACTCTTACTGTGTTTACCCCAGTCCAATGCCAGCATCTCCACATCATCACTTAAGCTCTGCCAGTGATGGAATAGTTGTACTTAAAGGTGTCGCCATCAGATTTAGCATTGCAATTTGTAGATTTTGCTTGGTCTGTCTACATTTGAGAATTAGGGATTTCACCGTGCAAATCATTCATTGAACTAGACCTTTAGATCGTGTGGTCAAAATTCCACTTCTCACACATATCCTGAAATGCCTTACCAATAAATTGCAATCCATAACAATCTCTCGGCACACCAAACAAACTGAAAATAGTACTTACTGCATGCATGACAGTTGTGCTTAACATATTGTGCAATTGTTTATAATTGGGTACTTAATAAAGTAGTCAACATCAATGGAGGTCAGTACCATGGACGTGAAAGAGGGGGCCAAGGATAGGTTGTAAGTTCATATGGAATGTGACCTCGCATGTTCTCTTGACATGCTTCACACCTCTTGATGATGGCTTCATTTTCATCTTCATTCTGGGCTGTCTCTTTTGCAAATGTTCTCATCGACTCTATGCCCCTGTGAGAATAATGAAGTTGTTAAAGAATATCAGGTCACAAGGATTCTGTTATGATGATCTAACTGTCTTTAAAATAACTCCACTGGAGATGCCTTGTTTGCCCTGTTTAATAGTCATTTGGTAATACAGGACCTAAGTATTGCTAAAAAAAGAGACATATCAAAGCTTTTTCTCTTGCACTCATCAAGGCACATCATGCGAATGCCAATATAAGGGAAAAACATTCATTTATACTGTATTAAAAGAAATTGCTAATAGATTGGTAAGTTGATTCTGATTGGTAGAGGCATTGCCATGGAGAATGCACCAGGTGACTGACAGTAATTGCAAAGCATTGTTTGAAATTTAAACCAAGCAGTTTGACTCTGATTGATCAAAGCTTTGCCTTCAGGATGAGTCAGCTGTAGGCTGTCACCTATTTTGTTTAGCTGAAACAGGTGCAATGTGTGTACATCTTTTTCTGTCTGCAAAGAACGGAGCCCTGTGTGTTAATATATGTAGTTTCCAGTAGATGCAAATGTACTGTACTGCGATTCCAACTGGCAATTTTAAATTGGTTCACAACTTAGCACACTGAGGATTATTTAGCAAATGTTGCCTTTCTGAGAGTGGATGTGATTACCAATTCAATAATCCTGTCTGCTAGCTTTGTGTTTGGAAAATCACAGTACGTGTTCTTTTCTCTGCATTTGCTGATGAAGTGGTCTATGGATTCTGTAAAGTGTTGCCAAAATGACATAAAGTAAAAGTTTATTTATTAGTCACAAATAGGCTTACATTAACACTGCAATTAAGTACTGTGACAATTCCCTAGTCACCACACTCCGGCGCCTGTTCGGGTACACTGAGGGAGAATTTAGCATGGCCAATGCACCTAACCAGCACGTCTTTCAGGCTGTGGGAGGAAACCAGAGCATTTGGAGGAAACCCACGCAGACACGGGAAGAACGTGAAGACTCCACACAGACACTGACCCAAGCCAGGAATCAAACCCGTGTCCATGGTGCTGTGAGGCAGCGGCCACTATGCCACATGAATATGAAAGTTTAATCTAATTCTGAACCGGTCTTTTAATATAATTCATATCTTTTGGGGAACCGTTGGCTCTCCTGCTGTTCATCCTGATGAGTTCAACCTGCGTAGATGACCTTTCCCAATTGCTAGGCAAATTTTTATGGTGTTCTTGTTTAGATCAGATAAACCGGAAATAAGAAAGCATAGCTCTATACTTTGTTAAACGTTCTGAATTTGGACAGTAGGTCAGCTGCTTCCCAACTCAGACTGGGAAGTTCTGTGGACATATTGACAATATCCCTTTGACCCACCTCCTCCTGTAGTACCTGAGATGAATGTCACTGTAGTCATTATAATCGCAGCCTTCTCTAGCCTGATTTTTAATTACATTATGGTTACCACATTACCGTTTCAACATTTTCCGACACTGCAACTCTGTTTTGGTCCAAGTTGCCAAAAATCATCTCATGTTATGTAGCATGATTTAAGAATGTTTAGCATTTCATATTTGTATTTAATCTTTACCAAGCTGAGCACCATTGTTTAAAAGGAATGATTGATGCACAGCATATTGTGCTTTTATGTAATAATATAAAATCATCAATCACTCATAAGGGGTTGGGAAACATATTATGGTGCATTTATTAAAACTGGGTACATGAAAAGAGATATACATAGGGATAAAACTTGATGACAGCAGCAGCAGAGCTATATGTACTCTGCTCAAAGCAAAAATGAAACTGTATTGGATTGCATGACACATTTCCTTTCTGATAATGTCATGCTCCTATCCATAGAACTATAGAATACTTACAATACAGAAAGAGGCCATTCAGCCCATCGAGTCTCCAAAAGATCATCCCACCCAAGTCCATCTCCATAACCCCATGCATTTACTCTGCATATCTTTGGAATGTGGGAGGAAACGGGAGAACCTGAAAGAAACCCACACAGACATAGAGAACATTCAAACTCCACACAGGCTAGAATCAAATCTTGGTCCCTGGCACTGTGAAGTAGCAATGCTAACCACTGTGCCACCCATATCCCTTAAAGGCATATTATAACAAGGTAATAATGAGGACTTTAAACTAAATAGTGGGGTGAGGAAGTCTGGGAAAATGTAATAAATGTAATAAATTAAACTGAGAAGGAAAGGCAAGTGAACAAGGACAAGGAAAATAATGATCAGAGCATGGGAGGAAAGGACAGGGTGTACAAACCTAAGAGTGCATCAGCAGATAAGGGTAAAGATTACAAAGATAGTAAAAAGACAGAACTAAAGGTTCTGTATCTGGATGCATGCAACTTTCAAAGTAGATAGATTGACAGCACTATTAGAAATCATGTATGATGTCATAACTCTTACAGAGATGTAGCTGCAAGGTGACATAAACTGAGAGCTGAATATTCAAGGGGACATGACATTTAGGAAGGACAGGTAGCTATGAAAAGATGGAGGAGTAGTTATGTTAATTGAGGATGAAATAATGTCTGTTGATCACTACTTGGGATGTCAAATGATGGCTAAAAGATCATTTATTTGCACAGATGATGACTAATGAGTGCAACTGATGCCTATTGAATGCTGTTGAATACAAATTATATCAACATTTTCTGATGGTTCTGGCAATGGACATTGCAGCCATGATCTTCAGTGAAAAAACACACTAGAGTCTAGCAGTAAACACCTTACCTATGACCAGAATTGTTGGAGTTAAAATGGCAGCAGAGATAAATGTGTTAGGAATTTTGTGAAAGCACCCGATTGTATTTTTACTTGCTCACTCACCTAATCCTTCCAGGTAATCAAAGTTAAAATCAGACTTTAATATTATTTGAATTTGACTAACCACCTTTCAATATAATAATGAAAATAAAAGCTACACTCATGCATTGTAATCCCACTGGTTGCTGCACAATAATTTCAAATGAGCTCGTGACATCTGGAGGCAGGATAAAAATGATTTAAAATTTTCAGTGTGGGCAAGTAGTTTGATTTGAAGCCTGGAAGAAGCTGCTATTATGCAGCAATGTGGTTGATAAGTTGCTGTGGTGTGCTGGGTCTAGAATTAGAGGATACAGAGTCAGAATAAGGCGGAGGCCATTTTGGACTGGGATGGGGAGGAATTTCTTCAGTAAAAGGTTGGTAAATCTTTGGGATTCTCTACCTCAGAGGGCTGTGGAGGCTCGGTCACTGAGTACTTTCAAGAGAAAGATCAATAAATTTCTAGATGGTGAAGACATCAAGTGGTATGGGTGTTGAAGTAGAAGATCAGCCTTGATCCAATTGAATGGTAGAGCAGGCTCAAGAGGCCAAATAGCTCTCACCCTCTCCTATTTCCCCTGTTCCTATGCATTTGGAAATAAATAGAGAATGGATATAGAAAAGTTACGAGAGTGGGCCAAAATGTGGCAGATGAAGTTTAACATGGATAAGTATGAGGTCATGCATTTTGGTCGCAAAAATGGGAAGGCGACTTATTATCTAAATGGGGAGAGACTTCGGGGTGCTCCGGTGCAGAGGGATCTGGGTGTCCTCGTTCATGAGTCACAGAAAACTAGCATGCAGGTACAGTAGATAATAAAGAAAGAGAATGGAATGTTGGCATTTATAGCTAAAGGAATAGAATATAAAGGTAAGGAAGTATTGTTGCAACTATACAAGGCATTGGTGAGGCCGCACCTGGAATATTGTGCACAGTTTTGGTCCCTATATTTGAGGAAAGATGTAGTGATGTTGGAGGCAGTTCAGAGGAGGTTCACTAGATTGATTCCAGAGGTAATTGAGGCATTCAAGAGAATAAAAGGAATGGATAAAGTAGACGTGGAGTGGATGCTTCTCCTGATGGGGCATTCTAGGACAAGAGGTCATAGTCTTAGGATAAGGGGTAGCAAATTTAAAACGGAGTTGAGGAGAAACCACTTCTCCCAAAGGGTTGTGAATCTATGGCATTTGCTACCCCAAAGTGCGGTGGATGCTGGGACTGTGAGTAAATTTAAGGAGGAGTTAGACAGATTTTTAATTGGTAATGGGTTGAAAGGTTATGGGGGGGAAGGCAGGAAAATGGGGATGAGGAGCATATCAACCATGATCGAATGGCGGAGTGGACGCGATGGGCCGAATGGCCTAATTCTGCTCTTATATCTTATGAACTTATGAGAATAGCTGTTTGTAAATCAAAGTGTTGGCATGAGGAAATTACAATGTCAAAACTGTGGTCTCCTCGGATGGCTAATAAGGCGGATTTTAGATTCAAAGGGAAAATCAGCCAGACTTGCGCTTGACTATGCTAGAAAGTTTATGTGTGAGATTGTCAGGGACAGACAGGGTTAACGTCAATTGTGACCCTGTGTGAGAGAAGAAAACTGGAGGTTGAAATTAGCTCTTGATTTTATTTTATAGAATAGTACCTAACAATGGTAAATTCACACTACATTCTTTGGAAACATTTTTATACCTGAGGATATTTTTAATAAGTGGGATCTCAGCTTCCCAGACTTGATTTTTAAAGGATAGATTGTGCCATGGTGTTTCGAAAGAGAATTTCTAATGAAACACTAACCTGGGTGCACCACAGAGATGCACATAAACGTACTTATTTGTGTAATTCATTGTTACAGTATAGAGGGAATCTAAAACTCTGCTGAGTGCTGCTGTGGAAGTGCTGAGATAATCCTGAGAGGAAGGGAAAGTCAAAGGATGAACCAACCCCCACTCGTCTCACTTATCTCCTAGCAACTGATTCATAACAGCAGCAACCTCGATGCATGTTGACTGCCTACCCACAAGTGGCAGCAAGCAACTGAATCATTACAGAGTGACATCTGTGGCATACGGAGGGGAAAAAAAGACTTTGAAAAATGGTGGTGGGAGGGTTAATAATATTTTTTTAAAAACCTAAATTGGATATGCTGTTGGGTACACTTTGTTTTGTACAGTGTTAGTCAGCAGGTCTCATTAAATCTGGACAGAAAAGAAAAACAGTGAAGATGTGGAGAACAAGATAATTGGACAGTTTAGTAAATGCTGAACATTGACCAAGAATGAGTCTCATAGACTGCTCGTTTAATATCTCCTTTCCTTTAAACAAAGACAGCTTTAAGTTTAAATTAATAAATACAAATAACAAGAAAAAAATTCAATTTTTTAAGGAACTCACTGGAATAGTTCATTTTTGTCTACATGTTGCAATTGGTGTTTTTTTGCCCACTAATTATGGGTCTCCAAATGTATATAAACATTAAACATTTCAATTTTAATATGAGTACAGTTTTGAAAAGAAAACAGGTCTGTCATTTACTGTTATTTTGATGCGTTAAAATTCTGAAATAAGTAAATATTTACTTGCTGAAAGCATTTTGGTAGTGAATTGTCATTTGTAATTTGACGGAACAAATTGTTGCAGGGATTGCAGCAGATGGCCGTGGTACCACAAAAATCCATTTATATCATAAATCCACCTGAACAACAGCAAAAACACAATCAGAGACAAACTGATTAGTTGTGAGGCAATTTCTTCAGCAGTCAAAGGTCCACTCTATTTCATTTTAGCTCTGAACAATGATCATGCCTGCAATATTAAGCGCTGATTTGACCAGTCACGCTCAAAGGTCCCTTGCTTGCCGAGACCACAAAGTTCATTGTATGCTCTCCATGATTTACCATCGATTTTGATTCCTGATGTCTGCTCCCATCGAGCAAGTCTCTGTCAGAGATGGGAATTTGTAAAATTGACCCTTATATACATATCCCTTTAAGCAATGTGTTTTTTATTTCTGATTTGTCACAATGATACATTTCATATTAGAAATGTTCACTTTTTATTCAAATGAGTGAATTGCTTAAGGTAGTAAATTATTTGTTTTAGTTTCCTGTGCAGCTTCTGCTTCCTGGAATACAGTCCAAAGTGATTCTCCCTTTCACCGCAATTATCACTATTTTGATGTCACCAGGGGCTGGAGATTGCGATTTTCTTTCAGATCAATAACTCACAAATGTCCAGATACAATGTAACGGTGAATGTTTATTTACAGGTCTTCAGACATTTAGCAAAACAGAAAAAAATCAACAGCTAGCTCATCCTTGAGTATAATTTTACGGTTGGCCCATCAGTCGGTCACCAGGACAGCCTCCTTCCTTGTCAGGCAGGACTCAGTACTCTGCTTATATAGTCTGATAAGGCTGCACAGCTGATTCTTGTTGCATCAATTCCTTATCAGTCTACCACGTGACTTCCTGTGGCCACCAATCTTTTTGGCAAACCAAGTAAACTAACTCATGTTAACGAGGGGATAAATGAAAAGGGGCAGCTCCCAAAAAGGAAGGGAACTGCCTGAAACAAAAGACAAAGTGGAAAGGAAACTTAAAACATCAAATCAAAATGTGATTAAAGGAGTCAATAATGCATCCCAGTCCCTGCGGGTGCCCAGCGGGCATGGAAGGCGTTTTTCTGTGGCCACCTTGGTAGGGAAAGGTCTTATCCATAAACTGGAGGATATTATGAGGTAAATACTGTCCTTCCAGCACACAGCCCCTGGTGGCACCACACTATTAAAAACTAAAGTGTTGAAATCATCTTGTGCAATATTACTAATAAATAAATGAATGCTTCCTGATAGGGAACTGTATGTATTATCTCCAAATTTGCAGGTGACAGAAAGCTGGTGGGAAGGCGAACTGTAAAGAGGATGCAGAGATGCCTCAGTGTGATGTGAACAAATTGAATGAGTGGGCAAATGCAAGGCAGATGTAGTATGCTGTGGGTAAATGTGAGGTTTTCCACTTTGGCAGCAAAAACAAGAAGGCACATTATTATCTGAATGGCTATATAATGAGAGAGGGGAATGTGCAATGAGACCTGTGTATTCTTGTATATTTCAGTCGCTGAAAGTAAGCATGCAAGTGCAGGTGAAGAAGGTAAATAGAACATAGAACAGTACAGCACAGAACAGGCCCTTCGGCCCACGATGTTGTGCCGAGCTTTATCTGAAACCAAGATCAAGCTATCCCACTCCCTATCATCCTGGTGTGCTCCATGTGCCTATCCAATAACCGCTTACATGTTTCTAAAGTGTCTGACTCCACTATCACTGCAGGCAGTCCATTCCACACCCCAACCACTCTCTGCGTAAAGAACCTACCTCTGATATCCGTCCTGTATCTCCCACCACGAACCCTATAGTTATGCCCCCTTGTAATAGCTCCATCCACCCGAGGAAATAGTCTTTGAACGTTCACTCTATCTATCCCCTTCATCATTTTATACACCTCTATTAAGTCTCCCCTCAGCCTCCTCCGCTCCAGAGAGAACAGCCCTAGCTCCCTCAACCTTTCCTCATATGACCTACCCTCCAAACCAGGCAGCATCCTGGTAAATCTCCTCTGCACTCTTTCCAGCGCTTCCACATCCTTCTTATAGTGAGGTGACCAGAACTGCACACAATATTCCAAATGTGGTCTCACCAAGGTCCTGTACAGTTGCAGCATAACCCCACGGCTCTTAAACTCCAACCCCCTGTTAATAAAAGCTAACACACTATAGGCCTTCTTCACAGCTCTATCCACTTGACTGGCAACCTTTAGAGATCTGTGGATATGGACCCCAAGATCTCTCTGTTCCTCCACAGTCTTCAGAACCCTACCTTTGACCCTGTAATCCACATTTAAATTTGTCCTACCAAAATGAATCACCTCACATTTATCAGGGTTAAACTCCATTTGCCATTTTTCAGCCCAGCTTTGCATCCTATCTATGTCTCTTTGCAGCCTACAACAGCCCTCCACCTCATCCACTACTCCACCAATCTTGGTGTCATCAGCAAATTTACTGATCCACCCTTCAGCCCCCTCCTCTAAGTCATTAATAAAAATCACAAAGAGCAGAGGACCAAGCACTGATCCCTGCGGCACACCGCTAGCAACCTGCCTCCAATCCGAAAATTTTCCATCGACCACCACCCTCTGTCTTCGGTCAGACAGCCAGTTACCTATCCAATCGGCCAACTTTCCCTCTATCCCACACCTCCTCATTTTCATCATAAGCCGACCATGGGGGACCTTATCAAACGCCTTACTAAAATCCATGTATATGACATCAACTGCCCTACCTTCATCAACACACTTAGTTACCTCCTCAAAAAATTCAATCAAATTTGTGAGGCACGACTTGCCCTTCACGAATCCGTGCTGACTATCTCGGATTAATCCGCATCTTTCTAAATGGTCGTAAATCCCATCCCTAAGGACCCTTTCCATCAATTTACCAACCACCGAAGTAAGACTAACCGGTCTATAATTACCAGGGTCATTTCTATTCCCTTTCTTAAACAGAGGAACAACATTCGCCACTCTCCAGTCCTCTACAGCCTTCAGAATTAGAGGATTCACATAGAGGAGCAGCGGTATCTTACTCGGGGAAATCAGCCTGAAGCCCAATATCTCAGGAGGCTTGGGTTTCACCATTCTGTTGCAGGGAATGAATTCTAAGACCTCCTCCCACCACCCCCCCCCCCCCCCCCCCACCCCAACACCATGCCCAAAAATTATTGTGTAGAATTTTTGGATGACTACTTTTAGGTTATGACTGCACAATCTGACATTTAATTGCTGACTATATCGGCCTCTTGATGTCCTTTCTCCTCAATTTTATTATTCATAAATGCCATTTATATCTTCATTCATTAATGCTATTTCTATCTCACAGTTTATCATTCAATATGGACTCTGGGTGCCAACCATTAGCTTTCCCCATTGACTCACTTGTCTTGTTCTAGCTCTAGTGTGTTAATCTACACTGTCATGTAAAAATGATGGACTATTGCTAATTTTCTTTGGAACTATTGCAAAAGGAACAGAACAAAATATTATTTCAGCTTATCAGCCTCTAAACAAATTTGGAAGGGGTGGAAAATATCTTAGGGTTTAAAAAGTTATGGGTTCGATTTGCAGTCAGTAGTGAAGCAATGGTACTCACAGCTGACTATGAGGAAAGCTACCCACAACGTACTCAATGGACCCCATTTTACCATCGCATTTTCGGACATGAAAACTTAGTAAAGTCGGGTATGAGGCCATTAATCCAATCCGCGCCTGCGTCCGCACAGATGCCCACTTTTCCAAGGCTCGGAAATGGCCACGATCCGATTCGTGCCCGAAATGGGCGCAACGGCAATTTAAGTGCATTTGCATGCATTTAAATTGAATTAATGGGCTGCCCGCCCAACTTTATCAGCATTTCCCCCTTTTACCATCGCGTTCGCGTGTCCAGATTTGGCGCGAAACAGACAGGCGCTCCAGCATCTGAAGAGGTAGGTTCAGAGCTTCCAACAGCTCTCTGACTCAGATCAATGGTGGGGGGGGGAGGGAGACGGGCCAGATCATTCTCTGGTGAGGGTGGGGAGGGAGGAGGAGGCGGGTCAGATATATCTCTGGTTGCGGGGGGGGGGAGGTGGGAGGCCCGATCGTTCTCTTGTTGGGGAGGATGGGAGGGAGGCGGATAAGATGTATATCTTGTGGGGGGGGGGGGAACAGGGGTGTGTCCGCTGCCACTCTGCGGGTGATCGGTGGGGGAGAAAAGGGGCAGGGGGTCGCAGTCTGTCTGGGTAGCAGGGGGGGTGGATAAGGGGGACAGTTATGTTGTGGGGGTGGGGCGATGTTTGTGGGGACCATCGCTCCAGGGCCGCTTTGTCTGCTTTTTGCGGCCCAGGAGCGATGTGACAGGGGCGCGTTTTTCAATTTTTTTTCTCACCGCGTATGCGCAGTTCAAAGCTCCGATCCTGACATCAGCGTTTCAGGTGTGCTAAGCCCCGCCCACAGTGCAATTCAGACCCACGATTTTTTTTTCAGGCTAAGTGCTAATGGGGTCACCTGAAAGCAGATTTCCAAGTCTGATCTGAATTGCGCCCAGAATCAGCACTTAGAATGAAAATGGTAAAATCGGGCCCACTATCTCTGTGGAGAAAACTTTCCTTTTCCTGATGGCAGTTTAAATCTGGCTTGAAATCAAGGCAATCTCCAGGGATCTAATGGCAATAATGTCAGCAAGCAGGATAAGCAACCACATTAAAGTATTCTCACATCAAATAAGGAAGTTAAAACCATTGAATCCTTTATCTTTAATCTAAATTTTCAGACAGATTTTGTAGGAAATGTGTACCTTTTGGTACTTTGTGCAATGAATTCTATATTTCATATTTTGCATGAGTTCCTGGTAGATGAAAGGTTCATTCTAAATGTGTGTGAATGATAAATGGCCTATTGGCATAACGGGTCAAATTGGAGTCAAACTGTAACATAAAGGACATCTGGCCTATGTGACTTGAGTCAAATCGAAGTCACACAGATAGTGTGAATAGCAAAAAGGAAGCAAGACAGATGTTCAGAAAAGATATGGTCGAAATGTATAGATCAATGAACATTGGAACAGGAACAAGAGTGTGAGTTATTAACTCTGGCAAATGGTTGTACAGGAACGAGGTGGCTGTTTAAGTTTTGAAGATATTCTGTTCATGGTCTACAATTATTGATAAATGGAATAGTGATGTCAAAAGTAAGACTGCAATATTAGAACACAGCATGAGCCCTTGCTGCAGAGAATAAATCCAGACAGCAAAACAATTTTGGTGTGCAGATTTGAAGTCATAGGGAGAGAAAGAGGAAGAAAGTCACAAGCTGTCTGCTGTCATTACAGTCAGTGAAAAGCAAGAATCATTCAAATGCTAGGATATTGACTATCTTCATTTGTTAAGTAATAAATTGTCCTGATACCGGTGCATTAAGTGTCTCCTCATCTGAAATCTATTGTCCGCTCACTAAATCTAACTTAGAAGTTAAAATATCAATATAAACAAATTTTCAAAAAAATATTTTAAAAATATATAGATTCTTTTTAATAATGGGGAAATTTGGCTTTCTACAAATAGAACAATAGTTTTTCATGTCCAGTGAGGGTGTTTATCGGCAATTAGGAATTTAGTACACAACTAAAAACCCACCTCATTGGAAAAAATATAGGGGGCGATTTTCCCAAGAAAAATCAAAGTGTCCAAAATCTCCTGATTTCCAGCCCATTTTTTGGGCAACCTGAGTTTCATGAATTTACGATGCTACTAAACCCGCTGGAGAGGCTGGCAGCAGAGTGCTCAGGGGGCCATTGGGCATGCTGGGAGATTAGTTGACATCCCCCCACCCCTGGACATCGCCACCTCCAGAATGCTGGCCTTGACCCCCGATGGCAGGCCCCACCACTAACCCCCATCCCCCAATGCTGAGACCCCCCTGCCCCCCGCCCTCCCCTCCTCCCTTCCACAAGTATTCTACAAATTTACAGCAGACGAACTGGGTGTTTCTGTGGAAATTCATCTCCTTTTTTTTCGTTTCTATTTTTAATTAGAAGGGCTTGTATGCTGTAAGTTTTTTTCGTTATCTGAATTGAAAAGAGCTTATAAAATGGTCACAGAAGTGATTGAGCCACATGATTAGTATATAAAGTGAGCAGCAGCCTGGATTGTAGTTGATGGCTGATCAAAGAGCATGAGCAGAAAATAAGGTTTGTCAAACTGTGAGGTGAAAATAAATATATGTGGTCACTCCAAGGTATGTAGCAGAATGTCGGGACAAGGTCATTTAAAAACTATTTCATAGACCATATGGAGTAAAGGAAGTAACTGGCAAAATTTACTCCTGCCTTAGAAGAAACATTGGTTTGGTTTCTCAAGACATATCACATACATTCATCAAGTGATCATATTAAGTTGAAACACCGTAGGCACATACACTTGTTAGCTCTATTCTCTCTCTACAGATGCTGCCAGACCTGCTGAGATTTTCAGGCATTTTCTGTTTTTGTGGCACAAACACTCATTACCGTTTGGTTATTAATTTTGATTGCTTTATACTTCAACCGTGTTCAACAAGTTTTCCTCTGATGGAGCACTGTAGGCTTAGTTATTAGCAGATCAAAAGATTGGTCGCCATGGCAATTGATTTTATGAGGAAGACCACATTGCTAAAGTTAATTGAGCCACTGCATTGTAGGCAGGGCTATTGTGGGGCTCAAGCATTTCTATGATCATTTTAAAAATGAGAACTTGTACCGGAATTTTACCGCCACATCCGCCCTGGAATCGGAATTCTCCGTTGGCCTCAGGTGGGATTTTATAAGCCTTGCCTGAGCGAGGTCGTAAAATACCGGCCATGTCTGAATATTCCAGGCTGTAAAATGTTTTCAGCAAGGATACTTGTTCTGTGTTTGGTCATGGGTGGCCCACCTTTCCTCTGTCACATCTGGACCTCTCTGGACAGTAACATTGTGCAGCATACAGTGGACTTCAATAATCTCAGAGGCCTTCGAGAAGTCTAATATGCTCATTATCTGTTCAGATGTATAAAGCACTGCTTCAAGATACCCGCAGCATGATTCATAAAGATATCGGTGGCTATATATGCCTTATCACGAGAAGAAGTTAAGTAGGTCAGTCCTGTACTCATTGGAGTTTAGAAGAATTAAGAGGAGACCTTATTGAGACCTATCGGATTCTCAGGGGGTTTGACAGAGTAGATGCTGAGAAGTTGTTTCCCCTTTTGAGAGAGTCGAGGACCAGAGGGCATAATCTCAGAGTAAGGGGTCACCCATTTAAGACAGCGATGAGGAGGAGTTTTTTCTCTCAAAGGGTAGTGAATCTGTGGTATTCTTTACCACTGAGGGCTATAGAGGTTGGGTTGTTAAGTATGTTCATGGCTGGGATAGACAGATTTTTAATCAGTAAGGGAATCAAGGTTTATGAGGACAAGTGGGAAAATGAATCTGAGGAGAATGTCAGACTAGTCATGATCTCATTGAATGGTGGAGCAGACCTGATGGGCTGAATAGCTTACTTCTACTCCTACATCTTATGGTCTTATGTTAGATTTTTGCTGAGCTGCTATGCTTGACTTTTACAGTGCCATAATTTGGCAGATTATAGAGGGCAACATTCATTTCCCAATAGTCATCCTTGCAGTCTCCAATAATAGTACAGTGAATTGGCTTCAAATGAATGATTCATGATTGTATTAATTGGCATCATCCTGTGTTGCTGATCACTGGCCATCTGTACTAGGGAATGGAGCAGCTTGCAGTTAATGAAGAGCGTGACAAGATTGTCTTGATGACATCAATAATGGCCTCTAGGGAAACATTGTGATGACCTCTTATGCTCTCATTGATTTTCTATGGCTAAAGGGATAAAAGTGTTTGCCCCAACAAACAAAACTTCCCAGAACTCTTTGATGTATCTCAGCAATTCACATTAACTCAACTTTCTTGTGCTTCCTAAAGTAGCTTAAAACAAGCCTGAAGCAAAATAGTTCAGGAATGTGATGACCTTGAATGTCAGACATTGTAAGTTAGTTTTCAGCCAACACTAGACTATAGTCAATACTGATGTTGTGGAACTTGACATGGCTATCTTCCAGGGACATCCCTAAGAATCTATTCTTGGCTTTATACATATCAGCTGATATAGGGGCCCACTTCTTGTGAGGGGTACATTGTTTTATTACCCTTTACATCTTCTTCCTCCCTATAAACATGCCACCCAAAGAAAATTGATACTGTCCTGAATGCACACATACGAGGAATTTGATACACTTTGGGAACATTTAACACTTTCAATGCTGGAGGAAAATTGATGATAGCAGATCATCCACCTATTATGTAACCCTCTGTGTATTGATAACAATGGGAAGAAAAATGACGAGTGAGCAATTTGGGAGGTTGATTCACTACCAGCTGACAAAGTTGGAGATCACCCCATTGTTTATAGAATATCAATTCTGCCACAATAAAGACCTTGGTTGTTTATCGAAGGGGGGTGGGCATGAACCTCAACGAACAGGCAGCCAGCTGGCACATAACAAATCCCTCTGGTAGAAACTGTGGTGCATTTAGCAGGCCAGCCCTCATTAACTTACTGTTGGTAATTTGTGTAATAATAGATCACCCAGTGCCAACCCTGCCAACATGAAGATATGTTTGGGAGACAGAGTGGCAATGGGAATGGGGTGGTTTGGGGCAAGGGGCAGCACCCCTGCTCCTCTGGGCTCCAGAAAAATAATGTTAAATTCAGCATTTTGAGACTCTGTCCAGTGGACCACTGCCTTTTACGGAGTGGAGCATTCACAACTCACAGCATGTCCTCTAACTTGCTTTGGGGTCTTTGACCAGCTTCTTCAAGATGTTTAATTGCAGACCAATCAGATCCCTTTCTCGAGGATCCATGTTATTCTTGTGTAATTTTATATGGTTGTCCAAGGCAATTTCTACAACTGAAGTCCCTGGAACTCCAGGCTCCTCCTGACCTCTGGCTGCTGCAATGGAAGGGGTGGGGCTGAGGAATCCACTGGGGTGGGAATTTGCTGCGCTTGGCAACAGCTTTCTGAGATCAGTGGTCATGATCGGGATTGTCAGACGTTCAATCTGTCTAAATTGGTAGCTGACACTCTTCTAAGTGGAGACAGTGATGGCAATTTGTATATATATAAAATACCATTAACACCCAATCAGAAATTCTGCCTCTGTTGTCTCACCTACATGCAACTTGCACAACTGGATCACCGTGTATTTGCAGGCCCAATGTGCTGGAAGTGAAGGAAACCACACCCACAATAAGAGCTCCGCATTTCAGAAGAAGCCTAGGTGTGCAGTTATGAGTGGACAGTAGAACTAGTATCTGGTGTGTCTGAAATCATTTGGATTAATACATCTCACTCAAGTTAGCAGGTGGGGATAGCAAGTGTGCATGTTATTACACATTTATGATGTCCTGTGCTTTGGTGAATCCTGCCATTTTGAAAAAAATTGTACTGTTTTCTCGTGCTGTTCCTAATTGGCAGTGGGGGAAGTGATAGAATTACACACTCTGCCAAACAAGACAGCAATCACCTCCTTAAATCCCTGTGAGAAAGCAAATTGGTTTCTGTTACTGTCGGCTCATATTGCACAAAGGTTAAGTGATGTAATGACTTCACCAGCCAATGTCACTGCTGTGTGCTTGGAGGAATTCAGCTTGCAGTTCCAGCATTGTGTACTGTGTTCTCTGAATCCTCGGCTTGGATTTTTATCCGCAAATGAACTTGGGGGCAGAGGTGTATGGGCACAGAATATCTTGCTGCCAACCACTGTGCAGTTTCTCCAGCTCCATCCCAACATGGGCCATATCTCCAGAGACGGGATTTCCAGAGCAAAGGCAGACCCACTCACCCACAAGCTGCAGTTGCCAATCAAGTGAGTGAAGGCTGATTAAGGGAGTTTCCAGTCAGTTTCCAGGCCCTGGCAGGTGATGGGGGATAATGCAGTTCCGATGGAGAAAAATGGCTCAGCTGTAGAGGCCTTGATTATTTTAGATTTTAAAAAGTGATTAGAGGGATGGTGCTTCGGGTTTGGAGGTCTTCTCCCTCAATTTTGTTTGTTTGTTTATATATCCAATTCAATCCAATCAAAGTCCAATTCAGAGTCTCAGCAAGTGAGACATTCCCGATCCAAGCTGACAAGACAGGCTTCTCACTTCCTGTCTTGGGCTTGATCTACATGATCCAAGCTGATTGGATTGCACCTCCTCCAAGGCTTGATCTCAAGCTCCCTCAATTTTTTTTAAACTTTTGCAATTTAATCAAATCAAGTCCAATTCAGAGTCTCAACAAGTTGAGACATTTCCGATCCAAGCTGACAAGACAGGGCCGACACTCCTGTCTTGGGCCTGATCTACATGAGCCACGCTGATTGGAGTAGGTGCAAGTCCTTCTCCTCCAAGGCTTGATCTCATTTGCATCTTAGCCAAATGGCCGAGATGCTGCTTTTAAAAATTGCTTCAAATGAAGCTTAAATGTAACCTAATGACCTCAACCAAGCGCAGCATCCTATCCATACTACACTTGATCTTAGCCAAAAAGCCGAGAAGCGATCTGATGTAAGGGCATCCCGCTGCTGCTTTTGGCTGGAAGGCCACTTATTTGTCCTCCAGCTTCTACAGCCTGCTTGCCATCCAGGTGAGCCTGCCCTGTTAATTAGTCAATTCTGGGAAAATCTCAGGTGACAGTACCCCACAAAGTGCGAGCTTTTAACTCTTATTTGAACCTGACGGTGGGATCCTGGAGCCTGCAGGGGAAATCCTAACCCTAGTCTATGAAGATTGAAATGTTCAAACAAGTCCAGATACATGTGGATCTGGATTCAAGGGTAACAGTTGGGACAAAATGGGACCGATTTTACCAACAATTCGCGCCCGAAAATGGGCGAGAAATCGCTGTAAAGTCGGGCGTCGGGCGTCGGGCGTTTAACGCGATCTGCACCCAAATCTGAACAGATCACAGCTTTACCGACACCCAATTCGGGCGTGGGTCCGGTCCGCGCCTGAATCGGGCGGCCCAACGATTTAAATGCATTAGCATGCATTTAATCGACTTAATGAACCGCGCGCCCAACTCTACCACCAAATCCCACTTTACCGTCTTCTGGCCCGTTCCGCATCCGCGCTGTAAGCGACCTGCAGAACAAAAGTTCAAAGCGGATTTCTATTCTGCAGGGGAACCTCCGAAGCCCTCTCTGCCCTTGTGAAGTCACCATCCTCCAAGATCATCCTTCACAGACCCCCCCCGCTAACCACCCCGGCAGACCCCACCCCCTCCCCCGATCAGACCAGAGCCCCCTGGGAGGCAGGCCCCCTCGGCAGACCTTCCCCCCCCCCCCCCCCCCCCCGCGGATTGGACCCCCCTGGGAGGCAGGCCTCCCTCGGGAGACTCAACCCCCCGGGATCGTACCTCCCTGGGAGGCAGGCCCCCCCCGGCAGAGCCACCCCCCCCCCCCCCCCCCCCCCACCAGGATCGGACCCCCCTGGGAGGCATGTCCCCCTCGGCAGAGCACACCCCCAACCTACCTCGATTGCTGGTCTCCCTCCACCATCCTTCCGACCTGCAGTCCTTCGAGAGCCTGCAGGACCTTCCTGGCCTTCCGCTGGCGTCCACCGGACGGGGGGGGGGGGCTCAGATGGATCTCTGGTTGCGGGGGGAGGATGGACGTGGAAGAATCTTGCAAACTGAAAATAATGTAGCATCTTCTTTGTGCTGCCTAATTATCTATGAGAAAGGTAATTAAACTACAGTGTCCCAGTGAGCAATTAGTGACCTGTATAATACATTTGTGATCTGTAACTGGATTGTTGATGCTCAAATGTTCAGAGTCATGTGGTGAACCTGGAAGAATTGTCCCCGTGGTGAAACTTGGTTGGAAATAAGATTCAAGGAGATTACTAAATCTTGTTTTCATCTGAACATTGCACAGAATTAGAGGAATTCCCTTTGGAAGATAATGTCAAAATTATAATCACAGGAACTAAAAACCTGACAGTCAAAAATTTGGGAAAATATTTTAAAATATGGATGGGGAGATATATATTTTGAAATATTTTCCCAAATTTTTGACTGTCAGGTTTTTAGTTCCTGCAATTATAATTTTGACATTATCTTCCAAAGGGAATTCCTCTAATTCTGTGCAATGTTCAGATGAAAACAAGATTTAGTAATCTCCTTGAATCTTATTTCCAACCAAGTTCCACCACAGGGACAATTCTTCCAAGTTGACCACAGGACTCTGAACATTTGAGCATCAACATCCAGTTACAGATCACAAATGTATTATACAGGTCACTAATTGCTCACTGGGACACTGTAGTTTAATTACCTTTCCCATAGATAATTTGGCAGCACAAAGAAGATGCTACATTATTTTCAGTTTGCAAGATTCTTCCACGTCCATCCTCCCCCTCTCTCTGTTCTCTTTGCTGTTTTTTCTTTCGCGCCTGGGCGCGCTGCTTCGGAATTTTTTCGAATTGCGCATGTGCAGTTCAGAGCTCCGATCGATCCGGCAGCGCTAAGTCCCGCCCACATCGCGGATCGGACTGGAGCCGGCAAAAAGCGTATGGGCGCGCTGCAAAGAGGATTCCGGGCTCGGATCTGCATTACGCCCGGATCCCGCCCTTAGAGTCTGAACGGTAAAATTCCCCCCAATGTCTCTCTCTCATGTATCTTCACCTACCTGATTTCTTTCCTTTCCTTCTTGTCTTCTTAGTTCAAACGGACTCCCATGGGAAACCCTTCTATCAAGATAAATTATGATGTGGAGATGCCAGCGTTGGACTGGAGTAAGCACAGTAAGAAGTCTCACAACACCAGGTTAAAGTCCAACAGGTTTATTTGGTAGCACAAGCCACAAGCTTTCGGAGCACTGCTCCTTCATCAGGTGAGTGAGGAGCTGTGTTCCCAAACAGGGCATATATAGACACAAAATCAATTTACAAGATAATGGTTGGAATGCGAGTATTTACAGGTAATCAAGTCTTAAAGGTACAGACAATGTGAGTGGAGAGAGGGTTAAGCACAGGTTAAAGAGATGTGTATTGTCTCCAGCCAGGACAGTCAGTGAGATTTTGCAAGCCCAGGCAAGTCGTGGGGGTTACAGATAGTGTGACATGAACCCAAGATCCTGGTTGAGGCCGTCCTCATGTGTGCGGAACTTGGCTATCAGTCTCTGCTCAGCCACTCTGCATTGTCGTGTGTTGTGAAGGCCGCCTTGAAGAATGCTTACCCAAAGATCAGAGGCTGAACAGACTGCTGAAGTGTTCCCTGACAGGAAGAGAACACTCCTGACTGGTGATTGTCGAGCGGTGTTCATTCATCTGTTGTCGTAGCGTCTGTATGGTCTCCCCAATGTACCATGCTTCGGGACATCCTTTCCTGCAGTGTATCAGGTAGACAACGTTGGCCGAGTTGCAAGAGTATATACCGTGTACCGGGTGGATGGTGTTCTCACATGAGATGATGGCATCCATGTCGATGATCCGGCACGTCTTGCAGAGGTTGCTGTGGCAGTGTTGTGTGGTGTCGTGGTCATTGTTCTCCTGAAAGCTGGGTAGTTTGCTGCGGACAATGATCTGTTTGAGGTTGTGCGGTTGTTTGAAGGCAAGAAGTGGGGTGTGGGGATGGCCTTGGCGAAATGTTTGTCTTCATCAATGACATGTTGAAGGCTCCGGAGGAGATGCCGTAGCTTCTCCGCTCCGGGGAAGTACTGGACGACGAAGGGTACTCTGTCCAACGTGTCCCATGTTTGTCTTCTGAGGAGGTCGGTGCGGTTTTTCGCTGTGGCGCGTCGGAACTGTCGATCGATGATTCGAGTGCCATATCCTGTTCTTATGAAGGCGTCTTTCAGCGTCTGGAGGTGTCTGTTGCGATCCTCCTCATCTGAGCAGATCCTGTGTATATGGAGGGCTTGTCCATAGGGGATGGCTTCTTTAATGTGTTTAGGATGAAAGCTGGAGAAGTGGAACATCGTGAGGTTATCCGTGGGTTTGCGGTACAGTGAAGCGCTGAGGTGACCGTCCTTGATGGAGATGCGTGTGTCCAAGAATGCAACCAATTCCGGAGAGTAGTCCATGGTGAGTCTGATGGTGGGATGAAACTTGTTGATGTCATCATATAGTTGTTTCAGTGATTGTTCACCATGAGTCCAAAGGAAGAAAATGTCATCGATGTATCTAGTGTATAGCATAGGTTGAAGGTCCTGTGCGGTGAAGAGGTCTTGTTCGAACCTGTGCCTGAAGATGTTGGCATCTTGAGGTGCGAATTTGGTCCCTGTGGCTGTTCTGTGTGTCTGGATGAAGAACTGGTTGTTGAAGGTGAAGACATTGTGGTCCAGGATGAAGCGGATGAGTTGTAGAATTGCATCTGGAGATTGGCAGTTGTCGGCGTTGAGTACGGAGTCAATTGCAGCAATGCCATCGTCGTGGGGGATGCTGGTGTAGAGTGCCGAGACATCCATTGTGACGAGGAGTGCTCCTGGTTCAACTGCTCCATGTGTGCTGAGTTTCTGTAGGAAGTCCATAGTGTCGCGACAGAAGCTGGGGGTTCTTTGTACAATGGGTTTCAGGATGCCCTTGACATAGCCGGAGAGGTTCTTGCACAGGGTCCCATTGCCTGATACGATGGGACGGCCGGATGTGTTAGCCTTGTGTATCTTCGGGAGGCAGTTGAGATCTCCAACGCGGGGAGTACGTGGGATGAGAACCCAGAGGGTGCTCTGAAGGTCCGATCAAAGGTCTTGATCAGTCTGTTGAGTTGACGGGTGTGTTCTTTGGTCGGATCTGCGGCTAACTGTCTGTAGTGTTCCTCGTTGTTCAGTTATCGGTACACTTCTTTGCAGTAATCTGTTCTGTTCAGTATGACAGTGACCCCTCCTTTGTCTGCTGGTTTGATGACAATGTTGCAGTTGGTCTTGAGAGCGCGGATGACATTGCGTTGTGCTTGGGTGACATTCGGAGTTGTCTTGTGAGTGCGGCTGATGAATCTGGCATTGACGCACCTCCTTACGACTTGGGCATACATGTCGAGTCGAGAAATTACACCACTGAAATTGGCACAAGTAGTCAAAGAAAAGTTCCCCAAATAGATAATTGAACAAAAGAAACAGCAAAAATATTTTTTTTCTTTAACCTCCTAACCAGCCATTCAGAAAATGATTCAGGATCATTTAAATGGATTTCACCAGTCCTGTTGAATGGTATTAATAATGCTTGGCTTCATTGAATCTTAGGACTGAAATTGTAAATGCTGCAAAAATGGACACAATAAGGATCTCGATACCTAGGAATTCCAGGCCATAGTCACTTTCACAGCCATGGCTAGTGCCGTCCTCACCCTGGTCTCAGATTGCAGGCCTGGCAGAATCCTTTCAGTGCAGAAGGAAGCTATTCAAGCCATCGAGTCTGCACCGGCTCTCCGAGAGAGCATCTTACCAAGAACCCCCCCCTCCCCCTGCCAACCTCCCTGTAACCCCACGCATTTACCATGGCTAACACACCTAACCTGCACCCCTTTGGTCTTTGGGAGGAAACTGGAGCACTTGGAAGAAACCCATGCAGACACGGGGAGAACGTGCAAACTCCATACGGACAGTGACCCAAGCCGGGAGTCGAACCCGGGTCCCTGGCACTGTGAGGCAGCAGTGCTAACCACTGTGCCACCATGTTGCCCTTCTGCCACCGAGCCGTCCATAATGAGTTCTATGAATCACTTCGAACAAAGGTGACAATGGGTACCAATGTGCCCCTGGCTTTGGTGAAGGTCAGAAGAGCTCAAAGAAGGTTGGTTTGCAAAAATTCTCAGTGGCCTTGATTTCAAGAAGAGGGTTTGAAACAAACAAACCTCCCTTATTACATGTACATGTGACTAATTTCTCTATACGTATGGCAGATAATTTACCACACCACTTGCAAAATGTTTTCTTTCTCTTAAATACCTCTAATCGCTAAAGTGTAATTCTAAAATTACAGCACTTAAAATTGTCGAGAGACTGTGCTATTTTGTTATTAGTCATACTGTTGTCAAAAATCTTTCCAAATTCTCAGAGGAGTACAAATTTTCCACTGGCAAGTACCCAGTTATTATTGAAGAGCTGCTGGATACTACTTTAACTGGAAATGATACTAACTTCAGCATTTGGGTGTCTCCAGCTGTGCTTAACATAAAATGTGTTAAACTAACTGGCTTCAGCGATTGGACCAGTCAGGATGTTTTAGGCTGGTATCCAATTTCATTGATATGCAGTTGGGCTATTTATATAACTCCAGAAAACAGGAACAAATCTTCACATTCAAGGCTGGATAAAGTGAAAACGTCAGAAGAAAATCAAGCAATCTGAATTAATTGTTCTCAATATTACACCATGAGAATTCTCACTTAGAAAGATTTAACAGCGATACATAGGCTTAAGGCGTCTCACAAGCAAATCATTTAGACTGTTTTCCCACTTTCTATTGATTGTTTCCAATGATCGAAAGATATATTTTTGTCCTGACTATTATCTGGTGATCAAATGCATTGGAAATCCCAAGATTCATGCTGCAGTTATTTTGAGTTGCCAGTTCATATCCTTCTACTATCTTGCAATTTTTGAAGAAAACTTTAAAAGTAGTTCAACGGTCACAAAAGCATTGTAATCTATCTTCGGAGGGTGTTCCTTGTGTTAAAGAAGTAAAGGCATTGCATTTACGTAGCGTCTTCGTGATCTCTACATTGCAAAGAAGTTCACAAGCTCTGAAGTACTTTTAAGTTGTCATCACTGCTGTCATGTAGGAAATGATGTGGAGATGCCGGCGTTGGACTGGGGTAAACACAGTAAGAAGTCTAACAACACCAGGTTAAAGTCCAACAGGTTTATTTGGTAGCAAAAACCACTAGCTTTCGGAACAGGCTGTTCCTTCGTCAGGTGGGTGGGAGTTCTGATCACAAACAGGGCACAAAGACACAAACTCAATCTACATGAATAATGATTGGAATGTGAGTCTCTACAGCTAATCAAGTCTTAAAGGTACAGACAATGTGAGTGGAGGGAGCATTAAGCACAGGTTAAAGAGATGTGTATTGTCTCCAGACAGGACAGCTAGTGTCATACTATGGTTTTGAACAAAAGATTACTTTTGGTTCATGTTACACTATCTGTAACCCCCACAACTTGCCTGGATGTGCAAAATCTCACTAGCTGTCCTGTCTGGAGACAATACACATCTCTTTAACCTGTGCTTAATGCTCCCTCCACTCACATTGTCTGTACCTTTAAGACTTGATTAGCTGTAGAGACTCACATTCCAATTATTATTCATGTAGATTGAGTTTGTGTCTTTGTGCCCTGTTTGTGATCAGAACTCCCACCCACCTGACGAAGGAACAGCCTGTTCCGAAAGCTAGTGGCTTTTGCTACCAAATAAACCTGTTGGACTTTAACCTGGTGTTGTGAGACTTCTTACTGTCATGTAGGAAATACAGATCTCAATGTTGTGCATAGCCAGCTCCCACAAACAGAAACGTGACAATGATCAGATAATCTGTTTTCTTTTGGTGATATTGATCGAGGGATAAATATTGATCCACAGAATGAGGATAACTCTCCTGCGCTTCTTTGAAATTGTGCCATTGGACCTTTTACATCACCTGAGAGAATAGATAGGGCCTCAGTTTAACATCTGGTTGAAAGACGACAACTCTAATAGTGCAGAACTCTCAACAATTACAATTAAGATGCAGAATCTTAGAGCTAACTGAGGGCTGTAGTTAATATTAGTTATTGAGGGCTGTTGATATTTTATTTATTGTGGGAAAACATGCCATAGGTGTGTTAACAAATCTGGAGGAACTCATTACAAAACAAGACTTATGAATTTTATTTCCGTAATCATACATTTATGCGAAAGGTTTCACCTCACTAAATAAATAAAAAATTCATACCCTATAATGCATGTGGCCTAAAATGCAATGTTTCTATATAGGCATACATATTGCTGTACATGTGTGGACTGGTGTTAGTCATATCTTAATCTCTGTGTAATTTGACAGTTTAACTCGTAATATTAGTTTGTTTCTCCAGAAACCTGTTACTCTGAATTTATCTTGCGATTCTTTGGCTTCTTCCCCAAGAACAGATCTTGCTGGAGGCGGTAATCTTTTGTTTAAAAACATATATTTACATGCTATTTACAAGTGTTAAATCAGCTGGAGCTATTCTCTGAGACGCTTCACACTCATCTCCCCTCAGTCAGTAACATAGCTCCTTACACACATGCTCAGTAGTTATCATTAGAGTTAACCCTGTGCTCACAATTCCCTCCAAATATGTAGAGTCATATTATTCTATACACATTCCCCTACAACCCCTTGAAAAGCCTTTTCTCTTAAAGGAAAGTCTTTTTTGTGGTTGCAGCAGTTTTCCTGAATGAGTGCTGACCTCCTTCTGAGGTAGGTGGCAATCCTATTACTCTGAAGTCAGTTCTTGGGGTTGTCAATCCTGGTTTCCCTCATTTATTGGTCTGCAGGTGTGACATTTTCTTGAGGTTCAGGACATTCTGCCCATGCTGTTAGTGGTTTGCTGTCCATTGAAATTAGAGCAGATCTGTTCCTTTGAATGATGCCTAACTGCGTCTTGACCAGATACGATCTTGGTTGCTGTAGCTTCTCAATTACCATAGCAGCATTGTTCTGGTCTCTGATCCATACCCTCTCTCCCCTTCCAAAAATCAGAAGATCTCGAGCCCTATGCCTCTAGTTAAACATACAAGTTTGACTCGCTCGGTAGGTTTCTTCCTTCTTCCTAGTTAGGTCAAGCTCTTCCTCCATGACATTTGGTAGCAAGGTGTTGGGCAAGATAGTAAGTTGGGTGTTTAGCCTATAGCCCATCAGAAGCTCGCATGGGGAAAATCTATTATATAATGGTATGAAGCAGCACCTAAGCAGAGTAAACTCAGATTCGTCATTTCTCTCCAAGACATTTATGGCGCATAATTCTTGCTCAGCTTCTCTGTTAGATTGAGGGTACTTTAGGTCCTTGTGGCACAAATCCATATGATGCTACGAAGGATTGGAAGCACTCATTGGCAAATTCTGCTTCATTATCAGAGATGACAATGTCTGGAATGGCATCTTCTTCAAGGAGGTAATAGCAGCTTCAGAGGTGAGGGCCATATCCAGCGGGAATAAAGCAATATTTTGCCTTTATAGTTGAACAAATTCATGCCAAGGCTTTCCCAAGAACTTGATGTAGCTCTTTCTTCTCCTGTCTGAATGGCGCAAGTGACACAGTTGGAGACCACCTTTTCAATAGAGTGTGAAAATCCCGGTCACTGTGTGGACTGTTGTGCCCTGGCTCTACACTTGGATATAGGAAGATGTCCTTGATGGATCTTCTGAAGGACTTCCAGGAGGAGAGCGTATGGTACCACCACTCTTGCATCATATAGCAGGAGGCCGTCTACGATGCTGAAGTGGTGATGCTGTTTGAAATATATTCTCAGAACAAGGTTGCTTGGAATGTACTGTGGCCAGCAATCCAGGCAGTCCGTGCGAACCTGGATGCCTCTTCATCTCGCCTTTGTGCTACATGAAATTTACGCAACTTCTGGTCTGTTGCCAGCAAGCATTTGATAGTCAAAGCTCTGAAGGCAACAACGTCTGCTATGAAGGTTTTATCTTCCTGGACAGGGTAAGTGGTGAGTATGCTGGACAGTGCACTGACTGTGTTTATAATGCACTTTACACTGTAGTAGCATTGTATTACATGAGTCTAAGTGTAATTGGTGAGTGTAATTTGTTTAATACACATTTTATTAGTGGTAGAATGATGACTCTTGTTCCCCAGAGGAGACCAACTGCCTGTATGGATAGTTTAAGTCTTCGAATGGAATCTGAAATTTCAGACCATATTTAAAAATTTTAAATAATAAATCTTAAAATGACAGCTGGAAACCATGTGACTTTTGGCCATATCAACTCCAGATAGCCCAAAGACTCGAGCAAATACCTAATTGAGTATGAACATTCACAGCATCTGGGAAATTCAAACATTTCTTTGCTTAAAGTTGAGCATCAACAAAAGGACAATAGCATTCCAGCCAACTAGTTTTTCTCGTTTAGCATGGACAAAGGATATCAAACTCAAAGGATGAATGTGAAGAGGTCCCCATTGACCTCTCATGTATTTGGATGGTTCTTCATCTGTAGTATAAGGGGTAACTTCTAACTATGTGAAATAGTATATGATATAATGATATCATATAGTTTATATATATGATATACTATTCAGAGACAGTATAAATAATCACAGAAAGTGATGCAATGTCTTATGGATCTTGCTTTCTTTTGTAGATTTCGCTCATTTCATTGACTGGAACTGAACAGAGCTATGCAGTCATTGAGAAAGAAGCATTAACTGCTGCATCAGTTTACAAAACTTTCTGTTGTTCCTGGTCACCACTTCAAGATAGGAACAGATTACAAACTCTCAGTGATGCTCTAAATTTGAAGGAGTTAGTGAAAATGCCTCCACGAATACAATGGTTCAGACTGAAGATGATGAGGTTTGATACAAAGACAGAGTAAGTTCAGGGAGAACAGCAGTCAGCCAACAGTCCTGTATACCAGTGGCAAGGCCTGACCAAGATATAGTCCTTGTTGCAGGGTAGAAACGTTTTGAATCAACAACTATCAAAACTCCATCAGCAGCAATTCAGCGACTGAAACGAAATTGGTGATGCATTGAAATCTGATGAAGAATGTGCTAAGGTCAGAGACTACTGCCTCAAAGGATTTCCAGTATATATGTCACATAATCCCATCCTCAGACAGTACAATGAGTGGAGAGGACACCTCAGTGCATTTGATAATTTATTCATCTATGATGAGAGTGTGGTAATTCTAATAGTTTGGAGACTCGATTTACTGCATGGCATGGATGTTTGGGCAACATACAATCTCGGGACAGAGCAAGATATTCTATTTGCTGCACAGGTCTCTCAAATTCGTTGGAAGGGATGATATCAAACCATACTCCTTATGCTATATTTCATCAGGAGATGAGAGAATCTTTGATGTCAACTTTATTTCCATCACAGGGCAGGGCTTAAACACGCCGGTGAGCCCGGCTTCAGAGCCAGATGCCATGAGGGCACCCTAATCTCACAAAGCACTAGGAGACCCCCTCTCTCTCACCTCACAGAAATCAGGACCCTTCCCCACATCAGCAGCATGTTCCAGCCTGGCCCGCCCCTTCCCCCATCCCATTCCCAAACACGGGTCGCCAACTTCGGGGCCCTCCCAATGGGTCCCACTGCCCAACCCCCGACATGCCCTCCCAACCGCACTGCCAGGCTCTCTGATCACTGCTGCCAGTGTGCCAGGTGGGCCCTGCCAGGTGGGTACTGCCCAATGGGTACCGCCCGACCATTTTCCCGACCATCTGGGGGCTTCAGTGGTCTCCGAGCCCCTCAGGAGGTGACAATTGTGCCAGGTCTCCACTAGTGGAGTAGTGATTCTCACCATTATCGCGCTGTGCCCAAAGGCCAATGAATTTGTGCACTGAGATTGGAATGGGCTATGCATATTTAAATACGATTACTAATGGTTTATGTCATTAGAAAGAATTGCAAACTGTTTGCGCCGAGAACGAAACCGACTTTTAGGCTCGCACACTATTCTCCGGGATCAGTGCAATCTACTAACAGCGCGGTGACGTCAGAGAATTGCCCCAGCTGATTCTGTAAATATTCTGTGTTAGCACAGTGAGACCAAGAATATTGTAATCTGAACACAAACTGCATGTGTGTATTTTCAGTGGGCATATGTGTGAAACATTGCATTTGTAAACATCCGGAGCAAGTTTGGGATAATAAATAACTTTATTTTAAAACTGGGAAACCACGGCGGAGGGTGTGTCACCAGTATAAATGACTCAGAAAGTTCCAGCCATAAATTCTGTCTATGAAAACTTGTATTTCTAGGTATCCCCTGTGGCAGTCTGACCCTTCCCCCATCACCTTCCCATTTTGACTTCTACCCGCCCATAGTAACATTGGTCAGGATTTTGTCAGTTTTTTAAAAAGTTTTTTTATTAGTGTCACAAGTAGGCTTACATTAACACTGCAATGAAGTTACTGTGAAAATCCTCTAGTCGCCACACTCTGGCTCCTGTTTGGGTATACTGAGGGAGAATTTAGCATGACCAATGCACCTAACCAGCACGTCTTTCGGACTGTGGGAGGAAACCGGAGCACCCGGAGGAAACTCACGCAGACACGGGGAGAACATGCAGACTCCACACAGACAGTGACCTAAGGCTGAAATTGAACCCAGGTCCCTGGCGCTGTGAGGCAGCAATGCTAATCACTGTGCCACCGTGTCAGGCCATCAGGATTCTCACCCATCATTGAAAGAATCAGTGGAGAACCCCCTTCAGGTGGGCCTTCCCCGACTGACGTCCCTGGAGGCAGAAGACATGCCTGCGAAAAGCTGCCAGCCAATTAGAGGCCAGCAGTTGATGGCACTGCACCCACCCGAGGCACAGGATTATCATCAGACCCACCAAAACCCAAGATGAGTGAGAGAGAAATGGGGGTTCAGGTGGGGGAAAGCTTTCAGAGGCCATACCCCTGCTGCTTCTGGGTCCCTTGATCAGGAATAGCCTGACCATCAGGGACCCAAGCCACCTCACCCCATCAAATTCCCTCAATCCACTAGGGGGATGCTGGTAAACCCAACTGGGCAGCCTTCCAAGGGGGTGGAAATGCCATGCAGCCCCAACGAATCCCTGAGCCACCACTAACTTATGATAGGCTCAGGGATAATGGGTATCAATTGGCTTATTACTGCATCTAATTGACAGCCCCGCTGCCGACAGCCAGGAATCTCATGTCAGTTCCTTTCACCCTTGTGCTTAATCGGAGGAGGTTTTGCTGCCACTGGGAGATTGTCCTACAGTTGCCTACAATGGGCCTAGTTACCATGCCTCCCCCCACAAAGAGATACTTTAAATCCAGTCCATTGGTTTCAGGCAGGGCTCAAGAGTCAGCCATGTAATAGGTGACCAGGACTTAATGTGCTGGAACTCACTCCCGGGGAGCATGGATGCTTCACCACCCATATCCGTCCATGCATTCCTGTCTCGTGCCCCAAATTAAAATCAGCCCTTTGCAATCACTGATGAAGTTTTCTGTCTTTCTTTGAGAGTGAGAATGCTGCTGTCAGGAACAGAGAGCAATGCAACATGAGTGATCTTACATTTATGGTCTCTGCATGCACAATCCCCACATTTGCTGGGTCTCTACTAACAGGATTTTCAGGCATGTATTTCCTGTATTTTTTGATTGATTCTGTAAAAGCAATTACATGCACAAGCTTTTAGATGTAATACATTTATCTAGGGGCACCAAAAATACGTCAATACTTTATTTAAGAAAGGTTATTAACTGGGCCTGCATCGAGTCTGATATGGTCCAACGTAAATTCCCCATGCCCTGGAAAGTATTTTAATCAAAAGCACTCACTGAATTCCCTCCCTGCCATTATCTAGATTATTTATGCCTTAACTTCCATTGCTCCCCTGAAGTTACTACTTATTCTTGTAAAATACATTAGTTCTAATAAAGCTACTACAATACCACAATGAAGGTAGCTAAAATTATGTTTCCATCTCATTATCATCATTGTTTTCTAGATACCAATCTAAAGTAAGTAGATGTTGATATAAAGCGTTGCCAGACTAATTGTTTTAATAGCAGAATCTCACTGCTGGTGTTAGAATATGCATTTATGTCACTTCATGTTATGTAAGCTATTACTTGCATAAACTATTTTTTTTACGGGCTTCAGTGTCTAATAGCATTTGGCAGTAAGTTCCATTCTGTATCCATTTATTTTTATATTATTATGGCTATTTTATGGTAATCAGGGTGAGTTTCTGATAATCATCATTCATTCTTAGGTTCCTGCCTTTACAGCCAATTAAAGTTGACCAGTTCAAACTTCTACAGTATTTTTATTAAATTCCTCTCTTGAACCAGTCAGTCTTGTTCCTGGGGAGAGAAGATAAGTTCTTTTCTTTTTACCATCATTTAAAACACAAATGTGATAGGATAATAAATTACATGGAAATTTACTTCCTTCCTGTTTGGGAGATATTGTTATGAGCATTGTGACTGTCCGTGTTTTCTTGCATATCAGTGATGGCTATGCTTCAAAAGTATTCAGGGAAGTTTGTTGTGACACTCTGAGAATAAGAAAGGTGCCACATAGTAAAGGTCAAACCATTTATTACATGAACAAATACAGGATTATTCTGGGACTTGTCTTCAGCGCCCATTAATACTTGGCAGTAAGGTCCTGTTGTGTTACAGTCTATTTTAATTATACACTAGCCATTTTATGGTAATAAGGATATGTTTGTGACAATCATTATTCATTCTTAGCTGCTGTGTCATTGCTTACTCATTTCTAATACACAGATGAGTTTAATACAAAGGTAACAAAGTATTTATTAGAAGTACCAATGAGAGTCATTTCAAACATTTAAACTCTCATTAGAGGGAAAACAAGATCTCAGCTTAAGGTGTCACTCAAAAGAGCTAAGGAGAATAGTAGCCTAACTTCAAACGGAAGGTGTTGGAGCACCAGTATAGCAGGCACAATCTCGTATCTGTTATGCACAACAAAATGAATGAAGGCCAAATGCTGTGAGTCACCTGAGTGATGGATATCTCCATTCCTGGCATTTTTACTGAGCTGGATCAATAATATGAAGGATTGCAGTCTATCAGGGATGGATGTAGAACAGCATGACTGCTACAATTGATATTCAGAGGTTGTGCTACATCGGAACATTATTTCAAAATGTTCCAATTGTTGCCATCAGTTATTTAAGAGGCCTGGCTGTGAAGAATGGGTAAGTTTTCAGAAAAATGTTATCAATAACAGCATAAGACTTTCTCTCCTTGTATCACATCCTTACTCTATCCTGCCTTCTACTCATGATGCAACAAATTTCCTATTCATTCCCCGTACCCTGTATCCCTGCATATATTTAGGGGCGGCACGGTAGCACAGTGGGTAGCACTGCTGCTTCACAGCTCCAGGGACCTGGGTTCGATTCCCAGCTTGGGTCACTGTCTGTGTGGAGTTTGCACATTCTCCTCGTGTCTGCGTGGGTTTCCTCCGGGTGCTCCGGTTTCCTCCCACAGTCCAAAGATGTGTGGGTTAGGTTGATTGGCCATGCTAAAATTGCCCTTAGTGTCCTGGGATGCGTAGGTTAGAGGGATTAGTGGGTAAAATATGTAGGGATATGGGGGTAGGGTCTGGGTGGGATTGTGGTCGGTGCAGACTCGATGGGCCGAATGGCCTCTTTCTGTGCTGTAGGATTTCTAAGATTTTGTATTTTATATTCTTTATGAGAATTGTTCAAAACATAACATGGCATTTTGCAGTGCTAAAATCCCCAAATTCTTTTGTTTTTATCTTTAGGATCATGAGATCATTTGGACACCTTTTCAATTATAATTATTCTATTTGAAGTATTTTCCCAGGAATTTGGACATGGTCATGTGGGGATGACCAGTTGCATCCCCTGAACCTGAGTAAGGCCTGATCCTTCCCGGAGATTGGGCCTCTGTTGGATTGTAGTGGAGCTAATGCAATGTCAGAGGCTGCTGACAAGGAGTGGAAAATGGGTTGCTTCTATCACAATGGATTTGGGTAAGTAGGTCGAAGGACTGGGTTGACGTCCATGGCCTATGGATTGGAATTGGGCATTAGAAGGTCAAGGAATGGAGTGCCAAGGATTAAGGAAGGGATATCAAAGTTCAGATCTGGGGCAATAGGAGTTGGAACCAGAAACGGTAGCAAATAGGCAGGGAAGGAGTAGGGTGTGGAGGCATTGTTGACTGGTTCCTTTGAAGTAGAGTTGGGATGAGCGTTCCTGCTTATTTTTTATATATTGTAACAAGAAAGTACTGCTGCCATGGCACCCTACTCGGCAGGTATTTTTATATTATTTAATACAGTTTTCAATTTATTGTAGCGAAACAGAAAACCGGTAGCCTTGGTAACATAGCACGGGACTAATTCTGCGAGAGATCAAGTTAGAAAAACAAATAAAGTGTAACATTTGGGGCCCGATTTTACCATTGCGTTGCGCCTGTTTTCGGGTGCGAAAACTCGATAAAGTCGGGCGTGAGGCGAGTAGTGTGGTCCGCGTCCACCCCCGCGTCAGTTCCCTCTTTACCAAGGCCCGAAAATGGCATGCCCATCCTTACCAGCACTTTCCCCTTCACCACCGTGTTCGTCCATCCAGAATCAGCGCGAAACAGACATGCTCCATAAAAGTCCGACTCCAGCACTCCATCAGTGAGGGTTAGTGAGGAGATAAGTGCCTAGTGTCCGACAGCTCTCTGCTAGTTACAGGGGTCCTTTTGTTGCAGCTATTTTGTTTCCCGGGTTGGTGGGGGCTCTGCAAGTGTGTGGGGGATGGAGGGGCTGTTGCTCAGCAGGGTGGCCGATGTCCGATTTGCAGCACGGACACGGGTCTCAGCACTGACCTCGGATCTTGTGGATGCTGCTGGGTCCCAGTGCACTCAGCACTCTGCCAGCTGAAGGATATGTACAGATCCCTTGCAAATTGCACTGCTGCAGCCTCTGCACTTTTCAAGGAGCTGTGATTCTGGGGAGCATGTGGGTGGAGAATTGGGATTGGTTATTCTGGGGAGCATGTGGGTGGGGGAATGGGGTCTGTTATTCTGGGGAGCATGATGGTGGAGGAATGGGGGGCTGTGATTCTGGGAAACATGTGGGTGGGAGAATGGGGGGTCTGTGATTCTGGGGAGCATGTGGGTGGGGGAATGGGGTCTGTTATTCTGGGGAGCATGATGGTGGAGGAATGGGGGGCTGTGATTCTGGGAAACATGTGGGTGGGAGAATGGGGGGTCTGTGATTCTGGGGAGCATGTGGGTGTGGGAAAGGGGTCTGTGATTCTGGGGAGCATGTGGGTGGGGAATGAGGTCGTCCTCAGTAAATCAGGGTGGTTGTGTGCTCATTTTTTCCTGCACCGCCTGCCTGTCCATCCTTGGGGTTTTTATGGAGCTGCCCCTCGTTAGGGCAGATTAGCTGCAGGCAGTTTGGCAGAACATTCCAGCAAGTTCCATGCAGTTTGCTTGTTAGCATTGAGGGGAAGGCAATTGAGCACTTGCAGGTGTGCTGATGGGGAGAGGTGCGGGTGGTGGATCAGTGCCTCAATGATTGGGGACAGGGGAGAGAGAGAGAGGGAGGTGTCACACTGCCATCGGAGTCCAGAGGAGATGGGGGCCTTGTGCTACCACTTTGCCTGCGATCGGTGGAGAGGAAGGGGGATCCGCTGCCACCCTGCTGGAGATCAGTGGGGCGGAAGGGGGTAGGGAGCCACAATCAGTCTGGATGGTGGGGGTGTGGGGGGATAAGGGGGTCAGTGATGTTGTGGGAGTGGGACAATGTCTGTGGGGGCCAGGGGAAGGCATTATCCGGCCTGGGAGGGATGTGGCAGGAGAGCCGCATTCTATCATTTCTTTGCGCATGTGCAGTTGGAGGCACCGATCGGAGCTGCAGGGTTTCGGGCGCGTTAAGCCCCGCCCACAGGCTTGTGCAGCACAATTCCGAATCGCTGATATTTTTGCAGGCAGAGTGCGTATGGGGGCGCCTGAGAACGGGTCTAAAAGTCGGATCTGAAACATTCCCAGTTTCATGTCTGCCCAGCACTTAGAATCAAACTGGTAAAATAGAGCCTTTGATCTTTGATTCAAAGGTTGTTGACAATAGCATCACAATATTAATAATCCTGCCAGTAGCTGTAACCAACATAGAGCAAACAATTCACAATTGTCCTGATTATAAATAACTCAATGAATATAGCAGTATGTTAAAGTGTTAATTTTCGTTTATGGGACTTGTGGTTAGGTACAGTTAAAATTAATGGGTAGATTTGGACAATTGGATTTGCAAAGAAGCCTGAGCAATTTTGTAGCTTGGGCCTCATTAGCATCGTCACCTGAGGGATGGACACCCTATTGGGGAGGCTGCTATAACTCGCTGATTGGCTCTCTGAGAAATTATAACCAGTATGACCTTCCAGCTTGTTGATAGGTGGGGAAGACGGCAGGTGAAAACAAACGATGGAAAGAGTAGAGGCAGGGGTGGGAGAAAGCCATAGTATTCTCTGAATGTTGGAAGAACCCTTCTGTTCCTCCTAACTCCCAGGAAAATGATATCAAAAAAGACTTGGGGATGCTTTTCGAAATGCCCATATAGTAGAAACGTATGGCACAAGCTTTACCTAGTTATCCTCAAAATTGCACTTGAGGTCCGATGGATATATGAAAAGGAGCTACTGGGACAGCTAGGTAGGCGCTCCACCCATTCAGCAGATGGTTACTCCCAAAGTGGTGGTGGCTGGAACACCAGCATTAAACAGAGCAGTATGTCAGTTAACAACATTTTCAGGCCACTGTATAGCAGGCATACTAACAAAATCAGGAAGCACTTCTCCTTCGTTGGTTGAAAAGAACCTCAGTAAGTTTGTGACCATCTAGTTTTTGAAATAAAAATGGAAAATCACTCAGCGGATCAGGCATTGTCGGCTCTTCCAAGTATATTATCCTAAGTGGGCTGAAGACGCCCATCTACTTGGAAAAGGCAACTCACACCCATTGAATACAAGCACAAATGGGACTTAACCCAAACCCATTTGACTCAAAAATGGGAACCATAGAATCCTTAACATGCAGAAAGAGGCCATTAGGTCCATCGAGTCTGCATCAACCCTCCGAAAGAGCATCCCAACCAGGCCCTCCCCTCCGCCCTATCCCTATAATCCCGTGCATTTACCATGGCTAATCCCAATTAACCTACACATCTTTGGACACTAACGGACAATTTAGCATAGCCAATCCACCTAACTTGCACATCTTTGGACTGTGGGAGGAAACCAGAGCACCTGGAGGAAATGCACGCAGACTCCGGGGGGAATATGCAAACTCCACACAGTCACCCAAGGCTGAGAACGAACCCGGGTCCCTGGTGCTATGAGGCAGCAATGCTAACCAGCAGTGCTCTCCAGTTCAAGTGAAGCAAAGATTACATTCAGTGTAAAGCAGCCTTTCTAATGCCTCAATCACTCAGTGTAAATCAACCTATATACAGCCTCAATTAAGTGCCTTAACTCCAGCCTTAGAAAAGCAAACCTTAATTGAACTGAGACAGCCATGAGGTTTCATAGAGCCATTGTTAATTATGCAGGGTTTTGATGAAGTAAGTAGGGCCTTCTCTTCAGCATCTTGCTGAGGAGCTGTAGTGCTGCCTATTCTCTCTGTTAATATTATGTGGAAGCCACAATCTAAATATTTTCTGAGGATTTAATGAACCTTGCGGTCAGTGGCAATGCATTTCAGGTCCCAGTAGGATACTACAGATTCCTAGCTGACAACGGAAAATCATACACAATTTGAAACATCTTTCTCAATGATGAATCTGAGATAGCCATGTTTATTTTCTTACTAATCATGAACCATTAGTGAAAACACAGGATGCTGCGATGTTAAATTTTAATGAAAGTGAATTTATTAGCTGCAATAAAAGATATGAAGATATTACAATGCACCCGAAATATTGATCCATTAACCAGTACAAATTCCCCAAACCTTGTTAATGTAGCTATGGAGTAATGAAATGCAGGAAAGGTTAGCTGAACACTAGTGAAAAAAAACATATTTCAGGAGTAAAGTGCTCCAAGCACTAATGAATGCTGCAATCGTGTGTTTCAGTTACATATTTAATGTGAGCTGAGCCAAAGCTGACCACATAGGGCAGTATCTGGATCCTCCAGGAACAGGAAAGTGCCATTCCACACTTTGAGCCTATCCCACCATTCAACTAGATCATGATCTTGATCTGCACCTTAAGTCTATTTATCTTCCTATGGGATTGAAATCATAGAAATCATAGAAATCCTACAGTACAGAAAGAGGCCATTCGGCCCTTCGAGTCTGCACCGACCACAATCCCACCCAGGCCCTACCCCCATATCCCTACATATTTACCCACTAATCCCTCTAACCTACACATCTCAGGACACTAAGGGCAATTTTTAGCATAGCCAATCAACCTGACCCGCACATCTTTGGACTGTGGGAGGAAACCGGAGCACCCGGAGGAAACCCACGCAGACACGAGGAGAATGTGCAAACTCCACACAGACAGTGACCCAAGCCGGGAATCGAACCCAGGTCTCTGGAGCTGTGAAGCAGCAGTGCTAACCACTGTGCTACCGTGCCTCCCATTGGATGGGAGGACAGAAGGAAACGAGGTAACTATGAAAATTATTGACTGATACTGAGAAGGGGAGAAAGGTAAATCAATGGTAGTGCGAAGGGGAGGGAGTGAGGGGATGACTGGGTGGCAGCAAAATGGAAGAAATGGAAAACAATCAGTTAGGAATAGGTTGACAGTGAAGGAGAATAGAAAGGTGAAAACAACAGGGAAAAGGAAGGAGAAATAGATGCCGAGAGAAGATAGTTGAAAATAGTAATAGAAAGGAGCCACTTGGGAGAGTTCATGATGTATAGGTTTTTTTTTAAATCGCATGTGCTGTGCTTACAATGTCAAACCATTCTCCGGACACCTCAAGGGTAGCCACCAACCCCCACAACACAGTACTGCCTCCAACCATTGTGGCACCCCCCAAATCAGCACCCCCAGTGGGGATCCATTTCCCCGAAATGGCCAACATGAGCTCCCCAACCCCAACACACATTGCGCCCCATGCCCTTCCATACATCACACTTTCAATCCGCCTTTTGTCCCCACAAGAGAAACACAGCACAACTTCTGTGAGAGGGAAAAGCCTGGTGGGGGTGTTCCTGAGCTGCGGTTGTTGACGGTCTGTGAGCTGCATGCCCTGGAGCTGGCAGGGAGATGAGCCTAGAATGGTAAACGACAGCCAGGTCGGCATCTGGCATGCAAGTGAGCATCAGCTGAAACCTATTCCTAAGTCTTCTTTGAAGTAACTGCCACGTTGCGCGAGGTGTTTTCCCTCCCTTCCCCTTCCTTTCTTACAGTGCTGGACCCTGATGAACCAGGCCCTTCTGGTGTTGCGCTCCCCACCCCGCTGCTGCTCCTGAACCAACTCCCTGGACATATTGGACAACACCTCAGAGGGTGGCCCTGAAGAATCCTCCGAGGACAGCACCAGTGATTCGGCACAGGCATCAACCACACAACCCCCCCAACACAGAGACTATCACGACAGTGGGTCATGTTAGTGCTGAGACTTCTGAGTCACTAACTGGTGAGCACATCACAGCCGCTGATGCACATCAGGTGAAGGTGGGCACATCCGAGGACTCGGGCACACGGAGGTCTGTCGGAGGTAAGGATTCAGCTGGCCCCAAGCCAGATGCCGGGCCTCAGGGTTCGTTCATCTCGAAGCTGGTGGAGATGCATCAGGAAACCTGGGGAGTTGTGCATGCGCTGTCAGCCTTGCGACTGCAAGGTTGTTTAGAGGAGCCAAACAAAGTGCTGTCGCAGGAGGTGGTGCTGGCGCAGCATCGTAACCAGGCCATCACTGCAAGGGTGGTGTCCGCAGTGGAAAGTCTGGCTCAGGGATTTGGCCTCATGGGTGACAGGGTACAGGCCATCCTGGAGACACAGTGGGCCATGGCAGAGACACAGCAGGCACAGCTGAGGGCGTTGCCAGCATCCTGGAGGCACATCGGTCCATGGCCAGGTGTGTCGGAGGCATGTTGGAGACACAGCTGGCCATGACTGGGGCTCTCGCTGGGATTCTGGAGACACAGCAGGCTGTGGCTGTGGGGCTTGATAACTTGGCCCAGTGTCACAGGGCTAATAGTGAGGGGCTCCAGAGCTTGGCCCAGTCTCAGAGGGCCCGGGTTGAGGGATCACAGACCATGGGGCAGTTGCATCTGGGCCTCCAGGACTGGCAGAGCCAGGTGATGCCGGAGCTTCTGGAGCTCAGTCCAGCTACCCTGGCATCTCATGGAGTGTCCCCGGGACCTCTGGGCACCCCAAGGGAGGAGGAACTGCTAGACTCCAGGAGATCCGGATGTCCTGAGACCTTCTGACTCCCCCCCCCCCCCTTCCTCACACCGGGGCATTCCAGGGCCAGTTGGATGAACAGGGTAGCACCGAAACAGTGCCATCCGCAAGTTGGCTGGGGCCCTCCAGGTTTCAGCCCACCCAGGGGACAGCCACCCCACAGGCAGTGGGGTGCGGATCACAGCTGGACTCCTCCACCTCCGATGTGCACCCCGGGCGAGCACCTAGATGAAGCAGTAGGCTGCACAATGTTAGAAAGTTGTAGTTCACTAAGAGGACATGGGTGAAGGCTACCAGTCGTCAGGGTTAAGTTTTTGTAATTGTTAAGAACACAATTAAAAGTTTTTTGCATGTCACAGCTGTACTAATCTGTCTCTGCTTCTCCCCCCACAGAGCTGTTCCCCAATCCCACACATCGAGGCGCAGACTGCTGCAATGTGCAATACCGGCCCCTCAGTCCAGCTACCCTGGAGTTATAGACCGCCTGCACTACTTTCCCCAGCATCCACTGGACCCTTAGTCAAACAGAACCCCCTGGTGTCACCCCCCCCCCCCCCCCACTCCCTCCACCCCATACCAACCCCTGGTCGAGTCCCCGACCCATTGCCCCACACGCTTGTGTTCTTATCCCTGATTGCTATGTGAGCCCAGGTGGCAGTGTGCAGTCGGTGAACAGGTAGGAGTCAGACTTGAGTAGCACCAGGGACAGGATCCCGGTGTGCTTTACAGAGAGTCGTCATCATCCTCCAGCCTTCACCAAAGATTGACTATCACAGCCAGCCCAGGCCCATTACCCTGTTGTGATGTAACTCAGATTCGGTGCGGGGGGCGGGGGGGGGGGGGGGGGGGGGGGGGGGGGGGGGGCAATCCTCCTCCTCTTCCTCCTCCTCTTCCTCCTCCTCCAGCTGGTCTCCCCACTGCTGTGCAATGTTGTGCAGACTATAATGATGCGTGAGGACCACACAGGGTCATACTGCAGGGCACCCCCAGAGCAGTCCAGGCAGTGGAACCGCATCTTCAGCAGCCTATGCAACGCTCAACAACAAACCGGGTGGCAGCGTGCGCCTCATTATAATGGGCCTCCACCTCGGTCTCGGGCCTCCGCACTGGCGTCATCAGCCATGACCTCAGCGGTTAGCCCTTGTTCTCCACTAGCCATCCCAGCAGCCTGGACTGGTCTTCAAAGAGCCCAGGGATGTCCGACCGTCTCAGCATATAGCTGTTGTGGACACTCCTGGGTGGTGTGCACAGACTTGCGTGATGATCATCCGTGATCATCTGCGTGATGGTCACAGACCTGCGTGATGGTCAAAGTCAATTTGAACATTCAATGAGTGGAATCCCTTCCTGATAATTAAAATGCCTGAAATCTCAAGGCCGTTAATATGACTAGCAGTGGTGGAGTATGAACCTGACTGTACAAGGCCAGTGTATAAAAAAATGCAGGAAGTGTTCAACTGGGAACTTCTTGTTCCCTAGTTTTCAGTAAGATCTGGCATAGGGAAAAGCAGTGGTGTGCCTGCTACGTCAAATCATGTGAGCCATGCCTGTTGTGGGGCTCAGATTGTCAAAGATGTTGGGCAAAAAGGCTTATACATGTTATTAGTGTCCCCCGACAGAAACATCACTGAAGGACTCTTTCCCCTCCTACAACAGGATTTTCTTGCCTCTTCATTATGTGCGTACCCCAGACATATCTCTTATGTGTACCTCCAAACAAAGATCTGCTGCTCCCACATGCTACCCTTGAATCCACAATCTTCAATAAAGTCACATGCATGCAAATCCTGGCACTTACACCAAGATACCTCACCCCTAATGAATTTGAAACAATCATTGAACATTAATTACTAACTTGAGACTTGAAGAATGACAGCATATGTGTTGACGTTCTCTCATTTCTTTGCTGCTGGACTTAACCAGCAGCGCAGGCACAACTGCCTCCCCAGCCAGGTCAAGGGGTCGCTCCTCAAAATGCTTGTGGGTTCTCAGCTTGGGCATGACTCCAGCTGACTGCGCCTGCTGATGCCTCTTGTGGTTGAGCTTGTTCTACATTGACACAGAGACAAAGAGTGTAGGTGCGAGTTTTGGGTGGGAGCTGGAGTGTGAGGAGCATAGCAGCTACTGGGGGAACATGGTGATAGTGTGAGGGAAGGGGGCACCTCTTGCCTTGTGTTGGCAAAGGCCAAGGTGGCTGAGTGAGAGAAAGGGTCGGGGGTGCAAGCGGTGTGCGAGGGGTCTAGCGGGAGACTGGGGAGGTTCACTTACCCTGGCTGAGCGAAGAAGATCATTCATCTTCTTCCGACATTGTTGCCCAGTCTTCTGGAGTGCACTTGCATCCCAGAAGGGGCTGTTGACCCTGCTAGATGGCCATCTCCTGGAGCAGGGGTAGAGTATGTTGTGTCTCACTCCACTCCATCCACCATCCTGGTGAAGGACCCCTCCGAAAAGCACGGTGCTGCCCTCTTGTCTGCCATCCCCTGCAGTTGTTGGGGAACAAGTGCTGGGGAGATGTTTATATGGGGCTCCCCAGTGCTTGCAGCAGTTGAGTCGTTGCGGGGTGGGCAAATCAGAGGGAACACACCACTGGAGCTGCATGAAATTCGTGGGCATAAAAAGTATCACTAATTGAGGCATAAGATTCAGCCAAAAACGTGTCGACAAGAAACACTGTTTTTTGCGCTGGAACCAACATTAGCATTTTTTGGTAAGGTTTTGCCCAAAGTTACTGAAGTCTGTCATTTAACTTTGCTGTACATTTTGTAATTTATTTTGAGTGAGTGGAATCCCTTCCTGTTAATTAAAATGCCTGAAATCTCAAGCTCCCAAGCTTAATACATTAAGAAAAATGCTGATGCCATTAACCTCTACTGCTGCAAACCCAACCTTCAGTAATGATGATTCATCAATGCAACAATCTTGAATTAACAAGCAGCGTGCAGATATTTCAACTAATCAGTACCTGAATCAAGTTGCATATTTGATTACGTTTGATTGTAAAAGGAGTATTGCGATGTTTGGACGTCAGTAATCAATAGTGCAATGAATGGATGCATCAGTTTAAATGAATATATAGACCTTATGGTCTAGGAGCTCAGGACTGAGCACCCATGAGGCACTGTGGGTCATTAGCAGCAGCAGAACTGTACTCAACCACAATCTGTAACCTGTTGCCCAGCACATGCCATTCTCTATCATTAGCACCAAGCCAGGGGATCAACCCTGGTTCAAAGAAGATTGCAGGAGGGCATGCCAAGAGCAACAGTAGGCATATCTAAGAATGCGGTGTCAACCTGGTGAAGCTGCAGCACAGATGTACTTGTATGCAAAACAGCGTAAGCAACAAATAATAGACAGAGCTAAGTAATTCCACAACCAATGGATCAGATCTAAACTCTGCAGTCCTGCCACACCCTGCTATAAATGGTGGTGGACAATTGAACAAGTCATTGGAGGAGGAGGCTCCACAAATATACCCATCCTCATTCATAGTGGAGTCCAGAACATATGTGAAAAAATTAAGGTTGAGGTATTTGCCACAATCTTCAGCCAGAAGTGCCGAGTGGATGATCCATCTCAGCCCCTTCCAGAGATCCCCAGCATCACAGGTGTCAGTCTTCAGCCAATTTGATTCACTCCATATGATATCAAGAAAGGGCTGAAGGTGCTAAATACTATAAAGCCTATGGGTCCTGACAATATTCCCACAATAGTATGGAAGATTAGTACTCCAGAACTTGCCGCTCCCCTAGCCAAGCTCTTCCAGTACAGCTACAACACTGGCATCTACCCGGCAATGTGGAAAATTGCCCAGGTATATCCTGTGCACAAGAAACAGGACAAATCCAACCTGGCCAATTATCGCCTCAGCAGTCTACTCTCAAACATCAGTAAAATCATGGAAGGGGTCATCAACAGCGCTATCAGCAGCACTTGCTCAGTAATAACCTACTGACAGACACTCAGTTTGGGTTCTACCAGGGCCACTCAGCTCCTGACCTCATTACAGCCTTGGTTCAAACATGGAAAAAAGATCTTACCTCCAGATCTGAGGGAACAGTGAGTGCCCTTGACATGAAGGAAGCATTTGACTGAGTGTGGCACCAAGGAGCCCTAGCAAAGTTGGAGACAATTGGAATCAGGGGAAAAGTCCTCTGCTGGTTGGAATCATACCTGGCACATAGCAAGATGGTTGTGATGGTTGGAGGTCTATCATCTCAGTTCCAGGTCATCATTGTAGGAGTTCCTCAGGCAGTGTCCTAGGCTCAACTATCTTCAGCTGCTTCCATCGCAAGGTCAGAAATGGGGATGTTTGCTGATGATTGTACAATGTTCAGCACCTTCGTGTCACCTCAGATGCTGAAGCAGTCCAACCATCACTCCTTGACTTTCAATGGCATTACCATCACTGAATCTCCATTCTCAACATCCAGAAACTGAACTGGATTAGCCATATAAATATTGTGGCTACCAGAGCAGGTCAAAGGCTAAGAATCCTGTGCTGAGTAATTCACCTCCTGGCTCCCCAAAGCCTGTTCAGCATCTGCAGGGCACAAGCCAGGAGTGTGATGGGATACTCTTCACTTGCTTGGATGAGTGCAGCTCGAGCACTCAAGAAGTTAGACACCATCCAGGACAAAGCAGCCAGCTTAATTGCTGCCCCTTTCATAAACATTCACTACCTCCACCATTGCAGCAGAGCTTTGTGCACCCAAGTGATAGTCTGATTCCAGCACTCTTCCTCAATTTCCCATCACAGGTAAGTTAGGCAGAAAACACTCATCTTTCAGCTGAAAAAGGCCATGAACTCATAGCAAGCAGTAAGACATGCAGCAAGAATGAATTCGCAGCTAAACTGCTTAAGTCCCATCTATCACCGTATCTTAAAGACCGTCTCCTTCTCTGCTGAAAAGTAGGTTGCATTCCACAGAAGATGCATGGTGCAAAAATCATCACTCTGCAAAAATAAAGGAGAAAGAGGAGATTGCAACGCTGACATGGACACCTCACTCCTTAGCTTAGCAGGGAAGGCCTTTGTCATGGTGATATTTAAAAGACTTCATTACTTGCAGCCTGAGTGCACTTCAAAGTACATTCCGGTTTCCATGCCAGTAGATCTACTGTGGACATGATCTCCATATGCCAGTTACAAGAGAAGCGTAGGGAACAGACATACCTCTATGCTTTCATATAACTCACTAAGGTATTCAACACCATCAGCAGGACAGGACTCTGCAAGATTTTGGAGAAAATTGACCGTCCACCATAGCTCCTCAGCCTCATCCATTCCTTCCCTGACAACAGACGTAGCAGTTTGAAAGCTCCATTTCTGACAATTTCATATTGAAGAATGGAGTGGCAAAAAGCTGTGTCCTAACCTTCACTTTGTTTGGCACCTTCTTATCCAAGCTCTTGATCTTTGCCTTCCCTGTAGGTATGGAAGGAGTTTACCTGCACACTAGGTCAGATGGCAAAATCTACAACCTATCAAAATGAAAGATAATTCCAAAAACTCATCTGGTCAATATTGGGGAACTCCTCCATGCTGATAATGCTGCACTAGTCACTCATGCTACAAAGTTTCATGGGCTGTCCCTCCTATGCCTGTAACATGCTCTTCCTGAATACAGAATCAGGAAGCAGTGGTCATGGGACAAGGTGTTGCATCTCCAGCCCCAATCACACTAAATAACGCCCCACTGAAGATGATTAGTAAATTTACTGCTGCAAGTTACCTTGGAACCACAGTGATAGACAATTGTCATGAGATGGAATTTGATACGCACATGGGGAAAGCAGCTAACACCTTTGGCCCACTCATAAACCATGCATGGAATAAAATCAAGTTGACCTGTAAGACCAAGCTGATAGTTTATAAGGCCTGAGTTCCCAGCAGCTTGCTGTGTAGCTGTGAAACATGGACACATTACAGCTATCAAGAAAAGAAGCTCAACAATTTCCGTCTTCATTATCTGAAGTGCATTATGGATATATATCACTGTAGGACAAAATCACAAATGCAGCAATCCTCTCAAAGGCACAGCTCCCAAGTTTGTTAGCACTCGTTAAACAGAGGTGGCTTCATTGGCTTGGGAAGCTTTCCCAAGGACTTTCTGTTATAAATAAATGTAAAGAAATATTTTAAAAGATTACATTTTCTGCTAAGTATTGCAGCGTTGATTGGTGTTACAGTAAAAAAAAATGTAAATGGAAGCAATTATGGTAATGGAATAATACAATGCCAGTGAAAATGTTGCTTATGGGAACATAATTTGTATTTTCACATCTGAAGCTGACCAAATCTGGGGTGGCACGATGGCACAGTGATTAGCACTGCTGCCTCACAGTGCCGGGGACCCGGGTTCGATTCCAGCCTTGGGTGGCTGTCTGTGTGGAGTTTGTACGTTCTCCCCGTGTCTGTGTGGTTTCCTCCAGGTGTTCCGGTTTTCTCCCACACTCCAAAGATGCGCAGTTTAGGTGGATTGGCCATGCTAAATTGCTTCAAGAAGTCCAGCTTAAGGGGATTCACGGAGTAAATGAGTGAGATTATGGGAACAGGCTGTGCGGTGGGTCTGGGTAAGATATGATCAGAGAGTCAATGCAGACTTGATGGGCCAAATGGCCTCCTTCTGCACTGTAGTAATTCTATGAAATGACTCATGAGCAATAAAACAATGAGTGAAGGTGGACTGGCTGAGTGTGAAATCATGAGGCAGTGATAATGCCCAGTTGTTGAAACTTGACATTATCTGGATCCATGGTATGCTGAATGAAGTGAAGACAGACTGTTGTTTATTACAAACCAAAATCTCTAGTTTCATTCTGTGCATTCTTTAAGGGGGCTATGGCTGGAGTTAGTGTCTTAGCCAATGGATGCCCTAGACAGAGCATATTCTGTGGTGCTCTCCTACTTAATCAAGGTGACTGTACAGTATAGTATCGACGTCAGGCATGACCTCCTCCATAGGTATAGTCAAGGTGATTACACAAACTCCTGATGCCTAGTTACTAAACTACTTGTAAGCCCAAACCTCGATATTATCCAGATCTTGGAAAAATGTGAGAATGGAATATGAGAAGGTGCATGAGGCAGGAACATGGGGAGGCAGCGGCACAGTGGTTTTGTTGCTGGACTAGTGATCCAGAGATGCAGCGTAATGCTCTGGAGACTTGGGTTCAAATCTCACCACAGCAGATGGTAAAATATGAATTCAATAAAAATCTGGAATTTAAAAAAAGTCTATTGATAACCATGAAACCATTGTTTATTGTGATTAAAAACCCATCTGGTTTATTAATGCCCTTTAGGGAAGGAAATCTGCTGTCCTTTTCTGGTTTGGCCTACATGTGATCCGAACCCACAGTAATGTGGTTGGCTCTTAACTGTCCTCTGAAATGGAGTGCAGTTAGGGATGGGCAATAACCACATCCTGCAAATAAATTTTAAAAACACATATCGCCAGCCTGGATGGTTTTGCCAATTGCCTCAGTGACTGTTGCACCAGTAATCTGTAACACTGTCAAGGGGTTCAGGTACAGCATTGCATGTCCTCTGTTGTTTTTCTGTTACTCCCTTCTGTAATGTGCCACCCTGGCCTGCAAGAGAGAGGGACAAGTGTCAGTCAGGGTGCTGCAATGTGCCAGGGTTAAGTACTTCTTCAAGCTGAATAGATGGAAGTATTTCTAAGCAGTGAGATATGAGAGAATGAGAATGAGAGATGAGGCCGACAGAACTAGCAATTATGTGAGGGTGATATGAAGCATCCAAACGCTAAATCCTGATTGCTAGAGACTGTTTATAGATGAGTAATGGTGGTGATTGATCTGAAGAGTTAGTACTCCAGTTGCTAAGGTATTTGTTTTGAAAATACATACACTAACTTTGAGCACTCATGTGAAGTCATTGAACCTTTTGTAGCACTCCTGCCATGTTCTCAAGGTGACATTTCTTGCATTGACGTCTGTAGCTATCTGCTCTCATTCCCTTTGCGGTGTGTGCCTGGAGGGCCTCCTAGGCTCCTGCATCATGCTTGTCCTCCTTTCCACATCTAGTGCAACATTTGAGAATCTAAAATCCTGTTTTTGTCCTGATGCTCCAATGTGCCTCTTTCTTTCATGTGAGAAACATTTGCAGAGACAGTTTCAACATGTGTTGCAGTCCTTTATGAAGGGAGATTATTTTTAACTCATGCCAAACTCGCCTTAACCTGGGACTGGATTTTCATTTGAGGACAGGAGTTGGGCTCTTCTGTAGGTTCTAAAATACAAGCCCACCTTCGAGCTCTATTCTGGACATTTTCTTTATCTCTGAGAGACGTAGGTGTGAAGAGGTTGGGTTTTGCGAGCCATGACGCAGTGCAGGAGCAGTGTGAGTACAGAGATGGGATGGTTAGACAGCCTGCCTCAGTTCTCAGGGACAGCAAGCCCGCACACGGCATCATTTCTAAGTAGTTAAATCTCAACTTTTAGCCCTGTCATATTCCCCATGCCCACTTTCATGCCCTCTTATATCCCCCATAACCATTCACCCAAAATACACCATGGACAGACCTCAGGATGTCTTTGAAAGTTACTAGGTTACTACACTTGTATGGGGATTTGGTGACACCACATCTAGAATATTGTACACAGCTTTGGTCTCTGCATTTAGGAATGGATATACTTGTATTGTTGGCAGTACAGTAAAGCTTCATTAGGTTAGTGCCTGGGATGAGGAGCAAAGTAAATAAGGCTTATATTCTCTTAAGATTAGAAGAATGAGACGTGATCAATTGAAGTATATAAATTCTAGGGGGCTTCTTAGGGTAGACACTGAGAAATTGTTGCCGCCATTTGGGAAGTCTAAAACACGGGGGCATTGTCTCAGGATATGGGGCCGATCATTTAGGACCGAGATGAAGAGAAATTAGTTCACTCAAAGGGTTGAATCTTTGGAATGTTCTACTCCAGAGGATTGCAGAGGTTCCATTATTGAATACACTTAAGGCAGATTTTTGGTCTCTCAGGGAATTAAAGGATATAGGGAGTGGGCGGTTAAATGAAATTGAAGCCCAAGATCAGCCATAATCATACTGAATGGTGGACTGGGCCACATGGTCCACTCCTACTCCTATTTCTTGTGTTCTTGGGACATTAAAAAAATTAACTTCTAAAAATCTATTGTGACTATTATTCAAGAACTCATTCATAAAAACCACTTAAAAATAGGTTAATTGCCCTGAAGCAGTCAATCTGTTATAAAACAGTTATTCAATTAGCACATTAAAGGTAAACATTTAATAAGCTCTTAAAAAAAGTCGACCAAAATATGAACAATACCCCCTGCAAAATGTGAAACTTGGCCAATCATGTGTAAAGGGATCAGCTGTCCAAAGAAATCTAAACAATGAAGTCTGTTAAAATGGAAGAACCAGACAGCCCTTTTCTCCAAGTTAAACCAGATGTCCTGCCAATCAAAGCAGGTCAGGGGCAGGGGGCTGCTTTCTTTTCTGACAGAGGTTTTCTTTATGATAGAGATACTAAGCAGTGTTTATTCAGTTTTGAATGCATAAGTGCATGATTACAATGGTCAAATTATATTTTACAGGACAGAGCCCTATAATGAATCACTATCATTGTAACACAACTACATTACAATATAACTTCAAATATGACATTTGAAGATGTCAAAGTCTCATGAAGAGCTTAGAACATTCAGACATTTGCCTGTCAGAATATTCCCAACTCCTCATTAGGTTCTTCCCAGTAGTCACAAACTCTCTAACAAGGTGAGCTTTTTTTAGGACCTCTAAAATCTGCACCAGCACACAAAAATAGCAGGGGAGAGGAAATTTAAATTTCCAATAGTACTGACAATGGCGACCCAATTATTGGTCATGACCCAAGGCTTTCATGACTCTCAAAAATGTCAGGCAAAAATAGCATGGGGTAAGAAAGGAAGAGCATGTTCATTTCTTTAGTCAGATACTTCAAGATTTCAGGTTTCCCAACACTATTCTCACTTTCAAGTGGAGATGAAAATCTGGACCTTAAGCTTCCTGTTGAACATACAGCCACAAAGCAGCACATTTCCAATTGGCTTACAAGCCACAATTATGGAAATGAGAAGTTTGTCTATTGTACGTATCAGTATGAGTGGCTGTCAGGCCGCTCGTGCTGCAGGCCACATTATGATACCTGATCCTGCAAACTGGCCAAATTGAACATTTTAGCCCAGGTTGTGAGATTTTTGATTGAGGCTGCAATTGAGTATCAAGTTCACTGTGCAATGCTGAACTGGTGCAGAGTATGTCCACCTGTGAAGAAGTGAATAAGAAATATTAAAAACAAAAAACTGATCTTAACAATGAACTCTTGGAAAGCCTCTGATGTTCCTGTCTCCATGCTGAGTATTTCCAGGTCACCTGAGAGTCATATTTGGGAGAACACTCTGGTCTCATTGGTCTATACATCTCCCATTCATATTTGCGCCTTCTATCTGCAAGCAGATTAAACATAGATTAAAAAGAAATCTGAGGGGGGAATCAAAGATGGCGGTGGTGTGAGAGGAAGCATGATCCACAGGTGGCAAGATCCTTCTTGAAATCCGGCTGTTTGTTGAGGTCTGGAGAGAGGTTAATGTACAGCAAGCAAGCTTTAAACATACCTGGAGTGCAGTCGCAAAGAGAGAACTTCGAAAGTCTAGCTGGAAAGGTTATTTTTAGATTCAGTCCTGCTGGTTGGGATTTACTGTGTGTGCTCAGTGGGGGAGGGGCTGTGGATTGCAGCTCTGTCTGCAAACTCTTTGTTCTTTTTCCATCTAAGAAAGGGTGAATTAAGGTGGGAAGCAGGAGCCACTGAGATCCTGCTGCAAATTGCAAGCTGCTATTTCTACTTTAGGATTGCTTTTTTTGCAGCTAGAGCTCTATGAGGGGCTTGTTGGGACTTGTAGTTCAGCCTGGAACCATCTTGTAGTTTTGTCACTCAGTCAAGTGTGAATTGGTTTAGGGTCGGGGGGCAGGGTGGGGGGGCAGCCCAGGGAAGGACTCCTGTGTCATAAAAACTGCAACTGTCAGATCAACCTGGGTACACTGCTGTTTCTTTTTTCACCCAACCAAGGGTGAATTAAACTGAGGAAGAAGAGTTGCAACTTGCAGCTCGGCTGGGAACCCTTTGCTGCTTCTGTTCACCCAGTTAAGGGTGAAGTAAGGTGAAAAGCAATCCATGTAAGAACTCTGATAGATCGAACAGCGAGACAGCTTGATACGTGGACCAAGAAATAGCGCTCCAGGCTGGAGGAAATGGGTAACTGACGCTGGCACTGGCAAAATGACAGGAAGCAAACCAAAATTGAAGTGTGGGACCAGAGCGGGGGGGGGTGGGGGCGGGGTCCCCACCACGCTCTCCTGGAGGGATCCCTGAATAGAGCATGCTGAACGAAAGGACAGGGGAAGATATTATGGAGGCCATGCAAAGATTGGACAGTAAGTTGGACCGGTGGGCCACTGAGTTGCAGGCCAAGATAGACGAGCTGAGAGAGGAGCTCGGATCATCTGTTAAATCTCTCCAAGGTGTCACCATCGCCCATGAGAACCGCTTGAAGGAGCTTGAGGACTCGGAGGCGTTTAGTGGAAACATTATCTCCGAGCTGAAGAGCCAAGCTACTCATTTGATATCGGAGGTTAAGTCCCTAAGTCTCTAAGGGAGAAATGTGATGAGGTGGAAGGACGCCAAAGATGAAATAACATCCGTCTGATAGGCCTTCCAGAGGGCCCAAATATCACAGACTTTGTCGCCCAGCTATTGAAGAATGTGCTGGAGCTTGAGGATGAGCTGCTTCTGGATCGCGCACCACTCTGAGTGACCAGGAAAATAAGCTGTTGATATTTCCAGATTTTACCCCAGCGGTGGCAAGGGGAAGGGCGGCCTTCGCTGATGTCAAACGACTTGTGTGTGACTGTCCTGGGGTCAGGTTTGGGCTTCACTTTCCAGCCTGCTTGAGGATTACTCTCAACAATGGAACCGAGGACAAGTTCACAGCTCCGGTGGCGGCGATGAAATTTGTGGAGCAGACTTTTGAATCGGGTGACCGCACGGCGGATGTAAACTGATACTTGTTTTTTATGAACATGCATGCTATACCCGGATCAAATTGTCGACCAGGAAAGAGTAATAGGTTTTGCGACTGTTATGTTAAGTGTTAACTGTTGGTATTTTACAGACCTTTTCAGGTTATAACACCCGTGACCACAATGGGAATGGAGGTGGAGATTGTGTCCCATGCGGAGTGCTGTGAAGGCGCTGCGATAAGGAGGTGTTTGAGACATAGGCGCCCTGTTTGGGAGGGCACAAGCGGGGGGCGGGGGGGGGGGATGCTGTGTTTGCGGGTTTGCTCTGTGTGGGTGTTTTTGTGTCTTTGTTATATCTTTTTTTCTCTGTGGGTGTGGTTTGGCCTCTTTCAAGCCCACCCTCGTGGTTGGTTCCCTGCGGCCAGTGGGAGGTGGGGCCCTGGGGTGTGGCGTCTGCCGATGTCAGCGGTTGGGGGGAGACTCCGCAGTGAGGAGGGATACCAGGCCACTGTTAGGAATGTGGGATGCTGGCTAGGAGGCCCTTACACTCCAACCTCGGAGCGATCAAATTCACTAGCTGGAATGTCAAGGGATTAAATCATCCGGTTAAGCACGGTAAGGTATTTCAGCATCTTCGACAACTGGGTACCCAAATTGCATTCCTCCAAGAGATCCACCTCAGGCCAGTGGACTATTTTAGGCTCTGTAGAGGATGGGGGGTCAATGCTTTCACTCAACTATTCACACCAAGACATGGAGGGGGCAGCAATCTTCATCCACAAGTCCTTACTCTTGATAGTAGCCAATGTCATATAAGGAACTTTTACTACTACAGGCAGAGTTTGAGACATTGTCCTCACATCAAGCGGAAAAGATGCTGTTCTAAGTATACACACTATGAGCATGGGGACAAGGCAAGCAAGCTACTAGCTCATCAGCTGCACCAATTCTCCGCCAAAAGTCTAATACCACAAATGCAGACTCTCTACTGATCCAGAGCAAATAAATGAACTGTATAGGGGCTTTAACTCAACCCTATATAACTCAGAGACAACCGCCAATGAGGTGGACTTTCAGGAGTTCTTTAGTGCACTGAATCGCCCCATGGTGGACAGGGGAGAGGCTATGGCACCGGAGAAACCAATCGACGTTGAAGAAATTGTTCGGGCAGCCAGAACTAAGCCGAGTGGGAAGTGTCCGGGACCAGATGGGTACCCGCCGAATTCTACAAAATATTTATGAATAGGTTGGCTCCCTTGCTACTGCGCATGATCAATGAAGCATATGAGAACCGCTCTCTCCTGCAGGTTTTGGGGCAAGCGACAATTTTCTTACCCTTAAAAAGAATAAGGACTCGCAAATCTGCAGCTCTTATGACTGATCTCATTGCTGAATTTGGATCTCAAATTGATCTCTAAGATTCTGGCCATTCGCTTGGAGGACATTCTGCCCTCTATCATCTCGCCTGACCAGACTGGGTTCATTAAAAATAGACATATGTACTCAAATATTCAGCAGCTGTTTAATATGTATGTGCCTGCCACCTCCAATCTACCAGAGATGTTAATCTCACTGGACGCTGAAGAAGCGTTTGATCGGATGGAATGGGATTATTTATTTTGTGCTCTCGGGAGGTTCAGGTTCAGCCCAAAACTCATCTCCTGGGTCAAAATACTGTACTCCACCCCTCTAGCCTCGGTCCGGACAAACAATGTGTTTTTTTCCTTTTGTCCCGGGGCATTAGACAAGGATGCCCCCTCTCCCCCCTGTTATTTGCCATTCTATTGAACCTCTTGCTGCAGCTTTTCGCAACAGCAAACGAGTGGTGGGGATTGGACGGGAGGGAATCGAGCTACTATTGTATGTCGGCAACCCGTCCAACTCGATTCGTGAAGTCTTATCTATGCTAAAAAGGTTTGGTTGTATTTCAGGGTACATGCTTAACTTGAATAAGAGTGAGCTCCTTCCTTTGAATGCAGCGGCTCGTAGCCTCCCGTTCCACACTCTGCCTTTCAAGATTGTCACCAGGCAGTTTACTTACTTGGGAGTGCAAGTGACGGGCAAATTTAGTGGGCTCTTTGGAGCTAACTTTGCTCCAGTCATGGGGTGGATGGAACAGCACCTCAAACGTTGATCCATCCTCCTGTTATCTTTAGCGGGCCATATCAATGCGGTGAAGATGAACATACTACCTAAGTTTTTATATCTCTTTCAGTGCATCCCGGTGTTCATCCCCAAATCCTTTTCTCCCAGACTTGACCGGCCAAAATTCCAAGCGGATTTTGTAGCTTTCACTACACTCCTGGCAAGACAACTAATCCTGTTCAGGTGGAAATCAGGTGCACCCCCGACGCACTCACAGTGGGTGAAGGAGGCGGTAGATACCATTAAGCTGGAGAAGATGACGTGCACGCTACATGGGTCCACTGCTAGGTTCTATAAGACCTGGCAACCATTTATAGCGCAGGTTGACACGCTGCAGTTGGAACCGGGTGAGTAGATACCCGATGGCCCCAGGACCCCGGGTGCTCCCAGAGAGCCCCCCCCAACCCCCCGATTGGTGGACGCGCCCTGGCCCTTTACCTGAGTATGCCCGCCCACCCTGCCAAGCTGTGGGACCAACATGAGAACTTTTCTCTTTTCCCTCTCACTCTCCTTCTCTCTCCTTCGCTGTCTCTCTTTCTTTTCTCTGCCGGTTAGTTTATAGCCCAGGCTGTTTGAGTGCTCAGTTGGTTCTCCAGCGGCGTTCCTCTGCCTTTTTGTTTTTATATTGTTACCATCATTACTGGTGCAATTAGACGGGACTTGGGCAGGGTGGGTGCCAGGGGTACCAGGGGCTTGTCCCCAGGCCACGGGGAGACCTGTGTCCAGTCACGTTGGAATGTACACGCGAGCACTGTGTGGATCTGTATCTGTGTTTGTTTGCTATGTAAAGTATAAGGAAATTTTCAATAAACATATCCAAAAAAAAGAAATCTGAGAATAGATGTGTGCCAGACAGGTCATCCACTTTGCAAATTTGAGAACAAGTAGAATGCAGATACATTAGATTGACTGCATGCTTGTTACTTGTCATATTTAATGGGTCACAGGGAAAATACATTGTGATGTGGAGGTAAAGGCACCCTGTACTAAATGAGAAAACGTATACATGAGTGGGCACCAGCATGTTATATCCCAGTGTGATGCTGCCACATAATTAGACTGATTTTTAATTGACCTGTAAATCAACATGGTAGCACAGTGGTTAGCACTGCTGTTTCACAGCTCCTGGGACCTGGGTTCGATTCCCGGCTTGGGTCACTGTCTGTGTGGAGTTTGCACATTCTCCTCGTGTGTGCGTGGGTTTCCTCTGGGTGCTCCGGTTTCCTCCCACAGTCCAAAGATGTGCGGGTTAGGTTGATTGGCCATGCTAAAATTGCCCCTTAGTGTCCTGAGATGCGTAGGTTCGAGAGATTAGCGGGTAAAATATGTAGGGATGTGGGGGTAGGGCCTGGGTGGGATTGTGGTCGGTGCAGACTCGATGGGCCGAATGGCCTCTTTCTGCACTGTAGGGATTCTATGATTCTATGAACATTATAAAATTAAGTGGTATGAAAGTCAAATTACTGTTACAATCTTCCCATGGCAAGCAGATTTCTTCTTCAATGTCCTCAGTTTTGGTACACTGTTAAGACACCCTTTCAATAATTTGTATCCAAGCAGGTCTGGTTCTGCTCTTCACCAGAAGATGGCTCTGAGCAGCAAACTAGATCTACCTTCTTAGCTGCCTTAGCTGCAGCCTCACAGCTGCTTCATTTAAATTGAGTCATTTGTGTTTACCGTAACCTTTTCTCTCCCTTTTCAGAAACAGAAAGGTTGTATGGAAGTTCAGCAGCTCTTTCAAAATTGTTGCCAATAGATAATGCTGGACACCAATGTTTTCAACAGTGTTGCCAATGCACTGCAATTTCACAACAAAGGCAGGTCCACCTTCTGCAGTACAAACTGTACAGAAATCAAAGGGTAGTCATTTCTGTCTCTCTACAGGATCTCATTATCAGTCCCCATATTCTTTAGTTGTCCACAAAATGTCCAGTTTGCTTCATATGAGAAGCTTTTTTTTGCCCTTTTGTTTCATTTAGTAATTCTTTTATTGGCCACAATGACCTTGAGATTACAATGTGAGAAAATTGGAATGCAATGCTTAACACACTTAGATTACCTTTACTTTAAACCATTCAAAGTAAGTCAAAGCTATAAAGAGCACCGTGTACTTAATGTTCTCATTATTTTATGTGAACTGCTTCTCATTTGTCTGGTGTTTCTCTACTTGGACTGCAGTATCTGATGTTGCTATAAGGATTTTGTATAGCTCACAGTTGCTGTTAAGATGAATTGTGAATTTTAAGTGAAATGAATGGCAAAATGCAGCATGTTAATGCAATGTAATCCAGTAAAGATCTGTCCTGTTGTTTACCTCATTTGCAGTCAATGTCTAGGAAAATTTCTTTTGAAAGGGTGGTGGAGGCAAGTTCAATCAAGGATAGAACCAGTGCAGTTCTGATGGGCCAAATGACCTTCTTGTGCACTGTAAAGATTCTGTGAAGAGAACGGGACTTCTCAATGGATAATGGAGGCAGCAGGTTGATGACACCATTTGGTCAGTCAGACTCGGTGGGCTGATTCTGCACTGGAAAACATAGAACATAGAACATAGAAAGCCACAGCACAAACAGGCCCTTCGGCCCACAAGTTGCGCCGATCACATCCCCACCTCTAGGCCTATCTATAGCCCTCAATCCCATTAAATCCCATGTACTCATCCAGAAGTCTCTTAAAAGACCCCAACGAGTTTGCCTCCACCACCACCGACATCAGCCGATTCCACTCACCCACCACCCTCTGAGTGAAAAACTTACCCCTGACATCTCCTCTGTACCTACCCCCCAGCACCTTAAACCTGTGTCCTCTCGTAGCAACCATTTCAGCCCTTGGAAATAGCCTCTGAGAGTCTACCCTATCCAGACCTCTCAACATCTTGTAAACCTCTATCAGGTCACCTCTCATCCTTCATCTCTCCAGGGAGAAGAGACCAGGCTCCCTCAACCTATCCTCATAAGGCATGCCCCCCAATCCAGGCAACATCCTTGTAAATCTCCTCTGCACTCTTTCAATGGCTTCAACATCCTTCCTGTAATGAGGTGACCAGAACTGCGCGCAGTACTCCAAGTGGGGTCTAACCAGGGTCCTATAAAGCTGCAGCATTATCTCCCGACTCCTAAACTCAATCCCTCGATTAATGAAGGCCAGTACGCCGTACGCCTTCTTGACCGCATCCTCCACCTGCGAGGCCGATTTAAGAGTCCTATGGACCCGGACCCCAAGGTCCTTCTGATCCTCTACACTGCTAAGAATGGTACCCTTCATATTATACTGCTGCTTCATCCCATTGGATCTGCCAAAATGGATCACCACACACTTATCCGGGTTGAAGTCCATCTGCCACTTCTCCGCCCAGTCTTGCATTCTATCTATGTCTCGCTGCAACTTCTGACATCCCTCCAAACTATCCACAACACCACCTACCTTGGTGTCGTCAGCAAACTTACCAACCCATCCCTCCACTTCCTCATCCAGGTCATTTATGAAAATGACAAACAGCAAGGGTCCCAGAACAGATCCCTGGGGCACTCCACTGGTCACTGTCCTCCATGCAGAGAAAGACCCCTCCACAGCCACTCTCTGCCTTCTGCAGGCAAGCCAGTTCTGGATCCACAAGGCAACAGCCCCTTGGATCCCATGCCCTCTCACTTTCTCAAGAAGTCTTGCATGGGGGACCTTATCGAACGCCTTGCTGAAGTCCATATAGACCACATCCACCGCTCTTCCTTCGTCAATGTGTTTGGTCACATTTTCAAAGAACTCAACCAGGCTCGTAAGGCACGACCTGCCCTTGACAAAGCCGTGCTGACTACTTTTGATCATACTAAACTTCTCTAGATGATCATAAATCCTGTCTCTCAGGATCCTCTCCATCAACTTACCAACCACTGAGGTTAGACTCACCGGTCGGTAATTTCCCGGGCTGTCCCTGTTCCCTTTCTTGAATATAGGGACCACATCTGCAATCCTCCAATCCTCCGGAACCTCTCCCGTCTCCATCGACGATGCAAAGATCATCGCCAAAGGCTCCGCAATCTCCTCCCTCGCCTCCCACAGTAACCTGGGGTACATCCCATCCGGTCCCGGCGACTTACCAACCTTGATGCCATTCAATAGTTCCAACACATCCTCTTTCTTTATGTCCACAGAAAGATTCTGTGATTTCCCTATTAGAGTTATCTATAATGATTTCTTATTTACAACCCTTTGGCCAGAATTTATGCACCACTGGGAATGAGTTGCTGGGCAGAGGGAGACAAAATATAATTGGATGGGATGGAGGAGGAGGAGGTCATGCCCATTGTCTGGTTACCTGCAGGATAGGTGTTCAGCAGGCAAATTCCCCTTGGGCAAATTATTGTATCAATATAAGCAGTTTGAACAACTGGCCAGGTATCTGTTTTTCCAGATGACTTTGTTATGAAAGCTTGGCTGTGTGCCAAGAATTGTTAATGGACTCAGCTCAGCGGAGGCCTGTCTACACATCTTGATGGAGACAGCTAGCTTTGTTTGATTGATAGCTTTATGAGGTTGTAATAAATTATTATGTCTTCAAAGTAGTTTTTCAATGCCTGTATGTTTATTTCAATAATAATATGAGGAGTTAATACCTTTGTATTTGATATTATAGATGGCTCTGGTTGGTTGACACTTTGGGCCCGATTTTACCATTGCGTCGCACCCATTTTCGGGCGCGAAAACATGGTAAAGTCGGACATGAGGCCATTAACGCAATCCGCACCCACGTCCATGCAGATGCCTACTTTACCAAGGCCCGAAAATGGCCACGATCCGATTTGCATGCATTTAAATTGGAATTAATGAACTGCCCGCCCAACTTTATCAGCATTTCCCCCTTTACCATCGCGTTCACCCATCCAGATTCGGCCCAAAATAGACCTGCTCAGCAAAGGTCTGTTTCGGGCACGCCAGCTGCTGAAGAGGTAAGTTCAGAGCTTCCAACAGCTCTCTACCTCAGATCAGTGGTGGGGTGGGGAGGGAGGTGGGCCAGATCATTCTCTGGTGAGGTGGGAGTGGGAGAAGGGAGGCCTGATCATTTTCTGGTGGGGGGGGGAGGAGGAGGCGGGTCAGATGTATCTCTGGTGGATGGGAGGAAGGGAGGAGGGAGGCAAGATCATTGTCTGGTAGGGGGCGGGGGGGGGGGGAGAGGGGAGGGCAGATTGTTGTCTGGTGGGGGGGGGGAGAGGGGAGAGCAGATTCTTGTCTGGTGAGGGGAAGAGGAGGGCAGAGGGAGGTCAGATTGTTGTCTGATGGGGGCGGGGGGGGGGGGGGAGGGGAGGCGGGCCAGATCATTCTCTGGTGGGGGGGAGATGGGAGAAGAGAGGCCTGATCATTTTCTGGTGGGGGGGAGTGGGAGGCGGGTCAGATGTATCTCTGGTGGATGGGGGAGAGGGAGGAGAGTGATCAGATCATTGTCTGGTGGGGGAGGGGAGGGCAGAGGGAGGCCAGATTGTTGTCTGGTGGGGGGTGGGGGGAAGAGGAGGGCAGAGGGAGGTCAGATTGTTGTCTGGTGGGGGGGGGGGGAGGTGGGCCAGATCATTCTCTGGTGGGGGGGAGATGGCAGAGGGGAGGCCTGATCATTTTCTGGTGGCGGGGGAGGAGGAGGCAGGTCAGATGTATCTCTGGTGGATGGGGGAGAGGGAGGAGGGAGACCAGATCATTGTCTGGTGGTGAGGGGGGGAGGGGGGGGGGTGAGGGAGGCCAGATTGTTGTCTGGTGGGGGTGGGGGGAGGGAGGGGAGGCGGGCCCGATCATTCTCTGGTGGGGGGGAGGGAGGAGGGAGGCCCGATTGTTTTTTGACAGTTTCACTAATTAAGTGCATGAGCACTATTATAGCTGTGGAATCCCTTCTCTCTGCTGCCTGTACTTGCAAAATCCACCGAGGGACATGTCCAGACCTTTATTGAAGTTGTGTAATGAAACATATACAAATAACCAGTGCTTGATTCAACAACCTTTGCAATTGTGTTTAGCAACAGCCAACTTGCAGTAAATTCTAAGAGCTGCATTTCCAAGTTTTGAAGATAATTTGGGAAATGGTAATAAGATAATTTCTGAACTTGTTAGTGTTGGGGAGAAAAAAACAACATTCATGGCAAGTGAAATATAATCTAAGTAGCATTTATAATCTGTCCAATTATCATTTCTCCATGATATGTATTTCTTTCTTTTTATTTCCATACCTGACTCCTCATTCCATCTTTCTCACACAATCCAGCTTCATTTTCTTCCCTCCATCACTGTCTAATGCTAGCGTTAACGTTAAATGGTAACGTTGTTGTTACCACTTCCTCTGACTCTCACACCCACAGTGAGACAAGAATATAAATCAAGATTGCCAGAGTTCCCAAACTGCACACAAGCTGAGCGAGCAAACCCATTATGACCCAAAATAATTTCCTTGGAAACTCTGCTCGCTCTGTCTTGTGTATGACATTAGTTATTTTTAATTGAAAAGCTTTATGCCAGCCTTTCCCTGTAAGACATAATTGAACGGGAGAACTTCTGACCCTTGACTGTAAACACAAAGAAACAACTGTGAGGTTATCTTTTTATCATGTTTCATTCAGAGCAATAATTCTCCAATAGAGGATCAAGAATGTTCAGACACAATGACCTCAAGTAGAAACTGTTGAAAAGATTTGAGGTGAGATTCACCCAGGACACATTATTTGTCGTTTGAAGAGGACCTTATGTAAGTTTACATTTTTTTGTTAACTGTGGTTGTAGTGTTTTATACTCAAGAATAAATCAATAAAAACTGTTTGTCAGAGTCTCTCTCTTAAGAGAGAGCAACTAAAACATGATGAATAGCACAATGTATAGACACATTTTCCATATAACCTTTCTCTTGGTCACCAATTGTTAAAATACACTCATTATTACTCTGCTTTATTGCATTTTTCTTTGCATTATTAAATGGTATAATCAAAATCTCGAGCTGGTAAGTCACATGCATTGTGCTATTGTGTAAGTCACATAACAAATGTCATACCTTTTCTGATATTGCCACCTCCCAGGCTGTCTTCTCTTTTTAAATTTCTGTATCAGCTTCTAAGAAGTTGGCACGATTTATTGGTTAATTGGCTCACTGAACTCTCAATGCGGTTCACCATAAAGAATTTCTATTAAGTTTTGGGAGGGACACAGTTTTACTTTACTGAAATTCAATTAATTAAGTCGACCTAAAGGTATAGATGCTTCACTTCTTGAAGTCTGTATGATGTATCATGTTACTTTGTTACCTCACACTCTCTCAACATTTTATACCTCTTTGAGGGATAGGATTCCAAAAGAAACACAAAATATATGCGGATCGAATATTCATGGGGAATGCTCGCAGCCTATGATAAGTTAAGGGTGGCATGGACAAGTTGGGCCGAAGGGCCTGTTTCCATGCTGTAAACCTCTATGACTCTATAAGTGATGGAATTTAACTGCCTAGATTCTTTGCTGCTGACCCTACCCAAAGTTTGGACAGGGTGGGGGGGGGGGGGGTTGCAGATAGAGAGGGGGGGGGAGTGGTCCCATTCATTTCCAGTCAAATGGCTGCCATCTGTGTCATTAGCAAGTCCTCACCATTGTGCTATATAGTACAAACAGCAAGAGAGATTGTCAGTTTTGGAGAGGAAATATTCTTACCAGACTCCACTCTTCCCATCCCTAAATGGAATTACAGTGTGCCCCTCCCCATGATTAGGGGACATTAAAATATTTTTTTCAAAAACATGCTTTTTCTTGAGGAGCCCAGGATACAATCACCAGGATAAAAGCCCATGTCGTACCTCTTTCCACAATTCGGCAAGTATTGTTAAGGTATTGTTATGAAGTCCTACTAGTCCTTAACAGTTTTTTTTCTATTTTGGCATTAGTGTGAGGATAAGGTGTTTCATTGCTGGTGTGATTCTATTAACACACTAAGAAGCCTTTATAAAAACAATCTTTATTTAACAACACAGTTTAACTATATCAAATGAATCAGCTTAACTTTTACCAAGTGAAATACTTAAACATGACAAGATTCAATTCTTAACTGCTAACCTATTTCTATTAGTTCCAATTTAAGCAATATTCCTCTAATAGACTTAACCTCTTCTTCAAAATCTGTTAGGAAACAACACAGGTTTATTTGTTTTTACTTGTTAACAGCCCTGGAGCCTTTGAATACCTCTGGAGAGAGAGGGAGAGGGACACCTGTCTTCTTACAACCCCAAACAGCAGCCTCCAGAGACAGAGACAGAGACATGGCTTGTTTCTTTCAGGACCAGACAGAGAACTCACTGTTTTAAAATAAAAAATGACTGTGTGTTTTATCCTGCAAGTTTAGCTCCATCCATTCACATGACTCTGCCTCTGTCAATCAACCCAATCAAAACACTACTCTGAAACTCCAGTGGAAAAACTAAAATAAACAAAAATGCATTAACTCAGATTAAAACAAACACATCACTCACTAAAATCAACAAGTGAGCTGCCTGGTGCAGACAAATTGGCACCATATAAAACAGAGCTGAATTCTAAGCATACTCCTTACAAGAAACATGATAACAAAAACATTTCTTAGAGGCACACTATCATCACAGTATGTATGCCTGGTGTTCTCAGGCATCTCTTTGTTGATAGTATGCTGGCTCTCTCTGAGGAAGAGAAAAATGGGAACTATGGTACTATGCAACATGGGCCACACAATTTATCTTCCACACATATGGTCTGCTAATTCATCATCTAATATTCTGCCACTCTCACCCCATCCACACTTCTGTTAAGATTAGAAAATATATATGGAAAATAAAAATGGACCCCAAATGTTTATGAACATCAAACCTTAACAAAATAGCAACTTACATTCATATCATACCTTTAACAAATGTCCTAAGGATATTTACAGATAGTAAGGAAAATGCAGAAACACAGAGGAGCAATTGTGAAGAGTGGGCAAAAGCTGTTCAAAGAGAAAGGTTTTGCGAAAGCTTTTAAAGATAGAGACAGAAATGGATTGATGGGGTGGGGGTTGGGTTGGAAGGAGGAGGAGGTTGTGCAAGGAGTTCCTTAGGGTTAAGGTGAATGAAGAGTTTCATCCATGATAGATGGGAAGAGATGCACAAAACGACAGAACTGGGCTGACCGTAGAGTGTGGAAAGTTGAGGAAAGTTGCAGAGACAGAGTGGGACAAAGCCATGGAGGTTCTGGAGATAAAAAGGGAATTTTTTAACTTGCGTTGAAGTCAAGGTAGGTCATTGAGGACAGAAGAAAAGGGCAGTAAAATTATCTTCATATCCAGCAGCTCATCTTGGAAACCTTGGTGTCATTGCACAAAACATGCTGACCATTAATTTTCAAAGGACAGTAGATTACATGCCGCATGCATGCAAATTCCATTAAGCATTCCTGATGAATGAGACTCCATACAGGACTGCAAACTAAGAAAGTGACCCCATTAGGTATTTGGACTGTATGTTATTCAAGAAATTATCTCTTGAACTTGCACTAGGATTTCCTGGCTCCACTTCAAGCCTCTCATTTAAATAAATGAGCAGCAGTGATGTGCTCTGAATCTTAATTATTCTTAAGATATCAATGATTACATTCTGTTATTTTGTGAGATTACATTAAAACTCACATCCCTTGATGTTTATTTTCAAAACTGCATAATTGCAGTTCTGCCTTTAGGCAAAATGTGATTTGAATGCCAAACGAACCAGTGGATGTTGTTGAAGGCTATTGTTTTGCTAAATGATGATCAGCAAAAATATTTTGCTTAAAGAGATAAAAGAGGCAGAACAGCTGTCATTTTTGTTCCGTCGATATTAGTGTCAGAAACATGTTTCATACTGATTTCTATTTTCCTGTTCTTTGTTTGAAAGCAATGGCCATTTAAATGTCGAATCAGCAGCAGGGGCACAAAAACTTCAAGCTTCAGGTTGTGAGTTCTGTCATCCGGTGTCCTATGTATCCACCTTTGCTCCACCATCGGTGATCTGCCTTCAGTATTTCAATTTCCTCTCGAAGCCTCTCCATCTTCATCCCCTCCTTTAAGACACTCCTGAAAACACTACAAGCTTTTATACAATAACAGCAAATATATTGCACTGCTCGTGCAGCCATGAACTGAATAGCAAACAACGCTTTCCATTATCACTTTTTATATTTTAAAACCAGTAAGTAAATAGAAGAAATTGCATTTGACAGGGAAGCCCTGACACACTTGAACGATTTCTGACAAGAGAGCCATGTAGAAAGAAATTGACATCAGATAATCCCATTTACAATAACTGTGACCCTATTCCTAACCTGCTGTCAAAACAATTGTCTGGGTGTTTTCCTTCCTTTCTCTTTTCACAAAGATGATGCTCCCAAATGTGGCCTCATAATAAAATGGAATATTGACCCAGTTTCCAGTCAAAGTGATTCTTAAATTTAGGGCTGTATTGTCCTGCTTGCAACAATACAATCTTGTATTTGCATAACCCGTTTAACCTACAGTAACGACAAAGATGGATCCCATGCTAAAGGAGTAGATTTTAGGAGGGGTGAGTAAAAGCTTGTAGTGTTTTCAGGAGTGTCTTAAAGGAGGGGATGAAGATGGAGAGGCTTTGAGAGGAAATTGAAATACTGAAGGCAGATCACCGATGGTGGAGCAAAGGTGGATACATAGGGCACCGGATGACAGGTTACAGTACTGAAAAAGGAATTCTCAAAGCACTGTAGGGCTCATGAAGGTCACAGGGATAGGAGGGCCATGGCCATGGCCATGAAGTGTTTTGAAGGAGAATTTTAAATCTGAATTTGTGGCTCTGTATACGGCTAAATTGGCCAAATTAAAATAAAAAGCATATAAAACCTATTTTTCCCATGGTATCAGCCCTTCACTTTAAAGGTAGACTAACAAGCTCAGAAAATGTATACCGATGGTTCTCAATCCAGTCACTATGGCTGAAAAGGCACAATGCTGCTGGGAGCCTGTATGTATCTATGTATATATCTTGGGCTTCCATATGCTCCATACTACCAGAATCTCTGGCACAGGGGGACCATGGACTTCTCAGTGACCCCCATGGATCTCCTCTTCTCTATCCCATCCAACCTCATCTTGCGAAGTGTAAGTTAGAATAGATAAAATCAATGTCAAATAAAGAACTAAAAGAAAATAAACTGCAAACTTAAAATTGTTAACTTTCTTGGCAGGAGAGATTGATTGCCAACAATTAACAATCATCATGTCATTAAAAGAACACTTAAGCTGATAATTACTGGACATAGGACCAAATCATTTGATCTCCAGTTCAACACCCAATGAGTAATTCTCCCCGCAATTCCCCGTGAATGTCTCTGACTCTGAGCTGGAGACTTGGGACAGTTCCACAGTTCCTATCTGAGTAGTTACCCAGGAAATAGTGGACAGATTAAAACTGAGGATAACATTTGGGTAACTACACAAATGGCCCCTCAATAAACCTCCTGACACTCTGGTTATCCTTCCAAACAGTGCCTATCCTTCCAACCCCCTGACTACGAACCCCCAAACTATCTCTCCAAATTCCATCCAGATCCCAGAATAACATCCCTGACCACCTTTCTTACCTACCCAACACACCCACCTAGTTACCCACCTCACCCATCATTTGATCACTCACCCATTCACTCACTCACTTACCCATTCACTAACATTTGTTTACAAATATTAATTCACTAACATTCAGAAGCGAGTGTCATAAAAAGGGAGTATGCCTTTTCTTCCCCCAACTCTACTACAATCTGACTGAGTTTTCCGAGGGATGCTGCACTCTGCATTTCTTGGACTGCGGGGTTTGGAAGACCCGAGTAGAAATGCGGAGCAGAGTCGGATTGGAGAAGTTCCAGATGCGGTGGCGATCCAACAATGACTGCCAATCCTCGGAAGATCCAGGCTTCCTACCTGGAGCTGAGGCTTATTAGAATTAATGTGGAAATGCAGCAACTTCATGAATATCATGGGGATGTTAAGGATGAGATGCCATTTTCACAAAGCTGGTAGTAGAATCAGCTAGTAATTTGTGATCATTTGAAATTCATGGGGCCTTTCTTCCTCTCTCCTAGATGTTGGTTGATTTGCATATTAATAATGTGTGTTGCTCCAGCACTGTTAGTTAATCATTAAAATGTGTCCTAATATGTACAACAATGTTTAAAACGGGACTCATTTCATTCATCTGTACACTTTACCTTTGTGTGTGATCATTAGAAAAAAGATCATGTCACCCTATCCCACATTAGTGGATAGTCTTAATTGCTTAAACAAGCAAGTTTCTAATTATTTTCCTGGTCTCCATGAAAACGTTTACCGTTTTTCTTCTAATAAAGCTCCTTCCCACTTGTGTTCCAGCCTTTGTTTTAATTCTCACTATTTATAGCCGAAATATCACGAATAACTTTCCAATGCAATAGGTGTGATTACGGAGACAAGATAACAAATTGCTTATTACTTGTATCAGGAAATAACATCAAAAGTAACACACAAGCATTTAAACTATCCATAATTGCTGCCTTATTTTGTTTGAAACTGAATATGGTGCACCTTTAAAAACCAGCAATAAAAGTAATCCTCTTCAAATCTTTTCTAAGAGAAAATGGTCAAACATTTCCAAATGAAGACAAAGCCAGCCTATAAAAGTTGATATACATTGCTGCAAATGGAACAAAGGCCCACCTGATGGGGAGAGTTAGAGGCTCAAAATAATAATTAGCCACGGCAGCAGCCCAGGGAAGAAGACTGAATTTTTTAAGCACCTTGGCAAAATGCAGTTTATTACAATAATAGGATAATCCCAATGAATTCAAAATTTGAAAAACCATCATCTATTCTTATACGGCAGTCAGTGATTTTTATACATATAGATAGAACATTAGCATTCAATATCAATAAAATAAATCAAAAGCTTCATTTCAATAGTCAATTTATTATAGATAATTCAGCATGATTCTCTCCTGCAAGTTATAAAATCCGCCATTAACTCTCAGTACATTTGAAGTCTAACTAACCTACTGAAGAATCACAATTAGAAACTTCAACATTTATTTTACTAATACATATGGACAATTGCAGGTGATTATGCTTATTATTCACAATGAGCTGCTAATGACATCTTAGGGACTTGTATCAGGTATAACAGCAGAAGAGAATTATGTTACAACCATTATCAAGGACTCTTTGTGAATGTGCATATTTTGTAATTCTCTGTGTTATCAGTACTTTGCTTTCTTTGAATCCAATAGTACTTTAATATTATTCTAATAAAAACAAATTAAGGAAATTTCGTGATTTGTCGGGTGGGGAAGACCTGATTTGGATGAATTGAACGCAGAGGCAAAATTTCCCTATGAGGTTCAGGGACAGGAGTGTTCCTCCAGCTCCCACAGTAGCAATCTTCTGACAGCCCACCATGCACCACAGCATCTGTTCCTCTGCCCCATCACCCTTACCTCCCAGGCGGCTGCCTGCAGTAGTCAGATGATCTTGCTGTTGATAGCAATCCACAGCCGAGTAACCATTGGTATCTGGAGCACATCAAAATGTTTTAATCTTGAAAAAGATTCTTTCAATTTTGGGCCTCCCACTGTTACATTGGCTGGATGCCCTGGGCCTGTGAAGTGTCACTGAACATGTTTGCTATCTAATACAAAAACCTCCCTCCATGTATAGCAAATGCACACACAATTGACTGACCTCAAAATGAATGGTGGGCTATGAATCCCTTTGTACCCCATTCTCAATGCTCTGACAAAGGGCTAATTTTCATAGCCAATTAGGTAACGATTACGCTGAAGTTCACCTATCCTGACTTTGGAAGAGTATCATTTTTTGTCTCTACATTCCTGTAAAACATCTCGGGATTTTAAAGGTGTTATGTAAATACAAGTTGTAGTTGTTCAACAGGGAGGTAATAAAATGAATGTAGGAGCAAATCATTCACTGCCTTGTTTCTACTCACATCCCTGTCTTTGCCATTTTGACAATGGCCTTTAATTGGACACCCCAGGCACATAGCAGGAGCTTCACTTACAGATGTAAGTTGAGGCCCTTTGGCATCAATAGGATGCCAATGCAATTTTGAAGTACCAATGCCCTTCAATCACATTTACATATCTATTTGGGATTGCTATGAAAGTTAGGCCGCCGATCAAGGGGCACCCTTCGTACTCCTCCATGCAAATTCCCAGTGTAGAATGTTGAAAAACACTTTCAAAGAGCTTTATGTTCTAAATTTCTGATGAGATATCCAGAAAGAAAACAGTCCCTAAAAGGCACCATCAATAATTAATCAAAGACAAACATACTTGGATGACGGTGAGGAAGAATTCCAGATCAAATGGTGGAATCTATAACATATGCAGAAGACTGCAAGGCATGGACCACAGTGGGTGGATATTAAATGTGAGATGAAGTACAATAGCTAAGCAACATGAAGCAATGTACAGCAGCAAAAACGGAGAGGATATCATAGAATCCCTACAGTACAGAAGGAGACTATTCGGCCCATTGAGTCTGTACCGACCACAATCCCACCCTGGGGCGACACTCCTGTAACCCCACGCATTTACCCTGTTAATCCCCCTGACATTAGGGTCAATTTAGCATGGCCAATCAACCTGACCTGCATATTTTTGGATTGTGGGAGGAAACCGGAGCACCTGGAGGAAACCCACGCAGACACAGAAAGAATGTGCAAACTCCACACAGACAGTGACCCGAGGCCGGAATTGAACCTGGGACCCTGGTGCTGTGAGGCAGCAGTGCTAACCACTGTGCCACTATGCCGCCCATGTATCTGAACATAAAATTCCCAATTTTTATTATTAAGTATTGTCACAAGTATGCTTACATTAACACTGCAATGAAGTTACTGTGAAAATCCCCTAGTCGCCACACTCCAGTGCCTGTTCGGGTACGCTGAGGGAAAATTTAGCATGGCTAATTCATCTAACCTGCACATCTTTCAGACTGTGGGAGGAAACCGGAGCACCCGGAGGGAACCCACGCAAACATGGGGAGAATGTGCAAACTCCACACAGTGACCCGAGGCCGGAATCAAACCTGGGTCCCTGGCACTGTGAGGTAGCAATGCTAACCACTGTGCCACACTGACAGTATCAGTTTAGCTCAGTTGGCTGGAGAGCTGGTTAGTGATGCAGACTATGGCAACTTTACTTTACCTGTGCTAACAATGCTAATCAAACACTGAAGAGACACATTAATCTCCAGACACATTAATTCAAAGACAAGATAAGTGATTTCAATACCATGTAACTAGCTGGTCAAGGCAATATGTAAGATATTGACCTGGATTTTACAGTGAGTAGCAAAACAGCAACAATCATTGCTGACCTCAAAGAGCTGCCCAAAAAGATGCAGTGATCTCTGTGACACAGATTTTCCTTTTCTTGATGGCAGTTTAAATTTGGTGCCTATTCAAGGGTATTACCAGTAATGCAGCAGCAATTATATCATCAAACAACGTAAGCAGCCAATCAGATTGAAGTGTTCTCACAGCCAGCCAACCAGGAAATTAAAGCACTGAATCCTTATACTTTCAATTTAAAATTGCAGGCAGCAAAATAAATGATTTATAGTTGTATTAAGAGAAATATAATTACAAGTATATGGGAATGTTTCATGTTATTGGGAAAAAAATGACATTCTGCAATTATACATTTAATTTTTCATGGCAAGTGAGGGGATTTAACACTCATCATTATGTTGTTTAAGATGTTTTTTCAATTTTTAAAAATTCATTCAACGGATGTGGGCATCGCTGGCTAGCTCAGACATAGAGGCCATCCCCAATTGCCCTTGAAGGTGGTGGTGAGCTTCCTTCTTGAACTGCTGCAGTCCATGTGATGCAGGTACACTCACAGTACCGTTAGGGAGGGAGTTCCAGGATTTTGACCCAATGATAGTGAAGGAATAGCGATACATTGCACATTCTCCCCATGTCTGCGTGGGTTACCTCTGGGTGCTCCGGTTTCCTCCCACAGTTCAAAGATGTGCGGGTTAGATGGATTGGCCAAGATAAATTGCCCCTTAGTGTCAGGGGGACTAGCTAGGGTAAATGCATGGGATTATAGGGATAGGGACTAAGTGGGATTGTGGTCGGTGCAAACTTGATGGGCCGAATGGCCTCCTTCTGCACTGTAGAATTCTATGATATATTTCCAAGTCAGGATGGTGAGTGGCTTGGCAGGAAACTTCGAGGTGGTGGTGTTCCCATATATCTGCTGTTCCTGTCCTTCTAGATCAGGGGTCTCCAAACTACGGCCCACGGGCCACATCCGGCCCGCGGCGGGCTGCATACGGCTGGAAGTTTGGAGACCGCTGTTCTAGATGACAATGGCCATGGGTTTGGAAGGTGCTGTCTAAGGAATCTTGGTGAGCTATAGAATCCATAGAATCCCTACAGTGCAGAAGGAGTCCATTTGGCCCACTGACCACAATCCCACCCAGGCCCTATTCCTGTAACCTCACATATTTACCCTGCTAATCCCCCAGACACTAAGGTCAATTTAGCATGACCAATCAACCTAATGCAAACATTTTGGACTGTGGGAGGAAACCGGAGCACCCAGAGGAAGCCCACGCAGACACGGGGAGAATGTGCAAACTCCACACAGACAGTGATCCAAGTTGGGAATCAAACCCCCAGGCCCCTGGCGCTGTGAGGCAGCAGTGCTAACCACTGTGCCGCCCCCATGCAGTTGCTGCAGTGCATCTTGTAGATGGCACTCATGACTGCCACTGTTTGTCGGTGGTGGAGGAGTGAATGTTTGTAGAAAGGGTAGCGATCAAGCAGGCTGCTTTGTCTTGGATGGTGTCAAGCCTCTAGAATGTTGTTGGAAATGCACTCATCCAAGCAAGTGGAGCGTATTCAAATACACCCAGAATTGTGCCTTGTAGATGGTGAACAGGCTTTGGGGTGTCAGAAGTGAGTTACTCAGGCCGAAGGGCCTGTTCCTGTGCTGTAATTTTCTTTGTTCTTTTAGGGGGTTTTAGTTAAGTCAGGCATCATGGTCGGTGCAGGCTTGGAGGGCCGAAGGGCTTGCTCCTGTGCTGTAATTTTCTTTGTTCTAGTCGCCACAGGATTCATGGCATTTCACCTGCTCTGTTAGTCATTGTATTTATATGGCTAGTCCCGCTCAGCTTCTGGTCAATGGTAAACCCCAGGATGTTGATAGTGGGGGATTCAGCAATGGTAATGTCATTGAATGTCAAGGGTGATAGTTGGATTATCTCTTGTTGGAGATAGTCATTGCCTGGCACTTGTGTGGCGTGAATGTTACTTGCCAGTTGGCAGTCCAAGTTTGGATATTTGCCAGGTTTTACTGCATTTGGACATGGACGGCTTCAGTATCTGAGGAGTTGTGATTGGGACCTTTGCTGTTTGTAATATATATAAATGATTTGGAGGCAAATGTAACTGGATTGATTAGTAAGTTTGCGGATGACACAAAGGTTGGTGGATTTGCGGATAGCGATGAGGACCCATCAGAGGATACGGCAGGATATAGATCAGTCGGAGACTTGGGCGGAGAGATGGCAGATGGAGTTTAATCCGGACAAATGTGAGGTAATGCATTTTGGAAGGTCTAATACAGATAGGAAATATACAGTAAATGGCAGAACCCTTAAGAGTATTGATAGGCAAAGGGATCTGGGTGTACAGGTACACAGGTCACTGAAAGTGGCAACGCAGGTGGAGAAGGTAGTCAAGAAGGCATACGGCATGCTTGCCTTCATCGGCCGGGGTATTGAGTTTAAAAATTGGCAAGTCATGTTGCCCCTTTTCGAACCTTAGTGAGGCTGCACTTGGAATATAGTGTTCAATTCTGGTCGCCACACTACCAGAAGGATGTGGAGGCTTTGGAGATGGTACAGAAAAGATTTACCAGGATGTTGCCTGGTATGGAGGGCATTAGCTATGAGGAGAGGTTGGAGAAACTTGGTTTGTTCTCACTGGAGCGACGGAGGTTGAGGGGAGACCTGATAGAAGTCTACAAGATTATGAGAGGCATGGACAGAGTGGATAGTCAGAAGCTTTTTCCCAGGGTGGAAGAGTCAATTACTAGGGGGCATAGGTTTAAGGTACGAGGGGCAAGTTTTAAAAGAGATGTACGAGGCAGATTTTTTACACAGAGTGGTGGGTGCCTGGAACTCGTTGCTGGGGGAGGTAGTGGAAGCAGATACGGTAGTGACTTTTAAGGGGTGTCTTGACAAGTATATGAATGAGTTGGGAATAGAGGGATATGGTCCCCGGAAACGTAGGGGGTTTTAGTTAAGTCAGGCAGCATGGTCGGTGCAGGCTTGGAGGGCCAAAGGGCCTGTTCCTGTGCTGTAATTTTCTTTGTTCTTTTGTGCTTGAATGTTGTGCAGTCATCAGCAAACATCCCCACTTCTGACCTTAAGATGGAAGAAAAGTCATTGATGAAGCAACTGAAGATGGTTAGGCCTAGGATACTACCCTGAGGATTTCTACAGTGACGTCCTGGAGCTGAGATGATTGATCTCCAACCACCACAATGATCTTCCTTTGTACCAGATGTGACTCCAACCAGCAGAAGGTCTCCCCTGATTCCCATTGACTCCAGTTTTGCTAGGGCTCCTTGATGCCACACTCAGTTAAATGCTGCCTTGATGTCAAGGGCAGTCACTCTCACTCATCTCTGGCATTGAGCTCCTTTGTCCATGTTGAAACAAGGCTGTAATGAAGTCAGGAGCTGAGTGACCCTGGTGGAACCCAAACTGAGTGTCAGTGAGCAGGTTATAGTTAAGTAAGTGCAGCTTGATAGCGCTGCAGATGACCCTTTCCATCACTTTACTGATGATTGAGAGTAGACTAATGGAGCGGTAATTGGCCTGGTTGGATTTGTCCTCTTTCTTGTGCACAGGACATACCTGGGCAATTTTCCACAATACTGGGTAGATGCCAGTGTTGTAACTATACTGGAACAGCTTGACTAGGTATATGGCAGGTTCTGGAGCACATTTCTTCGGTACTGTTGCCAGGATATTGCCAGGACCCATAGCCTTTGCAGTATCCAGTGCTTCAGCCATTTCTTGGTATCTTGTGGAGTAAATCAAATTGGCTGAAGACTGACATCAATGATGCTGGGGACCACTGGAGGAAGCCAAGATGGATCATGCATTTGGCGCTTTTAATTGAAGGTTGCTGCAAATACTGCAGTTTTATCTTTTGCACTGATGTGCTGGGCTCCTCCATCATTGAAGATGGGGATATTTTTGGAGTCTCGTCTTCCCGTGAGTTGTTTACTATCCAGATGTGGCTGGAATACAGAGCATAGATCTGATCTGTTGGTTGTGGGATTGTTTTGCTCTCTCTATTACTTGTTCTTTATGGTGCTTGACGCGCACATTGTTGTGGCCTCACCAGGTTGACACCTCATTTTTATATTTGCCTGGTGTTACTCTTGCACTCTTCATTGATTGATCCCCTGGTGCTAATGGGGGATATGCTGGGCCATGAAGTTACAGATTGTAGTTGAGTACAATTCTGCTGCTGATGATGGCCTACAGTGCCTCATGGATGCCCAGTCTTGAGTTGCTAGATCTATTTGAAGTCTATCAAATACATGATGGAGGGTAGCTTCAATGTGAAGATGAGACTTTGTCTCCACAAGAACTGTGCATCGGGCAGTATCAAGACGGCAGGCTTGAGGGCGGCAGGGGGGAACAACTGAAGTTGCGGGGCCAGATGGGACGGGGTCAGATGGTACGGGGCCAGATGGGATGGGCGTTCGGTGGTCGGGGAGGGGATACTGCTGCCGCTCTGCAGTCATGATCAGTGTGGGGAGGGGGGAACAGCTGGTGGGGGGGAGGGGGGTGGCGATCATTCCGGGCAAGGGGGATTTGCGATCTGCTGCGGAGCCCCATAATAGTGGAGGGGGAGGGTGCTGGGCCACAGTGACCGACAGTTGAGGCAGCAGAGGCACATGCGCAGTTGCGCTCTCTGCTGCCATCAGCTGGCTTTCAGGTGATTTACCCACTCTTCTTGCTGGCGAATTTCAAGTTTGTCAAGATTTGTTTTGCCAGAATCAGGTAAGATTCCATTTTTAAGTCACCCAAAAAAATGCACAAATTTCTCCCATTTTCACTCTCATTCGGGACTTAGAATTTTTTTGGTAAGATCACCTCCTATGATTCAGGTCGTAAATAGCTGGTTATACTAAAGTACTCACACTACTTTAATGCTATTTTAGATTTGCATCAATGCAAACTATGAAAACAAGTAATAGATACTTTGGCAAACAGTATGTGACTACCTTGAGCAAGTTGGCTCAATATATTTCAGCTTCAGTCAAAGCATAAATGTGAGGCGAACCTGTACTGCTTTAAAGATTTGTTAACTCTCCTTTATAATGTTAATAAGAAATCAATCTGACAATTTGCAAACCATTTTAGACTCTAAGTGGAGATGTTGTGGCTCTGAGCCAGAAGCAGCTGATTCAAGTCCTACTCTAGGACTTTTTGTCCATGGAAGGAGTATTTATGATGAAGCCAAGCAGCTTCGTAATCAATCTGTAAATCTTCCCCAAATGACGTGCTAGGCAGGAAGAGCAGACAGGATTCCTGGCCAATTATTACCGGCAACACATCTTGGCAACACAGCAGTAAATGGCAGAAATCCCTCATGAGAAGGAAACGAAGAGGGCTACATCCTACACTGGATGAACACAGCAGAAGAAGATATCCTTTAGGCAGGGGTGAAATGCATTCTGGAACATGAAAGAACTTTTAAGAAGGAAGCTAAACATCTCAACAAAGAAAAGATTACTAGAGATCAATGTATTAACTGTGGTGACATATGGCTATGAAGCATGGATAATGTGGAAAGAAACAAGGGACAGAATCGGAGAGGGGGATCTTGAACCCACTCCTGCTGTCTGCAGGAATGCCGGTGGGGACTCAAGATCCAGAAGTCGCAGGTCTTGCCGGCAAGATCACGATTTTGGATCTTCCCCTCCCCCTGTTGGCGACGTCATCAGTTTTAGGTCCATAACAGGTGTTATTTACATACATTTCCATATGTTTTAATATTATTAACATGCCTCCTCAGCAGACATTTTCAAACCATGCCTACATGACGCCACATTGACGCGATTACAATAGGTTCACCTATACATGTACCTGTTGTGGGGATCTCCCCCTGGCACTGTCCCTTGGCACAATCTGGCACTGCCAGGTTGGCATCATGCTAATGCCAAGCCACCCTGGCAGTGCCAACCTGTGCCAAGGGGCAGACCCCAGTGGGAGCTTCATCGGGGGAAAGGGCGTCAGAGGAGCTGGGGATGCTGGCAACGGCTGTTTGGATGGGGAGGGTGTGGAAGTGGGTGCCGACTCAGACTGTGGAGGGAAGGGGGGATGGGAAGGGCCGATGATTGCGAGGGCGGGGTGGGGGAGGTGGGGGAGGGGGGGCAAGGGGTTGGAGTTGAATGTTGGCTCCAATATGGGGTGGGGGGTTTGTGGGGAGCCCCTGAGGCCTCCGTGGTGGGGTGGGGGGGGGGAGATTTATATATGTTCTGATCGGGGTGCCCTTCAAAGATGGCGCCGCAATCTCAGTGTAGCCAGGTTTTGCCAGCATGTTGAGGTCCCGCCTTCCTGCATAACACATATAATATTTTTTGGCAGAATGTGGTAAGATCTGGAAAGCAAACTGGTGTGTTTCTCTGGAAACACGCCGCTTTTCTCACCGGAAACAACACTCTGCCAGCTTTTAGTAAGATTTTGCCCGATGCATTTGAAATGTGGTACTACAGAAGAATGGTAAGGGTCAGTTGGCAATGTAAAGGATCAGCTGAAAAAAATCAAAGCTTGCCGCAAAGAATTGCCAAAAGAATATTGTTAGTGCTCGGACATACGCTTAGAAGATCCAGTGGCAATATATTCATCAGCATCATAGAAGGTTACATTGAAGGGAAAAGAATGCCAGGACGGCAGAGAGGAATGTGGATGGACAATATTAAAGACTGACTTCTAAGCTTGGAGTAGACCAATAGGAAGGACTGCTATATTTAGAGATGTATGGAAAGCCACGATTAGCAACCTCTGGACAACCGGGGATGCAACTTGAAGAGGGAGGCAGCTCTGGCAATATAGCCCTGGACTGTCAGTGCTGCGTTGTTGTTAAGAGGTACTGATTTTAGGCAGGTACTGAAGTTGTAGGATATAAGTGAGTTATTTAACTTGAACTCAAACCATATTTATAGATGCCATACTAGAAAATCAGACGAGTTCAGTAAGAGAAAATAAATAAGCTGCAGTTACAGTACACTAAGGTCTGGAAACATTATCTGTAGACTAGGAGAGACTGGGTATCTCCTGCTGGCTGCAATTCACACCCGCATTTGGGCATGCAGAAGAAAAAAACCAGTTCAGACCAGTATTCTTATTTCCCAGTTTTTACTGGTGTTCCATTTTAAAGTGCGCAAGAACAATTTGGCCCAGTTTTCTTCTCCCCATTTTTACTGTTTCCTTCTGGGCATAGAGCTCTGCACTATGGTTGCTATTTTTAATGTTAATAGAATAAAGGTAGCTATGTCCGCATTGTCTTAATATTACAGAGACTCAATATAAAATGCCCAAGTAATCCAATTCAATAACTGTGCACTTTTTCAAATATGGCACCTCCGTTATACTCATGCTCAAGGTCCAAGTCATGTAAAGGGGCCTTTTTTTGTATTCTTCCATGGGACATGAGCATTGCTGCCAAGGCCAGCATTTATTGCTCATCCCTACTTCATTTGGGAAGGTGGTGGTGGGCTGTGTTCTTAAACTACTGCAAGATGTGTGGGTGCAGTGCTGTTCGGGAGTTCCAGAATTTTGATCCAGCAACGTTGAAGTAACCACAGCGTATTTCCAAGTCAGGGTAGTATGTGGCTTGCGGAGGGTGCTTACTGGTGGCGGTGTTCCCATGCATCTGCTGCCCTTGTCTTTTTAGGTGGTAGAGATTGCAGGTGTAGAAGCTACTTTTGAAGGATCTTTGCTAAGTTGTTGCAGAACATTTTGTATTTGGTACAAGCGGCTGTGCGTTGGTAATGGTGGGAGTGAATGATGGATGAGGTGCCTACTGTGCAGGCTGCTTTGTCCTTGATTGTGTTGAGCTTCTTCAGTGTTGTTGGAGCCACATTCATCCAAGAAATTGCAGAGTATTCCAACTTTTGACTGTGCTTTGTAGATGGTGGACAGCCTTTGGAGAATCAGGAGGCAAGATATTCACCACAAGTTTCCAGCCTCTGACCTGCTTTTTGTAGCCACTGCATTTTTTAGATATTTCTGTTACGTTTCTGATCAATGGTAACCCCCAAAATATTGACACAAGATGGTGGTAATGCCATTGAAAGTCAAAAGGAGATGATTCTCTGTTGTTGGGAGATCATCATTGTCAGACTCTTGTGTTACTTGCCACTTATCAGCCCAGGCCTGAATATTGTCCAGGTCTTTCTGCACATGAAGACTGACTGCTTCAGTATCTGAGGAGTCACAATTGTGCTGAATGCTGTGCAAGCATCAGAGAACAGCCCCTTATCTGACCTAATGATGGAGGGAAGCAGAAGAAGATGGTTGGGCCTAAAGCACTACCCTGAAGAACTGCTGCAGGGATGTCCTGAGATGATTGGCCTCCAACAACAACCATCTTCCTTCGTGCAAGGTGTGAGGTAGTGAGTGAAGAGTTTTCCCATTGACTTCACTTTTACTAGAGGCCCTTGATACCATACTCAGTCAAACATGCTTTTGATGTCCAGGGCAGACACTTTGCGCTCACCTCTTGAATTCATCTCTTTTGTCCATGTTTGGACCACGGCTGTAATGAGATAAGGAGCCAAATGGTCCTGGGGGAACACAAACTGAGCATCAGTGATCAGCTTATTGCTGTGTGTACCACTCAATAGAATGGTCAACAACACCTTCCACATATAACCCTCACAGCACTGCCAATATAACTGAAACTTAAAAAGGTACTTTCCATAGAGCAATATATATGTAGAATAGTTTTCAATCAAAAGTAGAGTTCAAAGCCGTCCAGAATCATACAAATGTGAGCTGTGAAATATAGATTGAAAAATTCTTTTATATCAGAATAAACTACATTGCAAGATTGAGCTGATATCCTGATGTTTTCAGTGAATTACTTTGCAGGTGATAAGAAATTCAAGCTGCTTAATCTTTTTGCCTGTCGTTCTTCAACTCCTTCAGGACATTAAAAAAAAGACTCGCTGATCTCCCACGGCATTACTCGTGGTGGCTTAAAGAATATGGCCTAAGTTCAAGATTTGTGTTAAACTGAAAGAAAGAGAATGCAGAGGTGGAAAACAATCCTGGAATTGAAGAAGAATATTGTGCAATATGTGTTGAAAGATAGTTCCTGGGAAACTTGATTCCTTAGGATATGAAAAATATTTGGGAGATTTGTTCAGGTGTGGATTTCATTTAAAGTGTGAGCTACATTGTGTTCCAGATTTACTATATGACTATATTGCTACTTTACCTACTGTGGCAGTGCTTATATATAGTTGGGGAGCACCACATGCTTTCAATGTTTTCAACATTACTTCACTAGGTCTCCTCTGTTGGAAGTTTACTTTACTTTAAAAGTGGCCAAAATAAGCACATCCAGAGGTTGATTTTTGACTTTTTGCTTGGGCATTTCTGGAGAAAGCAGCTTGTAAATTCCCTGCACTAGTTCCTGAGAATCATTGAGCAGCAGTTAACAGCTAGCGGGGGTTTCCCACTCTTGCTACCAAAAGTTTCAGTACTCATCCCTGCTCCCAACATCTGCCCTGCAGCCATCTAACACATGGAGGAGTTTTAACTGGCCAGAGATGTTCTATCTGTCCTTACCTCGCAAGGAAGTTCCACCTTTGTGAGTTCATGGTCAGCTGGTCGATTGGCAGCTCTCTGCTCATATCAGCAACACTGGAGACAGTACATCCATTCCCAAAATAGAAGTGCCAGAAGCCAGATGCAAGGTAAGGCTTTAGGGCTCACAGCATGACCAAGAGAACAGACACCTGGCTTGCAAGCTGAGGGGGGGGGGGGGGTGGTGCAGTGTTTGTTGGGGTTTTGGGATGGGGTACAAAGTCCAGGTGTGGAAGGGGGGGCAATTGCAAATGGGGCCCATCAAGGAGGCACCCTTCCCTTTCCTGCTCATGGTCCAGGCAGGCGACCCAGCTGGGCATCCCCCCTCACTCCTGTCAGCCCTGACCTCTCCCCGCTGGCCAAAAAATGCAGCTGGGTAATTGGCCACTTGATGCCACCAATGGGCAAAAGCTGCCCAGGCCTCGCCGCATCATCACCAACTCTCCACCTGTGTAAAACTGCGGCGAGGTTGAGGGGCTAGTTGGTAGGCAGCAGGAAAATCACCCACACAATTTTATTTGTCCCCTTGTCTGCAAACCCACCCAGGTGGGGTGTAAAATTCTGCCCATTGAACCACAGAATGGTTATAGCACAGAAGGCAACTGTTTGGCCCCCATCATTTTTGCAGGGTTTGGCCCCCATCATTTTTGCATCATTCAGCGAGTGCCACCCCTACTTGCCGTTGCTGCTCGCCCTGCAAACATGTTTCCCTTCAGGTAATGGTCAAATTATCAAGACTGGAAAAAGTGCAGGAAATAACAGGCTTTCCTTTCATTTTGTTTTTAAGTGCCTTTGAGACTTTGATTTGTGACATCAGATGTTCTACATCTGGAGTTCAGCTGATGCAGATTTCATGCAAATCTCCCGCAAAATGTTTTAAATTGGGAAGATCTCATAGGAATATAAATGGTGGGTTTTGGAAAGCATGGGTTTAATAAGGCCAATGTCTTTGCTATGCACTCGCTTTGTGAAGTATGGCTAGGTTCAGCAAATCGGGGTCAAGGCATGACGACGCCAATGTTCACAAAGTGACTTGCCTCACCTCTCCAGTCGTCAAAAGTCCTAAAAGTCAGAGGTCTGATTGACAATTCCAACTCAACTGTGCAGCAAAAGCGTTCCACATTCCCATAAAACCGACTCGATGGATGAAACCAGTCTTAACCCGGGACCATGCTTCCTGGTCAAACCGCAGTTCAATCCAACCCTAATCTAACACAGAGGGATGATTGGTGGAGGTGATGTGTCTGCTGATTCGGGTGCAATAGAACAAGTTGCCATAAGGCACCCGGAATGGAAATAGGCGCCTCCATTGTAAAGATGAAGCTATGTCGGAGCAGCTTGAAGTTTGTAATTAATTAAGTTTGGAAAGGTTTGGCTTCTTTCCACATCAGAATCTAGGGCGTCTCCCGAAAATAAACTCTCAGATTGTTGCATTTGGAGTGTAGCAGTGCATGTTAGTGCAAGGTTGTGCAGATTCTACACAGTATCTAGACGAATTGTCTTTAGCAAAGTGAGTTCAGACTTGTCCCCTTCAATATACAGCAAAGTATCTCACCGATTTAAAAAAATGCTAAATAAAAAAAACTTGGCTAGCAGAACCCTGTTCATTAGGTACAATTCTGAAAGTAACCCTTGCATTTACAATTCCGCTGTTAACGCCTGAATTGCGCCCGTTAGTATCCTCCAGAGATGCCCCGGACGAGAGTGTCCAGAATCAGTGGAACGAATCCAGAGAGATTCCGCTTCCTAACCTTACAAATCCTGACACATCAGGATTAAAAAGACAGAGACAGACAGCTCCCTCCAGCACTGCACAGATAAAACAAAAACCGGGGGACTCAGGTCCTGCCCCCGTTCCCAACGACCCTGATAACGTCCCAAATTTACAACCCATCCTCCAGGAATTTCAGATCCATTGTATTCCCTAATCAGAAATAATGAATGTTCCAGTAATGAGCGTTGACCTTTAGCTATAATTTGGATAAGTAGTTCCAAGGTGTCGAGCTGGAATGTCGATCTCTTTTTTCACATTTACACTCGAAGCTGCTGTGACTGATTCCGGATGAGTCATTGATCCATAGGGAAATGTTGCTAGACAGGAGATCGCTTTGGTTTCCAGGCAGTGTTTTATCTTTAATTGATAAGAAATCACAAGTCGAATCACGTGCAAAAAAAAAATTGAAAATAGCCACCCTCGCCTGGATACCTGGTTACTTGCTGTTTCATTTGTACCTTTGGATAATTTAATGACAGTAAGAGGGATGAGCTTTTCTGTTTGGAATGATGTAGTAAGAAGTTTAACAACACCAGGTTAAAGTCCAACAGGTTTATTTGGTAGCAAAAGCCACACAAGCTTTCGGAGCTGCAAGCCCCTTCTTCAGGTGAGTGGGAATTCTGTTCACAAACAGAGCATATAAAGACACAAACTCAATTTACATGAATAATGGTTGGAATGCGAATACTTACAACTAATCAAGTCTTTAAGAAACAAAACAGTCTGCAGCAGTTTGTTTCTTAAAGACTTGATTAGTTGTAAGTATTCGCATTCCAACCATTATTCATGTAAATTGAGTTTGTGTCTTTATATGCTCTGTTTGTGAACAGAATTCCCACTCACCTGAAGAAGGGGCTTGCAGCTCCGAAAGCTTGTGTGGCTTTTGCTACCAAATAAACCTGTTGGACTTTAACCTGGTGTTGTTAAACTTCTTACTGTGTTTACCCCAGTCCAACGCCGGCATCTCCCCATCATGGAATGATGTATACAAATGGTCAACATAGCTAGTAGATCTGAACAACAAGATATCTGTTATAAAAGTTATTTCGCAACCCAAAAGAGGTGCCAGGAAACAGAGAAAAGAATGTTTAATAACTTAGTTAAAGGACCAACTAAATGATTATGATAGAAAAAAAGAAAAATATGGTAGATGCTGCAAATCTGAAATATAATGAGAAAATGTTGGAAACACTCAGCAGGTCAGGCAGCATCTGTAGAGAGAGAAAAACAGTTCATGGGTGTTATTTAACAGAGGCGACGGGGTCTCATCCACCAGCTGGAGACGCAGTGAGAGTCCATGTTACATCCGTTACATAGAGGGCGTAGAAGGATGGATTAATAAATTTGCGGATGACACTAAAGTCAGTGGAGTTGTAGACAGTGTGGAGGGAAATGGCAGGTTACAGAGGGACATAGATAAGCTGCAGAGCTGGGCTGAGAGGTGGCAAATGGAGTTTAATGCAGAAAAGTGTGAGGTGATTCACTTTGGAAGGAGTAACAGGAATACAGAGTACTGGGCTAATGGAAAGATACTTGGTAGTGTGGATGAACAGAGGGATCTGGGTGTCCATGTGCATAGATCCCTGAAAGTTGGCACACAGGGGGTTGATAGGGTTGTTAAGAAGGCATATGGTGTGTTAGCTTTTATTGGTAGAGGGATTGAGTTTCAGAGCCATGAGGTCATGCTGCAACTGTACAAAACTCTGGTGCGGCTGCACTTGGAGTATTGCGTACAGTTCTGGTCGCTGCATTATAGGAAAGATGTGGAAGCGTTGGAAAGGGTGCAGAGGAGATTTACCAGGATGTTGCCTGGTATGGTGGGAAGATCGTATGAGGAAAGGCTGAGGGACTTGAGGTTATTTTCGTTAGAGAGAAGAAGGTTAAGAGGTGACTTAATAGAGGCATACAAGATGATCAGAGAATTAGATAGGGTGGATAGTGAGAGCCTTTTTCCTCGGATGGTGATGGCTAACATGAGGGGACATAGCTTTAAATTGAGGGGTGAGAGATATAGGACAGATGTTAGAGGTAGGTTCTTTACTCAGAGAGTAGTAAGGGCGTGGAATGCCCTGTCTGCAGCAGTAGTGGACTCGTCAACATTAAGAGCATTCAAATGGTTATTGAATAAACATATGGATGATATTGGATTAGAGGGCCTTGAGATTGGTTTCACTGGTCGGCGCAACATCGAGGGCCGAAGGGCCTATACTGTGCTGTAATGTTCTATGTTCTCTATCCTAAGTGGACAGCGGTAGGCCTTTCCAAGGGTCACAGACCCTGAGGCGGAGGTCCTATCTGCCGAAAGCTGTCGGCCAATCAGAGGTGGTGGCCACTGCCAGTATGATGCCCAGCCAAGACCTTGTCACTGGATCCCAGGACACAGGTGAGTACTGCCAGGTGAAAGGGGGAGGCTGCATGATGGGGGTCACAAGGGAGATGGGGAAGGGGTTTGATAAGAGGGGCAGGGGACCGGCACTCATTGGGCCATCCCTTCCTGATGCTGGGTTCCCTTGATTAGACAATGAGTGCCTTTCATTGTGGGACCCTGCCCCTCCCTCAAGCAACCCCACATTGGTTTGCTTGTCATGCACCCTACATAGTGAGAACCATACACCCCCTCCTCCCTCCCCTTCCTCCCCTCCCCCCTCCTCCCCTCCCGCTCCCTCTCCCCTCCCCCTCCCCTCCTCCCCCTCCCCCTCCCACCCCCTCCCCACCCCCCCTCTCCCCTTCCCCCCGACCCCCTTTCCCACTCCCCCCCCCCCCCCCCCCCCCGCCCCCTCCCCCTTAGAAACAGGGTAGGAAGGTCAGCCATAGGCCTTCCTGCTAAGGAACACCAACCTCTTGCCTGATTAAATGCTCACCAATACCCCCACCCTTCCTCCCCCCCATCCCACACCACCATCTAACTGGCATGGCAAAGGGCACAAGATTCCATCCAACATTTCAGATTGAAGACCTTTCATCAGAACCAAGACATTAATTCTGTGTTTCTCCGCCAATGCTGCCCAACCTGCCGAATACTTGTATAACATATATTTTTCTCAAAATTTAAGTTTGATATCCCAAGGATTCCAGTGAGCATATCCTTGTGTGATCCTTTTCATTAATTACCTATTTTTCAAGTTATTCAGTAAGTACTGAGAGTAAGGGGAAGATCATTTATTAAATTTAGATTCAAGAATTGTTACAGCCATCCATCTTAATGAAAAATAGGTGCAAACCTCAAATGCCTTGATAGTTTGACTGGTGCAATTGGCATTGTCTGTGGAAAATCAGAAGATCCAGCACATGGTCAATACATCATATAATGTGCATTTTTAGCTGCTGCAAAGTTCCCGTTAAGGCAACATAAACTGATTCAGAAACTGACATAAGAAATGGGAGAAGGTGTAGGCCATTCGGCCTCTTAAACCTGCTGTGGCAGTTAATGAGATCATGGTTGATCTGATTTGGCCTAACTCTGCTTTCCAGCCTGCCCTCCCACCACTCCCCACCCCCCAATAACCTTTGACTCTCATGTCAATCAAAAATTTATAAGGGAGTTGTAGTTTACTTGTGTGTTCTAAGTGTTTTCTTTAGGGGGAGGGTTGTTCTACAAGACTATTTTAACTGTCTAACTTTAATCTTACATGATTAATTTTTTTCTTGATAATAAATAATTTAATTTTTAAAATGCTAAAGGTGTTACTGGAGTTCTATGCTCTTGGGGTCAGTAGCTTTTCCTCCTTTTTTCCAAAATACTGAAAAAAGTTAATGATCATCAAAATATATTTCCCTCGAGGATCCAGCTTACTTGATCAATCTTTCCTCATAAGACAACCCCTTCTTCCAAGGAATCAGCATAGTGAATCCTCTCAACTGCCTCAAATGCAAGTATATCCCTCCTTAAGTAAAATGACCAAAACTACACACAGTATTCTAAGTGCGATGTCACCAATGCCCTGTAGAATAAGATCTCCCCTCTTGTATATTCCCTCACCCTTGCAATAAAGGACAACATTCTTTTGCCTTCCTAATTGTTGTACATATAAGCTAACTTTTTGCAATCCACGTACAAGGACAGCAAGGTCCCTCTGTACTGCAGAATTCTGCTGTCTCCATTTAAATAGTACTCCCTTTTTCTATTATTCTTGCCAAAGTGGATAACCTCAGTTTCCACATTATACTTCATCTAATTGATTGCCCACTCACTTAACCTATACAGACTCTTTGTATCCTTCTCATAATTTGCTTTCCTTCTTTCTTTGTACTGTCAGCAAACTTGGCTACAATACTGTTGTTCCCTTCACATAGGTCATTAATATAGATCATATGTAGTTGATGCCCTAACAGTGATCCTGAAATTCTCATCAGTTTGCCAACCTGAAAGTCATTTATCTGACTCTCTGTTCCTGTTAGTTTGTCAGCCCTCTGTCCATGCTCAATATTTCACCCCTGACACTATGTTCTTGTGTAGTAACCTCTTATATGGCACCTTATTGAATGCCTTTGGAAATTCAAATACACTTTATCTACTGGTTCCCCTTAATCAACTATGCTTTTACATTCACAGAAAACCATGTTGATTCTGTCTGATTGTATTATGATTTCCTAAATACCCTGCTACTATCTTTGTAAGAATGGATGTTAGCATTTTCCCAATGACAGATGTTGGGCTAACTGGCCTGTAGTTTTCTGCTTTCTTTCTCCCTCCTTGAACAGAAGTGTTACATTGTGGTTTTCCAATCCACTGGGACCTTTCCATAACCTAGGGAATTTTGGAAGATTACAACCAAATGCATCCATAATCTCTGCACCCTAGGTTACAGACCATCAGGTCCAGCGGTCTTGTCAGCCTTCAGTCCCATTACTTTCCCCATTACTTTTTCTCCAGTGACAGTGATTGTTCCTTCCTCCGTTTCACTTATTGATTCTCTACCATTCTTGGGATGCTACTTTTTCTCTTGTGTGAAGACAGATACAAAATATGTGTTTAAAACTTCTGCCATTTCCTCAATTCTCATTATTAATTTCCGAGAATCACCCTTCAAGGGACCAATGCTCACTTTAGCGACTTCTTTCATTTTCATACATTTGTCGATGCTTTTACTGCCTGTGTTTTATATATATATATATATAGCTAGTTTCCTCGTAATTGTTGAGTAATCACAAACAGATCAATCTGAGTCTGATGAGGATGTGTTTTAAAGATTGAAAATGTAACGGATATTTGAGAGGTGATGATGTTGAGTTGTTACTTTGTTAGGAGAGGCTTCCTGTGTCAATGAGAAACGGGGCATTCAGCAGTCAGTCCTTACATCATTGGACTGCGGGACTGAACTCTGATCTAGTGAATTCACATACAGAGCATGGTATCCACGCCATGTCCAGCTCTCTCAGAGGCAGGGTTCAATCACTGATGTGGAAAGGGATGGGGGAAGGGAAGATGCTGTAATAACGCAAATGAGACGTAGGAAATGTAAATGACCAATGAGCGCCAATCCGAGATGGAAGTTGTTGAAGGTATAGGGGGGGAATGGAGAGTGAGTGATCACTAGACAGAGAGAGAGGCTCCCCGCTTTAATGTGCCTCACATTCAGCGCAAGGGAAGCATCACGCGGTGGCTAAAAGTCCCTGACACCTCCAAACTCAGCTTTCAGACCGAGCGGAAACCAAAGAAGAAAATACTCAGGGCTCAACAAGACTCAGGTCTGTAAGTAGCAATTGATCACAGAAAGCAAGTTTACAAGTAATCCTAACCCTTTATCTGAGAGTTCGCCATTTGAAACTAACTTGAAATGCTGAACACTGATCACTGTCAGATTAAACATTTCTTTTTAAATTTCTCTCGCTTTGCAGACCTGAAATGATATATAAAGTCAACTTTTCTTTTCCTGCCCGCCTTTCGACAGCGATGTGGGCTGAGAGGTGTGGTGTGAGTACAGGGCAGTGAGTGTGTGTGTGTGACCATTTCATTGTGTCTGCTCCCTCCAGGCTGTGTGCGGGCAAACTGGGATCTAGTCGCCTCTCTGTGTAACTGGCTCCAAAAGCGCTGGCATCTTTCCTCAAACCCCGGGGATCGCCGCCGGCACAAAGCCGAGTCCAGCTCCGGAATGACCAAGACGAAACCCAACGGGGGCACTCCGAATCGTTTCCAATCGCCATGTGTTTCCAGTTAAAAGGGTCGCTACCCCCACCCAGCCCCGCCGCCAAGGGCAGAAATGTAAGGACACCACCCAGAAAGTTTAAACAATGAAGGAGGAGCTCGATCAGCTGAACGGTTAAAATAGGATTGCACTCGGGTGGACGAATTCCTCCCCCCCCCCCCCCCTCACAGTTCCAGTCTGCACGGTTATATTCCCGAGGAGTTCACTCTTTCATCCAGGTGAGAGTTCCACATTTTAAAATGAAGGCAGTAACATATAGCAAACCCAAAGAATCTCTCCCTGGCAGAGAAACAGAGTATTTAGCGCGCATTATATAATAAACTAACTGCGAAAACAGCCTGCCGCCGGCTGTTGCTGTGAAGTGTAAATGAGGCCAGATATGTGAGAGTGCCTCTTTAATTCCCTGTGCTCATTCCGTGGCTTTTTATAAAGTGGTGAAATCGCTGCTGTTAAATGTGAGCTGGATTCCCAAAAGCTTGTGAATTGGAAGGCGGTCAAACTGCAAAAGACGATTCCGCCTTGGTACTTGCTGCAAATTTAAATAACGCCTTTGGGACTCAAACTGGCGATCAGAAGGAAACGAGAGGCTCCCTTTGATAGTCTCCGAGGTGCTGCGTGCTCTGACCTAAATAGTGAGACAAGTAAAATCTTGGAATTTGAAACTGAAGCCCTTTCTATGCGAGAAGCCACCTGAGCTGCAAGTCCACCTTCTCATGAGCCAACAGCTGGCTATCTACCCAATTCTATTAGAACGGTTGGAGCCGGAGAGTAAAAGCAAAATTACTGAGGATGCTGCAAAATCTCAGCAGGTCTGACAGCATCTGTGGAGAGAGAGTAAAGTTTCAAGTCTGCTCGTCCAGATTCAAAACGTTAGCTCTCTATTCTCTCTCCACAGATGCTGTCAGACCTGCTGAAATTTTGCAACATTTTCTGTTTTTGGAACTGGAGTGCTGTATTCACACAAAAGACAGAGAGCCTTTCGTCAAATTTGTTCTTTTTGAAAGGAACATGCATAACACTGGTAAACAATAAGTATAGAAGTATGGGGCATAATAGGAAGGGGGGAAATGAGCTTTAATTGGGATTTCGTTTTGATTTTATCATGCTATTAAGATGTATTTGTTGGCTACATTTCATTTAGCATTTAATTCACTCCCCCCTCAAAAAATGTTCGTTTAATTATAGGTGAGCTTTATAAGTGAGATTATAAATCGATGAATACACTCTTTGTGATTATAGATGAAGTGAACATGTTAATGGAATGCAATTGGATTAAAGGAAACATTCAGAAATAATGCAAGAAAGTTAAACATGGCTCAATTCTTATTTATTTTTAATTAACTCAATCCAAATCTAATATAACTCTGTAAAGACATAAATAATGGATGGTATAGTTATAAGCTGGAAAATATCATTTGAAAAGAAAGCGATTGACTGACTATGCCTCGAACTGATAGTTACCACGTTAGTAGAAAGAGATACAAAAACAGAATGCTGGAAAATTTCAGCAGGTCTGACAGCATCTGTGGAGAAAGAATAGAGCTAACGTTTCGAGTCAGGATGACCCTTTGTCAAAGCTGAAGACAAGGAAAATAGGACAAGATTTATACTGTGAAGGAGGATGACATAGACAAAAGGACATCCACTCTAATCTCTCTCCATAAATGCTGTCAGACCTGCTGAGATTTTCCGGCATTTTCTCTATTTGTTTTGGATTCCAGCATCCGCAGTATTTTGCCTTTATTTAAGTAGAGAGAGATAGTTTGTTAAGTCAAAGTCGCAGGCAGTAGAATTTTTTTAACAAAACAGTTTTAATCGTTGCTATTGTGAACTGAAATGGCTAAGCTATTAAAAAAAAACTAGGATCCATTACTGGATTAGTAGTAAATATGCAAATAGCACTTGTAGTCTCTCCAGGGTTATTCCATTTCATTCATTTCCATACTCTTACTGAATTTTTATTATCCCTATTCAATATTACATTGAAGAACAGCCGCACTTCTTGGCTAATTGGCTAATTTACAGGACTGTTGCCATCATTTCTTTGTCAGTTGAAACGGCAGTGCAGGAGAAGCCCTCACTGATAACTTTCTCTCCACTGTAATCACAGTGCACTTTTTTTTAGCCATTCGAGGGATATGAGCATCACTGGCTGGCCAGCATTTATTGCCCATCCCTAGTTGCCCAAGGGCAGTTGAGAGTCAACCACATTGCTGTGGGTTTTGGAGTCACCCACAGGCCAGATCAGGTAAAGACAGCAGATTTTCTTCCCTAGAGGACATTAATGAACCAGATGGGTTTTTCTGATTAATTGACAATGGTTTCATGGTCATTAGTAGAATCTTAATTCCAGATTTTATTTTCTTGAATTCAAATTCCACCATCTGCCATTGCGTAATTCAAACTCGGGTCCCCAGAACATTAGCTAAATTTTTGGATTAGTAGTCTAGCGATAATACCATTAGGCCATCACCTCCCCTCAAATTGGTAATGTTGCAATTGGCAACATTGTCACTTAAGGCAAAGTATAAGGTAAAATGAGTAGTGTTTGTGTTTGCAGTCCCTACCAACCACACTGTTATCCAGCTGAATAGGATTGTCCCTTCATGGTTGCACTCCTACCGTTCCAATCATAGCCAGAGAATCTCCTGCAATGATTTGTCATCACAATCCCACACAGTTCCCACTGGAATTCCCCAAAGATCTATCCATGGCCCCTTCCTCTTTCTCAGATGCATGTTGACACTATGAGACATTTGCATTGCCAGCCTACTTGTCTGGCATCCAGCCATGGATGAGCCCCAACTTTCTCCAGTTAAACTTTGTGAAAACCAAAGCCATTGCCTTTGGTCCAAATTACAAACTTTATACTCACCACAATTCTGTCTACCTCCGATGGCACTGTCTCAGGCTAAAACAGATAGTTGACTGTCAGTCCATCAGTGTCTCAAATTTAAATTTGCATCTTTTTGATCAAAGCACCCCTAATTTTATCCTCCTTAAACCTTTCCACCTTTCCTCTTTTAAGAGCCTATATTTTTATGTGATTATGCTTCTGTGACATGCCTTTGGACTATTGAGCATGTTAACAACACAATATTGATGAAAATTATTTTTAAGAATCACGAGAATTGGAGTTACTGAATCACAACTATAGTTAATGTAATTTTTAACATTTGTCCAGGTGTACCTTGGCATTCCCATATCAGCAATCTTGGAATTAGCCGATTGAATCTTCTAGGTTACATTTAGGCTTTGTTTCTTTACAACAATTGATCTAAAAGTCTACATAAATTAAGAATGCATGTCCACATGTATCATAACACTAGTTTATCTTTTAGGTTAAGACTTCCATTCTAAGCTACAAACATCAGTTTAATCATTCCATGAGAAGTAAAGATCATACTAATATACTCGATACGGCTTGATCTCTTACTATATACTTCAATCAATTATATTTACTTCATTGCAATTTTGTTGTTCTTTCTCTTTTTCTGTGAATCAGCTCTTAGTGAACATACGTTAAAAAGTATTTTGTTTTTTTAGTCTATTGGGAAAATTATTTTAAGGATCCAGAACCATGTCTTAACAAAATTGATTGCCATGAGAAGGCTTATGAAAAACCTCCTAAAGACTATGACTTATATTTATGTTATTCTGATCATTGTCAAAGCTACAATTCTAGCTATTTAGCGAAAGACCCATAAACGCCCAGAAAACCAAAGTCCTTCCAACCAACTCTCATAGCACAAAACCTTCCTCCCATCAATTAAAATCAGTGTGAGACCCTGGAAAATACAGACCATTTTCCATATCTTTGGAGCCTCCTCCCAATGATAACAAAATTCATCTTCACTTTGAGTGTGCCAGCTCAGCCTTCGGCTATCTAAGGAAAAAGCATTTGATGACCAGGACCTCCTTTCCAAGACTAAGGTCGGGGTTTACTGAGCAAGAATGATCTCTGTACACCTATATGTTTCAGACATTTGGACAGCAGGCACCTTAAAGCAGGGGGAAGTACCAGCAAGGAAACCTTTCCAAGATCCTCCAAATCAGTTGGCAAGAAAAATGGTTCAACAGCAGCGTCCTCTCCCAAGACAACATTTATGGCATCCAAGTGATAATCACTCAAAACCAGCTCCATTAGTCAGGAGGATGTATCATGCATATGTCTGATCACAAGATCTCGAAGCAACTGTTCTATTCGGAACTTGGTCGTTGGAGGAGACTTGAAGGAGGACAAGGAAACACTCTTAAGAATGTCTTCAAAACATCCCTGAAGAGGTCAAATATTCCTGTCAACACATGAGAGACCCTGCCTTGTGACCGACTAAAATGGAGAAGGTTTATTTAGGAAAACACAAAACACATCAAGATACTTATTTTGGAATATGCAGAAGTGAAGTTGAGACATCAGAGAATGCACAAACCTCCCAACATCTCGTCTACCAGACTCTCCGAGGACTACTGCCCCATGTGCAGCAATGTCTACAGATCATGCATTGTACTTATCTGTAATCTCAGAGCCCATCAAACTGAAGTGGCAGCAAGTCATCCTCTATCCCAAAGGACTGCCTAAGAAGAAGAAAGCCATAATTATTTGGTTGCTAATTTGTAATTATTGCAGCAGTTTATAGCAGGGTGTGATTTTTGAAGCAAGGCAATCCAATATTTGCACTACATTTTTATTCATCCTTGGCTTGGAGGCATCACTGATTAGGCCAGCATTTTTTGTCCATCCCTAATTTCCCTTGAGAAGGTGGTGGAGAGCTGCCTTTTTAACTGCTGCAAACCCTATGTTATAGGTACATTCTCAATGCTGTTAGAAAGGGAGGTCCAGAATTTTGACTCAGCAACAGTGTAGGAACAGCAATGTATTTTGAGTCAGGATGGTGGATGACTTGGAGGAGATGTTCCAGGTGGTGATGTTTCCATGTGTCTGCTGCCTTTGTCCTTCTAAATGATAGTGATTGTACATTTGGAAGGTGTTGGCTGAGGAGGCTTGGTGAGTTCCTGCAGTATGTCTTGTAGATGCTGCCACTGTGTCGATGGTGGAGGAAGTGAATGTTTGTGGAAGGGGTAGCAATCAAGCATGCTGCTTTGTCCTGGATGGTGTCAAGTTTCTTGACTGTTGTTGGAGCTGCACCCATAAGGCAAATGGAGAGTATTCTGTCATATTCCTGACTGATACCATGTATTTAATTTAAAGGCTTTGGGGATTCAGGAGATGAGTTACTCACACATAGGATTCCCAACTTCTGACATGCTCTTGTAGCCACAGTATTTATATAGCTAGTCCGGTTCAGTCTTTGGTCAGTGGTAACCCCAGATGTTGATAGTGGGGGATTCATTGATGGTAATGTCAATGAAGGTCAAGAGGTGATGGTTCGATCCTCTCTTTTTGCAGATGGTCTTTGCCTGACACTTGTGTGGTGCAAATTTGACTTGCCACTTGTCAGCCCAAGCCTGGATATTGTCCAGGCCTTGCTGCATTTGAACATGGACTGCTTCAGTATCCGAGGAGTCATAAATGGTACTGAACATTGTGCAATCATTAGTGAACATCCTCACTCCTGACCTTATGATGGAGGAAAGGCCCTTGATGAAGCAGTTGCAGATGGTTGGGTCTTGGACACATTTTAACTCCTCACTTCTATAGAATTTGTAGCATTTGAAGTAATGGATGATCATGGGAGATGGAAGTGGTCAGGAATGAGAAGCTATACACACAAGATTAAATGTAGGAGGTTTAGAATTTAAGACAAAAAAAACCCACCTTTACACAGAGTTGTGAATTCTATGGAATTCACTTCCAGAGACCGTACTGAGGCAGAAATTATTCCAACATTCAAGATAAAGCTGAAGGAAATTGCTGGAAGTGACATAGTAACAGTGCGGATAAATATCACTAGAATTATTTGCTTGCATGGAGGTAAAATATCGATGCGGACTGGATGGATCAAATTGCATGTTTTTACAGTGTAACTGCTTTGTATTTTAAGGAAAGTGGAATGCTTTCGTAACCACTGACCATACAAAGAACTCCTAAGTCAAATATAACAGACAACAAAAGCAATGTCTGACAATATGCCCAGTCTCAACAAGTCATCTGCTTCTGAATCATTATAACTTTTCCTGTATTCTCTAAATTTAAAGTGAGATTGCTAAGTTATTAATAGTATACAACTTAAGTTGTAAAGTCTACATGCTATTTGGTGGCAGCTGTATCAGGTATAATTTTTCATTGTGATTTGTATTCAAACAATCTTGAAAATCATTTCTCATTCTTAAAAGTTGTTGGAAAGAAGAAATTCCTAATTGATTTTCTTAGGAATGAACCTGAAGTTGGTTCTCAGTGACAATGTGCTATTGTCATTCATTTTATATTAACTTGATTGCTAATCTCTAGGAAGACAAATGCCATATTCCAGGATATTGCTGTACCACTATCAATCAACATTGACAATGTGATGTTGGAGGTTGTTGATAGCTTCACGTATCTCGGCTCCATATTCACCAGGGGTCTGTCACTTGATGCTGAAATCAACACTTGCCTTACGAAAGCTACAGCTGTTCTGTTTCAGCTGAATAAGAGAGTGTGAAGAAAAGCAATCTAACCAGGAAACCAAACTGCGAGTCTACCAAGATTGAGGCCTGATTGTACCTATCTACACTAGTGAGACCTGGCCAACATATTTTAGTTGGCAAAAAGGCAGAAATTCCCTCCTTTGCTGTTTCAGATGTATCTCTTGACAGGACAGAGTGACTAACTTAAGAGGTTTTGAAGCATGCTAGTTCAATCAGCAGACACTCATCATTAATCCAACAATATCTGCACTGGCTTGGCCACATTCATCAGATAGATGATGGCCATTTTTTCAAAAAACTTCTGTACAGTGAACTGAGCACTGGGTCATGACCTGCTGGATGCCCATACCTCTCCTACAAGGACGCCTGCACGCAAGATATGAATATGGCAGACATTGACACAAAGTAGGAGATAGTTTCTGATGGAAGTGCCCTCCGGAGGCTGACTGGTTAGAGAAGAATTACTAGAGGCAAGGAGAAGTGGAAACCTCAGTTGGCTCCAAAATGGATGTTGGTGAATTCTGCATATTGTCTGCCCATTCTCTCCCTCTGCAGTAAATGTGGCAGAGACTGCCACACCAGAGTGGGGCTCCTAAACCACACCAGGCAGTTGATTTTTAACAGAGTTGACCACCAAGGCGCAAACCATCACCTCATGAGGTGGAAGGCTACTAAAGCAGTTAACTATTAACTTTAACTATTGAAGACCTAACTATTTAACTATTGAAAACCTTGGGCATATTCACTGTAACTTCATTGCAGTGTTAATGTAAGCCTACTTGTGATATTAATAAATAGACTGAACTTGAAATTTTTAATTATATTGTTTCCTCTTCCAATCCTATTGCTTCTCTATGCCACCCACATTCACGGCCAAGAAGGCAATGCAATAATTGCCCACTAAAGACTCTGAAAATTTGGCTTTATAACCAGATACTAGGGCTAGTTGAGAGTGGCTTAGCATGATTCTGCTTCAATTTTCACTCCCTGTCTGTGGGGAAAGTGCTTTCATGTACTTTTTGTCCACGATGGTTTAACTGCAAAGGTAACTTAGCAGGAGGTAAGAGTTCCTCTGGTTGCTATGTGCAGCACAGTTGTTGCTTGCTGCATTGATGCAATTTTTTTCTTTAATATTTTAAATGGAATTAACATTTTTAAGTGAACGTTTTTTATGATTTCGTTAGAAATGCCGAACTGAAGAAATTTTCAGAAATAGACCTAGCTGTTTGTATAGATTAGTAACCAGAGAAATGCTTAACCCAGTTTGGGAATCATAAGTGTAAACTTTCTCCATGCCAATTTATGACCCAGTGTTTTGTTGCATCTGTAATGTCCATAATGAGCTTTCATCTTAATTATTATATATTGATGTAGTTCAAACATCTTAGTGTAAGGGGTCAAGCAGGATGTATTTGGTATCAATGTGCAATTCTTTGTTAATAGCAGTAAATTTAAAGCAATATGAATTGCTCATTTAATTAACTGATGTTCCTCATTTTAACATTTACTCAATAAGCCCCCTGAGAATACTTCTGAGATATTGTACATGGTTATTTGGAGAATGTGTCTTGTGTACACTGTTCAAAATTCAGCTCTGTCACCTGAAGTTGTATTATCCTACTTTTGCATCCAAGGAAGAAGACAACACTATGATAGCAACAGGGGGTGTAATAACAGGACTGGCAGCCCTGAAGAGACAGGACTCTGCTAGATCACAGCACTTTCATCCTCCTCCTCCATCCTCTGCTTCAGAGAAAAGGAAACCTAAACGTAAGCCCAAAGCCAATGTTGTTGTTGTAAGAGGCAAAATCAGACTCTATTCACCTTCAGGATTTTTCCTTTTTCTTGGAATTTTAATTTTGGTGGTTGGGATCGCAATGGCAGTTCTTGGCTACTGGCCACAGGAGGCTGATAAGAAACATCCCGTAGCTTCGAAATTTGGACTACCGGATAATGGGTCTCATGTGATAACAAATCACGCTGGAGTATTAATGGAGTTTTTCGAACAGCACTTGCATTCTGATAAAATGAAAATGATTGGCCCCTTCACCATGGGGATAGGGATATTTATATTTATTTGTGCTAATGCGATACTACATGAAAATAGGGACAAAGAAACAAAAGTGATACATATGCAAGATATTTATTCCACTGTCATTGATATCCATAGCCAAAGAATTAAAGAGCAAAGACATATGAACGGGGCTTGGATTGGCCATCCTGGGAATTCTGATGTCAAATGTCCTGACAACCAATGTGCTGCTAAGCTGGCTGCTAATGTATTATTGTCATTTTCTGGGTTGCCTAACGATAGAATCACTCCACAGAAATGGAATGCTTATGAGGAAGAGGATGGCCTACCTAAGGATGTTAACACATGGTTATACCCAAAAACCCTGACACCATCAGGCTCCAGCAATCGGCCACAGACAGAATCTCATAGAGAGAAATGTAGCTATCTTAAAAAGTGTGAGACAAAGTCTATTGTTTCATCATCTATCAGTGCTTTCACGCTCCCAGTTATTAAACTTAACAATTGTGTGATAGATGAGCCTGAACTTGATAATATCACGGAGGATTCTGACCTCAGTAAAGGTAGGGTTAGGCATACATCCATGTCATCTTTAACCGTACCGTCAACTGATATTATTGACTCGTATAAGCCACCGAATCCACGTTTATTAAGAAGCAACACCACGATAACAGGTGGGAAACCGCCCAATGCATCTTCTGGTGCATCAGTGGGAATCTTTCTATCACCAGGCTTCCCCAAGAAAGAGTTTGGATCAAACACTTCCCTTCACATGTTATCCTGTCATTCGAAGTCTTTGGACCTGGAGAGAGGTTCCTCAACACTTACGGTACAAGGAGAGCAAAGAAAGCACCCAAGCTGGCCAAGACTTGACCGTAGTAACAGCAAGGGTTATGTGAAACTGGAAAACAAAGAAGATCCAATGGACACACTACCTGTACCACAGGCTGCTGTAAAAAGCAGTTATACAAATAAAGAGAAATTACTTATGATCTCGAGATCTCATAACAATCTAAGTTTTGAAAACGATGAATTTTTAGGTAACAAGTTAAGGCGCGGAGCTTCAGAAACAAGGTTTTGAAGGAGCATTGGTTTCTATCATGTGTTTATATTTTAAGGCACTTTTAAGAAATGTATTTATGTGAGAAGTGCATGTCTATTTTAAAGAGATGTTATTTTCAGTACAAATTAATGATTGAATATTTGTAGATTGTGATCGGAACTGGCATCTTTGCATCAATGGGATTTTTTTTTTCATGCTGGTTTGGAGTGTCGCAGACATATTTCATGCTGTGTTTGTCAGTTCTGCATTAACCAGCTGCTCAGGTATTGACTGAGTTCAAATCTCAGTCCAGACAGACAATAACAACATCAGAATGGCATTTACCTTTACTCAATTCCTCATCCACGATGAATAGACAGAATTTGTAAGTCTAAAAGTGCAAGTGGCTTTAAATCTACACCGAGGAATTATTATTTTAATGTCCATGAAAATTGATTGAACGATTAATTGGAATGTGGGTGGTCGTATTTCCGGTACAACACTTGAGCCTGTGTATTGGACAGTAATTTGCCAGATACTTTGCAATTAATTCCATATGAGTGTCCTTAATATACATTTTGCTATTTTTGGAACAAAATAAAATGTGCATATCATATGAATTTTGTTTTGCATGTTTCTATTTTATTAATCATCAGCAATCATTTGGACCTGTGAGAGTAGAAATCTCTGGTGAAATGCTCTTATCAGCATGAACTGGACTGGTGAAAGATGGACTATTATGAGCCCACCAGCTTCACATAGCGCACTAGATTCCTTATCTGGATGTCCACCACCTGTGCTTTCTATTGCACAGAATGAATGAGAACTTTTATTAGATAGGTCAATTTTATTTAATAACCAGCATAATGAAGCAGCCATTGGTTTCCTGTTTTGCTGCCTGATACGAAGTTTACCTCATCAAAAAAAGCGATTAAAGGCCAAAAGTACACATGTATATTTTTGTTGCCATTCCACTGCACATTATATACCTTTAGTGATCCTTCATGACATAATCAGCAGAAGAATAAAAGGTGATATGTCAAGGAAGGTGTCACTGGTATGAGATTGCATGCACGATCACTAGATCTTTAACCTTTTCCACAGGCTTAGGCAAACCTTCTTGGTGATGCCTATTCAAGATAAGTTGATCAGGGAGACAGTTGTGTAGCTGTGTTATCTGCTCAGAGGAAGCTTACTGCTATTTCCCCATCATACTTATCACATGGTTATTGGCAATCAATGACATATTCACCCTCAGCATCCTTTCAGCATGGAGGACACGTGCATTGTTGGCCAATTCGCTGCCAACTGATGTACCAGCCGAGGCATTGATGCACCAATGAACACCTCCATTATTTTCATCTCTTTTCCTACAGAATAGCAACAGGAACATGATGGCATGGCCCAATCCTAGCACACTGCCAGATTTCCTAATGAGCAAGGACATCAACAAGCTCATTTTGATAACAGATCATTGCATCTCCTCTGGGACCTTCACTTACTACTGCTCACTCGTGCATTATGATCTCCCTTTACTAGCTCCTTCTGTTCAGTGGACAAAATTTTAACTCCCACAAAACTGAAAAATTGAGTTAAAATCAGGCACACTGTAATTTGCTGCTTTATTTGAGGTATATGTAGCTGTACCAGTGCTAACAACCAATACTGTCAGTGACAAAGGGCACTGTGGAGTATAGATTTGCTTAGAGTCACTCACAGGCTTCTCTTGTAGGCCTACAATAACAGAAAATATATTAGAATGCTGGTTGTAAAGAAACACTACAAACTGAGCTATATACAATATAAAATAAAAACAGAAAATGCTGGAAAAACACAGCAGATGTGGCAGCATCTATGGAAAGAAACAGAGTTAACGTGCTGAGTCCATATGACTTCAGAGCTTTTGTTTTTTTTATTGCATTGCAATATACTGAGTGTGGTGTGAAGCCTGTGTGTCTCTAAATAAGGAGAAAAGACATGAGTATTCATGCAAGTCGCCAGCATTTCAGGTTGTCAGTGACTAACTATAAGGTTGGTTTGTTAGCATTTCATAGGAAAATCAGCTTTATTTTTGGGCTCCAGGTCATCACTATCCACCAATCTTGAGTAAGAAGGCAAAACTAGAAGTTATCATAACCTATAACATCAGATAGAGAGTACGACTGACAATATATGCTATTTATTTTCCACAAGTACGTGGAAAGGATGCAGCATTTTTTTCCAGCTGTTACATTGTCAAATAAGAATTCAGTTAGCAGCCAATTTGGGAACCAAGAAACCTTTTCTGTGTTACTTAAAATTACAGTGTTTACAGCGCAGAAACTAATTAATGCAGGTGTTTATGCCTCTACCCCCCTCTCTGTCTCTAACTCTATCAGCATCACCCCCTATTCCTTTCCCCCTCATGTTCATCTATATGCAGCCACTTGACAACATCATCCAAAAGCACACATCGGGTTTTATGGATTCAAGTTGTCAACCTCATTGTTCCACTGTCTATATATTGTCAGACTGCTTGTACAAACCTAGTAGCAGAAATTTCCTTCAACCAGATGCTGGGAAGATTGAAGCCTTTGCTTATGATTCCATAGCCACAGGTTCTATTCTCTCCCTGATACCCCTGTTTTGGGGCTGAACCAGACTTTTCATAAGATAAACAAAATGTCATGGATGCTGGAAATCCAAAATAAAAACAAAAAAAATGCTGGAAATACTCAGTAGGTTTGGCAGCATCCTTTCACAACCTTGGTATTGCAATCGATCCTGAGATGACTTTCTGGCTGCATATCTGCAGCATCACTGAAATGTCCGACTTTCACCTTGTCATCATCAGGCTCAGCTCCTGCCACAGCTCACCAGCTGCTGAAACTCTCATCTATGCATTTTACACCTCTAGATTTGACTATTCCATTGCAGTCCTGGCAATATTCCATCTTCCATCCTCCGTAAACATAAGCTCATCTACTGCTTGAGCTTTAATTGCACCAAGTCCCGTTCAGCCATCAGCTCTGTACTCACTGAACGAGATTGACTCCTTGACATTAAAATTCTCATCCTTGCTTTCAAACCCCTCCATCACATTGTCCCTCCTTGTCTCTGTCAACTGCTTCAACTCCACAACCCTGAGATCTATCTGCACATCTCATTTTGGACACAATTTTAGTCACTCTACTGCAGCTGATGTTTTGTGTAGATTGACCAGGTTTTGTCTACCAGGTTTTGTCTGGTTCTTGGTATAATAGATTTGTAATAGATTAACCGGTACTGGTTAGATGGTGGCAAGTTTCAGTGTGTTCCATTATCTACATAATGGGTTGGAACCTGTGTGATTGATACACAATGGAGGAAATGATAGCCAATCAACATACTAGCTACGATTAACTCACTAGAAGACATTATTTGATGTTCCGGCCTCAGGGCTCTTACACATCTGGCAGCCATTTTGTTAGATCTCTTCCATTGAGCTGGTAAGGTTGACCCCTTTGCACCTGAGGAACCATTTACATTTGTGAAACCTTACAGAGGCATTTTCAAACATGAGTTAACTTCCTGACTGTGCAGAAATTACAAAAGTCATTCTGACCCTTGGCAGCCATCTTAGCCACCATATTAGAATCCATTCTTGAATAAAAGACAATTATAGAAAATTATATTCTAAATGTAGCATATTTAAATGTATGATTAGGACATCCTTCACTGATTTGATTTATTATTGTCACGTATTAATATACAGTGAAAAGTATTTTCTTGCGTGCTATACAGACAAAGCATACTGTACATAGAGAAGGAAAGGAGAGAGTGCAGAATGTGGTGTTACAGTCATAGTTAGGATGTAGAGAAAAATCAAGTTAATGCGAGGTAGGCCCATTCAAAAGTCTGTTGGCAGCAGGGAAGAAGCTGTTCTTGAGCCAGTTGTATGTGTCCTCAGACTTTTGTATCTTTTTCCTGACAGAACTGGGCATGACTACTTCAGTTGCCTGGCAGAACAGGAATCTTGATTACGTTTTTTACATTGCATTCATGGTAAGGTAACGGTGATATGAACACATTTTTTCACACAGCCATTACAATATACACACATTAATCTTACATTTCAATTGTCTATAACAGTTAGCCTACACTCTAACTATAGCGTTGGCGAAGACTTTGTTTTCTTGGATGATCTTTAAAGTTTATTTATTTAGTTAATAGAGTCTTTAAGTTGAATGGCACATTGACATGCCATTGAAGTGAGCAATGCTCACTTTAAGTTATTCTGGTAACTTTAAGGTGTTATTGTCAGTGTATATTAGGATCCCCCAGTACGCATTGTGTACATAAACCTCGAAGTGCCGGAGGGCGAACAGGAGACCTAACATTTCCTTCCCAATAGTAGAGTATTTTCTCTAATGTTTTAGAATCTAAGGAGTTTTGGAAGGTCAAAAGCAATGTAGCCACTACCTCTTTATTTGTATTGGGATGTGAATGTCGCAGGTTAGGCCAGCATTTGTTGATCACCCCTAATTGCCCTTGAGACGATGGTAGTGAACTGCCTACTTGAACAGTTGCAGCTATGTCCTTAAACCCTGGGATGCAGCTCATCAGGTTGATGGTATTTGTCGCCCTAACTCCCATTAATTTCTCTGGTACTATTACTTCCTTTATTTCTTTCAGTTCTCATTAGACGATTGGCTTCAGCTACAGAGGCCATCATCCAATGCGTGAAAAAGGGTGGAGTGCCTGTGGATCCATGGCACATAAACCCCCCCCCCCCGGGTTAAGGGGGCAGAATTTGTGCTCTCACCAATGCCACTCCATCAGTGCCTGCTGCTGCTTGTCAGCCAGCGAACCCAGACTGCTGCCACCCAGGTCAAGATGCTGCAGCCCTAAGTCGGGCCCACAAGGTTGAGAATTGCTCCGTCTCAGCCTGCTGTCAGTCAGCTGCCTTCTGCCAGTCATGCTGCAGTTACAGAGGTAACATTGCTTCGGAGCAGTAGGACAGGCAAAGGCTCCTGCTATCATGGTGATGACATCTTAGAGGAACCAGAGTCCACATGCCAGTCATGGGCAGCACACCTGGAGTGATCCGTTCACTTCCCTTCCTCGTGAGATGCTCAAAGAAGGCAAGGTGGTGAGCACTGTACATGTATTAGGATGAGGCCTTGGAGGACCCAGCACACCAGCACAGACTTGGACTCATGCCTCAGCAAGTGCTGGAGGGCACAATCATGGCATTCCTGCTAGCAACATGGCTTTCATTATAGGTGCACTGTTCACGTATGTCCACGGGTGGTGAAAGGGAAATCATAAGCCAGGCATAAAGTGAGTATCCTTTGCCCCAAACATCCAGCCTCTGGGTATTAATGGTGGCTCCAATAGGCTGGGCATGGTTGACTGGCACAAGATGAATTGCTGCAAGGATAAAGGACATTCACAACATGATGTTCTGTGCAAGGTCACACACCAACTATAAAAGAACAAAAAAGTACAGCACAGCAACAGGCCCATCTGCCCTCCAAGCCCGTTCTGATCATGATGGCCTAACTAAACAATAGAAAAAAACCTTCAACCCTTACTTGGTCCATCTCCCTCTATTCATGTGCCCATCCAGATGCCTCTTAAATGTTGCTAATGTGATTGCTTCCACCTTGGCCACCTGTGTTGCCACTTTTCGGGAACTGTGGACCTGCACGCCCAGATCCCTCTGTATGTTAATGTTCCTAAGAGTTCTGCCATTTACAGTATAATTCACACTTAAATTTGATCCTTCAAAATGCATCACCTCGCATTTGTCTGGATTAAACTCCATCTGCCATTTCTGTGCCCAAGTCTCCAACCTATCTATATCCTGTTGTATCCAATGACAATACCTGGCACTATCAGCAACTCCACCAATCTTCATATCATCCGCAAACTTACTAATCAGACCACCCACATTTTCTTCCAGATCATTGATATTTACTACAAACAACAGAGGTCCAAGCACTGATCCCTGCAGAATGCCACTAACTACAGATCTCCATTCTGAAAAAGACCTTTCCACTGCTACTCTCTGTCCTCTATGCTCAATAAGAAGTCTCACAACACCAGGTTAAAGTCCAACAGGTTTATTTGGTAGCAAATACCATAAGCTTTCGGAGCGCTGCCCCTCCACATCATGACTCTATGCTCAAGCCAGTTTTGTGTCCATCTAGCCAGCCCACCCCGAATCCCATGTGATTTTAGTTTTTGTACCAGTCTGCCAGGTGGGATATTGTCAAACACCTTACTAAAGTCCATATAAACTACATCCACAGCCCTTCTCTCATCAATTATCTTTGTCACCTCTTCAAAAAATTCAACCAAGTTGGTGAGACATGACCTTCCCAATACAAAACTATGCTGTCTGTCACCAATTAGTCCATTTTCTTCCAAATGTGCATTTACCCTGTCCCTCAGTATCTTCTCCAAAAGTTTCCCCACCACTGACATCAGGCTCACCGGTCTATAATTTCCTGGATTGTCCCTGCTTCCTTTCTTAAACAAGGGAACAACATTGGCTATTCTCCAGTCCTCTGGAACCTCACCTGTGGTCAAAGAGGATGTGAAGATATCTGTTAAGGCCCCAGGTAGTTCTTCCCTTGCCTCCCGCAGCAATCTGGGATAGATCACATTGGCCTGGTGACTTATCCACCTTAATACAATTTAGGATATCCAACACTTCCTTCTTCGATATACTGAGATTCTCTAGAATGTTCACACACCTATTCCTGACCTCCGCATCCGTCATGTTCTTCTCTTTGGTGAATACCGATACAAAGTACTCATTAAGGATCCCATCCAATTCCTGAGGCTCCATGCATAGCTTCCCTCCATTGTCCTCGAGTGGGCCTACTCTTTCTCTCGCTACCCTCTTGCTCCTAATATTTGCGTCAAAAGCCATGGGATTCTCCTTGACCCTGTTTGCTAAAGACATTTCATAGCCCCTTTTAGCCCTCCTAATTCCGCACTTAGGTTCCTTCCTACTTTCACTATATTCCTCAAGGGCTCCGTCAGTTTTTAGATGCCTAGACCTATGGTATGCTTCCTTTTTCCTTTTGACCAAGCTTACAATTTCCCTTGTCATCCATGGCTCCTAAATCCTGCCATTCCTACCCTTTATTTTTGCAGGGACATGCCTGTCCTGCAAAATTCAATCAATGGCCTTTAAAAGCCTCCCACAGTCAGATGTGGATTTAACTACATCTTAGAGGAATAGTAGCCCTTGCTGCTGTGGTAGACCACCCCCAATAATATGTGGGATCTACAAAGCCACATACATGGATGGAACACTGCACCACTCAGAATGTCATCAATCTGGCAAAACCACGTGTTTACTCCTTCTGCTTCTCTCTGCCAAAAGAAAAGACTATTAAATCTCGGCTCCTGCTTCAGTGATGCACGTCGGTCTGGGAAATATTGCCAATATCGCCTGTTCCCATCTGGCAGTATCCCCAGTATAAAAATTGAGGCACAGGGTTATCTTCACAGCCCCTGACAGCACTATCCTCCCCCATGGTGCTTGACTGTATGTCATCTTATAGGAAGTGGCACAATTTAATATTCACCTCCTTGGGGAAACACAAATGCCTCAGGCACTGTTCCAGGTGAAGATAGGAGAATTGCTCCCTGAAGATACTTAGTGGGTACAGCTTTCAACTGTGAGCCCTCCAGCTCCTCATCCTCCCCCTGTGCAGTTTCCCCTCTCGACTGTGCTCCATCCCGTGTTGTGCTGCAGTCAAGAGGAGGGACTGCTACTATAGCTCCCGTTACTAAAAACTGGCTTTCTGAAGGCAGGCCTCCAAACTTCTCTGAGCTCCTTCTCACAGTCCAGCATCACTCCCTTCTGAAGCCAAAACATTTTCCAAATTCCTCCAACAACAAGTGAACTTCCGCTTTCTGCAGTAGCAGAAAAAAGTCAAAAGCACCTCAACTGGAAATTGTATGGTGATTCCTTTAAACAATGCAACTGGGGAGGGGGGAGGGAGGGGTGGCATTCCCTTATGCAGCTGAGCACATGTTCAGTGGAGAGAGTTTAAGAGAGGGTAATAACAGGGACCTGTGAGTTCCAAAATGGTGGGTTATGTACCAGAAGATTGGAAGATGCTGCTTGGTTTCATGATCTTCCCTCTCTGCATGCTGCCAGGATCCGCAGAGCATCATTACAATCATGGCGTCTTGCGTGGGCTGCCGTCATTTTGCATGCACTGGTCTCCGGTTGCACCAGCGCACCAACATTACGGAGTCACATTTCTCCACCCAGCTTTATTCTCTAGCCTGGGTTGAATTTTCCAATTTAGTGGCAGATGAGGTTAGGATTCAAGTTTTAAAGGATTTCTACCTGTTAGTGAGAAATCTGCAGAACCCCTGTGTAAATTCGATCCAAATATTCACCAATATGCTAGCTGATGTTCTCACTGTAACTACCAGGCAACAAACTTTGAAACCTAGTCCATTCATGGACTTTTGAAATATTTTCAAAATAACATCCTCTCCAGAATTCGGGACACATTCATTGGGAGGAGGGGTGGGTTGGCAAAGCAGTGGGCAAAAATTCTGGTTTACCAAAAGTCTGTCCCATCACCAGGCATGGAGGTTTCAGACTTGAGTGCTAAAGGAATGACCTATCTTAGTTGATAAACAATCTCTATCTTTCGGGACTGATTAATATAGATTATAATATAGATTAATATAGGACACAACACAGAACCGCCCTGAGTTACTAATCTAGATGTTTCCACTGGGATCTAGTGGGTATGGCATGGATTACCCATTGTTCATTGTGACTTTTCCCAGTGAAAGGAAAATAAATCAATGTATAAAATAAAAACAATTTTTCATTAGTACCTTAAACTGTATTCTGACTCCAGCAGAATAAATTATTCTGAAATACTCAGCTCTTTTTTTGGAATATTTTTGCAATTGGAGCCATCTGATGAGCATTTTATGTAAACATATAGCTTTATGCTTTCAAAGCTTTATCCGACCAATATGACCTAATAATACAGGTGATCTAAAAAAAAACAAAATGTAAACATTTATGCCGAAAACAGCCCTTCTGTAATAAGTCTTCGGAGGCAGAAGTCCCTTCACCAAAATCCCTTTATTTACAAACTCTAACAGCAATACACAGAGTGCTAGCAGTCTATCCCCAGGGGTGTCAGAGGAACTGATACTCACGGTTAAGTACAAAGCAAAGACTCCCTGATCCATCATTTGGATCCTTAATCAGGGAGTTCATACTCCAATAGGCCAACCTCAATGGCCTGATTGAAGTCATTACACTTTCATGTGGCAAAAGATAATTTAAGAATCTCAAAGCCTTCCAAGGTCAACAATAACTCACATTTGTTTAGAATCTCCTCAAGGACAATTATAAATGAGCAACAAATACCAGCTATGCCAGAGTGTCTCGCATTCCACAAAAGGAAACTCTCAAAATGCTTAACAGAGATGGCAGGAAAAAAATACACAGCAGAATAGATGTTGAGCCGTTGTGGGAGAGATTGGGAAATGTGACAGATTGCTTGGTATGAAGATGTGTTCTGAGGAGGCTTTAAGAATAGAGAGAGGAGGAAAAGTGGAGGCATTTAAGTAAAATGTTGAGCTGAGGTGGCTAAAGATTTTGCCACAAATGATGGGGCAAAAAGAAACACAAAATAGGTAAATGTTGGAAGACCAAAGCACATGGGAGGTGATTAAAGGCTGGAGATTTCAGAAATCGGATTAAGCGTGGCATTGCAGGGAATGGAAAGAGGATTAAAAATTTCATGCAGTGGGAGACAGGGAATCGACGTTACTGAGTGAGAACAGGTATGATGAACAGAAAACAATGGTTCAGCCTTCCCAATCTTCAAACTGTGACGCATCCATGACTTGGCATCAGACAGTCTGAAAAGCAGCCCTTCCTGACGAGATACTCCCCAGTGGGACAGTCATTGCAAATAATGGCTATCTCTTTCTCACAGTGACATAGCTCGCAGGTTGGGGAATTAATCAAATCCACATCATGTTCAGCTTTAGCTCATAAAAAGGCACATACTGGCCAGAAGGGATCTGTCTTTTGTCGTGAGAACCAGAGTGTTGAGAAATAGCTAACTTGTAACAAATTGTACAATTACAACTTCTAGATATTGTGAAAGTTTATTACTGTGCATTACTAGTATCATCTCAGGGTTCAAGCTCCCAATATTTAGGAATCTGAGAGTTATTTTATTTCTGCAAATCTCTAGTATATGATATTATTGGAAAATGATTTTTGGTCGTTTAATATATGATGCATGGGGGTGGGGGGAGATTTTAAACTTTCTTCACCTGGTAGAGATATGGCAAATGAGTTAAAAACAAAGCAATTGAATTATTTCCCCTTTTCAGCTGTACTATTTTTCCTGGACCCTTTGAATGGGTGGTCAGACACCTAACTGAATTGAACAATAGTTTCATTACTCTATATAGATCAAGGTCTTATGACTTACACTGAATAATAAGGTCATTTCAGCTGCTTTCTGGACAGAATGTGTGTCATGGAGACTACTAAGTAAAACCAAGACAAACAGCAGAACAAACCTGAAAATGTTTGTGGAGCCAGGAAAAGCAGAAATACTGGGTGGTAGCCATCATGACTATCCCTTGTGTTTGCAAGCTCCCCCCCACACCCGCCCCTCCCCCGGACCTACTGTTTTCCACCTGGGTCAGCCTCTGAACCAGCCAGTACGGAGTCTGCTGAGTTGACAAACTATACTGCTTGGTGATTTGATGCCTGGAGCACAGGGCACATTTCCAATCAGCCCCAGCATACAAATTGGACTGGAATTCCTGTAGACACTATTGAGTCGTCACCCAATAGTGAAGACCTATCTCCATGTTGTTTTAATTATTATGAGAAATACAATAATAATGAGACTACAGCAGAAAATATATATTTTCTTATTTATCCTGCATTTTATACATCGGATTAGAATCATAACATTGACTGCTTTGAACTATATACTGTAAAATTTATATTATCTGTCTGCTAGCACAGTATTGTCCCTTTCTCATCTCAGAAACAAGCTTTCAGATAATGTCTGAATTATTAATTTGCAACCGTTGGTTGAACATGTTTGCCATGGGCTCCTCGGCATAATCAACCCCTTCTCCGCAAACATGAGCTTTTCACCCAGGATCTTTGTAATAAACATGATTCAATCACTAGACTTATTCAGCACGCTGGTGATTAATGAACCCAATTAGGTGTCAGCTGTGGCTCAGCGGGTAGTGTTGTCACCTTTTGATTTTGTGCCATTTTTGTTCCTGCAAGCACAGAATCAGCCTCGAGATTTGACAAGTTTAACAAATACCCGCAGTGGCATACGTGTGCCCAACCTACATTCCATCTGTGTGCCAGAAAGTGAACACCAACATATGGTCAGGATGGGTTGGAAAATTTTGCTCTGTGAAGCTCTCTCCTTTAACCTTGGAGAATGCTCAGTAAACAGACACCTAAGAGAGGAAACATGACTGTCCTCTGCCCCTCCCCAACTGACACCCTAGGATTTCCAGGGTTCTGTCCCAAGGGTTGGAACACTTAGTCATAGAGTTTTACTATGTAAAACTTGGGCCCATCGGGCAGGATTTTACGGCCTCAGTCATCCCGAAGCTGTAAAATCCTGCCTGAGGTCAACTGACCTTTCCATGGTACGCCCCTCACCCGCTCCAATTCCCCTGGTGGGAAAGATGGTAAAATTCCAGCCGCCAAGTCTGCACCAACCATCAATCACCTATCTACTCTAATCCCATTTTTCAGCACTTGGTCCATAGCCTTGTATGCTATGACATTTCACGTGCTCATCAAATGCTTCTTAAACATTGTAAAGGTTCTCATCCCTTCGACTCTTTCAGGCAGAGTTCTAGATTCCCCCCACCCTCAAATTGAAAAGATTTTTCCTCAAATTCCTTCCAGATCACCTGCCCCTTAACTTCAATCTATGACCCCTGGTTATTGGCCCTCTATTAAGGGGAGAAGTTTTTTCGCATCTACCCTATCTATATCCCTCATAATTTTGTACACCTCTATCAGGTTCCCTCCTCAGCCTGCTCTGCTCTAAGAAGGACAACCCCAGCCTAACCAGCCTCTCTTTGCAGCTGAAACTCTCCAGCCCAGGCAACATCCTAGTGTACCTGCACCCTCTCTCGTGCAATCACATCATTCCTATAGTGTGATGACCAGAACTGCACATAGTAATCTAACTGCAGCCTAATGAGCATTTTATACAGCTCCATCAAATCCTCCTTATTCTTATAGTTCTTATAGTATTGGCTAATAAAAGCCAATATCCCATATGCCTTCTTAACCACCTTATCAACCTGTCCTGCTGCTTTCAGGGATCAATGGATATGCTCCCCAAGGACTCTCTGATCCTGTGTACTTCCTAGCGACCTAACGTTCATTGTGTATTCCCTTGTCTTGTCAGTCCTCCCAAAATATATCACCTCACACTTTCCGTAGTTAAATTTCGTTTGCTGCTGTTCTGCCCAACTGATCAGCCAGTCGATATCATCCTGTAATCTAAGGCTTTCCTCCTCACTAGTTACCACAACGCTAATGTTTGTATCATCTGCAAGCTCAACTGATCAAACTTTCCACATTCATGTATAGATCATTAATGTATCCTACAAGCAGCAAGGGACCCAGCACCGAGCCCTGCAGTACAACACTGGATACAGACTTCCAGTCACAACAACAACCTTTGACCATCGCACTCTGCCTGGGGCGGCATGGTGGCACAATGATTAACACTGCTGCCCCACAGCTCCAGGGACCCGAGTTCGATTCCCACTTGGGTCACTGTCTGTGTGGAGTTTGCACGTTCTCCCCATGTCTTCGTGAGTTCCCTCCAGTTTCCTCCCACAGTCCGAAAGATGAACTGGTTAGGTGCATTGGCCATGCTAAATTCTCCCTCAGTTTACCCAATCAGGCGCCGGAGTGTGGCAACAAGGGGATTTTCCACAGTTATTTCATTGCAATGTTAATGTAAGCCTACAATAATAAATAAACTTAAAAACTTAACTCCTGCCACGAAGCCAACTTTGTATCCAGTTTGCCAAATTGCCATGGATCCTTCTTGACCAGTCACCTAAGCGGGACCTTGTCAAAAGCCTTACTGAAGTCCATGTAGATTACATCAACTGCACTGCCCTTATCTACACACCTAGTCACCTCCTTGAAAAAATTCAATCAAATTTGTTAGTAATGATCTCCCACCAACAAAGCCATGCTGACTATCCTTGCTTAACCCTTGCCTCTCCATGTGGAGATTAGTTCTGTCCCTCAGAATTTTTTCCAATAGTTTCCTGACCACTGATATTAGACTCACTGGTCTATAATTACCTGGTTTTCCCCTACTTTCCTTCTTGAATAATGGCAGCACATTACCTATCCTCCAGTCTTCTGGTACTTCTCCTGTGGCCTGCCCCAACATAACCCCACTCCTCCCCCACACAGCCACCTTTCCCTTGCTGTTCACTTGCTCCCATTAACACATTCAGCCATCTTACCTTTTGCTATTTATTAGCACTCTTCGTCTCTTAATCAAGAGGATTTGAAAATGAGTGTCAGAGCCTCTGCACTCTCCTCCTTTGCCTCACATAGCAGTATGGGTACATCAAATCAGGGCCTAGAGATTGATCCATCATTAAGCACATTAAACCCACTAACACCTCCTCCCATCCAATGCTAATCTGTTCAATTATATCATATCTCCCCCCTCCCCGATTACATTGTCCTTCTCCATAGTGAACATAGATGCAAAAATCTTATTTAAATTTAAAAACCTCACCTACATCTTCTGGTTCCACATACAGATTGCCACTTTGGTCCCCAACTGGACCCTACTCTTTGAAATTAAATACTGCAGATGCTGGAAATCTGAAATCAAAGCAGAAAGTGCTAGGTAAACTCAGCAGATCTGGCAGCATCAGTAGAGTGAAACAAGAGTTAACATTTCAGATCTAAATGACCCTTCTACAGAACTGAAGCAACATAGAAACGTACAGAATTATATAGTTGGAAAGGAGTTGGAGGAGGTGGGGCAGAATAGGAAAATGGATAGTTCGGGGCAAAGGTGATATTGACAAATTTGTCCTGGACTTAAGACAAAGGGGAGTGTTAACGGTGCCGTTAAGCGGTGAAGAGTGCTAATGGTGGTAAAAGGTGAGATAGCACCCGGCACTTTCTATACTGTAGGGTTTCCACTATTTTGAGCTCCCTACATCTGCCATAAGCCTCCCTTTTTTCCATACCTGATTTTGTACATCATTTCACATCCAGAATTCTCTGGACTTGTTTGTCCCATCCTTTACCAGTGTACTCGAACAGGCACCGGAATGTGGCGACTAGGGGATTTTCACAGTAAATTTATTGCAGTGTTAATGTAAGCCTACTTGTGACAATAATAAATAAATAAACAAACTTTTATCCATATCTGATTTTGTACATCATTTGACATCCAGAATTCTCGGGACTTATTTGTCCCACCCTTTACCTTTATTGAAAGCATACCGGCCCTGTACGCTTTCTATTTCCTTTTTGAATGACTGCTACTGTTCTGATGTGGATTTTCCTACAAGTAACTGCTCCCACTTTGCTTTGGCTTATCCTTTAAAATCGTCCCTCCCCTAACTCAGAACCTTTATTTCCAGTTTTTCCATAACTCCTTTAAATTTTACTGAGTTAGAGTCACTATCACTGAAATGCTCTCCCGCTGACAATTCTACCACCTACCCAGCTTCATTCCCTAAAATTAGATCCAGTAATGCCCTCTTTCTTGTAGAACTTTCTGCATGCTGCCTCAAAAGGCTCATTTGGATGCACTGTAAGAATTCCACTCCCTTGCACACTTTGCTGACCCCAATCAATATTAGGAAAAATGAAATCCCTTAATATTTATTACTCTATTATTTTTACACTTCTCTGCGATTTGTCTACAGATCTTCTATATCTCCCTGACTGCTTGGGGGCCTATAATATACTCCCAACAAATTTCCCCCTTTTAAAAAAAATTCTACTCACATGGCCTCAATGTTGGAGCTTGCTCTGATGTCATCCCTCCTAACTATACTAATTGCCTTTTTGATCAATATTGCGACACTGCCGCCTCTTTTACACCACCCCACCCCCGTCTTGCCTGAAGACTATCCCTGGAATATTGAGCTGCCAGTCCTGCCCCTCCCTCAACCACGTATCTGTGATAAAAATAATATAATTACTCCCATGTGTTAATCAATGCCCTCAATTCATCTGCCTTATCTGTAAGAATTCTAATCCTTGCATTAAAATAAATGCCATCCAGCCGTGACATATTCTCTTGTGCCTTAACATGCCTATCTTCTCTCTGCTTTCCAGATTAACTTTCTTTTTCTTCTATGTTTGGCTGTGCATTACCCCCCACTGCACCTCCATTCCATATCCCATCCCTCTGCCAAATTAATTTCAACCCGCCCTCAACAGAACTAGCAAACCTCCCCGCAAGGATCTTGGCCCTGTTCCGGTTCAAGTGCAACCTGTCCATCTTACACAGGTCTCACCTTTCCCAGCAATGGATCCAGTGATCCAGGAAACCTCCTGCACCATCTCTTCAGCCACGCATTCAACTGCTCTATCCTCCTACTCCTCACTAGCACGTGGCACTGATAGTACTCCAAAGATTACCACCTTTGAGGCCCTGCTTTTCAATCTGCTACCTAACTCCCTGAACTCTTGTTGCAGCACCTCATCCTTCTTTCTATTTATGTGATCAACATGAACTATGACCTCTGACTGTTCACCCTCCTCCTTCAGAATGCCCTGCAACCATTCAGTGACATTCTTGACCCTGGCACCAGGGAGACAATGCACAATCCTGGAGTCATGTCTGCACCCCTCATTATTGGAGTCTCCTACAACTTTTGCCCTTCCACTCTTACTCCTCCCCCCTTATGACTGAGCTACACACAGTGTCTTGAACTTGGCTTTGGTTGCCACTCCCCACAGGAACTATCATTCGCACCATTTTCTAACACAGATAAACAATTCTTGAGTGAGATGCACTCTGGGGCATTCCTGACTACCTGCTACCCCATTTCTTCTGACTGGTGGTCATCCGTTCACCCTCTGACTGCACTTCCTTAAGCTGCAGGGCGACCACATCTAAAACCGTGCTATTCATGAACCTCTTAAGTCTTGCAGATGCTCTGCTGTGTCTTCAGCCAACACCCAAGCTATGAAACCTGGCTCTCAAGCTGCTTAAATCGGTGGCACTTCCTGCACACGTGGTCATCCAGACTACACAGAGTGTCTCGGAATTCCTACATGCTGCAGACCCCGCAAAACAGGGGGCTGAGCTCCCAGTCATCATTTTAGTTCAAAGACTCTTATCTTAAATTTATGCCAAGTAGAAAATTATTCAAGTTATTTTTTTGAAAAGCTAGAACTCTTACCTTTCCTTAATGTAGGTTTACAGTAAAGAAAATAACTTGCCCACTACCTCCCAATCCGTTTTCTCCACTTTGCTGATGCACTTTTTCAAAAATTGATGGCATGCTTTTGAAATCTCTCTTTCGCGCTCTTTTATCTTCCCAGCTCCGCTCTCAGTCTCACTCTTCTGCGCATTTTTAAAAATCTTCCAGCTCCGCTCTTGGTCTCACTCTTTCTTGCGCTCTTTTATCCTCTCTGCTCCGTGCAGCCAAGAATAAGCCATGTAAAGCAGGTGGGAGTGTACTAAAGGACTCTTTGGCATCAAACCTTTGATGCAGACAAGATGGGGAATATTGAGGGGGGGGGGGGAGGGGGTTAATATTGATCATTTAAAATGTTATTTTGAGACACAAAACAGGCAATGGCGAACTGGCAATCAGCTTATTACCCAGCTCGGTTTTCTTTTTTTATTGACTTCTATGTATCTGTGAATTTTAAAACAGTTTGCAAATGCCAGGAATAAATCAAAATACATCATTATGCTGTAACAACATTGAAGGATGTAATGACCATGGCCATGAGATTGGATAACCCAGGGACAGGGGTGCAGGGATATCAATGCAAGATTAACCCCAAACATTGCTTCTGATGCAGGAAACATCTAAAATGCGTTCTGCCTGCCAATTTGCATGATTGTAGCATGCTGACAGAGCGAAGTGTGCTGTTGAATAGCTACATGCCTGAGCATGTGAGAGACAAGTATGAGTTCCAGCTTGCCTGTAATTCTCCTATTAAGCTCCTCTTAAGGGGAGGTGCATTTTGGTTGGAGCTGATACTGAAAGACATTATAAAACTGATCTTGATGTGGGAATGACATGAGAATGGCCAGAGGATGAGCTCCAAGATTTTCCAATGTTGCACTGGAGGTCCTAATGCAGAGGGTGGAGCGAAGGAGAAACGTTAGCAATCCACAAGAAGTCAGGGAACCCTCCAGCTAAACTTTAGAAAGGCATTGCAACCAGATAGCCATGCATATCAATGTCAGAGTCCAGCCCCGAGGACTGGAATGCAGTGCCGTAAGAAGTTCATTTACCTGACATGTGTGCTTAAAGTTAGTGAATATATCTTCAAATGCTATCTCCCACCAACTGCACTGCCACCCAGGCACACTGTTCAATGTGCCACGTCTCCCATCGCTCACCTACCACAATCTCTTATCAATCATGATTTATACGCAACATTCATTGCTTCATCTCACCCTAACACAGTTAACCCTGCTGCAAACCTCACACCACACCTCACATTTTGCACACACTGCCAGATATTCAACCATGACAACCACAACAGCCAATTTCATCACATTTACTCGGCTGAATTTTATCGCAAAGCCATAGGTACCCAAAGTACTGGAAACATATTGGTCGAACATGATCACAAGGCAGCTAGCCAGTCAAATTGGGGGAGGCTTGGAGCGTGTTCAAACAGCAAAGGAAAGGAACATGGCATTGCGGTGTCAGCTGGCTTAGTGCCAGGTGTTGGTGCCATATTTAAAGGGCAGCCAGCCCTGCATTCACTGCTACCTGGTTTTATGGAGTGCCTGCCTTACTGACCTCAGGACTTTACTGCCTGCTTGTCTACAGCTGACTCCAAGCAGTGAATGAAAACCTGCAGCAACCAAGACAGAAGGAAGACATCGAGCGGCCCCACAGCTACATGATGCCAACCTGCAGGTTCTCCTCCAGGCTGCAAGGATAAAGTGGGTGGTTCTCTTCACAAGGGAACGGAAGAAGAAAAAGTATTGTATATGATATTTTAACATCCAACAGACCCGGATTCCTAAGAATAGATTAGTCGGAAGCTAAACCTGATATTAGATTATACAACACTCGATAGTAAATTAAGAAACAAGCCATCCTGACCAGACAAGTTTGAAAGATATTGCGGAAAAGATCAGTTGCCATGGATTTCCTCCTGAATTTGGATGTCTTGCCACAAGCTCATCAATGACCTATTTTATTCAGACATCCTTGAAATTTCCAGTATTTTAACACATATATAATTTGATCTCAACAAGGTGAATTGAGCACTGCAATTTGTTATCCATGTTCTATTTAAAGCTGGGTCCCATGCTTACTGTCCCATTCACCTACTATGCAGCCAAGTGCCGATTCCCCCAATCCCTCAGCTTTCATTAAAGAGCTACAAGGTTGTGCATGAGGTGGTTGAGCAGACTCTTGCTACACATTGTTAATCCTATAGATAGAGGACTGATCACATGATAATTAAATATCAAGTTTTAAAATGAATGTTTGGATAATCTACTGCCATGCCCCAAGATATCTTGAATTTCAAACTTAATTCTATGTTTTGAAACTAACTACAAAATCCTGCACAAGATGGCCACCGGAGGGTCATCTGACTTATTTTGTCAATTGAAACCACTCTCCTGTCTAAAGTGAAAACAAAAGAAACATTCCAGACTGATGTTGAATTTGTCCCTGAAGTTAATCCAAAAATATATTGTCTAATTGAAAGGGTCGTTCAGTCCCTGGCTGTATCAAACATTCAAGGTGTTGAACTACACTGTGGGATGATTGGGATCAACACACACACCACTCTTTGGGCCTGATTTTACCAAAACTTCAAGTTGGGCGTCGGGCCTATACCGCGATCTGCACCCGATTCCGAGCAGATTGCGGCTTTACCGACACCCGATTCGGGCACGGGTCCGGCCCGCGCCCGAATCGGGCAGCCCGACGATTTAAATGATTTTACCATTTTGAGTCTAAGTGCCGAATCTGGGCGTCAAATAGATCTGCGCCTGGAATCTTCTTTCCAGAGCGCCCACACGCGTTTTGCCGGCTCCGGTCCGATTTGCGCTGTGGGCGGGGCTTAGCGCTGGCGGACCAATCGGAGCTCTGAACTGCGCAAGCGCAGTTCGAAAAAAAATCTGACAGAGCGCGCCCGGGTGCGAAAGAAAAAAAAAGCAGAAAGCGAAGAGAGCGGCTCTCTCTCGATCATCCTCTGGTTGGGCGGTGGGGGGGAGGGTGTGGGACCCCAATCATCCTCTGGTCAGGGGGGCGTCTGCTCCCAGTCTGCGGCCGATCGGTGGGGAGGGAGGGGGCAGGGGGGTCCGCCGCCACTCTGCGGGCGATCCCTCCTCCCCACCGGAGGAACGAATCCCTCCTGCCGGAGTGGACGTGCAGCCATGCCATCCCACAAAACCTTCAGGATGAAGCGATTCCTCGCTAAGAAGGTGAAGCAGAACCGGCCGATTCCACAGTGGATCCGTATGAAAACCAGCTACAAGATCAGTACAAGTCCAAGAGCAACTCATACAGCTGCAACATAGTCTCTCTGTTTTTAAACTCCATCCCTCGAGCAATGAAGGACAAAATTCAATTTGCCTTCTGAAATAGCTGCTGCACCTGCAAACCAACTCCTTGTGATTCATGGAGAAGGACACCCAGGTCCCTCTGCACAGCAGCATGCTGCAATTTTTTATCATTTAAATAATAGTCCATTTTGCTCTTCTTCCTACCGAGATGAATGACCTCACATTTATCAACATTGTACTCCATCTGCCAGACCCTCGCCCACTCACTTCGACTATCTATATCCCTTTGCAGATTTTCAGGGCCCTATTTTACCATTTTGATTCAAAGTGCTGGGCGGAGTTGAAACTGGGAATGTTTCAGATCTGACTTTTAGACCCATTCTCAGGTGTCCCCATACACACGCTGCCTGCAAAAATATCAGCGAGTCCGAATCGCGCCGCACAAGCCTGTGGGCGGGGCTTAACGTGCTTGAAATCCTGCAGCTCCGATCGGCGCTTCCAACTGCACATGCGCAGAAAAAAAATGATAGAATGCGGCTCCCCTGCCACATCCCTCCCCAGCAGGATAATGTCTCCCCCTGGCCCCACAGACATTGCCCCACCTCCACAGCATTACTGACCCCCTTATCCCCCCACCTCCGCCACCCAGACCAATCGTGGGCCCCTCCCCCCCTTCACCCCCATTGACCTCAGGCAGAATGGCAGCGGACCCCCCCTTCCCCCCCCCCATGATCTCAGGCAGAGTGGCAGCGGACACCCCTCCCCTCCACCACTGATCTCAAGCAGAGAGCCGTCGGACGCTAGGCACCTACTTCTCACTAACTGGAACACCCAAATCAGACTTTTGTGGAGCATGCCTGTTTTGTGCCGATTCTGGATGAGCGAATGCGGTGGTAAAGGGGGAAGTGCCGATAAGGTTGGGCGTGCAGTCCATTAACTCAATTTGAATGCATTTAAATGGCCGTCGCGCCCATTTCGGGCATGGTCCTGATCGCGGCTATTTTCGGGGCTTGGTAAAGGGGGAACCAGCGCGGAGGCGGGCACGGATCGCGCTTCTCGCCTCCCACCCAACTTTACCAAGTTTTCATGCCCAAAAACAGGTGCAACCCAATGGTAAAATCGGGCCCACAGTGTCCTCTGTACACTTTGATCTGCCACTCATCTTAGTGTCATCTGCAAATTTTGACACACTACACTTGGTCCCCAACTCCAAATCATCTATGTAAATTGTAAACAATTGCAGTCCCATCACTGATCCCTGAGGCACACCAATAGTCACTGATCGCCAGCCAGAAAAGTACCCATTTACCCCCACTCTTTGCTTTCTGTTAGTTAACCAATCCTCTATCCATGCTAATACATTACAGTAGCACCGTGCATCTTTATCTTATGTAGCAGCCTTTGGTGCAGCACCTTGTCAAATGCCTTCTGGAAATCCAGATACACCACATCCACAGGTTCCCCATTGTCCACTGCGCATGTAATGTTCTCAAAGAATTCCACCAAATTAGTCAAACATGACCTTCCCTTCATAAACCCATGCTGCGTCTTACCAATGGGACAATTTCTTTTCAGATGTCTTGCTATTTCTTCCTTGATGATAGATTCAAGCATTTTCCCCACTACAGATGTTAAGCTAACCTTAGTTACCTGCCTTTTGTCTACCTCCTTTTTTAAACAGTGGTGTCACATTTGCTGTTTTCCAATCTGCGGGAAGCACCCCAGAGTCCAGTGAATTTTGGTAAATTACCACTAGTGCATTTGCTATTTCATTCACCATCTCTTTTAGTACCCTGGGATGCATTCCATCAGGACTAGGAGACTTGTCTACCTTTAGCCCCATTAGCTTTCCCAACACTACCCCTTTAGTGATAATGATAGTTTCTAGATCCTCACCTGCCATAGCCTTCCTGTCATCAATTTTTGGCATGTTATTTGTGTCTTCCACTGTGAAAACTGACACAAAATACATGTTCAATGCCTCGGCCATTTTCTCATTTCCAGTTATTACATTCCCCTTCTCATTTCCTGAAGGACCAATGTTTATTTTAGCCACTCTTTTTTGTCTTATATATTTGTAGAAACTTTTGCTATCTGATTTTATATTTCGAGCTAATTTACTCTCATAATCCATTTTACTTTTCTTCATAGCTTTTTAGTGGCTTTCTGCTGACCTTTAAAGATTTCCCAATCCTCAATTCTCAATTCCATTAATCTTTGCCACTTTGTATGCATTATCTTTCAATTTGATACCCTCCTTTATTTCCTTAGATATCCATGGCTGATTTCTTTTTCTACAGTTCTTCCTTTTCACTCGTATATACTTTTGCTGAGCACTGTGAAAGATCACTTTGAAAGCCCTCCACTGTTCCTCAATTGTCCCACCATAAAGCTTTTGCTCCCAGTCTACCTCAGCCAACTCGTCCCTCATCCCATTGTAGTCTCCTTTGTTTAAGCACAAGACACTGGTATTGGGTTTTACCTTCTCATGCTCCATCTGTATTTTAAATTCAACCATACTGTGATCACTTCTTCAAGAGGATCCCTAACGGTAAGATCATTAATATTCCTGTTTCATTACACAGGACCAGATCTAGGATAGCTTGGTCCCTCGTAGGTTCCATTACATACTGTTCAAGGAAACTATCGCAGATACGTTCTATGAACTTCTCCTCAAGGCTGCCTTGACCAATCTGCTTTGACCATTCGACATGTAGATTAAAATCCCCATGATAATTACTGTACCATTTTTACATGCACCAGTTATTTCTTTGTTTCTCACCCCCCTGTGATGTTATTATTTGGTGCCTTATAGACTATGCCTATCAGTGACCTTTTTCTCCTTACTATTTCTAATTTCCACCCAAATGGATTCAATCTTTTTTCCCATAGAATCTATATAATCTCTCACTACCACCCTGATGTCATTCTTAAATATCAGAGCTACACCACCAATTGTGTTCAACTAAACTTGCAGGAGTTTTTTGGTGAGATAACAGAGAGGGCTGATGAGGTATTACTTATTTCCAAAAGGCATTTGATAAAGTTCCACACAACAGACTGGTAATCAATGTTATAACTAAAGGAATGAAAGGGTGACGAACAGCATGGATATGAAACTGGCTGAACGAGAGGAAATGGAAAATAGTGGTTAATGGATGTGTGTGAACGGGAGAAATGTCTGTACTAGACTTCCCCAGGGGTCAGTGTGGAATAGGTCCTCTTCTTAACATGTACTAAATACCTGCACATTGTTGTGCAGGGCAAAATTTTAAAATTTGCAGACCACAAGAATTCCTGACTATGAGCAGGATAGTTTAAAACTTCAAAAGGACATAGACATGTTGTAGGTGTGGGCAGATAAGTGGCAGATGAAATTCAGCGCAGCAAAGTGTAAAGTGATCTGTTTTGTTCGGAAGAAATTGGAGAGACAATACAAAATAAAGGATATAATTCTAAAGGAGGTGCAGGAGCAGAGGACCTGTATGTATATGTGTGAAAGTCATTGAAGGTGGCAGGGCTGGTTGAGAGCATGGTTAGTAAAGCAGACAGTATCATAGGGTTTACTAATAGGGGAATTGGAGTATAAAAGCAACAAAGTTACGTTAAACTTGTATAGAATATTGGTTTGGTCTCAGCCGGAGTATTGCATCCATTCTTGGGCACCGCATTTTAGGTATGTTGTAAAGATATCACAGAGTGCAGAAAACATGCACAAGACTGGTTTCAGGGACAAAGAACATTCGATATGTAGGTTGATTGGAGGAATTAGGACTGTTTCCCCTGCAGCAGAGAAGGTTGAGAGGAGATCTGATAGGAGTATTCAAAGAATTGTTATAGAACAAAAGGAAGCTATTCAGTCCCTGGTGCCTCCATTGGAGCAATTTACCTCATTCAAAACGCCGGCACCTTCACATCAGGAGTATTCAAAACATTGTGATGTCCAGACAGCAAAAGAGAAAATGCTGGAAAATCTCAGCAGGTCTGGCAGCATCTGTAAAGAGAGAAAAGAGCTAACGTTTTGAGTCCAGGTGACCCGACAAAAAAAAGACTCTTACAGATGCTGCCAGACTTGCTGAGATTTTCCAGCATTTTCTCTTTTGGTTTCAGATTCCAGCGTCCGCTGTAATTTGCTTTATCTGATGACCCAGAAATTGCTCCCATTAGTGGAAGGAGCAAGAACAAGAGGACACAGAGTTAAAGTAATTGGCAAAAGAAGCAATAGAGACGGGAGGAGAAACTTTTTCACACAGTGAGTGGTTAACATCTGGAATGCGTTCTTGAGAGAATGCTGGAGGTTGGTTTAAGAGGGAATTAGATTATTAGGTGAAGAAGAAGAATATTCAGGGTTATGGGGAGACAGTAGGATAAATAAAAATTGCTCCTTTGGAGACACCAGGAGCTGAATAGCTTCCTTCTGTGCTATAACAATTCTGTGATTCTAACAGCACTGTGGTTGTACCTACATCACATGGACTGCAGCAATTCAAGAAGCCAGTTCACCTTCGAAAGGGCAATTAAGGATGGGTAACAAATGCTGGCATAGCCAGCGACATCCCATGTCCCATGAAAGAATGAATAAAAATAAATGATATCTATCTTGATTTAAATGTTGTTGTTCAGGAGATAGAGATCAATGCAGTGACACTGGGGTGAAAATTTGGTGAGCAGATAAGTCAATGAGTAATTTCTGATCATGTAGGTTTAGACCAATATAGATCACAGAGCTGTAGCTGCAGCAACTTTATGTTGCTGACATAAATATGGGAGTGTGATTTAAGCCTTAACTCTTGTGGTTCCATTCCAAATATGACCTTGTTTGGGAATGACAGCTCAACTAAATCTCCTTAATGTTATAGCAGAGAGTCTCTGACATGATTCTTGTACAGTCAGCTGGTCTGCATGACTTTGGACCATACTGAGCTTAGAAACAAGAGATGCACATTCTCTTTACTCTGTCAAAGCAGGAGTGAAATATTTCCATCATTAGCTTTAGCAAATTCCAAAATTGTTGGGAGCAACAACTACTTTCTTGAGGATTCTTACTCCACTGCTACCTTTTTAGCTGGAGCATAGTTCCAAATGTGATCGAGTAAGGTGTGCTTTTCTTATAACTCATTTCGTCTTTAGTTTTATATCAAACGGATCAATAAGAAGCACTATAATAAATCTTTCAGAACAGTTATTGATGTGCTGTTCACAATGTTCTGATTAATACGTAATTATTATGTGGTTAAAGTTTCAATGAGTTCGTTCCTGATGCCTGGCGTTTCTGTGCACTTTCTCCCAATTTTCTGCCAAAGCCTGACAGAATTTCTACCTCTGTTTATCCATCAGGTGCGAGGCTGACTTCTTTATAGATGGCAGTGACATCAGCAGAGCAAAAAATTACTCTTTTATGAAATCCATTAGATTTTTTTAAACATTAAAACATCAACCTCGGTAACAATTAACACATTCGACTCACTTTTTCTCAATAACTTCTGCTATTTCACGCTTTAAAACTGTTCTGTCACTGACCCTCATTCTTTATTGTCTTGTTTCTTTTCAGGTTTTACTTTTAATTCAAATACCGGAAAGATATGTTTATCATCCCTCCTTCAATAATTTCAGTAGTTTCTTAATTAAATATGCTTGTACTTAATTCATTTCTAGGTCACTAAAGTTTATTTATTGGTGTCACAAGTCGACTTACATTAACACTGCAATGAAGTTACTGTGAAAATCCCCTTCTTGATCTCATTTGAGTTTATTGATTCTGCAGTAATTTGTTTCTGTAGTTTTATTTAATATTTTCTCAAATTTGCAATGACATTTATTTTACAAGTGTCCTCTGCAGCATGCAATATAGCTAAATTCTCATTCTTCTTTCTCAGAGTTTTCTGAGAAGAACATTTTCCCACTATATTTCTCTCTTTTTCAGTTACTGCAAAATTAGAATCCTGATTTAAATCAGATGTACATGGGAGTTCAAGTCAGATATCAAACTTACATCCAGTCAGATTTGCTCTCCATTGAGATGCCAAATCCTGCCCCCACTGTTCTTCCCAGGTGTTTTATTTTAAAATTGGTATTATATTTTGTCATTAGTAAAGGTTTGCTGGACCATCTTTTTATTGTCTTCGTATAGTTGAATGGCTTTTTAACCCAGCTGAGATGTTGATTAGTCCATGTTCTATGTGGACTATCTGGATTCATTACTTCTGGACTCATTTGGAAACTGCAGCATTGAGTTTCTAAGGAACCATGAAAAAGTAAGAGGTCATCGTCTTCACAGAATTGCTACAGCAAGGAAGCCATTTGGCCCTTTGTGTCTGCACTCCTTCTATGCTACCTTCCTCACAGTTCACAATGCTTCCAAGTTTTGCATCATCCACAAATTTTGAAATTGTGTTCTGCACACCAAGGTCCAAGTCATTGCCACACTTCAAGAACTGCAAGGATCCCTACACTGACACTTTGGGAAGTCCCCTACAAACCTTCCTCTAGCATGAAAAACATTGGGCGGCACGGTGGCACAGTGGTTAACACTGCTGCCTCATAGTGCCAGGGACCCAGGTTCAATTCCGGCCTTGGGTGACTGTTTGTGTGGAGTTTGCATGTTCTTTCCGTGTCTGCGTGGGTTTCCTCTGGGCGCTCCGGTTTCCTCCCACAGCCCAAAGATGTGCAGGTTAGGTGGATTGGTCATGCTAAATTGCCCCTCAATGTCAGGGAGACTAACAAGGTAGATATGTGGGGTTACAGGGATAGGGTCTGGGTGGGATTGTTGCCTGTGCAGGCTTGATGGGCCTCCTTCTGCACGGAAGGGATTTTATGATTCATTATCCATTATTCTGTTTCCTGTCACTCAGTCAATTTCATACCAATGTTGCTACTGGCCCTTTTATTCCATGAGCTATAGCTTTGCTCATATGTCTGTTGTGTGGCACTGTATCAAATGCCTTTTTAAAATCTATGTATTGTGATGAACAATGTATAACTTTTAAGTTGAATTTATATAGTTATATATTTTTGTGCTTAGGAAGGTAGAGTGGTTCCAGTTTCAAGTGGGTTATGAGTCTTGGTGCCTTGAAGTCTAAACGGGCCTGTGACTGAAAGATCACAAGAACATAAGAAGTAGAAGCAGGAGTAGGTCACCAGACCCTTCAAACCTGCCCCACCATTCAATACGATCATGGCTGATCTATGCCAACCTCAGCTCCTTTTCTGTGCCATTTCCCTATAGCCCTCTATTCATTGATCTCCACTTTAAATACTTCTAATGATTCAGCCTCCACTACCCTTTGGAGCAGAGAATTCCAGAGATTCACCACCTTAATGAGAAGAAATTTCTATGCACCTCAGACCAGCCTTTTATCTTGTATCTATATCCCCTTGTTCAAGACTTTCCCACTAATGAAAACATCTCACCATCTACCCTGCCAAGTCCCCTCAGGATCTTATATGTTTGAAAAAGGTTACCTCTCATTGTTCCAAACTCCAAGGAATACAGACCCAGACTATTTAGTCTCTCTTGTTACGACAATCCTCACATCCCAGGAATTAGCCGGATGAATCTCCTTTGGACTGCCTCCAATGTTACTATATCATTTTTAAGGTAAGGGGAAAAAAACTGTACATAGTGTTCCAGGTGAGGCCTCAACAACATCTTTCAACTTCAACCCATTTGTAATAAAGGTCAAAATGTCATTTGCCTTCTTAACTACTTGTTGGACCTGCTTGCTAGATTTGTGTGATTTATGCAATAGAACATCGAGATCCCTCTGTACTTCACTTATCTGCTGTCTCTCTCCATAATAATCTGCCTTTTGATTCCTCCTACCAAAGTTCATGACCTCACACTTCCCCACATTGAACTCTATTTACCAGGTTTTAACCTAGCCACCCAGTCTATCTATATCACATCGCAGAATCACAATGTCCTCATCACAACTTGTCCTTCCACCTACCTTCATATCATTGGCAAATTTGGAAACCTTACATTCTGTTCTTTCCTCCAGGTCATTAATCTAAATAGAGAACAATTGCAGGTCAAGAACTGATCCCTGCGGTACGCCATTAGTTACATCTTTCCATTCTGAGAAGGACCCATTTATTCCAACTCTCTGTTTTCTATGTGACAGTTTTCAATCCAAGCTAACACACTTCCTCCAATTCCAGGTCAGTCTTTTGGGTTTGTGTATATATGTCATTTAAAGAGATTTTATAATCTCTGAGAACAAAGAGATGGATTGAGGGGACTAAAGGTTTAGGGATTTAGAAGCAAAATAGAGAAGTCTTATTGTTGCCTAGCAACAGTGGTCAAGTGACACAGAGAAAGACAGGAGCTGAGAGGCAGTTCAGTCAGTGTGTGTCAAAAAGGAAAAACAAGGTTTCTCAGTCCTGAGAAGAAAAATTATGAGGCTAGTGGGACAGTAGGTAACCGAATAGTCAGTTACAAGAATAAGTTTAGCAGTGCTGCTACTGGAACAGTCAGTTTAAAATGCAGTTGCATTTGGGTTTCTCAGGGAGAGGTACGAGTTGGGTGAGAAGCATCAAGTGAATTCAACGTTGTTATTTTTCTCTTGGTACCTTTTAGCTGCCTCGGTAATGCGTTTGTTCAGATCTCAAATAATTTGGTTCATTGAAGACTTTAGTTTATTGCGTGTTTTGAAAGGTATATACTTAACTTGAATTTTGTGTCTCAAATATTCCAATTCAGCTTTGTGAACATTTTTCAGCTTGTCATTTTCATTTTGCAGGGGTTTGTTGTATTTTGAGAATCATCAGATAGCTTTCTTCATTCATAGTCAGCTGCTTCCTCTGCAGTTTGGATAATGTGTGTCGCACTTCCCAAGAAGATATATTTTCGGGACTTGCAAGAAGTTCTTGACCTCACTAGCACCTTTGTGTGGCTTACTCACATAATGTCATTGTGTTTTTTTAATAGTTTTACTGGGGGTTTTCTATCCCTCTTAATCTCTGTACACTCCAGAACTTGAAGATGAAAGTATTCATCAAAGGCCTTAATATTTTATCAAAGCTGACTGAGGATTCATCAATATTTTGTGTCAGGATCACTTCTTCCACAAGTTCACCAAACCAGTATAAAAATGTATTATCTGGACTTTTTCTGATCTTCTACTTAGACCTGATGTACTCTGATAGTTTTGAAATTCTGTTCTCAAGGACACCAAATTTTGCATGAGGTTTGACCCTTGGTTAAGTCCAAATTGTTCCAGATGAATGGAATTCTTATCCAAATTTAAATTTTTAGAAGTGAAGTTTCTGCAGAGCTTTCTGAATTTCAAAATGGTGTTTTGGTTCACTTGGACCAGGATTTTACGACCTCACCATGGCGTGTCTCCCACTGACGAATGTAGCGGGCCATTTAGATTGCCATTTACTTTGGTGGGACCGTGATATCCTGCCGAGTGGGAGGGGCCGTAAGCTCCATGGTTTGCAGACAAAGAGATTTCCCATGCACGCCAGGTTTGGTGGGTTCTGATCCAAAGGCGACCACACTCAGCTGGAAAAACTCTCAACAATGACTGCATGGAACAGCAGCCTATAGAATTCTCTTGCCTAGTGTTCATATTTAAAGTTGTGAATTTGTCAAATCATGGCTTTTTCTTGCCATTAGCTGGTTTCAAAAGTCACGATTCTCCTGGAATATTCAATTAATTTTTTATCAAGTTTTTTAGAGCAAGCTCAGACTCCATGTGTTAAGAGATTCGGGGAGCAGATTTTTACCGATGGGCTTTTTCAAACTGCACTTCTGACTCTGAATTATTTTAAGATTTCTCAGGACTTGCTGTAACTCGAAGCTTTAAAAGATTTAGCTCACCCTTCTTGGTCTGCTGGATCTGTGCCCTGGGATGTGAAGGTGGAATTCCAAAGGAGATGCAGTGGAGTCTTCTGCTGCAATAAGGTATTGTAAATCACTGTTTTCTAAGCCTTTCTTTGGAGCTTTTTCTGGGTAATGTTTCCTATGTGCCTATGCTTCTGGAGAATCATTTAAAGTCAGAATGATTTATTAAATTTTTGCTCAGTCTTCTAGCATTTCTGTTTTTCGCTGCATTTTTTGTGATGTTTTAGGTTTTGCCACAAGCTGCCATCATGTTGTAGAGTATTGGTTACAGTACAGTAGGTCTGAAAAACCATACATAGTTTAACTGTAAGTCTTTAATAAATCTTAGAACTATTTACAATTATACATTAAAGGGTGCAAGCCACGGGCTGTCTCCGTACTTACCAGTGCCAGTACTCACAGCTCTGTCTAACACTTAACTGACTCTAGGTGCAGGTTATGCACTGTCTTACATTATTGTGTCAGTGGTACTGTACTTAGTCCCACACTTACTCTGTATGTGTCAGACCCTTATACTACATCATAAGTACACTGCGAATAGTTGGGAACCTGTCTCGGGGGCAGGGAATTCAGATGGTGTTCGTAAAGCAGAAGTGGAAATGAATAGGGTTGGGAAGCATTTTCTGATCAGGGCCAGTGTGATCTCCTGGACTCGTTTCGATCGCCACAGGGGGTTGGAGAGGAATTTCCCAGATTTTTTTTCCCCATATTGGCCCTGGGGTTTTCACTCTGGGTTTTCGCCTCTCCCTGGAGATCACATGGTCTGGAATGGGGGGGTGGGGGTGAGTTAATAGGTTGTGATGAACAAAGCATCGTAGCTGTGAGGGACAGCTCGGTGGATAGGATATTAGGATGTAGATAGGCTGGAAAATTGGGCGGGGATCCTGGATTCAGGATTCAATCCTGGACCGGGGAGCGGCGCGGGCTTGGAGGGCCGAAGGGCCTGTTCCTGTGCTGTATTGTTCTTTGTTCTTTGTACACGCTTTTTCTTCAGCTTAATTTCTATCTGTTTTTCTTTTGGGGATCTCTCGATTTGTTTTCCCCACCTTTCCTTTTCGAGGGAATATATCTCAACTGTGCCCAATCTATCTCTTCTTTGAATATAGCCCATTGTTCTGCTACCGTTTATTGTGCCACATTTGATTTCAATTTCATTTTCGCATATCCATTCTTACCCCATTGAAGTTGACTTTCCCGAAGTTAATTACTCTTACTCTAGTTTGTTCTTCGTCATTTTTCGCAGTCAACTTCTTGTCCAGATAGGAAACAAAAAAACAAAGAATCAAGGTTTAGTTCAACTCTTTGTTGAAGGTTTGTTAAATGTGACAGGCAGGATAACAAATCTTCCTTTAAAGTGGACCAATCAGGAAAAGTGTTATTTAGTTTACTAACAGGGACAGTATGGCATTTCAAATATTTGTTTTATAAAGAAATTAGGTAATATTTTACGATAAAGGTTATTCTGCTTATCTAGGCTAGTCAGTACATTTTCAGCTCAGTATATTTAAAGACAGTGTTTAAACTATACTTCAAATGTTACTGACAATATAGCATATCCAATATATTCTACATGTTTTATACTTCATCTCCAGTGGGTTATTATTAAAAACATTACTAGGGATTTTAACCATTTTATCATAAGCAATGTAATAATTCAGAAAATATTTAGTCTCCCATTTACATGATTGCAAAGCAAATGTCTGAAGACTCCAATTATGCAACTAGGATATGTCTATCCCAATCGTGTACAAAGTTATTAAAAGTAAAATTGTACCACTCCACCTTGGTTCCCTTCATTTTCTACCCCCTACATACCTGTCACTTCTGTGCTACTGTGCCTCTGCCAATCTGTGAAGGCAGTGGCGTGTACTGCTATCATGATTATGAAAGTGAGGTTCTCTGCTAAATGTTTGCTGGCGCGCAGTTTTGTTTTATAAACAACCTGTCCAAAGGAAGATTAAAAGATACCCCAGTTCAAAATAACGGATCTCTGCTTTTAGTCAACAAGTAACAAACAGCTTGAGGGTTCACTTCAGGGTCATGTACTTTCTAGAAGATTCCAAAGCCACATCACGCTGAACCTCAGTAAATCACCATATACGGAAACATCCATAGAAACTGGCATGTGCTATTGCACTCGGAAAAGTGCTATTGAAACACAAACAGGTTGTAAACCTGATTTTGATTCCATTTGGGTGTTGTTTACTCAGTAAACAGCAGTTCAAAAATGTAACACTGAGTATTACCATAATAGGAATTACTGTGGTTTAAAAATGTATATATCCATAACCCATTCTTTTTTTCATGATCTGATAGAAGAATACAACTAGAGCCTTGGGCACAAAATTCCATAGATGGCCAGGTGTTTTCCTGATCTCTCAGCTTGTTGGAATACTAAGGGAGTCCCTGAGACATAGCTGTTTCTGCAGAGTTTTGACTGATGTTCCCCCAAAGTCACAGTTAGATATTGGGAAAAACTCAGTGTTAAGAATCCCATTGATGTTAAAAACAAGTTGGGTGGATTAGCCGTGGTAAAGGTGGAGGGGATGGTCTGGGTGGGATGTTCTTTTAGAGAGTCAGTGCAGACTCAATGGGCCAAAAGGCCTCCTTCTGCATTGTAATAATTCTGTTCCATGATGAATATCCTAACACCCCGATATATTGTGAGGAAAGATATGAAAACCAGTGAAAAAAGGTTAAGCCTTGCTGTAATCTTTCAAGTAAATGAATGTTTATTAAACTGTAAAACACACAAGAAAAGTAACAATAAAGAACAAAATTAAAGTTAACTTCAGTAATGGTTACACACACTCAGTATACTTGAACTAAACCCAGTTCCAAATCTATCTACTTTCCTAAACTCCGAAAATATCCTTTTCCCAAAACAATGTCCCAGTGACTAACTTCTCCCTATGAGCCAAAAACAATATGTGGAGATGCCGGCGTTGGACTGGTCCAATGCCGGCATCTCCACATCATGACTACCATCGACACCGCAAACTGCCGGCTCCAAGTGGAAAGGATCTCCAAGAAGATCGCGCACATCGACACAGACATCAAGTTTTGCCAAAAACAATAACCATATATGATCTTATATTTATTTTGGGAAACTCTTCTGGTTCAAGGTAGAATCTCTGGGGTTTAAAAGAGCAGCATTCAGCACAGCATTGATATATGATTTATCCCTTTTGATCTTGTCTTATCTAATGACTAGTCTTAGAAGTCATGCTTTTAGCATGTATATGTAACATGCATTATTAATTCTTCTTTTGAACTCTCATGCTTTGTTTCTTTAACTACTGCAATTCCATAACCAATTGTTCTCCAACTCACTTAAGGAAGTATCTGTTCATCTTTATCAGTTCACTTTTATCAAATTCTGTAATCTCCATTTTATCCAAGTTTCTTGAATTTCAGGGAAAATTAATGCCCCTCCCCCTGCAAATTTTATCTTCAAAAATGCAATGTCTGAATCGATGTGTGGAGTAAACAGAAATTCCATGTTCAAGCTGAAAATTGAACTTATTATTATGCACAGTCAATGACAGGAATGGTGTGTGTGCAAGTCCCAAAGTGGCAGTGCATGCCCAGAAACAATGGAGATGTTGGGTGGGATGTTCCACGTGTTTCTCATGGTGGCAGAGGCAGCCCACCATTGGCTGACGGTGGGATCTCTTGATCCCACCACTGTCAATGGGTTTTTTCATTCAATGTATCCTTCCCCAGGACATGTGTGGCAACGGTTTACTGTTGGCGGGACTGGAAAATTCCAGCCATTTAGTCATTTTACCATTTAACCAGGGATCCCCAGCCTTCTGCCACCTGCTTTTAACAGCTAGGCAGACCCACCCCAGTGACTAACTTCTCCCTCCAACTATATCATCCAGTGGTTTATTTTGCTCAGTATATGCAATGCCTGGCAGGATGCTCCTTGAGCACAAAAAGCTACATTTGCTCTTGTAATTAATGGATTTTAAGGCAGCCAGGTGAAAACTGTGGAGTTTTCAACATCTGGAAATCTGAGCTGGAATATTAGCATTGCGCCTAAAGGTATACTGCCTGAAATAACTGCATCATTAACAATAAAAGAAAAGACATCCTGTACTGCGTCTTGTGGGAGTTCATTAAAGCCATTAGTGTTCACTTTCGAACTAGGCAGTGCCTCTGGCATGAGTCACTCATGCAAACAAGGAGAATTTTAATTTGCTAAGAGTAAAACAAAAGCCTGAATAAGTAAAACAGAGTTATTTATGAAGTCATTTTCCATTCTGCATTCACTTATAAGAGAGTTGTTGCTCCTTAAACTGAGAAAGGCACAGCTGGGGAAAATGGAACATTTTTGTTCTGCCCCTGGAATAGATTAGAAGCGGTGCAGCACAGACCACACACTGCACTGCCACTTAACATGTATTGTGGCATTCCAAAACTATGTAAAATATCTTGTAAATCATTTTCATTACTTATCCTATAAAGCAGGATTCATGGTGTAATGCATCGCCAGGATTTGTATAATTTTCCTTCCTAACTCTATCCACATTGATCCTGCCTTAATTCAACATCGAGGACTTCCTTACATTCTTGCTCCATGAGACTGTCACTCCTCATGCACCGCACCGCTGGCCCACATTTTCCATAGTAAGAAGTTTAACAACACCAGGTTAAAGTCCAACAGGTTTATTTGGTAGCAAAAGCCACACAAGCTTTCGGAGCTGCAAGCCCCTTCTTCAGGTGAGTGGGAATTCTGTTCACAAACAGAGCATATAAAGACACATTTTCCATCTCAGAGCCTGTTAACTGTATGTAAGTGGGTGGAATTTGAATAAGATTAAGGGCAGAATTTTCCGGTTGCGCTCGCCCAAAAACCAGAAAATCCCACCCGATGTCAACAGACATTTGCACGCTCCGTCCCCCCTCCCGCCTGCCATGATTCCCGTGGCAGTTGGGACGGGAGAATTCCCCCCAAAATCTTGCCCGGAACCACCTGTATTTTAAATGTTATAAACTGAAATATTAAGTTCCTTACCTATAGCCACCATTTTGGCATAAATCATATTGTGCCATAGTAATTGATGTTATAAACTCTTCATTTTGCATGTTTGCAACCCTGCCACTCAGCACTGAACGTTAATATTTATTCTCATTCCTGAAAGGGCGGCACGGTAGCACAGTGGTTAGCACTGCTGTCTCACAGCGCCAGGGACCCGGGTTAAATTCCGGCCTTGGGTCACTGTCTGTGTGGAGTTTACACATTCTCCCCGTGTCTGCGTGGGTTTCCTCTGGGTGCTCCGGTTTCCTCCCACAGTCCAAAGATGTGTGGGTTAGGTGGATTGGCCATGCTAAATTGGCCCTAGTATCAGGGGGATTAGCAGGATGAATATGGAGGGGTTACGGGAATAGGGCCTGGGTGGGATTGTGGTCGGTGCAGACTCGATGGGCCGAAAGGCCTCCTTCTGCACTGTAGGGATTCTATGATTTTGCCAGTCTTTAGTTTCCCTTGCCTTTTCTATAATAGTGTTTCTTTTCACCTCTCACTATCTCATAACTGCTGATTTTCCCTTCTCTTCATGCAGTGTTTGTTTCACTATTTATGTTAGTGAAATCTTCTGTTTTTATTCAATAGCTTTAATGATCTGCTAAACATGCTAAACCCCTCACCCATGATTCTCTGGCCCCACTCTGCAATGCAGCTGGAAGATCGCGACCATTGGCTGCAGCCACACTTTTATTCTTATTATATAGCTGTCTCTACTCCTTTTGATAGCCCCTTACTCCACAAGCAGCAACATTGCTGAGAACCACTGATCTCTGAATGAATGACACTCTCCACCTCATAGTAAGTAACTACTGGACATTTCCAGCACCTTTCGAGTCTCCTGTGTTTCCTCTGCTGCTCTGCACATGGTGACCTACTTTTAATTTTTCTACCTAATCCCTGTGAGCTGAATTATCCAGTACCATTTCTCAGGTGATGTAATTCTGGGAATGTGATTCAGAAACCACTCATCCTCTAAGATGCTGCAGAGTGTGGTCCTATATCTGCTCAAGTAGAGTTCTTCTGATAAAGATTACATTTTCTGACACCTTGTGCAAATGTGGATATTGGAGATAAATGAGAATCTCATCCCAGGGGTTCTGTGTACTGCCATCTTTTAGTGTTTAATTTAAATGGTGTTGATAGTGTTAGCCTGAACATCGATTAGTTTCAAACAATTCCAAGAATCAAGCTTCTCCTTTTGGAATTTATTTTCTAAATCTAAAGATATATGGATGCTGGTGCCTGGAATATCACAGCACGATGGAGCAGGGCTAGGTTACACCTTTGGACACCAGGAAAATAAAGCATAATTACAGATGTTCACCAGTCCCTTATTACCCTGTTAACAGAATATGAAAGATGTGCTGGTTAGTTGCATTGGCCATGCTAAATTCTCCCTCAGTGTACCCGAACAGGTGCCAGAGTGTGGCAACTAGGGGATTTTCACAGTAACTTCATTGCAGTGTTAATGTAAGCCTACTTGTGACTAATAAATAAACTTTAACTTATTTGGAAGAAATGAAAGAGTGATGTTTTTGGAGGCTCCATTTACCAGAGAGGCAAATACAGATTTGCAAACCAATTCCAGCAACAGTAAAGCCACTTTTTTTTTTCCTTGCCTTTTCAAGAAACCAAGAAGGGTACCAATAATATTTGAAATTCAAGCAATTTCTTTGAGACAGTGGTATCACAAACCTACTTGTTGGTATGGATCTTTGGAATTCTTTATTCCAGAATGTTGTGGATCCTCAGTTGTGAGATATGTTCAAGACAGAGATTTTTGGATACTAAGGGATTAAGGGATCTTGAGATAGTTGAGATCAGAAATCATCAATAATCATTTAGAATGGCATGTTCGACTTCTCTTGCTCCTATTTCTCATGTCCTTACGCTCATAAATTCAATTCAATAACATTGAACACAACATTTGACTTCAGGCTTGGTGACAATTCATATCAGAGATACTTTCCCACAATTGGTTTGACAATGGATGTGTGCCTACATTTTTGTGAAATTCATATCTTTAACATCTAGTGAATAAGTTGCGGTGATGGTAATGTCAAACTTCTGAAACATGTATAGTGACAGTGTTGACAACATTAGCAACTTCTCCAGAAAATGAAGTTCATTAGAATCAAACACCAACCTCAGCACGACATCAACATCAATTTTCAAATTCCCATTCTATCTATATTCTGAGAGCATCTGTAGGTGAGACTGCAGACTTAGTGCTAATTAAGGATGGATTTAAGCTGCTTCTGTTAACCATTAGTTACACTGAATTTATTTTGTCTGTATTTGAATTTGCCTGAATTTATTTTACTTTAATACATCAGTTTCATACACAAGTAATTGGCAAAATAATAGCATTGATCAACAGAAACAAACTTGAAGTTACTAATGGTGGCGTTAGTCTCATTATTTGAGTAGATCCAAGCTGTAAGTGACTTCATCATCTCCTGTGCATCCTCTCTCATGACTGAAGACTGAGATGTGAGATCATTTGATTTATTGTTGTCACATTTATCAGTTTGCAGTGAAAATATTGTTTCTTGCATGCTATATAGACAAAGCATACCATTCATTGAGAAGGAAAGGAGAGAGTGCACAATGTAGTATTAAAGTCATAGCTAGGGTGTGGATGTCCACAAAAATAGCAGTTTGTGTTATTGTTGTTGGTATTGGGGAACTTCTGTAGCTGTGCCACCTCTTGCCTTTCTCTGGGTGCGTTGGATGTTGTGAGGTTGGCATAGAATAGATGGTTCTTGAAGCATACTGAACCATTTATCAGTGTTCACCTCCACATGGGTCAGTCAGCTTTCCCAAGAAGGCACAATGCAGAAGATTGGAAGGCTCTTTGAGAGGGTGTCCTTGCATTGTTTGTACTAACCTTGATTCAGAATCTATAAAATCTGTTCATTCTAAAGTTTTTGTCTTCTGTCAGTCCCTACAGTTTCAGCAATGGATCAGCAGGTTTGATAAAATATTGTAAGGAGGAAATCAAACAATCCTTTTTTTAACTAATATTGCACAACATGAATTCAGTTCACTTAAATTACTTGCTTGAAACTGAGAATTACAAACTAGCCATTATCTAATAAGCTAAGTATTTATTGCAAAATGTCTGCAACATGCTGGTAGTTATTGAGTACTTCCTTGCCTTAATGATTTATTGTTTGTTTGTGTTACTGATATGTGTGGCAGATTGACATTTGCATGTTGCTCAAAATGTAATCATTACAAATTAGTTAAAATAAGTTTTAATGCAGTGCTGCACTGCTCTGTTTGATTAACTGTTGATTAGCCAATAATCCCAACCAGATAGTCAGAATACAAAATAAATATTTCTCTACTTGAAAATGGAGGAAGATAAGATAAAAGATTTACTGATCTCAGGTTTGTGTGTTGGTCTTTAAGCAAGAAAGAAAATGACATGAAAATAGGATATTCTGGTACTTGGTAGTCAAATGAGGGTAAGTAACATTAAATATAATTATGCAAATTCAACAAGAGCTATCGATGCACACAATTCCATTTGGGATAAATCATCTCCCAGGAATATAATGAATAATATTCAAATATTAACAGAACAATTTGGTTCATTGCCAAGTAGAGGGTCAGTGTCAGGAATAAAAGATGACTCTATTCAATGGTTCTGATAATAGGAAAGCAAATTACATTTCAAAGCTGAAAAAGTGCTGTCATTCAAAATGCATAAGTAAGTGAATACACAGAGACTAAAATATCCAAACTTCCTTTGGTTGGAGGTGAATGGAGAGGGAGAGCGAAAAAAGGTGGTCATTATTACCACCAGTGGTAAGTGCTTCAAGAAAAATGAAAATGAAATATAATGAAAGGCAGAAAGTTGGCAACGAAACTAGAATAAGATTAAGCTACAGTAGAGCAGAGTTTCTGATGAAGGGTCACAGACCTAAAACAATGTTACCAGACCTTCTGAACACTTCCAGCATTTTGTGTTTTTATTTCAGATTTCCAGCATTCATAGTGTTTTTGTTGAATAAAACAGCATTCTGTGTATTATCATGTGTTAAAGTAAATAGATCCGCACATATGTTTAAATAGTGTACAAAGGAATTTTGTGTAAATGCAAGAATATATTTTTATAAATATTGTCGAAAGCAACCATGTACATGCATTTTAGTGGATAATTCTTCAAACCATCATAAGAACATAAGAACATAAGAAATAGGAGCAGGAGTAGGCCATCTGGCCCTTCAAGCCTGCCCCGCCATTCAACAAGATCATGGCTGATCTGAAGCGAATCAGTTCCACTTACCCGCCTGCTCCCCATATCCCCTAATTCCCTTATCGATCAGAAAACTATCTACCCGTGATTTAAACATATTCAACGAGGAAGCCTCCACCACTTCAATGGGCAGAGAATTCCAAAGATTCACTACCCTCCGAGAGAAGAAGTTCCCCCTCAACTCTGTTCTGAACCGGCCCCCCCTTATTTTGAGGCTGTGCCCTCTAGTTCTGGTTTCCCTTCTAAGTGGAAAGAATCTCTCCACCTCTCCCCTATCCAGCCCCTTCATTATCTTATATGTCTCTATAAGATCACCCCTCATCCTTCTAAACTCCAACGAGTACAGACCCAATCTGTTTAATCTCTCCTCATAAGCTACACCCCTCATCTCCGGTATCAACCTGGTGAACCTTCTCTGCACTCCCTCCAAGGCCAATATATCCTTTCGCAAATAAGGGGACCAAAACTGCACACAGTACTCCAGTGCCTTGTACAGTTGCAGCAAGACCTCCCTGCTTTTATATTCTATCCCCCTCGCGATAAAGGCCAACATTCCATTCGCCTTCTTGATCACCTGCTGCACCTGCAGACTGAGTTTTTGTGATTCGTGCACAAGGACCCCCAAGTCCCTCTGCACAGTCGCACAATGTAATTTTTCTCCATTTAAATAATATTCCAATTTACTATTATTTCTTCCAAAGTGGATAACCTCACATTTGCTAACGTTATATTCCATCTGCCAGATCCTCGCCCACTCGCTCAGCCTATCCAAATCTCTCTGCAGACTTTCCGCGTCCTCCACGCAATTCGTTCTACCCTAATCCACGAGTCCATCCTGGATAGCAGTAATGAGTTGGAGAAAGATGGGGATTACACTTCTGAAGGAGAAGTGTCCATAGTTATCAACAGTTTTCACAGAGCAGGGTGAATCTCTGCCAAGAGAATACATCAGCCATGCATGGTAGATGTTAGCTTTTAAGCAAAGTTCATCAACACTCAATATTGTTTACAGGTTTACACCTGTACTTCCTGGCTTTTAGCAATGCCCATGCAAGTGTGCAATCTATAAACATCCAGATGTACATTGATACGGTGAAGCAAAATAGCATTGTACAATTAATTGGGCAGGATATAGTTTACATGAGAAATCAATGTTTCAGTCTATTTATCTGATCTATTGATATGAAACCAGCAGATCTGTCCTGTATTATTTCAGAGTGAGGCTTTAAGAGCAGTTCTGAGACATTGGCTGCTGGTCCAGTATCCATTCATTGGATGGAATTCTCCCAAGCTCCCACCTGCCAGTGGGTTCAATGGTGGGCAAGTGCGGTGGTGGAGGGAGCGGTAGAATTTGACAGGAGACCCAAAAATCAGTTTTACGCCAGTGTGAATTTCCGACGGGAACTTCTGCTGGTGCCCACCACGAAGGATCAGGAAACCCGCTGGAGACCGGCATGGAACATTTGCGAATAGAAATACAGAAAATAGGTACAGGAGTAGGCAATTCGGCTAATCAAGCCTGCACCATCATTCAATATGATCATGGCTGATCATGCATTTTCAGTATCCCACTCCTGCTTTCTCTCTATACCCCTTGATCCCTTTAGCCACAAAGGCCACATTCAGCTCCCTCTTGAACGTATCTAATGAACTGGCCCCAACAACTTTATGTGGTAGAGAATTCCACAAGTTCACAGCTCTCTCAGTCCTGAATGGCTTACCCCTTATTCTTAGACTGTGGGTCTGTGGGACGCAGAAGATGACCTGACTGGAATCTCCAGAGTGACCTGGACAATGGAATAACTGTGTTCAGGGAGGATTATTGACTAACCACTTCAAAGGCTGCAACTAGGTCAAGAGGATGAAGGAGGTGAGGTAGGATAATGAATCAGTGGGCCCGATTTTACCAAAACTTTGCGCCCATTTTCGGGCACACAATCACGGTAAAGTTGGGTGTCGGGCCTATACCGCGATCTGCACCCGATTCCGAGCAGATCGCGGCTTTACCGACACCTGATTCGGGCTCGTGCCTAACCCTTCCGCCAAATCCCACTTTATCGTCTTCTGGCCCGTTCTGCATCCACGCTGTAAGTGACCTGCAAAATAAAAGTCTGAAGTCGGCGCTGCAGCTTCCGAAGAGCGGGGTCAGAGCCTCCAATGGCTCTCTGACCCAGGTCATCCTCTGGTTTAAGAGGGGGGGGGAGGGGGGGGGTGGGAGGAGGAGGAGGGAGGCGGGACCCAGATCATCCTCTGGTCGGGGGGGGTTCCGCTGCCAGTCTGCGGGCGATCGGTGGGGAGGGAGGGGACAGGGGGTCCCGCCGCCACTCTGTGGGCGATCCCTCCTCCCCACTGGAGGAACGAATTCCTCCTGCCGGAGTGGACGTGCGGCCATGCCATCCCACAAAACCTTCAGGATGAAGTGATTCCTCGCTAAGAAGATGAAGCAGAACCGGCCGATTCCACAGTGGATCCGCATGAAAACAGGCTACAAGATCAGTACAACTCCAGAGGAGACACTGGAGAAGGACCAAGCTGGGCCTGTAAAGGGATACACCATCACTGGTACACTACCAGCCACAGCCATCTCTCCCGCTCTCTTGCCCCTGCAAGACACGTATGGGCTTAGGATTCCAGGCGCGTATCTATTTGATGCCCAGATTCGGCATTTAGACTCAAAATGGTAAAATCAGGCCCAGTGTCACTGTCACAGAGAGTCACTTTACTGAGGTGAGATTTCCAAGGATAGTGGAAGGAGACCACAGAAGTGGTGGGCAGCTCTCCACGTCCTTTGCAAGGTACACCTGTACCACCCCACTGACCTGAGAAGGACAAAGTGCAGATGAAGACTCCAGGCACCTCAACACTTTCTTGCCTTGTCACTGCCACATTGAGCTCATATCATAGGTAAGGCAATGATATGCAGGTCTATGTGTATCTCTGGAATCCACTGAGTGGTCTGCTGGATCTGGTTCTCCTTGACTGTTGACAGCCTCTTGATGGAGGAAGCCATATGCCTGAGCCAAAGCAATACTTATGGCCCGGATGGACTCCTCCATCATCTGTGCATGGGTCAGCATAGCCTCTGGCAGTTCTGCCAGATGTTCCCAAGCACTCACTGTAGTTCCAACAGGTTCCATTCTGCCAATTCCAGAGATCTGTCATCAGCCTGGAGCTCAGCATAAACCTGGCCTCCCACAGTCCTCCAGCTGGCCTGGGCTGTCATTGCCTCTGTCACCAGCTTGTGATCCTAAATTTAATTGCAAGCGCTTACCCACCAATGTGAGAATATCTGCGCTGATGGAGAGTGTGGGGAAATGATCTTCCACTGCATCCTCCAAGGGTTCATCCCCCCTGAGCCAAGTGGCTCATCAGGACTGGTGCTGCCACAATCTGGATGAACAAAGCAGCACTGCACACAGGGCTGGCACCTTTTCAAAGCTGGCGTCGGTATCTGCCTTACAATCAGATAAAGTTGAGATCAACATCTCATTGCCCACCCCATTAGTCCATTGGACAGATCCATGCCTCGATTTTGTCAGTTGGCTCTCTGCCTTCTGATCTAATTGGCTGGCCATACGTTACTCATGCAGCAATGGCACCCATTTCTCACCACCAACGTAACCTGCGTCATGCACATAGAATTCAGCCTCATGTGTCTTTTTGCTCAGTAGCCTCCTCACTTGGAAGCCAGCCTGATTGATACATTGGGAAAACAAACTGCGAGCGGACTAGGATGAAGCATTCTTGGCCCGCAAGTAGTGTTAGAAAGAGCCATTCTGGGAGAGAGATAAAATGAGAGACACACAGCCTCATTAAAATAAAAAAAGGAGCACATTATCTCCTGAGAGTGAGTTTGTTGCCCATTCAAGATGAAAGTGGGAAGGTTTGAGGCAAATTGTGTTCGCATTTGGAATTTTAAAATTTTTTTACATCCCACCACAAACCCAGCCATTGGGGTTAAAATACCATTCACAGAATCATTTGAATCTGATCTTTCAGTTATACAGAAATTTGACACTTTATTTACTGACAAACGTTTCCTCTTGTGGAACAGTCTGATATTTTCCTCAATCGCACTGTAACAAATTCTGTAATGTTCAGTCATGTGCAGCACACTTCTATCCCCTGGGTTCTGCTAATATTAATATATTCATGTCGAGAATATCTTGACATCCCAGTTCCAACAGAATGCTAATATATAGCACAGTACAGACTGTGCATATTATAGTGCGCACAAATATAGGGGAGGGTTGGGGTTGGGTGGGTGGGGGGGAGGGTGGGGTGCTTGTCACTGTAATTGCCTAATGTTCCTGCATACATCAGAATGGTAAACCATCCCTTTTGTCCAAAATATTCAGCACAACTTAAAATGTTGACTGTTCGCCCTTATTAAGGTGGGTTAAGCATTGGCAGAAGTGTGACTTACAACTGCTATGAAGTGGAGTGTGTCTGACAACTATTTAAAATTTGCCAGTGATGAGGTTCTATTCATGTTGTTATCCCAGTTGCATAGAAGATCACAACTGTAATAAACCCAAGTCAGAATTTTCTTTCAGGCAAATACTTCCTGACAGACTGAACACCCCAGAATGGGGTTTTATATCAAGGTAATGAGATGTAAATTTACTACAGGCATAAAATCAACAATCTGGGCATTCTACATTTTGTTTAAACCTGTCAAGTGCCCACTGCACTAGATCCAGCATGAAGTTATCACCATGGATACGACTGTGAGGAGACCCACCAAAGATGAATAGATATGGATACGCTTTTCACAGCCAGCATTCCTTCAGATTTATAAGCAAGCCTCCAGAAAACTAATGGAACGTAACATCTGGGAAGGGAATATCAGTCAAGTATTGGGATTTAGACTCAGCTCATGAGGCTGAGGGGTTGGGGGGGTAAGCGTAGGGCCTCAACAACTATATCTGACCATTTTTCATTTTAATTGAAAGGGATAAACTAGTCTTTTTTGCGTTTTTTCTCAACACAGTAGTTTAGAGGTTATTTTTCACGATAATATTGGAGGAACACATAACAAACTCAAATGATATTCACTTGTCTGCTATCTTAGCAGAGCCGTCAATCAATTTGAAATAACAGGTTAACACATGCATTAAAATAGCCAGTACATGAATGTTAGACAAAGGTGTTAAACATTCGCCCTTCAAGATAGCTAGAAGTAATTTCCTGGTTGCTGCATTTTCTCTGAGATTTGTATAATCCTGCAATAATGCCATCCTTTTCTCGCAATTTAAATTTTTCATCAGATGTTTCTTGCTACCACATGCAGTGAACTGAAATGAATGCACAAATTAAGTTGAAGCTAGCCAAGGCCAAAATGTGAAAACATCCAAATCCCCAAACAATAAAATGCCATAACTTGAAAAAAGATTTGTAACAATAATATGGGTGGAATTATATGCTAATTATATGCTAATAGGACTCGCGCCCTTTCTGGATGCAGTCGGTTCATGCCATTAGGAAGGGGCCGGGAGACTCACAAACTGTTTGGAGCTGGGTGCAAAATGGATTTTTAGTCCTGCATGCTATTCTTCGGGACTGTCATGATCTACTAACGGTGCAGCGAGGTCAGAGAATCGCCTTCTACATCTGTAAAGTTTATTTATTGGTGTCACATTAGTGCTGCAATGAAATTACTGTGGAAATCCCCTAGTCACCACACTCTAGCGCTTGTTTGGATGCGCTGAGGAAGAATTTAGCGTGGCCAATGCACCCAACCAGCACATCTTTTGGACTGTGGGAGGAAACCGTAGCACCCGGAGGAAATCCATGCAGACACGGGGAGAACGTGGAGACTCCGCACAGACAGTGACCCAAGGCAGAAATCAAACCCGGGTCCCTGGCGCTGTGAAGCAGCAGTGCTAACCAGTGTATTTGTCTCAAAATGTTCCCCTGAATAAATTTCTTATTGAGCAAACAATCAGAACAAACTATATATATATTTCATAAATAGGGATATCAGAGTAAATTAATGACTAATTAATCATTTAATTCTGACATGAAAGGTCACAAAAGAAAACTTGTCTTAGCATTAGTAAAAATAATGTGCCCAGCAGAAAAAATAGTGCAAGAAGTTAAATATTGTTCCAAGATTTCAAGCACGTGTAGAGGATGATATGTATCCTTGGCTTCTGAGGGAATTAATGATGAAAATTGCAGAGGGAATGGCCACAATCTTTGAATACTCTTTAGAAATGGAAGTGGGACCAGAGGTCAGGAGGTTTGCAAATGTTACAACCTGCTCAAATAAAAGAGACAGCTACAAGCCTGTCAGCATAATGTTGATGGGGGAAGACTTGTAGTAGTAATAATCCGGGCCAAACTGGAATAACCTGTGGCAAAAAATGTGTTAGTGAATGAAAGTCAGCATGGATTTGTTAAAGGCAAATGGTATTTTACGAACTTGATTGAACTATTTGATGAAGTAGCAAAGAACTTTTGCACAGGGTGGGTGTTTGCATTTATGGACTTTCAAAACGCATTCAAAAAGCTGAATGAAATTGTAAAATAATAGGCTTGTTCGTAAAATTAAAGCCCATGAGATTAAAGGGGCAAGTGCTACATGTGGACAAATTTGGCAAAAATTAGTAGAGATATTGGTTCCACTATCTCCTTATGCAGCATGTATTATGCCTAATACCAGCATTAAAGAACTTCTTAAGGTGATTTCAATTTTGCATGCATCTGTTAGATCAAGATATATATGTTGCTCTTCAGAGACTGTTGCATGATAATGGAAACAAACACATCACCATGGCAACTATAATCACCTTGGAGACTGATTAAAACTAGCAGGAACGGCATGGAAATCTCATCAGCTGATGAAGAGCGGATTACACGGAGGTCTTCCATCAGCTATTTGATTGTGATGGCGATTTCAACAGAAAAAGTAAATTGAAATGTAATAGTAGCTATTAGTTAATAAATTTTACTCAAGTGCTTCTTGCAGGACTTGCAGATAGTGAGGAACATTGTCAGAGGCTACAGAAGGATATAGATAGGCTGGAAATTTGGGCAAGGAAATGGCAGATGGAGTTCAATCCTGATAAATGCGAAGTGATGCATTTTGGTGGGAATAATGTAGGGAGGAGCTACACGATAAATGGAAGAACCATAAAGGGTGTAGAGACGCAGAGGGACCTGGGTGTGCAAGTCCACAGATCTTTGAAGGTGACGTCACAGGTGGAGAAGGTGGTGAAGAAGGCATATGGCATGCTTGCCTTTATAGGACGGGGCATAGAGTATAAAAGTTGGGGTCTGATGTTGCAGATGTATAGAACGTTGGTTCGGCCGCATTTGGAATACTGCGTCCAGTTCTGGTCGCCACACTACCAGAAGGACGTGGAGGCTTTGGAGAGAGTACAGAGGAGGTTTACCAGGATGTTGCCTGGTATGGAGGGGCTTGGTTATGAGGAGAGATTGGGGAAACTGGGGTTGTTCTCCTTGGAAAGACGGAGGATGAGGGGAGACTTAATAGAGGTGTATAAAATTATGAAAGGCATAGATAGGGTGAACGGTGGGAAGCTTTTCCCCGGGTCGGTGGTGACGTTCACGAGGGGTCATAGGTTCAAGGTGAAGGGGGGGAGGTTTAACACAGATATCAGAAGGACATATTTCACACAGAGGGTCGTGGGGACCTGGAATGTGTTGCCGGGCAAGGTGGTGGAGGCGGACACACTGGGAACGTTTAAGACTTATCTAGACAGCTATATGAACGGAGTGGGAATGGAGGGATACAAAAGAGTGATCTAGTTTGGACCAGGGAGCGGCGCGGGCTAATTGTTCCTGGTTTCTCGTTTCAAGGCTTCATTCTACGATCATCTTGCTGGTGCCAGTACAGAGTGATACTGCGGATAGTTGGGAACCTGTCTCGGGGGCAGGGGATTCATATAGTGTTCGTGGAAGTGGAAATGACTAGGGTTGGGAAGCATTTTCCGATCGGGGCCATTGTGATCTCCTGGACTCGTTTCGATCGCCTCAGGGGGTCGGAGAGGAATTTCCCAGATTTTTTTTTCCCCATATTGGCCCTGGGGTTTTTCACTCTGGGTTTTCGCCTCTCCCTGGAGATCACATGGTCTGGAATGGGGGGGTGGGGGTAAGTTAATAGGTTGTAATGAACAAAGCATCGTAGCTGTGAGGGACAGCTCGGTGGATAGGATATTGGTATGTAGATAGGCTGGAAAATTGGGTGGGGATCCTGGATTCAGGATTCAATCCTGGACTGGGGAGCGGCGCGGGCTTGGAGGGCCGAAGGGCCTGTTCCTGTGCTGTATTGTTCTTTGTTCTTTGTTCTTTGTTCTTTTGTTCTTTGTTCTTCAAAATACCTTCTAACCCAAGTCGCAGCAGCATGGACACCACCAGATGGAAAAAGTAGATGGCCAGAGAAGACCTGGTGAAATTTATTTAAGGAGGAACTTCAAGATGCTCCACCTGGGCTGGAGCGCAAGAAATTACAATGGACAGGGGCTGGTGATGGAGTCTTGGTGCTCACTGTCCTGCTCGGGACCAGTGGAATAAGTCTAAGTAAGAAAGTATGATGGCATTCCAAAATGACTTGCATTACTTTAAAATGCAATACCACATTGGAACATCTTTATATATAACTGATGCATTTTTAGAAACCTACTGTATTTCTCAATTGAATTTAGTAGCATTCCAGATGCATGAACTAAAGCTCTAATCAAAGAGGTATTTCTTGTATTCATATTTATCTTTACCATAGTATTGTTTTTTAAGTTTATTTATTATTGTCACAAGTAGATTTACATTAACACTGCAATGAAGTTACTGTGAAAATCCCCTAGTTGCCACACTCTAGCGTCTGTTCGGGTACACTGAGGGAGAATTTAGCGTGGCCAATCCACCTAACCAGCACATCTTTCAGACTGTAGGAAGAAACCGGAACACTCGGAGAAAACCCACGCAGACACGGGGAGAACATGTAGGCTCCACACAGACAGTGAGTGACCCAAGCCAGGAATCGAACTTGGGTCCCTGGTGCTATGAGACAGCAGTGCTAACCACTGTGCCATCTTACTGTTGAAATCATACAAAAACTGTAAGTCAATCACATGTTCAGAAAATATAAATAACCATTTCCTAATGAAGTATCTCTACCCCTTTATAAAAGCAAATTACTGCGGATGATGGGTCATTTTGACTCGAAACATCAGCTCTTTTCTCCCCTTACAGATGCTGCCAGACCTGCTGAGATTTTCCAGCATTTTCTCTTTTGATCCCTACCCCTTTGTCAGCTTGTTTCCAAATGCATGAAATATTCATTTCTATTCTTTGTTTCAGCACAATGAGCGTGGGGGGGGGTGGGGGGGTGTTGGCGGTGGGTGGTGACGGTGGGTGTGGGTGGGGTCCCTCCACAAATGACAATGATTCCAGTACAGCTGTTTCAGTACGTGGGTGGCCTGGTGACATAGTGGTTAGCACTGTTGCCTCACAGCGCCAGTTACCTGGGTTTGATTCTGGCTTGGGTCATTGTCTGTGTGAAATTTGCATGTTCTCCCTGTGTTCCCTCCGGGTGCTCTGGTTTCCTCCCACAGTCCAAAGATGTGTGGGTTAGGTGCTTTGGCTATGCTAATTTGCCCCGTAGTATCCTGAGATGAGTAGGTTAGGAGGATTAGCAGGGTAAATATTTGAGGTTACGGATACAGGGCCTGGGTAGGATTGATGTCAGTGCAGATTCGATGGGCCTCTTTTTGCACTGTAGGGATTCTATGAGTATGTCTACAACACTGATATCTACCTGACAATGTGGAAAATTGCCCTGGTAAGTCCTGTTTACAAAAAGCAGGACAAATTCAATCTGACCAATTACTGCCTCAGTAGCCTGCACTCAATCATCAGCAGAGTGACGGAAGGTGTTATCAATGGTGTTATCAAGTGGCACTTACTCACTAACAACCTATTCACTGATGTTCAGTTTGGATTCCATCAAGGCCAATTCAGATCTCGTTACAACCAAACATGTTACAAAGAGCTGAATTCCAGAGGTTAGGTGAAATTACTGCGTGTCACATCAAGGTGACATCTGAATGAGTGTAGCATTAAAGAGCCATTATAAAACTGAAGTCAATGGGAATCAAACGGATACTGTCCACTGGTTGAAATCATATTTAGCACAAATAAAGCTATTTGTGGTGGTTGGAGGACAATTACCTCAGCCCCAGGACACCTCCACAGGAGTTCTTCAGGGTAGTATCCTCAGCCCAACCATCTTCAGCTGCTTCATCAATAACTCCTATCCAACGTAGGATTAAAAGTGAGGATGTCCACTGATGATTGCACAATGTTCAGCACCATTCACAACTCCTCAGATACTGAAGCAGTCCAAGTCTATGTGCAGCAAGACCTGGGCAACTTTCAGACTTGGGCTGATAGGTGGCAAATAACATTCATACCACAAAAGTGCCAAGTAATGACCATCTCCAACAAGTGAAAGTCTAACTATCTCCTCTTGATCTTGACTGATAGTAATCTCATCAAATCCCCCACCATCAATATTCTGGGGTCACCTTTGGCCAGAAACTGAATTGGAGCCATATAAATATTGTAGGTGCAAGAGCAGGTCAGAGGTTGAGGATTCTGTGGTGAGAAATTCATCTCCTGACTCCCCAAGCCTATCCACCAAGGACAGGTATAAAGTCCAAGTTATCAGAATGCTCCCCATTGACCTGAATGAGTACAGCTCCACATCATTCAAGACAAAGCAGGCCGCTTGATTGGTAACCCATCCCACTACCTTAAACACTCACTCGTTCCAGCATCGAAGCACAGTGGCATCAATGTATACCATCTACAAGATGCACTGCAACAACTCACCAAGGCTCCTTTGACAGCATCTTCCAAACCCACAACCTCTACCACCTGGGAAACAAGGATAGCAGATGCATGGGAACACCACCACTTGCAAATTCCTCTCCAAGTCATAAACATCCTGCCTTGAAACTATGTCACCAATCTTTCATTGTCACTGGATCAAAATCCTGGAACTCCCTCCCTAGCAGTATTGTGAGTGTACCTACACCACATGGACTGCAGCAGTTCAAGAAGGTGGCTCAGCACTGCCTTCTCAAGAGCAATAAATGCTGGACTGACAGCCCACATCCCATAAATGAATTACAAAACTGAAGGTCAGATTTACTGTAATGCTGGGTGTTTATTTTTTGAAAACCTACTTTTAGTATGTCATTCTGTCAGTCATATTACACCAATAATGATCAACATCCAATTGATTCTACTCATCAACCTGCCACTAACCACATCCATAAAATTTGGAATGCCAGAAATGATGGCGGGTTCTGTTTTTACAGGATGGGTCAGCAGAAATCCAGAAATCAGCTGCTAGAATACCTGCATTGGAATTCGGAACATCTCTCTCCAGTTAGGTTTCATGAATCATACGATGAGGTGCTCACACGATGTATTGATTAATTCAAAACACTTTCTCTTGCATAGAGTTAAAACCAGGCACCAACCTACCGGTTAAGAATTTCAAAAGCATTTTCAGGATCAATCACATCAGTAGACAGCAACAGACAGACAGGAATGGTTAAAATACAGAAAGATGGATGTGAATTTCCTGCATTTCTCAAGCTTTGGCAACACACTTGGAGCACATTTTCAAAGCTGGATTGGAGGCCTGGGGGATGGCTTGCAGGAACACAATGGCAGGTACAGTGTTTGCATTGATGCATGCAACAGACCCAGCTGATGCAAGGAACTGGAGGTCAAACAAGACCAGATCTATTACTTGGTGGAGGACAGAGGTGGGATTGATATGGTAAGAATCTGCAGCCAGACAGCTGCAGGAACACTCCCTTGCAGTCAGATAGGTGGTGGGAGGAAAGTGATCTGCACAAAATCAATGGGGTTGGGGTGGGGTAGAGAGACTCTGGGGCAAATGACACCCATGGGCACCGAAAATTAAATGTTGAAACTGAGCTGCCTGGGCCTCCTCTGGCCCATGATTTTCCTCCAGACATGTTGGGATTCTTTGTCACTGTCCCTCAACTCAAGCCTCAAAATAAAATTACCGACTGCACCTCAATCGTGTTGCAGGCCCTGAACCTGCTCGTTTCAAGAAGACTTTATTAGTTTAGGGCAGGTGTCCTGCTCTTCTACTCAGGAGAGTGGATTATCACAGGGACATGACTGAAAGCAGCAGGATCAGAGTGGGGATAATTCACTGCCTTCATATTAACTGCCCACCCACTATCAAATAGCTCCTGCCATTTGAGGCAGAGGCCTAATTAGGAGACAGTGGCCTAATGGTACTGTTGCTGGACTGGTAATCCAGAGACCTAGGGTAATGCTGTGAGACCCGGGTTCATATCCCATGATGGCAGATGTTGAAGTTTGAATTCAATAAAAAATAAAAGTCTCATGATGACCATGAAACCATTGTCGATTGTTGTAAAACCCCAACTGTTCACTAATGTCCTTTAGAGAAGGAAATCTGCCATCCTTACCTGGTCTGGCCTACATGTGACTCCAGATCCACAGCAATGTGGTTAACTCGTAACTGTTCCTCAAGGGATGAGCAATAAATTTGCCCAGCCAGTAATGCCCATGTCCTATCAAAGAATAAATGAAAAAAAGCATTAAGTTAAGATTGGGGTATAGCATCTAGATTTTCACTGATTTAATTCTGGATCTGTTTGATTTTCATTCTTGGTGACACATTGCTATAATTTAAAAAGCAGCAGTGTACCGGAAGATTTGATGAGCCTTTTTGCAGGTGCCTTAAACAGCATTTTCCTCTAATTAAAAGAGAAGATAACATCAGGAATCTTGCATTTATTCATCAAGTCAGGACATGTCATGTTCTGCTGCAAATTTGATAGCTTCCTTTCAAGTCGGATAGCATTGCTTATTTCAAACCAGACTCTAAACAGGCTGTTTATTTTTCACCCAATGTCAAAATTTTGCATAACAATAGGTACACAGGTCACTAAAATATATTAGTCAGGTACAAACAAATAATACCAATGTCTAACTAAATGGCTAGCGTATAATGAAGTAAGTTTTGGCACAGTTAGGCAAAACTCTAGTTAAGCTACATATGGAATATTGTGCATTGTTCTGAACATTACACCTTGGAAAGCATGTATTGGCCCTGGAAGGAGTGCAGCACAGATTTATTAGAATGTTACCAGGGCCCCAAGATTAGATTATGCAGCAAAATTACATAAACTAGGCATATTGAGCCTTGAGCACCAAAAGTTAAGGGGTGATTGAGGTGTTCATGATTTTGAAAGGAATTATTAGTCTAGATGGAAACTTCTTCTGCTGTTGGGTGGTTGAGGGTAAGTTGCTCTCACCTTGAAACCAGAGGCAGGCCATTCAGCAGAGAAACAATTTTTCATGCGAAGGATGGTTGAAGTGTGGAAGTCTGCCACAAAATGCGATGGATTACTCTGAGATTGAGACATTTTTGACGGTCAAGCATCTTAAAGGATGTTCGACTGGTGTGCAGAGTTAGGATACAAACCATGATCTCCCTGAACAGCAAAACAGGAAAAAGGGGCTTTTAGAACAGCATTGAATCATGCACCCATTGCAAGAGGAAATGCTGTTGTTTTCTTTGTTGCTTAATTTTAGTTACTAATTATAAAGGCCAAAAAATGTGCAAACCACAAAAATGAGAGGTCAGTCTATAGATTGTCAAATAGGATATTTAAACAAAGAAAAGGATGCAAACCAGAAAGAAAGGCACAGATTTCGAGTTGTAAATAATTAACTCATTTTATCCAGGATGAGATAAGTGGAAATGTTAAACAAAATGAAGTATTTTTTCCTGAAAGAATTCTCCTCATTTTTCCTAGGAGAAAGAATGTTTGAAGGAACAGTGATGCACCATCAATTTACGAGGACTCCAGCGAGTGAGTGAAATACAACAGGCTTTTAATTGCAAAGAACTGGAACACACCCTTGTAGTCAGCCTGGCCCAGACTGAGGCAGAGGGGAGGAACCGTTACCTTTATACCTCGATCAGGTGGAAAGGGAGGAGTCTCGGGTCAGGCGCAGCAGGGGTGTGTCCAGGCATACAACATGTAGTTACAGTGGGTCACCACATTCACCCCCTGTTTAAAAAAGAGTCCGGCGGGGGTGAGATGGGTGGAACAATATATACAGAGGCACAAAATATATACAAGAGTCACGGCTGAAGTAAGACGTCGACCCCTCACAGGTTCAGCCTGTCGGGCGGTTTGATCCATCGCTGCGACCGCCGTAGTACCGGTTGTGGTGTTGTTTCAAGTGGCAGGGTGAAACCGCTCGAGTCTGCCGTCGTCCCTTCTGGTCAGGTACTGCATGGTGACTCCAGGGGCTCAGGCGAGCTGCATACAGGGGACAAAGAAGTAAGCGGACCTGGTGCTACCTGAACAACAGAGGGGTCTAGGGATGTGGGGTCTAGGGATGTGGGATGGGGGGTCATAGTGGGCTCCGGGGCACCCGCAGGCGCCAGGTCCCGGATAGAGACCGTGTCCTCCCGCCCATCGGAGTACGCCACATAGGCATATTGGGGGTTGGCGTGGAGGAGCTGGACCCTTTCGACCAGGGGGTCCGACTTATAGGGCCACACATGCCTCCGGAGCAGAATGGGACCTGGGTACATCAGCCACGACGGTAGTGAGATCCCCGAGGAGGACTTCCTAGGGAAAGCAAACATCCGCTCATGAGGGGTGGCATTGGTAGCCGTACACAGGAGTGACCTAATTGAGTGCAGTGCATCAGGGAGGACCTCTTGCCAGCGGGTGACTGGAAGACCTTTAGACCGTAGCGCTAGTAAAACGGCCTTCCAGACTGTCGTGTTCTCCCTCTCTACCTGTCCGTTACCCCTGGGGTTGTAGCTGGTAGTCCTACTCGAGGCTATGCCCTTAGAGAGCAGGTACTGACGCAGCTCATCGCTCATGAAGGAGGATCCCCGGTCGCTATGGATGTAGCTAGGGTAACCGAACAGGGTGAAGAGGCCGTGCAGGGCCCTGACGACCGTGGCTGAAGTCATATCCGAGCAGGGAATGGCGAAAGGGAATCGGGAGTACTCATCTATAACGTTGAGGAAATAGATGTTGCGGTCAGAAGAAGGAAGGGGCCCTTTGAAATCAATGCTGAGGCGTTCAAAGGGGCGGGTGGCTTTGATGAGGTGTGCCCTGTCCGGCTGATAGAAGTGCAGCTTACACTCTGCGCAGACTGGGCAGTGTCTGGTTATAGACCGGACGTCCTCAACAGAATAGGGCAGGTTACGGGCCTTAATAAAATGGTAGAGTCTGGTGACTCCCGGGTGACAGAGGTCATTGTGGAGAGTCTGTAGCTGGTTCACTTGTGCGCTGGCACATGTTCCGCGAGACAGAGCGTCCGGAGGCTCATTGAGCTTCCCGGGCCGGTATAAGATATCATAATTGTAGGTGGAGAGCTCAATCCTCCACCTCAGTATCTTATCGTTCTTAATCTTGCCCATCTGCGCGTTGTTGAATATAAAAGCCACCGAACGTTGGTCCGTGAGCAAAGTGAACCGTCGGCCAGCTAAGTAGTGGCGCCAGTGTCGCACCGCTTCGACGATGGCCTGAGCCTCCTTCTCGACAGAGGAGTGTCAAATTTCCAAGCCTTGGAGGGTTCGTGAAAAGAAGGCCACGGGTCTGCCCGCCTGGTTAAGGGTGGTGGCCAGGGTGAAGTCAGACGCATCACTCTCCACCTGGAAGGGGATTGACTCATCCACCGTGTGCATCGTGGCCTTCGCGATGTCCGCTTTGATGCGGTCGAAGGCCAAGCGGACCTCTCCCGACAGGGGAAAAAGGGTGGATTTGATAAGCGGACGGGCCTTATCCGCATAATTAGGGACTCACTGGGCGTAGTATGAGAAGAAGCCCAGGCATCTCCTCAGTGCTTTGAGATTGGTGGGAAGGGGAAGTTCCGGGAGGGGACGCATGCGGTCAGGATCGGAGCCGATGACCCCGTTCTCCACTACATACCCCAGGATGGCGAGGCGTTGAGTGCGGAAGACACACTTCTCCTTATTGTAGGTCAGGTTAAGGAGAGCGGCCGTGTGGAGGAATTTATTGAGGTTTGCGTCGTGGTCCTGCTGATCACGGCCGCAGATGGTGACGTTATCCAGGTACGGGAAGGTGGCCCGCAGCCCGTTCTGGTCCACCATTCGGTCCATCTCACACTGGAAAACCGAGACCCCGTTGGTGACGCCGAAGGGGACCCTAAGGAAGTGATAGAGGCGGCCATCCGCCTCGAAAGCAGTATATTTGCGGTCCTCCGGGCGGATGGGGAGCTGGTGGTAAGCCGATTTAAGGTCAATAGTGGAGAACACCTGGTATTGCGCAATCTGATTGGCCATGTCAGATATGCGCGGAAGGGGATATGTGTCCAGCTGCGTGTACCAATTGATGGTCTGACTGTAATCGATGACCAGACGGTGTTTCTCCCCAGTTTTGACCACCACCACTTGTGCTCTCCAGGGGCTAGTACTAGCCTCAATGATCATAGAATCACAGAATCATAGAATCCTACAGTGCAGAAAGAGGCCATTCGGCCCATCGAGTCTGCACCAACCACAATCCCACCCAGGCCCTATCCACATATCCCTACGTATTTACCCACTAACCTATGCATCCCGGGACACTAAGGGGCAATTTAGAATGGCCAATCAACCTAGCCCGCACATCTTTGGACTGTGGGAGGAAACCGGAGCACCCGGAGGAAACCCACGCAGACACAGGGAGAATGTGCAAACTCCACACTGACAGCGACCCGAGCCGGAATTCGAACCCAGGTCCCTGGAGCTGTGAAGCAGCAGTGCTAACCACTGTGCTACCGTGTCGCCCTTCCTTCAGGAGCCACTGGACCTCGGACCTAATGAAGGTCCTGTCCCCCGCACTGTACCGTCTGCTCTTGGTGGCAATAGGCTTACATTCGGGGGTGAGGTGTTCGAATAGTGAGGGAGGGGTGACTTGAAGGGTCAAGAGGCTGCAAGTGGTGCACGGTGGGCAGTCTAAGAACTGTGGGTTGCAGACGGAGAGCGGGGGAAGAGGCCTGTTGTACTGCAACGTGACACTCCTGAGATGGGTCAGGAAATCGAGCCCCAGGAGTACAGGAGCGCAGAGGTGTGGCAGCACCAGGAGCTTGAAATTTTCATACTCGGTACCCCGAACCGTAAGGGTCATCACAGTACCCGAGGACATCCATCGAGCGGGACTTTGAGGCCAAGGAAATTGTTTGTTTAACTGGCCGCACGGAAAGGGCGTAGCGGCTCACCGTATTGGGGTGGATGAAACTCTCCGTACTCCCGCAGTCGAACAAACAATTTCCCACGTGGCCATTTACCTGGATGTCCATCATGGACCAGGCGAGTTGATGCGGACGAGATTGATCTAGTTGGAGAGTTGCCACCGTGGATCCTGGAGGGTGGTCGACCGCAGTTGCTGGCATCCAAAATGGCAGCCCCCTTGTCTCACACGCGGCCGATGGCGTCCAAAATGGCGGCCCCCTCGTCTCACACGCGGCCGATGGCATCCAAAATGGCGGCTCCCTTGTCTCACACGCGGCCGATGGCGTCCGAAATGGCGGCTCCCTCGGGTTGCACGCGGCACTGTTGGGCTTCGAGGACGACTTTGCCCTGCAGACTTTAGCATAGTGGCCCTTCTTCCTGCACCCAGAGCAGAACACCTCCCTCGCCGGGCAGCGTCGTCGGGGGTGTTTCCCCAGACGACAAAAATAACACTTTGGACCTGCGACAGCCGCAGCAGTCGAGTCGTTGGTGGGGCGTGGTGTGGTGTAAGTCTGTGGCCCTCCTAGATACTGGGGTGGCAGCGGCCATGGTGCCCACGATGCAACCGCGTAGTCGGGTGCGTAAGCCTCGAGGTTACGGGAGGCCACCTCTAAGGATTCTGCGAGCGCCACTGTTTTTGGTCGGTCCAGCCCACCCTGCTCCGGCAGTCGCTGCCGAATGTAGTTGGACGCGATGCCCGTAACATAGGCATCGCGGATTAAGTGTACTGCACGGCGGATACAGCCTTGCAATTACAGGCCCTGCCGAGTGCCCGTTGTTCGCGGAGAAATTGTGCACTCGATTCTCCCGGCCGTTGTCTTCGAGTAGCCAGAAGGTGTCTGGCGTAGACTTTGTTCGTCTGTTTGCTATACTGGCTCTTTAGGAGCTCTAGCGCGTCCCTGTACGTCTCAGCGTCACGGATGGTGGAATATACCACGTCGCTTACCCGGGCGCGGAGCACGTGCAGCTTGTCTGTTTCGGACTGGACGACAGCGGAGGCTTCGAGGAAGGCTTCAAAGCACCTCAGCCAGTGATCGAAGCTGTTGGCAGCTCCCACAGCTTGAGGATCCAGGCCTAACTTGTCGGGCTTCAAAATTTGTTCCATCCTATGAGTTTTGTTTTTCTTTGCGATTAAAATTGATGCACCATCAATTTACGAGGACTCCAGCGAGTGAGTGAAATACAACAGGCTTTTAATCGCAAAGAACTGGAACACACCCTTGTAGTCAGCCTGGCCCAGACTGAGGCAGTGGGGAGGAACCGTTACCTTTATACCTCGACCAGGTGGAAAGGTAGGAGTCTCGGGTCAGGCGCAGCAGGGGTGTGTCCAGGCACACAACATGTAGTTACAGTGGGTCACCACAAACAGAAAGTTTGAAACCATCTATTTGCCAAACCTGTTACTTTGGTGATGGTTTAAAATTAGATTTCAGGTAGCAGGATTGTACTTGTTGTAGTACTTACACATATATGTTATATATAAATATAAAATAGGAGTAGAAGTAGCTCATTGAGCCTGCTCTGTATTCAATACGATTATGGTTCATCCATTTGTTTTTCGAATTCCACATAATTATTTATCCCCGATAACCTTTGATTCCCTTGCCTAACAAGAATCCATCCACCTCCACCTTAAGAATATTCGATGACCCCACCTCCATGGACTTCTGAGACAGAGCATTCCACAGTTGCACAAACCTCTGAGAGAAAAACATTCTCTTCATCTCTGTTCTAAAAGGATGATGCCTAATTTTAAAACAGTGCCCCTAGTCCTGAATTCACCCACATGAGGCAACACAAGAGCCTGCACGGTGACACAGTGATTAGCACTACTACCTCACATTGCCAGGGACCCGGGTTCAATTCCCGGCTTGGGTGACCGTCTGTGTGGAGTTTGCACGTTCTCCCCGTGTCCTTGTGGGTTTCCTCCTCCCATAGTCCGAAAGACATGCTGGTTAGGTGTATTGACCATGCTAAATTCTCCCTCAGTGTACCCGAACAGGTGCCGGAGTGTGGTGACTAGGGAATTTTCACAGTGACTCCGTTACAGTGTTAATGTAAGCCTACTTGTGATTAATAACTAAACTTTACTTTTACATCCTTTCAACACTCACCTTGTCAAGCCCATTCAGGATCTTACAGTACTTCAATTAAGTCACCCCTCAATCTTCTAAACCCCAGTGGAAACAAACCCAGCCTGATTTCCTGTTCACAAAACTATACTGACTCTTCCTAATTACTTTGAGTTTCTAACAGCTTTCCCTTGACAGACATCAATCTAACTAGCCCATGTTTCCCTGTTTTCTATCTCCCTCCCTTCATGAATAAAGGGTTATATTTGCTACATTCTAGTCTGATGGAATCTTTCCAGAATTAAGAAATTTTGGAAAACTAACGCCAGTTCCCCTCCTACACACACCTCCCCCCCCCCCCCCCCCACCCCCACTGTCTGCCTGGACACCCCACCAGACCAGACCCAATCCCCTGATCCAATCCCCCTACCCAACCTGACTTGAATCCCCCCCCCCACCCCGATGCATCTGGAACCCACCACCTGACCCAATCTCCTGACCCAGTAGGATGCACCCACTGACCCAACCAGACACCCCTGGCCCAGCACCCCCACCTGATCCAGCCCCCACCCTAGACCTCACACATGCCCCTGATGCCCGACCTGCCACCCTGCCGATGTCCAAACCCACCATCTCCTGACCCCCCATTCCTCAGTATCCAACATCCCCACTCCCAACCCCCCCCCCGGTGTCCCACCCCTAACAACCTCCAATACTCCAGCCCCCAAGTCCTATCCACTTACCTTAGAGACTAACCTTCTCCCTCGCCTATCAGTTTCAGTTGGATCTTTAAACTTACCTGCTTTATGGCAACCAATGCAGTAAAAAAGGAGGGGTGTCCTCCTTCACTCTGACTCTGTTAGATGTTGCCTGGATCTCGCTCGGCCTGAGTCAGGAAAGTCAGGCAAGGTGGAAACAAAAGAAATTTGGTGCAGATAATTGGATATTGAGTGGCAATCTGAGGAAGTTCTGTCCCAAAATATGTATTGCGTGTTCCAGTTTGTTTCACTTTTGCCACAAGCAGTAGAGCAAACAACAGCTCCTAGAGCTCCAAGCTTCACAACAATGTAAGACTATTTCCATGTAACTAACCTTCATAAATGAACCTACAATGTGTTTGCCCAGTCCATTACAAGTGATTGATGCCTTGTGTCTTTTACAGCAAATATATTGAAGGACTTACATATTGAAAGAACATGACAGTGCTTGCACTTGTTTTCTTATTCTTTTGATTCAATTACAAGAATCAGGAACCACAGCCAAGCTTTCCAGTCTGCTACACATAAAACAGGATTGCAATTTTGTTTTATATATACCACAATGAGAAGCACCCTCACCACCACCTCACTTTATGTTAACATGGATGTCAAAAAAGATAAAAAGCAACGTTCCTTACGCTATTTAATTTAATAACAAAATATCCAGGATTTCAGTGATCCGTTAAACTGCACTGAATAAAGTTCATCATCAGTGACACGACACAAGTCGATGGAAGAGAAATTGATCCATTTTGCATCCTATTTCTGAGTGTTATCTGAGCGTTTCTGGGATGAATTTTAGACAGCATTCCTCACCTATTTCCTCCTGCAAGCGTATTGATTACGCATTATGGACAGACTCTGTGAGAATTGCAACCCTGCACCTTTTTCCTTACTGTCTGTAATGAGTGTTTTTAGAAAAGGAAGATGTATGTATGTCGCTTAGCTCCACTGAATGTGTAGTCAATTTGAATAACAGCAGAAAGCTTTCGTGGGTTTATTCATGCATTCACCCAATAATCTAGTGTCACTCAAACACACTCATGCATTCAAGAAGAATAGAGTTAAAGAGAATAGTGTAATTTTACAAGTTGTAAACCAAAGAATTGTTCATAGGTCACATTTTTGGATCACCCGAGGAAAAACTGGCATCGAGCTGTAATCTAGGTTGTTTCAATAGCTGGAATTGTAAATCAGGATTATTGCAAGATTCTCTAGATTTTCTGCTGGTCAGAGAGCTATCACTTATAGATTTTCTTACCAGGAGGTCAGGTTTCTTTACAGTTAGATTTGGATTAGTAATCAGTCTGGGAGGCTTTTAAGATACACCAAGTTTAAAAAGGCTTCAGTGTTACTGCCCTGTTCTGCTGTGGTGTTCTTTGTAGACTGATTGTTTGAACAAAAGGGCAGTCCAAAACAGCTCTCTTCCAAATATGGTGTTGACGTTACTTTGGATAGCTTACAACCTGGACTATTGTTTCTCACCATGTGGGCTTGAGACCAGTACTGTCTCTGTTTCTGAAAAGACCCATTCAAGCCAGGATTGCAATTCTGGATGGTTTCAGGATATGGGTGTTGACACTTCTTAGTCCATCTTTTTGGGACAGTTTCATTTTTGATTCCATGAATCCTGTAAAGTGACCGTTGGTAATCATCTTAGCAGTCCATTAGTGTCTACTTTCGAAGAAAGTTAATTCTGGAAGATTTCAAGCTAATTATAGTTCATGTTTTAAAAGTTATGAATAGAATATGCCTTTACTGGACATGACGCTGCCAAGTTGTAAGTCTTCAACCCTCAAGTGTATCCGCCTGAAACAGGCATTAAGCCCCTCAGTGTTCATCATTGTAGGGACTTTAAAGGAAACACTGAAGGCTGCCAACAAAAAGGTAAGTCATATTTGTTGCTACTTAATATAGAGGCTGATAGAAGCTGAATGGGCACATGAGCAAAATAAACTTGCAGAGCTACAGGAATAGAGCAGCGGAGTGGAACTGATGGCATTGTCTACAAAGAGTCATGATGGATTCGATGGACAAACCATCTGAGCTGCAATGGATGTATAGGCTGGATTTTAGTTCCAGTGAGCGGGTGCCATGGGCAGATGTGTAGGTGGGGTATCTTCCACACCTGCCTAGTCTCATGGTCCCACAGTGATTTAACCTCTGTTGGAATGTTAATTACCTTGAGGTAAGACTTCTATCCTTATTTGGGTGGAAATCTCACCTCCAAGATCCGCTGGCCAACTGGATGGCTGGCAGCTCTTTTGTCCCAGAAGTGCCACCACGAATGGTGACTGAGATTACATCCAGTCCCAACCACAGAGCCATAGAAAGATTACAGCACTGAAAGGGGCCATTCAGCCAATCTCTTCCATACCAGCCCAAGGACACTCTCATGCCTTTCCTAATCCCACCTTCCTGCACCCGATCCATAGCCCTGTAGCTTACAGCACTTAAGGTACTGACCCAGGTACCTTTAAAAAGGTACCAACTTGGGCAGGTACCAACTTGGGCAGTGAATTCCAGACACCCAATACCATCTGCGTAAAAAGGTTCTTCCTCATGTCTCCTCTACACCGTCTGCCACTTATCTTGAATCTCTGTCCCCTGGTTCTCGAGTTCTCCACCAAGGGAAATAATTTTATCCAATCCACTCTACCTCTTCCCCTCATAATTTTGTACACCTCTATCAAGTCATCCCTCAGCCTACTTTGTTCCAAGGAAAATAACACCAATCTATCAAATCTCTCCTCATAGCTACGCTTTCTGGCCCTGGCAGCATCCTTGTAAATCTCCTCTGCACTGTCTCCAGAGCAATTACATCCTTCCTGTAATATGGTGACCAAAATGGCGCACAATATTTCAGTTGTGACCTCACTCGTGTATTTTACAATTCGAACATTATATCCTTACTTTTATATTATGTACCTCTACCAATGAAGGACAGCATTCCTTCTTTACAACCTTGTCTACTTGAACTGCTGCCTTTAGGGATCTGTGTACTTTTACACCAAGATCTCTCACTTCATCTACCCCTCTTAGTACATTCCCATTTATTATGTATTCCATATAACTGTTTGACATCCCTAAATGCATGGCCTAATACTTCTCTGTTAAAGTCCATTTGCCACTTTATTGCCCACATCTCCAACCTATCTATAATGTTTGGTGATTATAGCTATCCTCTACACTATCCACGACTTGGCCAATCCTTGTGTCATCTGCAAATTTCCCAATCGTGCTCCCCATGTTCATGTCCAAATCATTAATATATAACACCATCAGTAAGAGCCCTGACACCAAACCCTGTGGATCAGCACTTGAAACAACTTTCCATTCACAAGGGCATTCATTGACCTTTACACTTTGTTTCCTGTTACTAAGGCAACTTTTTATCAAGATGCCACATTACCCTGTATCCCATGGGCTTTTACTTTTTGACCAATCTGCCATGTAGGACTTTGTCAAACACCTTGCTAAAATCCATGTACACAACATCCACTGCATTACCCTCAGCAACCCTTCTTGTCACTTCCTCAAATAATTCAATTAAATTTGTGAGACAAGACCTTCCTTTAATAAATCCATGCTGACCATCCCTGACTAGTCCATGCCTTTCTATATGACAGTTAATCCTATCTCCCAGGATTGATTCTACTAATTTGTCCACCACAAATTTAAGGACAACTGGCCTATTATTGTTTGGTATTTCCTTCTATCCTTTTGAATAATGGAACTACATTTGCATTTCTCCAGTCCTTTAGGACGTCCCCTGTATCTAGTAGGGATTGAAAAATCATCCTCAGAGCATCTGCTATCTCCTCCCTGATCTTCTTCAGCAGACTCGGAAACAATCCATCTGGCCCTGGTGATTTATCAACTTTGAGGGATACCAATCCTTTGAGTACTTCCTCTCTCTTTATGATTATCCCATCCAGTACCTCACAGTTTTTCTCCTGGACTGCTATATCTACTATCCCTTTCCTTTGTAAACACAGAGACAAAATATTCATTTAAAACCCTTCCCATGGCCTCTGCATCTACACACTTCTTCATCTTTGATAGGTCCCACTTTTTCCTTAACTAACCTTTTACCATTACCATTGGTAAAACATCTTTGAGTTTTCTTGAACTTTACTTGCTAATCGTTTTTTCATGTCATCTCTTTGATTTCCTTAGTTTCTCTTTTACTTCGTGCCTGCACTTCCTACATTTGTCTCGGCTATCTGCAGTGCTTAGTTCTTTGCACCTATCATACACTTTCTTTTTCTGTGTGACCTTCCCTTGTATTGCTCAAGACAACCAGAGAGCCGAGATTTGGCAGTACCATTCTTATTTTTGGAGGGGACATATCTACTTGTACATTTAGGATCTCGCTTTTTAGCGCTTCCCACTGGTTATCCGCCAATTTATCTTCTAGCAATGCTCTCCAGTCCACCTCAGCCAAGTCCCTTCTCATTCCTGCAAAATTTGCCTTCCCCCAATTCAAAACTTTTAGTCCGCCTTTATCTCTGTCCTTTCCCGTGGTAATGTTAAATATAACTAAATTGTGATCTCTATCCTCAATATGGTTGCCAACCGTCACTTCACCCATTTGCCCTTCTTCGTTCCCAAGACTAGTCTAGAATTGCATCTCCTCTCATCAGGTTTGTCACTAATTGGTTAAAACAGGTGCTGGAGTGTGGCAACTGGGGGATTTCCACAGTAACTTGTGACACGAATAAATTAACTTTAAACATTTTCCTGGACTCACTGCATAAACAGTTCTCCCTCATTGCCATTTATATTGTTTGAATCCCCATTGATATTAGGGTAATTAAAGTCTCTATTGCCCTCTTGTTCTTATGGGTGGAAATTTGCCTACATATTTGTTTTTCTATCTCCTTTTCACTATTTGGGATCGGTAGTATACTCCCAGAAGTGTGACTGCCCCGTTTTTATTTCTAAGCTCAACCCATAAAACCTTGTTTGTTGACCCATTCAGTATGTCATCCCTTTTCACAACTGGAATTGTTTCTTTAACCATTAGTGCTACTCACCCTCCTTTTTTATCTCCCACTCTATCGTGTCTGATGTTTTTATAATCAGGGATATTGAGCTGCTAATTTTGCCCCTCCTTTACCCACGTTTCCATTATGGCAATGAGATCCTGTTGCCATGTGTCCACCTGTGCCCTTACCTCACCTGCCTTGTTTGTAATACTCTTTGCATTGAAGTATAAATAATTTGCCCCGTCAATTTCCCTAGCTGAACACTTTTTAAACTTTGCTTCTCCTGTAATGCCAAGTCTATCATTACATCTTCTGCAGCACTAGGCAATATTCTACCTCCATTTCCCAGATCCAAAACTGACCTATCTGATCCTACTCCTGGGATCGCATCCCCCTTCCACACTAGTTTAAGTGCTCCCCAACAGAACTAGCAAAAGCCCCCACAAGGATGTTGGTCCTAGCTCTGTCTGGGTGCTGTCCGTCTGATGTTTGTTGCTAGAGCCAGATGAAAAGTCAGTGTGGGAAGGAGCAGCAGGGTATTGTCAGGTCGAAGCTTCCAGGCCCTGGCAGAGGGGCCAGAGGAATCAGGGGCCAGAGTGGACAGGGCAGGTGTGCCTGGGGTTTGGAGGGGGGGCCTCCAGTCAAATCATGGGTACCATCTTTCCTGCCTGAAGCATGGTCAGTGTACCCTGTGTGTTTCGGGACCTTCCCTAGGTCCGTCAGTACCCAGTTAAATAACAGATGAACAGGAATGTGACTACTAAGTGGCCATAAATTGCCCTTTTAAGGACCTCTATTGGCACACGGGCATTCGAGCCACTCAATGTCTGCTTATAAAATGGCAGTGGGGTAAGGGGCAGGTGAGTAGGTGCTGGGAACAGCACCCATGACATTTTACAGGCCTCTCCGCCTACAAACCTGCCCTCCTGGGAGTGTAAAATTCTGTCCCGATGACTCTATGGCTCCCCTACTGAAAGCAGAGACATCTGTCAGCATGAAAAGGATACCCATAGTATGAGATCTGCTCAGTCACACACTATCGTTCAGGTGAGGCGGGTGTGCCAAGTGTCAACTCACTCAAAACTGGTGTGGGCAGGTCACAGGTCAGAGCACATCAATTTCTAACACTGAAAACTCCTCAGATCCCATTGCTTTCAACCAGCAGCAAGGAATAAGGAACTTTTTAAAAGAATCTTTTGCATGATTTAAATTCCCCGTGGGGCTAGGAGAATGCAGAATGACTGCACATTCTGTGTTGTCCGGTGAGTATTGTCTGCACCATGACAACAGGGATGGCTCACAATGTCCTCATCACTTCTTCAAGTGAAGAAAAATGTATTCTCAGGAAATGCCGCCGCACCTAAATTTCCCCCAAAATCAATCGCATCCCGAGTTACAGAATCTAAAGACAGGATTAAGACAGGGAAACGTGCAGACTAAGGAAAATATTTGCGCACAATCACACAAGCAGTAAAAGAACATGTGCAACAACAAATCATTTCGGAAAAAAAATACTTGTGACAGCTGCTTACTTTGGACCATGTCCAAATAAGGAGAGAGTTCAAGCCACAGCCAGCACTCCTTCTCAAACATCGAAGGAAAGCTCATTTATGGCACCATTAAAACTCTTGTCTCCAAAGAGTACATATGTAACAGCTCTAGTCTTCTTGTACCACGGTGCTTAGCCTACAAAATAAACAGCCTTTTATTGGGCCGTCATGTGATGTTAGTCCAAATAATTTTTACAATGTTTATTGCACAACAATGCATTTGGAATGGCTTCAGTCTTTTCTTTTTAGTTCTTAAGGTATAAAATCACCAGGAAAATATTAAACTGACCGATTTAATATATGTTCTATTTTACCAAATGCTAAATTCAAATCGATTCAACTGTGGCATAAACAATATTTCCAGTAATTTTCAAACTATAAGGAGTCGTATGTTACTGTTATATGCTATTGTATGAGTTATTGCATACTGTTGATGATAGAGATGGCACTGCCATTCAGTATGAGTTCTGTTACTCTCCTGACTGCCAACCAGCACGGCAGGAAGTGCAATGATTTTTCTGGGACTAGTGAGGTAAATCGTTGGACTTTACTTCCATGTCCATCCTGGGCATCAGGACACTCTTCCCTCTTAAAGCAACAACAAGTCCTTCACAAAAGAAAGGGTGGTTCTAACCTGACATTTTGTGTTGTGGCTGCCTTCACAGCAATTACTTAGATGCGCAACTTTAAAATGTCTTCCTGCACTGTACCAGCATCATACCCCAACTGGGTTCAATTAAAGAGCAGAGAGTGGGATGCAAAGCACTGGTGGTGGCGTCACTTGACTCAAAGGCAGGTGCTGCCACCATAGTGAATGGGCTGCCAGCTCAACAAGTACTGCTGCTCTGTTTGAAAGGACTGCCTGACAGTTCCTGAATGCTTCCCACATCCTCAGCGATATGTCTGACTCCTGCTTAACAGAGCGACAGAGTGCTGCATGTGCCTGCCAATGAATGGGCACATCATGAGGTTCATCAAAGCTGGAATAAACAGTCTCAGGCAATACGCGCTCCTCCAAGTGTGTGGCCAGGTTTTCACTTTCATCTTACATCTGAGGTGGACAGACAATCAAAACTTCAACAGCCCCTTGGCCTCTGCCACTCAGGTGAAGAGATGCAAAATTGAACTGTTCTTGTCTGGATGGATGGGTGGAGGGGTTGCTCCTTCCATGTCTTGGGAAGGGTGACCAGGGATTGGAGGGAGGTGAGGTTACCTGCAGTAGAGCTTCTTTATTCTGTCCTTAGTGTGGGAGAGACATGGCACAGGCATTCTCACACGGCACAGGCATTCTCACACTCCACAGGAACGAAGCACTGGCTGTGTGCATGGGTCCACCGAGCTTGGCGGCATGAAATGACAGAGTGGAGGCTCTGTAAGTGAATGGAATAATTTATTATTTGTTATTATATACAGCTCTAACCTCTCTACAATAGTGCCTACTTCCACCCGTGCCAACTAGGTGCTTATCACTTCTTAACCTTCCTCCCCCTCCTACTACATCTGGGCGTGTGCCCAGGATCTGTAGCTGAGGTTGAAGCCTGCTGACTTCCGTGCCCTGTTGCCTAAGATAACCTTGGTGAGCGTCTGCTGGAGGCCTGAACCTTGAGGGCCCTGGCCTGCTTTTGGGCAGCACGGGAATTGCAGTGCTGCCCTTAGCAGTTTGTGGGGCTGGAGGTGCATTGCTGACAGGAAGGGGGAACTCAAAAATTGGACACCCCCAAGGTCTCCTTGGTGGAACGCCCTAGATGTGAACCAGACAATCCTCATCCTTTCGAGCCTGGCGATCCTCCATGGGATAAACGGGCAGCTAGAGTGAGATCCAAAAGCTCCAATGTCCTCTGGCGCTGACACCCGTGGATTCCCACCAGTGCTGGCAATTGCTGGGGAGCCATTTATATGCAGCTTCCCAGTGATTAGCACGATTAAGTGGAGCCGTGGTGGGCAAATCAGAGGGAGGCCGCCACGGGTGCAGCGTTATTCTCGTGGACATAAGAAGTTTTGCCAATCAGGCTCAAGATCCGATCAGAAATTGTCAGAGCTGTCGGCATAATTCACTCCATTTTTCTCACCGGAACTGACACTCTGCCAAATTCTGGTAAGATTGCCCCCAATTGAGTTTGCTAAGATGCATGTAAATTTGTCCTAACAGGATTTGCTGATGCATCACTTTACATAAAAAAAGCTAATTTCCAACCAGCAAATTTGGAGAGCTTTTGACGATTCAGGAGAGGATAGTAAAATGACTTAACATCAATAAAACATTATTGGATTTATCTGATTAATGGAGTGATCATTGTGAAGCAATCTAATGTTCAAATTATAGTGTCCAGAACTTCTTTATTTATTGTTAGGCCTGGACAATGTAGATTTGTAAAATTATTTCAAATATATGGAGCCTTGCAACATCGACATGTCTTTGGATAATCAGTTAATGGCCTCTTATTTTAATTGTCTTGACCCACTTTTAGTTGCTGCCTGATGTTGTCTGTATTTCCAATTTTTCTGACAGTCTACGAGACAGACTTGTTGGCAGTTCTTTAACACTAAAACTTGCTGTTGAGATTCTGGTGTCCCTGGAATTGGCCATTAAGGAAACTTCCCAAATTGGAGCTGGAGCCAAAATACACAAGATGGGAACTCAGTTATCAGTTATCAGGGTCAAATCGTAGATAAAGATAACCGCCATAAAGAATCAAAGAAAATGACAGTGCTTCTAAAGGCACCAAGACCATAGAACATGCCACAGTTGCAATCATTTTTAGGAATAATAAATTATTATGAAAAATTAATTCCTAACCTTGCAACGCTACTGAAACCACTCCATACCTCATTGTGTGCTAACCAACAATGGAATTGGATAAAAGAGAGTGAAAGTGAGTACAAAGAAATTAAAGATGTGCTCAAGCAATCTGAATTATTGGTCCATTTTAACCCAAAGTTGAAAATTCACATAGCACGCAATGCACCGCCCTTTAGGGTGGGTGCAGTTGTCTCATTTATCATGCCAACAGGAGAAGAACAACCAATAGCATTCACATCTGGAACTTTAGCAAGTGTGAACAGAATTATGCTCAACTTGAGAAAGAAGCCCTGAGTATAATTTTTGGAATCAAACAATTTCATCAGTACCTGTATGGGAGGCACTTTGATTAGTCACATGGTGCGTAGTGAAACCATCAGAGACATTTGTGGATTTTTCCCTCTCTTCCATCCTAGTCTGTAAGCAAGCAACACCTATCCAATAAAGCTCGACTAACTGGTCAAGTAACCCACCATGTGGCAACATTTTCATCCTTTTATCTTGCTGCAACAATGAATTGACCATAATAATATTTAACACAAGTGATTCAACAAAGAACATGGTTATACTTTAGATGCCATTGATAGCTGGACCAACTGTAAGCAATTCAAGGCCATCAAACTGATGCACTGCTGCCTTCAACATTTCATTTGCCAAGGAAACAATTAACTTCATTCCTGATTTAATTCTGGAAATTGTTTTGTGACACTTCTATGTAATAATGTGCCAATATTAAATGTAAGTATGAGTATTATTGTTAATGTTTTACAGGAATGAGCTGCCATGATTTGAGAGGATTAAATTGTCATTCAAGATTAAGATGCCTGCCTTTCTGCAGAGTCTTCAAGAAAGTGTCTAAAAATCATGAAATGGTTGAATAATATGAATAATTATAATTATGCAAAACATGATTTTCTCTGTTATCTCAATTCTATGTTTCAGTTTAAGCATCACCAATGTATTATGCTGCATTCATTAGCTCTCATTACCATTTGTTAGCATGTAATGACATACGTAACATGTCTCATTCAGGAGTCTGAATGAATAATTCCAAATAATTTCTGTTTGAATATCTTAACATACCACAAGCAATGTGTTAAGGTGTGGTTTATCAGAATTTGCAAATACCTGGTGCACTGGGATAGGACTAAACTTTGCTGAATTATCTCAAGTAGATTTAGGTCTACAAGCCAGAACATACACCATAAGTCTTTATTGCAATAGGAATAGAGTATAAAAGTAGGGAAATCTTATTTGTACAGGGCACTGCTGAGACTTCATCTCCTTATTTAAGGAGGGATATATTTGCATTGGAGGATATTCTTGGGTTGATTCTTGGGATGAATGGCTTGTGTTATGAGGAAAGTTTGAGCAAATTGGGCCTATACTCACTGAGGTTTGGAAGAATTAGAGGTGATCTTATTGAAACATAAATGATTCAGAGAGGGCTTGATAGAGTAGATGCTGAGACGATGTTTAATCTCATGGGGAATCTAGAACCAGGTGGCATAGTTTCAAAATAAGGGGGAGGGTTCTATTTAAGATGGAGATGAGGAGGAATTACTTCTCTTGTTGAGTCATTAATATTTTGAATATACTATCTTGGAGAGCAGTGTAGGCTGGGTTTTCAAATTTGTTCAACGCTGAGTAAGACATATTTCTGATCTAAAAGGGAGTAAAAGTAAATAGGAGGCAGGAAGGAAAGTGGAATTAAGGCCACAATCAAATCAGCCCTGATCTTAAGGCGGAGCAGACCTGATGGGCTGAATGGCCTACTTCAGATCCTATTTCTTATGTTTTAATGTTCTTATTTTATTCACATTGTTAGGAATAATTTGTTAATTAATTAGAAAAATAGAAATGCACTTACAGAGCTTCATATTATGCCATCAAAATGTTTAAAATTCAAACAATTAATTATTGTTCTAGCAGAGTAATCAACTCTATCCCACAAACAACAATACCAATTGTTGAGAGAAAAATGCTGACCGGAACAGTTTTATCGCTCTTATTCAAAAGTTGCCTGGAATTTTTGGCACCACCTGAGCAGGTAGATAGGGCTTCAGTTTAACGACTTCAACAATGTGCACTTCCATCACTGCATTGATGGGTCAGTCTGTTAGTCCAGTTAACAAGCTCAAGTTCACAAGTCTGACTTGAACCAATTACCTTTTAAGAAGTCTCACCACACCAGGTTAAAGTCCAACAGGTTCATTTGGAATCAGGAGCTTTCGCAGCGCTGCTCCTTCATCCGGTGAGTGGTCATGACTTTTTGACTGAGAAAAGAAACCGCTAGCAGTTTCACCAAGTTGATGCATCTGTGTTTTGTTAGTATTCCTTTGAAAGGAATTTTACTAGAATGCAAAAACAATCTACTTATGCTCATCTTGTAAAGCATGCACATTTCCAGAACGAAATCTCATCTTGTGATGCATGCGTGTTTCCAGAATAAAATAATCTATTTTCTTAAAAAAAAAGCTTCGAGTTCCTCAGCTGGAGTATGTGGATACTTTGTTTTGATAAATATTTTAATATGGCAGAAGAATATCCTATAAACAACGCTTACTTACTATTCCGAACACATTGCCTCTGGTGCTCCAACTATAGTAGAGCAGATGTGACCTAGATTCGTGTTATTAAGCTGTAAGCAATTTCAAATTTGGTTGATAATTGGAGAATATATGGAGATTAAAAAGTATTCCCTCTAAATTTGAATTCATTTAACCAATAATATGTCACAAATAAAGGGTGGGGCAATTTGTGGGTTTTAATAAGGGTTTTCACAACAGGGATGTTATTTTACATGCCCAGGTTACTGGTTGCTGAGTTTCATCTATTCTTTGTAGTGGACAATGAAAAGTTATAAGTGAACTCTTGTAGCATGAAGGACCTTTTGGACACCATGGAACAAATTTTACCAGAGCCAATGGCAGCGTATTTGAAGGCAAAGGGAGAGCCTGGAAAATAAACCTGGTGTCCAACCCACCATCTTCCTGCCCACCCCAATCTCTCCCCCATATTATGGGAGGCAGGTAAGGCATCAGGCAGCCTGCCTGTCTTTAGGCTGATTGAGGCCCTTAAGTGGCCAGTTAACTGGTACTATTGGGCCTGATTCTGCTTTCACCACAATTTTTCAGCCTGCAGTGGAAGACAGGGGCAAGGTGAGCAGCCCAACATCTTTGACTGCACGGGCAACTGTTAGGCAGGAAGATTGGGGCATATCTCCTTTAGAATTGTCCCTCTTGGGCACCGCCCCAAGACTGTATCTACCCTCTATCTCTCCATTTCCACCCCCCTCCCGGCATCTCTAATATGAATCCCCCCTGCTTCCTTCCCCTTCCCTCCCTGGGGCTTCCAACCAAGCACGCCCAGAAATTGCAAGACTTATCTCAAGTCAAGGACGTATATTGGCCGGAATTTTTTGACCATTCATGCCAGCGGGTTTTTCCCATCCCACCTGAGTGAACAGGGATTTGGCTTGTCGCCAAATTCTCCGTCTTCGCTGCAGTGGGAACGTAGAGTGAATGGGCCGTAAGATTGCGTCCATTCTCTTCTTCTTTGGGTCTGCTTGTAGTCCCAGCAGTGACCACTACACTCTTTTGGCAGTTCTGGGGCTACAGAGCTGCTGGCAGCTCTCCAGTGTGGAGTTTCTTCCCCAGTAGAGGTGCGGAACTCCCACTCTGACGCTATTAAGGCCACTGTAACACTGCTGCAGGGAAGCTGAATGTCAGGACACTGGGGTAGTGACTAACTTCTGGGAGGTCCCTATAAAATCCATCCCCATATCATGTAGCATTAGGACACAGGATTGAATATCATGACCATTATATATCGGATTCCCAATCATCATATAGAGGTGGGAAGTAGAGGCCAAAGAGAGATTTTTTTTTTCATATTTATCTGTTCATGAGATGGCTGACTGTCTGTGTGGAGTTTACACACTCTCCCTGTATCTGTGTGGGTTTCCTCCAGTTGCTCCTGTTTCCCCCCCACAGTCCAAAGATGTGCGGGTTAGGTAGATTGGCCATGCTAAATTGCCCCTTAGTGTCAGGGAGATTGGTAGGGTAAATGCATAGGGTTACTGGAATAGGGCCTGGGTGGGACTGTTGTCGATGCAGGTTCAATGGGCTGAATGGCCTCCTTCTGCACTATGATTCTATGACATCATTAACCATCCTTTCTGTAAGTTTCCCCTGCACCACGCCATACCCACATTAGCACTTTGCCAATCAGGGTGCACCAATAGGCACTGGAAACATCCCAGCTGATGTTTTTTGATGTTTGGAGATTCACAGCCATAGGGAATCATCTTGAACCATTGTGAGCTGCTGGTTTGCAAAGTCAGAAGAATGGCTGTAGCTGAAACCAACCACTGTCATCCTCTCAGGATGTCTGAAAAATAAAAATGGGAAAAGAGCTTCCAAACATATTTCTATCATATAATAAAGGGAATAGGATTTCCATTGTATTTGTGGATACCAACAATTTCAATCAATAAGATCATTCCTATTTGATTTAGAAAGCATTTTGTTATCCATGCACAGGCCACTGATGGAATAACTGCTTGCTTTATTAACACTGAGTGTTGGGTCGAGTACGAACGTCATAGGTGTTTGACGTAAATACATCAGCCTGTATTGACTGTGACTAGTGCCTAAGGCACATGAATTTTCTATTAATTCCTGTATTGGTAACATTGTACCAGTACTATTGAAAATGAATACAATCCATAATTATTCAGTTTATAGAATAAGCGTAAGCAAAGTGACTGTTTAGCGATTGTATTATGTCTGTATTAATCCCTTTAGGAACGTATCTATTCTAACTAATAATACAAAAGAATCAATACATTTAGGGATAATGTCAGATTCCAAACATATTTTTTGTACAAGTTGATAGGTCTCGTCAGCAAAGGTGTTTTCTGATATAATAGAAGCCATTAGGATTTATGATTTGAATTTCAGTTTCTAGTGGATCCTGAGTGTATAATCCCAGTGGTGGGAGATCAGGAGCACATAGTAGAAACTGTTTTGTTTTGTTTGTTGCCTCAGCAACTAACAAAACTGTTTCGGTTTACACCGCAAGAAAGCCGAGTGCTATCTCTAAATGCACACCGACTGCATTATCCTTCATAAGCTTCACTGCTTAAAAGAAACATTGCTGGCAATATTGGCACGGTGTATTTGCACGGCATCTCTTTGTCTGTGATGTTAACAGTGCATTTTCACCATATCGGTGAATTGAAGAGAAATGAAAGCTGGTTAGAATGTCCTGAGTAGAATTTCCAAATAATTTTGAAACACATTAAAATAGATAACACAATGAGGGGGAAGCATTGCTGCAGCACATACAAAATGTAGATAGATGTATAGATGTAAATAGATGTGCACAATTCCTTTCGAGGGTGTTTTCACTTTCATTAATACGACCATGCAGGAGCTGCTGTTCAGCGTAGAACACATCTCATCCACAAGGATAGAGGTTAAGAATAGCAGATCTGTCATATCACATCATGTTTGAATGCTTTCTAGTGGCTAATTACAGAATAGCATAATTGGAGGCTTACAGGTCTTGATTCTTTTTGTCTGGATTATGCCTTGAATCTACCAGATTAAAACAAAGAAAGAAGAAAGCAAATATAACACTTTTGATGATGTCAGGATGTCCCAAAGCACTTCACAGCTAATTCAAAGTGTAGTTTCTTTTTAAGTGTGATCACTGCTGAGGAAAGAAACTTCAAATAAATCTATAAAAAACAGATTTTGGAATAGATGGTGCACAAGTTTTGCAAAGAGCCGTTGTTGCACAGTTGTGAACTCATCCTGTGCAATGTGTTTTATCTGCATGATTTCTGGCACATACAATCCTATCAGCATGTAGTTAGTGTAAAATCTTAAGTTATGCCACTCTCAACATTGTGGGCTGTGGTAAACCACTGTTAGCTTATTACCTGTATATGTGACATGCCTGGACATATCCCTGCCGACCCTACCCAAGACTCCTCCCCCTGGTCCAGGTATAAAGGCAACTGCTCCCCACCCCCCTGCCTCAGTCTGGACCAGTTCATCAGCATGGGTGTGCTCCAAGTCTTTTGCTAATAAAAGCTATTTGTTCTTGCATACAAACTAGTCTTTGCTCGATTGATGGTGCATCATGGGCATGGTTTGATTAAGAACAAGGTGCAAGCTTAGCTGCCTCATTTACAGGCATTGTTTCTATGAGAGGGGGCCAGGTTGTGAAGGAATTTTTGCCATGTGTGTTTGTAATATTTGGAAGCCCATCGTCATGATGCTAAGTGTTTCAGCCATTTTGATGGAACTGTGAAGGACAGGCATTCGCCTGAGTAATTGTGGCATCAATGTAAAAGGTTCTTTAATCCCCTTCCCCTCCCATCCAGAACCATGGTAACATTCCCCTTGCCCTCACTTTCCACCCAACCAGTCTTCATATTCCAAGGATCAGCCTCTACCATTTCCATCACTACTTCAGCACCATCAAGTACATCTTCCCCTCTCCTCTCATGTCAGCATTCTGAAGGAACTGTTCCCTCCGTGACACCCTGGTCCACTTGTCTATCACCTCCAACACTCATTGCCTTCCCATGGAACCTTCCTATGCAATCTCAGCAGTTAAAACACGTGCCCCTTTACCTCCTCCCCTTTCACTGTCCAAGGCCTCAAACACTCCTTCCAGGTGAAGCCGTGAATTACTTGCACTTTTTTCAATTTGGTCTACTTCATTTGCTTCTCCTAATGTGGTCTCCTCTATATTGGAGATACTAAATGCAGATTGGTAACCACTTTGCAGAACACCTTTATTCAGTCCACAAACATGACCCTGACCTCCCTGTCACTTACCATTTCAATTCATCATCTTGTTCTCACGCCCACATTTCTGTGCTCAACCTTCTACAATGTTCCAGTGAAGCCCAAATGTAGGAACAACATCTCATCTTCCGATTAGGCACTGTACAGCCTTCGGGACTCAACATTGTGTTCAATAGCTTCAGACCATGAATTCAGTCCTCAATTTTGATTTTCCTTTTTCCTAACAAGTGCCAGGCTGTATCTTGTTCTCATGTTTTGCTTTCAGACAGCATTGAATCTCTTCTGCTGCTAACACATTCTGCTATTTTACTTTCAGACAGTGCTGACCTTGATTCAGATATTAAAACCTACTCTGGACCAAAGCTTTAGTCTTTAATATAATCCTTACCACTCCCTTTGAATTGTGTTGAAAGTGCAAGTTGCAGTATTGGCCTCATTGTGTTTTTTCTCAGTTGAACTCTATGTTTCTATGAGGGACATAGAAAGGGTAGATAGGAAGAAACTTTTCTCCTTAGTAGAGGGATCAATAACCAGGGGCATGGACTTAAGGTCAGGGGGCAGGGGATTTAGAGGGGATTTGAGAAAAAACTTTTCACTCAGAGGGTGGCGGGAATCTGGAACTCACTGAAAGAGTGGTAGAGGCGGGAACGCTCATAACATTTAGATGAGCACTTGAAATGTCATAGCATATGCAGCTATGGACCAAGTGCTGGAAAATGGGATTAGAATAGTTAGGTGCTTGATGGCTAGCACAGACATGATGGGCCGAAGAGCCTCTTTATTCACTGTAAAACTCTGAATCTGACTACCTCTGCCTCTAAATCAGAGGCAATATGTTGTGGGACCTTCCCCTGCATTTATTTTTCTAAGTCCTGCACCATATAGCAGAGCAAGCCACCATTGCTGTTGGCAGCTTCAATGCTGCTTTTCATGCCCATTATCAGCCTCAGTGATTTGGCTGTTCTTGCAATATTTTCCACTTCCAGTGTCAAACCCACCCAATGCAATCAGGAGGGGAAACCCCAGCTCATGTCTCTTTTTTCTGCAATACACAAGTCCTGTACTATCAAATAACTGAATGGATTTTAAACATTGATGTCTCCACTGCTGCCACCATCGTTCATCTGGTTTTTTGGCTCTTGACATGGTTCTTGTTCCCTGGACAGATGGCAGTCCTCCTCCGATACTTGCTGAACAATTGTTTATTAATACTACATTAATCCAGTTATTGAGTAGAAATGTTGCTCCTATGCATGGTGTGTTCCAACCTCTCTCCCTCTTCCTCCCTCTCCCTCTCTCTCTCAACACATGACTGACTAATGTCAGTGATACATCATCATCTACATCATACATTAGCATATCCATTCTGTTAATCCTTATACTACAGGTAGTACCCATGCTGTAACCATTCTATAATTTGTGTATAGATACATTCAAGGAAGTTGATAAACACATGAGGAAGAAAGAAGCAGAACATTACCCTGATAGCGTGATCAATAAGGGTGGGTAGAGGTTCATGTGGAAAATAAACACCAACATAGATGAGGTCGGCTAAATGGCCTGTTTCAGTGCTGTAAATTTCATGTAAAGTTGCCAGCAGGGAATACAAATAGTATACCGTGACTCACTTCCTCAGGCCATCACAGCCAAGGAATTAATTTGAATCCATTCCCCAACACAATCTTGCAACCCTCCCCGCCCTCCCCCCCCCCCCCCCCCCCCCCCACCCCCCAACACACTCTCTCTCTCTCTCCCACCCTCACAATCTCTGTTCTCAACCACCACACTTTCTCACCCCTCACACTCTTACTTCACCACCCCTCACTTTCTCACCACCTCACACTCTCTTTCTCTCCAGCACCTTACACTTTCTCTCTCACAGTCTCCAATCACTCACTTACTCAGATGTCAGTGGGCTCACTTAAGTTGCCTCACCTGGATCCTGCACCGTTGCTCTAGCTATCTTGTCTGAGCCCACACTACAGCTCCAGCTGCCTTGTCTGGGCCTCACGTTGTTGCTCCAGCTGCCTCATGCTCTGGGCCCTGAAACTTGCCTTCAGTACTTAACTTCCCACTCTTTGTTGCTTGTCCAATTACAGGCTAATTTCTTGAATGCAGGGTGATGGCAGGCTGTGATTTAATCTAAGCAGCTTTACAGCATTTTTCAAATATCAGTCTCTTGAATATCCAGGTTTGGCAAACCACATTGAGCTAACAAGTCTGCTTGAAATCAAAGGTGCCAGAGTGGCTCTCAGGTGTGCTCCAACAACACTACAGCACTGGCTTCTGGGTTAAAGCAAGACATTTTCAATTGAGTTTTTGCCAACTTTGGAGCAATTAAGACAAGTGTGAATCAAATTTCACCTGGGGCGCCCTGGCTATCCAAAGAAGTGCACAAAGTTCAGACACATTCCTACCAGGTCTACAGCATATGTTGCGTTTCAGACAGCTATGAGCCCAAACTCCAACTTATGGAGGCAGCTGCTGATTTATATAGACAGCTGCTTCTGTGAAATGGGCAACATAAATCCTGACCTGGGCCCATTCCTGCTCCCGCAAAAATGGTAGGTGTCGGGTTAGGGGATGGGATTTCCAATGTCCAGGTGCATCAGTCATTTTCACGACAACAGTGAGACTCCCATTGTAGCGAAAATTCAGGCCTTACTTTTGTTACCGCAGATGTCTTATGAACTAACCACAGGAAACTCAGAATAGATTATGATCACTTTATTTTTCGAGCATATGCAGGAAGAGCATTACTTCAGAGACGATCTCTGAGGCAGACCCTACCCAGCTGTAGAACTGTGCAATATTTATCCATTGTAAGTCATGGAGGCAAAGCATTACTTACATTCCAACATTGTCTGGTTTTAGGTTTTACATTAAACAATTTGCAGATGCACACAAGGCAGAATGTCTATTATCCCAAGACCTATTGTCTTCCTTGTCGCCATTCAGCTCCTCCTAATCTCTTCCCTAGTGTTTGTTGCTGCCAGGCTTGGCCTTGCACTGCTAGTTTTGTCTGCTACTTCAGGCCATCTATGTATTACATAAGTCTCCAGGCATACCAGCTAGCTGGTCACCCACGTACACATTCTTTTGTTTATATCAATATATTCTTCCCCCCTGATTGTGGAATTTTACTTAAGCTTCCCAACAGTTTTACATAGATTCCCTACTCCCTTATGATGAGACATTTAACCTTTATAGAGATCCCTAAATAACCAACACTTGCTATATTCCCTAAGAGTTTGTTGTAATGAACCATATTCATTAATTCCCTCTAACACTTTCAAGGTTCATTCTGGAAACATTTGCCTGGCAGGGTTGTCTATCCAGCATATTTGTGTAATAAGCTAGAAAATCCTCTGAAACTAGTTGCTCATTGTAACCTCTTTCTATCTAATTTGTTGTCTCTCCTTTACTTGCTGCTTTTCCTGTGGTCAGGCAGTGGTCCGGATTCCAGGTACTCCAGCTGTCTGCGTGCCCTAGTTCCTGTTTCCAGGTTAAGTGTGCAGCTACAATCCTGGACTTTGCTATAGCCTGTGTAGTGTAATTACTTGATTCAAACTGTCTGCTCTAACTGAAGCCTGCTGATCTAGAAGTAATTATGAGTTTTAGTTCAAATTGATTCCAGGATCACCACATGTAGTTTGCTATGGTGATTAAAATCCTATGGTTCAGTAATTTGCATTTGTTTAATGATGTCCAGCATTCATTTTGACTTTGGCAACATTCAAAAGGGGTGGAAAAGAGGATCAGGACTTAAATCAGGCTTACCACTTGACAGAAGGTTTCAGAAAGACATTAACAAAGAGCTATTTGTTTGCATGATAATAAAACATTTTAGACATGTAGCAGAATATGTTCCAACAGTTAGAATTCAATTATTTTTTAAAATCACAGGCAGTGATAAAGTTAACCCTTCTGACAATCGAGAATAAGATATGCAGCTGTTTCTAAACTGTTAGCATATCAAAATTAAAATTGATCATGTAAAAATGGACACAATCAACTCTCCATTTTGCTCAAAGATTCAAATTAATAAAATGTTGACCATCTCCTTTTTAACATAATAGATGGTCTACATTTTATAACATTTGTTAGTGATAACGACGAGTAATGAAAATAGCAGAATAAAAACATCAGGTGTTTTTAAATCCAAAAAGCAAAACAATCAGATCTCATTCTCTTTGTTCAGTTTAGAGTACCCTAGAATCTCCATACAACCCTAAGTTAGTTCAAATGTGAGAGATATCCAATTTCCTTCTGCCTAACATTACCATATACTTAATTCTGTTCCTCCCCTGTGAAACCCTAACATGCTTTTGTCACCTATTGATGTGAATATTGCAATGCCCTCCTTGCCGACCTTCCACAAACTCCACAAACTCTTCCCCAGTAACACAGCAGTCCATAATTGTCCCATACCAAATATCAAATACTGATCTCTCACCCCACCCGTCATTGCTGAGAACACTGCTTTCTCACTCCCCTTCAATTTACACTCCTTGACCTCATCTTCAAAACTCTACAAACCAAACTGGCAAGGGTAGCATAGAAGAAGAATATATGGAATGCATCAGGGATTGTTTTTTCGAGCTGAGGAACCTACCTGGGAATGGGTTATTTTAGATTTGGTTTTGTGTACTGAAGAATGATTAATAAGGGATCTTGTGGTTAATGAAACTCTCGGGGGTAGTGACCACAATATGTTAGAATTCCAGATATAGTTTGAGGGTGAACACGATAGGTCCATAACCAGTGTCTTCAACTTAAACAAGGGCAATTATAATGGTATGAGGGAGGAGTTGTCTAAGGTGAACTGGTTAAACAAGCTAAGATACAGGTCAGCAGTGGCAGATATTCAAACAACTGGTCCAAAAGGCTCAGCAGGTGTTTATCCCAATCAAAAAGAGAGATTCCACTTGAAAGGGGCAAAATCTATGGTTAACAAAGGAGATCGAGGATAACGTTAAATTCAAAAGCAGGACATGTAAAGTGGCAAGGGATAGTGATAGACCAAAGGATTGGAAAGTTTTTAGGATCGAGCAACAAAAGACTAAAAAGCTCTTAAGAATTGAGAAAATGAATTTTGAAAGAAAACTTGCATGCAGCAGAAAAACACACAGTAAGGGCAGGATCTTAAGGCCTTGCTTGAGCAAGACCGGAAATTCCCACCCAAGGTCAACAGACTTTTCCGTTGTCTGCCCCTCACCTGCTCCGATTCCATGGTGGGCGAGGCGGTGGAATTCCGCCATAAGAGTTTCTATGGATATATAAATAGGATGTCTGGCCTGCTTTTGTACCCTGATACCTTTAATTTTAAACTTTACAGAATGGAGGAGATTCTTACCATTGGCAGTGAAGACTGCATTCTGAATTCCATCCCCCACTGACACCATCAGGAGTAAGGATGTGCCCATTGCATGTCTGGAAGTGGAAGGCTGTATCCTACTCCAAAGTTTCAAGGAATATAATTAATCAGAGTTGCTGATTGAGATGCTCTTTGCAGCATTTCCTGTAAATCAATGATTGTCCTTAAGAAAGGATAAGTGATCAGACTCAATGTTAAACCGAATTTACCGGGTGTTCTTTAAGCTTGATTGCTGTATCAAAAGCAGTCACGTGCATGTGATTGTTACATTGTGACCAAAGTGTACTTACTGCATGTCAAGATGGCATGCAGTGTGCTCCAGGGCAGCATGCTGGTGTGGCTTCTCCACCACAGTTGAAACCTTTGTGTTTTAGGTATTAGAGGCTGTGGGTTCATAGGGAACTGAGATGTTTGGCAGCATTGCATGTTGCAGATCTCCCACACTCCTAACACCAGTGACGGATTGATGTTGTGGATGGTAGGAGAGGTGGTTGTGTAGTGGTATTTTCACTGGACTAGTGATTCCGAGACCTAGTGTAATGCGCTGGGCACCTGGGTTCAAATCCCACCACGGCAGTTGATGAAAATTGAATTCAATAAAAATCTGGAATTAAAAATCTAATGATGACCATGAAGCCATTGTTGATTGTCGGAAAAATCCATCTGGTCCACTGATGTCCTTTAGGAAAGGAAATCTACTATCCTTAGCTGATCTGGCCTACATGTGACTCCAGATCCACAGGAATATGGTTATCATTAAATGGCCTTTCAGTTCGAGTGTAATTAGAGATGGACAATAAATGCTGGATCATCCAGCAATGCCCACATCCCATGAATGATTTTCTTTTTAAAAGTAGAGGAGTTCCTTCTAACACACGTGGCATCACTCTGCAAAATGTGCATTAGCAGCAGTATCAATGCATACAATCATATTTGAAGGTCATGGATAAGAAACCATGCTTCCTGCTGGCATTTTTGGCATAGTGGGCATTGTCTGACTAGGTACAAGGTGATGTTTTCTCTGCCTCACTAACAGCCTCTAACATATATTTCAAAGGACTTTTCAAGACATGTTCGTGCAGTATGTCGATGGTCATGTTTTTGATCATGTTATTGGCAATAACTCAGTTTAAGCTGTTGTTCTTCTCTCTTGTTGAGGGATAGCCATTTCATGTTAAAGACTTAACATACGTGGAAGATGCTCACCGGTTGTAATATATGTTTATATGTTGTAGTTTGGGGTGTGGACTGCCCCTTTAAGAGTGTGGGTCAGGTGACCCCTGGGCAATTAGCTCCTCCCAGTGTGGGACCCTGTTGGGCAGTCTTAGAGCTGACTGTGGAACAGTGCATACCTGAAATAAAGAGCTCCCACTGTTCAAGTTACCAAGCTTACCTTGTGATTTTTCATGCATCCTTGGTCCATAGGGGCATGCGTAACACTGGGGACCTGCTGAGGTAATTAATGACAGGATGAAGAGCCTAGGAGAGTTGACTCTGAACTTGAAGACTTATCGTAATGACCCCCTCCTGCAAAGAATCTGCCATGGTAAGGTGGGCCTGTCCCTCAGAGGTCTCCTATTGTCGTCCTTTTCCTCCTCATCCTCTTCCATGTCAGATTCATCACCCTGGACAGGGGACTCTTCATCCTCTGTTGTTCTAACTATAGGGATGACTTCTGCCCCTCTAACTGTAGGCCCCTCCACTGTGCCGTATTGTGATACATGCAGCACATCACTACCATTCTCGAGTTCCTGGCAGAGGAATACTGTAGAGCAGTTCCAGAACGGCCAAAGCACCTAGAATGCATCTTCAAGATTCTGATAGCCTGCTCTATTGTATTGTGGTTAGGCACTTGGTTGTTTTTGGAGTGACCTTGGGACTCTTTGTGGCTGCTGATAGATGGGCATTAGCCACCTCCTTTAGAGGCATCCTTTTATGCTCTAGAAATGAACCACGGATTCGTGCTGGTGTTTAAAAACTGAAGCAATTATGAATTCCTCAGAAAAGAAGAGTCCGGATAGCCTCCAGGGTAATGTGCATGTACATGTTGGAATATCTTGCTGTGGTCACAAATCATCTGCACATTCAGGGAGTGGAAGTATTTTCAGTTGGCAAAGGTGTCAGTTTGACGTGTTGGTGCCCTTATAGTGATTTGTCTGCAATCAATAGCCCCCTTACTTGAGGGAAACCTGCCATCCCCATAAACCGACTGACCTTCTATGTCTGTTGCACCACATCGATTGGGAAGTGAATTTTCTCCCCTCACTCGTGCAAAAAGGAGATCTGTGACTGCCTCTATGTGGGAGATACCACAGAGGCATCGGGCTGGAAAGATGGAAAGATCCGACGGATAAAAATTCAGAGCAATTGTGATCTTTAGAGTCACAGGCAGAGCATGTGGATCAGCAGACTGAGGTGTCAGCTCTTCTTGCACCATGGCAATATTTTGGTTACCAATTCCTGGACCAATCTGAGCCACCTTCTGCATTTCATCACTTGATATTCAAATATGATGTACACTCTTACCTCGGACTAAAACCTCCCCTCATACATGTTGCACCCTGCAGTGCCTCCAACTCCTGGCCTTGTCCCCTTCTTCTGTCTGCACGTTGCTACCGATGGCAAAAATGGGTGAAGGTGACCCCCCCCCCCCCCCCCCCCCTCCCTCCCACCTTCTTTAGCACAAAAAGCACTTTTACATTTTTCTGGCGCATTCTCCTCTGCCCACCTGCATGCCCAGATCATGATGGGCAAAAATATTTGCCTTACCAAGGCCACAGACCCCACCCTCCAACTCCCCTGGGCGTCTTGCAGCCAGGCACCTGTGTTTGATAATCTTGCAGGTCTGTAACACTTGGTTAAAATTTTTAAAGGTTTCCAAAAGAGTACCCAGCCTATCCAAAGCACTTCAATAGATTTGGACCTTTCCTTCAGAAGTGTAAAGTCCACAGCTCTCATGTTCTAGAATTCCCTTCAATGAAAATCACTTTTAAGTGAAGGTAGCTGTAGTTTTAAATGTGCCGCTGCCTTTGAGGAACACAAATGTGCAAACATAATCCCACCGTACCCTCCCACCCCCCACAAACATAATCCCACCATACCCCCACCCCCCCCGCCAGGAAAATGATGTGTGCCAGGTCCTGGCATAACCTTTCTGACTGTATGAAAATTTGGATCAAACTCATATAAGATATGAGAGCAGATGAACAAAAGCTTGGTTAAAGAGGTATGTTTTAAGTAGTGTCTTAACAAAGGGAAGTGAGGTAGCGAGGCAGACACATAGGAACCTAAATGTATCTTGTTCTCTGTAGTAAAGTAACCGAGTGGATGCAAATCCGTTACACGTCAGTGGCAATGTGCAGGCAGCATAATTAAAGTTGTCTTATTGTCATTGCTGGAGGTGTAACAGTGAATATGCTTTAGTTTTTCCTGCCCTAATAGTAAAGGAGAATGCATCAAGATTTTATTGTCAGTTTGGGTAATTGCTCACTCTATCTTCCGCGAATTGGTTTAGATTTTCTGATTCAGCTTCAGATTTATGAGGGCTCAAATTTAAGACCTCTGAAAGTCAATAGAAGAAAATGAGATTCACATGTCTGCGAGAAATCCATGCAATGGATTATGTGCCAAGAAAAGGTGGGCTCAGGAAAAATGAACCATTTAAGTGCTGACAGGTTACATCCCCCGGGATCAATTGGTGGTTTCTAGTCCTGGTCTAGCCACCATCTAAAATATCAATTCCCAATCTCTTCTGTTTATGAAAACTGTTATGTCTTTACTCATGTAGAACTTAATCTTAATAAATCAAAATGAAGCAATGGAGTATCTGAATGGAGGGATAATACAGATGTAAGTCCTATATAATGGGGGCAATTTTCCGACCTCACCGCACCTGGCGCAGATTGTGCTGATCCCGGAAAATAGTATGCGCACCTAAAAATTGATTCTGCACCTGGCGGGAAACGGTTTACAACCACCCCGGTCCCTGTCTAATGATACAAACCGGATCATGCCCAGAAAGGGACACCCATTTCTTGCCCCAGGCTTTCCACTGAGGTAGCCATCCTTGTAATGTTGGCCTGTGCGCCACGCAATGCCAGCACCATCTCTTGCACTTAGAGGCATGGGATTCTCCAAGCAGCTTTGCAATTGCTGAAGTGTTGCTGACAACCCCTCCTGCAATTCCTGGTTCTGCCTCTGCATCTCCAGCAGCTTTGGGAGAACGTTTTCCAGCAGTTCGGCCGCTGGCTGGAGGACAGCTGTTTCATGGGATCTAGCAGACCTCACCTTCCCGATCCCTTGAATGCTCCCACCTCCATCTAATGTGCATCAGCAGCTGTTTAGTGCTCACAAGATAATGATCCTGAAGCCTGTCTGCTAATTCCACCCACCAAGGTGTGTGTCCCTGCACTGGTGGATGATGCGGTTTATGCCTGTGATAGCTGGTTAGTGGTTTCCTTGGAGCTTTCCTCCGAGGTGCTGGCGGGGGTCGAGGGGAGGGGGGGAACAGACAAGGGAGGGACACGTGACTGGACAGCTTGAGACCTACTTGAGACAGGTCATATGGGTGAACTTCAGTGCATCTTCACTTCTGTGGCACAGGCCGACCTCACAGGCACTCACAGCTCACTCGGGTGTGTCACCTGAGAGCTCCATCGCTCACTCCTCGAAGGGGGTCAGGAGCCACAACTCGGGAATTCCTCTGCCTGTCTTCTTCTGCTCCCTTCTATTATGGACCATCTTCTCTAAAGATGTGCGGGTTAGGTTTATTGGCCATGCTAAATTGATCCCAGTGTCAGGGGATTAGCAGGGTAAATATGTGGGGTTACAGGAATAGGGCCTCGGTGGGATTGTAGTTGGGGCAGACTTGATGGGCCAAATGGCCTCCTTCTGCGCTGTAGGGATTCTATTATCCTATGATCCCTACAGTAACAAAAGGGGATGATTAAAATTCTGATGGCTGGCAGGCCCGGGGGTGTGGGGGGAACAGGCGGTGTATGTTGGTACCATGCTTCGACAGGCAGGGGTTGTGATGAGGGGGTGCCAGAGGGATTTGGGGATGATGCTGGGGGGGGGGGGGGTTGGGTGCTGGATGGTGGGGTGTCAGGGAATGGATTGCTGTGGACATTCCAGGTGTGACAGATGGGATAGTTGCCAGGATGTGACAGATGGACACTCACCCTTGCAGCCTCAATGAGGTCATCCATCTTCGGGGCACCAGTCCTCAGTGTCAGACCACAACACTGACTGCTGAGGTCACCACAACCCAGGCTGCATTCGAGTGCTTGCCCGTCTGCCCTCTCGGAGATACAGCATGGCCCGCTTCTCCTCCATGGTACCCAGTGGCTGTCTTAGATTTCCCTCCATGAAACATGGGCCTGGCAGAGATGCTGCCATCCTCCTGGTGTGACTGGCTGTGAGTGCAGAGGGAGTGTTTAGATGCAGCCCCCCCCGTGTTAGCAGTGCACAGCTACGAGACAGTTTGGGTGTGTCACACGCCTGGGGACTCCATACCGGCGTGTTTCACATGGAGGTTCTTTCAGGGCATTAAGTGTGGGATAATTGCGGCCCAGATTACGCCGGTTTCCGGTTTTCTTGCCATTATGACACGTAGGTTATTTTTGGAAAATTCGGCCCAATATTTTTAATTATACTATGTAAGCACATATATGATGAATTTGTAGTAATCAATTTTGTGCAATCCTCTGTATAACTTACCTACTTCAGAACTCAGGGGTCTGAAGAACCAGAAACACCTGACTTCAAAGTAATCTGTTATTCTCAAGAGATGGGCCATTAAAACAATAAATGGCTGCTATAAATTTAGCTCTTATGCATTTATTAATTAATCTGAAGCGAGGTAGTTTTATCTTCTTCAGAGCTCTAAAGAACATCAGGGTTTGTACACTACATTAGAGCTTCATTGTCATGCTGTGTCTTTGCATGGAGTCTTTTCCACTTCATAATCTTTCCAATGAGCCCGAAGTAATATTTACATCTATCCAATTAAAATCAAAAACCATCATCATTGCTTCTTCATGGGCAGTCAATAAGGCAGGGTTAATCCACAGCAGACAATATTGCCATGGAAACATTAGCAAAAAAATGGATATAGGAAGCATTAAGCTCGGAAACTGCTCTGTGGCTGACGTGTATTTTTCTCTCAAAGGGCAAGAGCTTCTATTTTGGAAGCCTCCACCATAGGTACTATTTATGCTTTAAACTGCTAACTGTAAACATAACCCACCTATCATTACTTGGAAAAAAACTAAAGATTTATTTCACAATCACAATTGCTGGTTGGAAGATTCCTTGAGGACATTCTTGTCATAGCAGTGTCTAGTTTGGGTTTCGACATAAGTAAAGGATAGTGAAACAATGGGGAAAATAATAATAATAAAAATGTTGTAGTAGTACTGGAGAAGGTCCAAAAAATAAATACAATAATCATATCAGAACTAGGAGGGTGCAACTATCATTTCTGGACCACAAACTATGAAACTAGTTTATAGAATCGTATAGTGAAGAAGAGATCCTTTGGCCCATTGAGTCTGCACCAACATGTGTGAAACATGTGTGAAACCTTCCATCTAATCCCATTTACCAGCACTTGGCCCGTAGCCTTGAATGTTATATATGCCAAGTGCTCTTCCAGGTACTTTTTAAAGGATGTGAGGCAACCCACCTCTACCACCCTCCCAGGCAGCGCATTCCAGACCATTACCACCCTCTGGGTAAAAGAGCTTTTCCTCACATTCCCCCTAAACCTCCTGCCCCCTCACCTTGAACTTGTGTCCCCTCATGACTGACCCTTTAACTAAGGGGAACAGCTGCTCCTTATCCACTCTGTCCATCTTGTACACCTCGACCAGGTCACCCCTCAGTCTTCTCTGCTCCAGTGAGAACAATCCAAGTCTATCCAACCTCTCTTCAGAACTTAAATGTCCATTCCAGACAGCATCCTCGTGAATCTAAAGTAGCTATGGTTATTTTCTTTTTCAGACAAATATCTTCCTTTTTGAGTATACAATTTTTAGTGTCATGATACTAACATTGCACTACCATGGTGACAAACGGCTTGCACATTCACCTGAAATACTGTTGTTAAAAATCTAAGGTTAGAAAATATCTAGGAGGCTTTGTTGCTGGTATTCCTTCCTGGTGGCTTTTATTGCTGAGGTTACATCCAAGGCAACAGGTTTATTGATACAATAGCGGAAAAAGGCCTCAGTATTGTGTGGCATGAGGACCATGTTGGTGAAAAGGTGGATGTCCCCTTTTATCTTGAGTAACGTGAAAAATGTTGATGCTGAGATGTTCAATATCTTTATTTCTTCCTTCAGGAAAGGAAACAATTTACAAGATGTTGTTGAGTGCAGTAGGTTCGAATGAGGAACTTCTGAAGCTGAAGCCTTGATAAAACTTCCAGGTCATCCCTCATAATTGGAAATATTCTATTATAAACAGAACAATTGGGCAGCTGCATTTCAGGAGTGGTTCTGTCATCCTTCCTGCCTTTCCATTCTACTATAGTTGTGGGGGACAAGCAGAGAATGGCTGGGATTCTCCCAAAAAAAGTCTAAGTCTCCAATTTGCGGGAAAATGGGAGTAACTCCTGCTGGTGTTTTCATTGTGATTTCCAGAGCGAATCTCTGACACTCTGTGCATCACAGAGTGCCCTGGCGGGATTCCCTCTGAAAATCTGTGCATGGGGCCTATTCCCACCTGAGAGGCCGGCAGCATAGCGCAGCGATCAGTGCATGCACAGTGGCCCCGCATTGCCAGCCTCCTGATCGCTGGCCAGCCTGATTGCTGGCCAGCCCCACAATCCCCCCATTGCTGGTCTCTCGGGTAGGCCCTGATGTCCCTCCCCCCAGCCAGCTCCGGTCTCCCTGACCCCTCCCCCCCCCACCTGGTCAGCCTCGATGGCCCGAACCCCCCACCCTGACAGCCCCATGGATCCCTCCAACCTGGATAGCCAGCCCCGATCACCTCATCCCTCCCTTTGCCATGGATCCCGATGCAGAGTGGCAGCAGAACCCTCCACCCCCACCGATCGCCCACCCAATACGCTCCACCCCCCCGCCATTGCCCCCTTGGCACTGCCTGATGCTTGGTGGGCAATGCCAAAGTGACCCTTGGACAATGCTAGGGTGCCAGGCTGGCATTTCCCAAGGGCCACTTTCCCTTGCCCTGACCTCGTGGGGGGGCCTCAATGGCATCTGTTCCCTCCAGCGGGGTTGGCCCCCTGTTCCCCATTAGTAGGGAGCAGTTGTAAACCCTGCTGGCGTGAACTGCTCCTGGTAGGGGAGGAGACACTCGCAGGTTCAGAGATTTTAGTCCCAGGCCCGCTAATGAATTGGAAATGGAGATTTCCATTTTGTAATCAGCTCTTCACTGATTTCTGGTGCAGAGCTGATGATGCTGGAAATCTTCGGCTGGGAGATGCGTGGAGGCTGTGGTACCCAACGGAAAGCCCGCGAAATGGCTCCACTGATGTCTCCCGGCCTGCTGCGCTGCTAGAGTAGCACAGAGGGCTGGGAGAATTACCCCCAACATCTGTGGAAATGGTTTCACGTGGCTGACACCAGTTAATGTGCTCCAACTGGTTAGGATTATATTCACTGGAGTTTAGAAGAGTGGGAGGGGATCTCATAGGAATGTATAAAATTCTAACAGGGTTCGACAGGGTAGATTCAGAAAAAATGTTCTTGTTAGTGGAGGGAGTCCAGAACTAGGGGTCATAGTTTGAGGGTAAGGGATAAACCTTTTGGGACTGAGGTGAGGAGAAATCTCTTCACCCAGAGAGTGGTGAATGTGTGGAATTCACTACCACACAAAGCAGCTGAGGCCAAAATGGTGTGTAATTTCAAGAAGAAATTAGATATAGCTCTTGGGACTAAAAGGATCAAGGGATATGGGAGGAAGGGGGCATCAGGATATTGAATTTGATCATCAGCCATGATGGCGGAGCAGTCTCAAAGGGCCGAATGGCATATTCCTGCTTCTAGTTTCTATGTTTCTAAACTAAGATGTGAAAGGGATATTGATGCATCTACAATTGTACTTGCAAATTCCTTGGATGTTTACCTGATTAATGGTCATGACTTTGCAGAAATTGGCAGAAACGCTGTTCCAAGGTTTGCAGCAATTGCTGAAGTTTCTGGTCGGAAGATTCCTGGAGGACATTCTTGTCATTGGAATGTGTAGTTTAGGCTCCCACATAAGCAAAGGATAGTGAGACTGTGGAGAAAATACATAATAAAAAGGTTGTAGTAGTACTGGAGAAGGTCCAAAAAAAAAATGCAAGAACGACATTCAAACTAGCAGGGTGCAACTATCAGAAAAGATTGAAGAGGCCTGGCTTCTTTTCTCTGGAATAGGGACAGTTGAGAAATAACCTTTCAAGCTATGAAACGGCAAATTGTATAACTAGTGCTGACAATATGGCTTTAAAATAAAAGGAGGTGAGGAGGGATCATATGAAAGGAAATTGAGAAATCTGAAGGAAAAAGTTGAGGGGATGAACCAATGGACCAATTTGGACAAATGAAGCAGAGTAAGGCAGGAAGGCACAGAGAGTTTAATGACAACGGTGCATTAGCAAATAAAGTCCATACAAAGAATAGTAGTAAAAATACCATTAAAGACCCTTTATCTGAATGCACAAATCTTTCACAATAAAATAGATTAATTAGTAGCACAAATACAGATAAATAGTTTGGAGCTAATCACCATTTCAGAGATGTGGTTATTAGGTGAGAGTGTTGAGAAATAAATATTCCAAACAAAATGGAACAGGTGGACTAGTAGCTCTCATAGTAAAGGATGATATAGGACAATAATGAGAAAGGATCTTGGTTCAGAAGATCAGGAAGTAGAATCAGTCTGGGGAGACCAGGAACAAAAGGGTCAGAAAAAACAATATTTATAGCTACCTATCTGTAGTCTGCCGTTAGACGGAACACTAAACAGTAAATAAATGAAGCCTGTAAAAAAGGCAATGTCATTGTTTTAGGGGACCTTAACCTTCATATAGACTGGAAAAATCAAACTGGCAAAGGTAGTCTGGAAGATGAATTTGTAGAATACTTGCAGGACAGATTTCTGGAACAATAATTGGCGAAACCAACAAGGGGTAAATCGGTCTTTGAGCTAGAATTGTGCATTGAGGCAGGTTTAATTAGTAATCTCATGGCAAAAGATCCTTTGGGGGGAAAAAAGTGATCAGAATACAATAGAATTCCTTATAAGAACATAAGAACATAAGAAATAGGAGCAGGAGTAGGCCATCTAGCCCCTCGAGCCTGCCCCGCCATTCAATAAGATCATGGCTGATCTGACGTGGATCAGTACCACTTACCCGCCTGATCCCCATAACCCTTAATTCCCTTACCGATCAGGAATCCATCCATCCCCGCTTTAAACATATTCAGCGAGGTAGCCTCCACCACCTCAGTGGGCAGTGAATTCCAGAGATTCACCACCCTCTGGGAGAAGAAGTTCCTCCTCAACTCTGTCTTAAACCGACCCCCCTTTATTTTGAGGCTGTGTCCTCTAGTTTTAACTTCCTTACTAAGTGGAAAGAATCTCTCCGCCTCCACCCTATCCAGCCCCCGCATTATCTTATAAGTCTCCATAAGATCCCCCCTCATCCTTCTAAACTCCAACGAGTACAAACCCAATCTCCTCAGCCTCTCCTCATAATCCAAACCCCTCATCTCCGGTATCAACCTGGTGAACCTTTTCTGCACTCCCTCCAATGCCAATATATCCTTCCTCATATAAGGGGACCAATACTGCACACAGTATTCCAGCTGCGGCCTCACCAATGCCCTGTACAGGTGCATCAAGACATCCCTGCTTTTATATTCTATCCCCTTCGCAATATAGGCCAACATCCCATTTGCCTTCTTGATCACCTGTTGTACCTGCAGACTGGGCTTTTGCGTCTCATGCACAAGGACCCCCAGGTCCCTTTGCACGGTAGCATGTTTTAATTTGTTTCCATTGAGATAGTAATCCCATTTGTTATTATTTCCTCCAAAGTGTATAACCTCGCATTTCTCAACGTTATACTCCATTTGCCATATCCTCGCCCACTCACTCAGCCTGTCCAAATCTCTCTGCAGATCTTCTCCGTCCTCCACACGATTCACTTTTCCACTTATCTTTGTGTCGTCTGCAAACTTCGTTACCCTACACTCCGTCCCCTCCTCCAGATCATCTATATAAATGGTAAATAGTTGCGGCCCGAGTACCGATCCCTGCGGCACGCCACTAGTTACCTTCCTCCAACCGGAAAAACACCCATTTATTCCGACTCTTTGCTTCCTGTCGGATAGCCAGTCCCCAATCCACTTTAACACACTACCCCCAACTCCGTGTGCCCTAATCTTCTTCAGTAGCCTTTTATGGGGCACCTTATCAAACGCCTTTTGGAAATGAAGCTTGAAAATGACAGTCTCCATCAAATAAGATTTTGGACTGAAACAAAGCCAATTACAAAGGTATAAGGGGAGAGCTGGCTAAGATTGATTGGGTAAATAAATTAAAAGTTATGGCAATAAATAAACAGTGGGAAATATTTAAAGAAATATTCCAACATGTTCAACCAAAGTACATTCAATTAGGAAGCAAAGACTCAGCAAGAGAGATTTATCCATGCCTTTACTCGGAAAGTTAAAGATAGTAAAAGATTAAAATAAGAGGCTTACAATGTTGCAAAGAATAATAGTAAATCAACAGTTTTGGAATGTTTTAGAAACCAATAAAAGGTGAACAAAAAGTTGATAAAAAAAGAAAAAGTTAAATATAAAAATAAACAAATCAGAAATATAAAATAGATTGTGAGAGTTTTTACAAATATGTAAGAAGGAAGAGAACACAAAAAGTGCCATTCCATAATGGGTGCGAATGTGCTTTGCATTGATTTGTATTCAAATATTATTTTGTAAGATCTGGAGGAAAAACTGACCTATCTCTCTGGAGAGAAACACACCAGTTTTATCGCTGGAAACAACACTGTCATTTTTTTGGTAATAGTTAGCCCAGTATTTCTCTGCTTAAGCTTCAGGACTGGCTGTTTCTATCTCCTGATCTAGCAACCTCTCAGATGGCTGCAGATCACACAAGGCAAAACTGAAAACTGGAATCTGTCTGTGACATTTATAGATGTATAGAGAAGCCTGTAACCTGATCACAAAATGGCTTCCTCTAATATTTTCCCCAAGGTGGCAGACAAAAACATGCATAAGCAGAAATGCTAATTAATTATACTTCATGGCAACTTCATTTTATGTTAGAAGTAAATGGATATTTTACAGCACAATTGTTTACTGCCTGATATCTATAACACCTTTCTGGGTGTTTTGTAGATGTTGGGACTACTCCTGTTATACTCAGAAACTGAGTACTTTAATCTCAATAAAACAATTTGAGTCTTCCTTTAATCTAACCATCCAGATTTATTGTCAGGCAGATACATACGAACATAATATTAGCATACGAAATAGGAGCAGAAATAATCCATTCCATCCCTTGAGCCTGCTCTGCCATTCCATAAGTTCAAGGTTAGTCTATTTATGTTGAGTTCCACATTCCCCATTTACCCCAGATAACCTTTGATCCCCTTGCCCAACATGAATCTATGTACTTCTGCCTTAAAAACTTTCAGTGATCCCAATTCCATCACCTCTGAGGCAGAGAGTTCCAAAGTCACACAACCCTCTGAGAGAAAACAAATCTTCTCTTCTCTATCCTATAAGGGCAATCCCTAATTTTTTTTAAAGTGCCCCATAGTTCTGAATTCACTCAACGTTAATCTTGTCAATATTGTTCAGGATCTTGTATATATCAATCAAATTATCTCTCACTCTTGTAAAGTCCAGTGGAAACAAAGCCAGCCTTTCCAACCTATCCTCAAAAGACAAACCATTCATTCCAGGTATCAATCTAGTAAATCTTATCTGAGCCAACTCTTATGCATTTAAATCATTCCTTAAATAAGGAGACCAAAACTGCATACAATATTCAAGATATGGTAATAGACTCCCTTTCATAGAATCCCTACAGTACAGAAGGAGGCCATTCAGCTGATCGAGTCTGCACCAGGTCCTATCCCCTTGACCCCACGTATTTACCCTGCTAGTCCCTCTGACACTAAGGGGCAATTTACCATGGCTAATCAACCCAACCCGCACATCTTTGGAATGTGGGAGGAAACCGGAGCACCCGGAGGGAAACCCACGCAGACACGGAGAGAACGTACAAACTCCACACAGACAGTGACCAGAGGCCGGAATTGAACCAGGCCCCTGGCACTGTGAGGCAGCAGTTCCATTAAATGTGCCACCGTGCTGCCCTAATGCTTCACCAATGCTCCATATAAGTGGAGCATAACATCCTTATTATTAATGTTCAAATCTTTTTGCAATTAAGGATAGAATTCCATTATCATTCTTGATTACCTGCATACTAGCTTTTTGGGACTCGTGCATGAGAACACCCAAATCCCTCTGCACCTCTGAATTCTGCAGTCTTTCTCCATTTAAATAATACAGTGCATTATTTTTATTCATCCTGTCAAAGTGAACAACTTCAAATTTTCCCACGTAATACTCCAAGTGCCAGATTTTTGCCCATTCACTCAACCTATCCATATCCATCTGCAAACTCCATTGGCAGAATTATCGCACAAAAATTCTAAGTGTCAAACAAGCGAGAAAATTTTCTCACCCATTTTTCCAGCGAGGTAAGTGGTGGTAATTTATGATACTCTGTTCAATACAGAGACCGTAATGTGATTCTAACCAGCAGGGGGAGAGAGTGGAGCCTATTCACGCTGGGAAGTCGGCTATAGACTGCTAGGGGCACCACTGTGCAGGTGCCCCGACCTTCCAGTATACTGTGTACACAGTGTGCACAATATACTGGGAGATCTGTCAAACCCTCCCCGACACCCCATGGACATCGCCCATCATGACCCCACCACTCCCCTCCATGGACCCCAACCCAATCACTATCCCCCCGATCACTACCCCCCCCCCCATGGACCCCATATCCCTGATTGTGTCGCCACCCCTGATGCAGAGTTCCCCCCTTCCCTCCCCTCCTACAGACCTCCCCTCCTGCCTACCCCTGTCAGGCTTTGCCCCGTCAGATCCGGGCCCCTGTCAGGCCCCATCCTTTTGGCACTGCCAGGTGCCTGGTGCACAGTGCCAAGATGCCAAGTGGGCAATGCCAGGGTGCTAGACGACTACTCCTATCCTACCAGCAAGGCCATCACATCTGGTCCCCGCTGGTGGGGACTGTCTGTGACCCTCGCCGGTGAGGACCTCCACCAGTGAGGTAGGAAAGGTAAGTGAGCCCGGACGATTACGTCCACATCTTGTTAATGACGTGTAAAATATTTAATCAGCCTTGCACTCTTCCCGGGCGCGAGGCTGATTTTGCCGGCTGAACAGGGCCAGCAATATCGCGAGAGGCAAGCCATTGGGTGCAATCCCAAGTTTTCTCCTCTTGCTTATATTTCCTGCCCCACAATACTATGACCAGCATAGTAGGTGGAAAAATCCCACCCCACATGTCTCCTTCACAACATACTTTCCAATCTTTCTTTGTGTCACCTGCAAATATAGCTACCATGCCAATCTTCAATCCAAGGCTAATTTCTTACCCTAACACCATGAGCTTTTATTTTTGCAATAATCTTTGATGTCTACAAGCTCTAAGGCACACATCATGTGACACTTTCCATCTATTCTGCATTTAAAATTACAGTCCAAAACAATAGTAATCTTATAAACCAAAAGATTCAATCCCAAAACGAATAATCTCATAAACCTCATTATTGTAACACTGCTAATGATTTTCCCAATTTCCCTAGATTCTAAAATGGTCCCAAAAGATTGAAGGCGGTGAGAAAAGAAAGAAGAGGGAGAAAAAATAAGGATCCAAAGGCTAGTTTGCCTGACATCAGTTATCAGGCAAACGCTGGAACCTATTATTAGGGAAATCTTAACATTGCACTTAGAAAATCATTGTTTGAGCACAGACAAAGACAATAAACTGCATTTTCACCGAGTTGGGATGACCCAGTAGCCCAATAAAAATGGCGGGCAAGTCCCAATTCCAGGATTCCTGACCACATTCCCAGACTGCGATTTTGAGGAATGACTTTTAAGGAGATAGGCCGGTTTGGGTTATGCATCTGACTCCCCTGACTGGACCAGTTGCATTGCAAAGATAGGTATATCCTAATTCTCTGCAATTTTCATAGAGTCAGGCCAGGTTTTTGATGATCCATAGCTTATGCCTCATGAGGTCTAATGAGAAGACCATTTAAAAGATGAGTTGAAGAGATCCTACTTATGCTGCTAATGACAAGCTATGTACCCCCATGACCCCTCATGTCCCCATGCCAAGTTCTGGCCTCTCCATGCCCATATACCCTCCAAAAATTGAACAGAACCAATTAGCCCTATAGTGACAATAGGTTCTGTTTAAATAAGCGTTTAAAAAAGTCATTCAATCACTACTTTACATGTTAAAAAACCCTTTCACTGCAGCCCAATAAATGTGTCAAACATCCAGACCCCTTAAATCATTAATAATAGAAACTGCATACACTTGAAATCTCTTAGGTTTATGCAAATAAATACTGTGAGGTTGACAGCAGAGATCAGTGAGCCAGAGTTTTCAATCAAGCCATGTTTTCCCTAGGGCTGAGGAGTTTCAGTAGTCTAATGGATTACTGGGCTATCAGCCAAAAATGCATAATGACACTGAGAGATTGCTTCCACTGGCTGGGGAATCTAGAATATGGGACTTAGATGAAGAGAAACCTTTCACTCAAAGGACTGTGAATCTACTCTAGAGGATTGTGGATGCCCCATCTTTGAGTATATTTACAGTTGGGATAGACAGATTTCAGATATCTCGGTGAAGTAAGGGATATGGGGAGTGGGCAGAAAATTGGAGCTGAAGCCAGAGGTCTACCATGATTGCATTGAAGACAGAGCATGCTCGAGAGGCTGTTTAGCCTACTCCTGCTCCTATTTTGTTTTTGTTCTAGTTCTTCATAGCACAGAAATAGGGACAGTTTAGTGACTTAGTTCAAGTGCACTGTAATTAATTTCATTTTAATAATCTCTTTGTTCCGCTCACGTAATAACACAGAAGCACACCTCGTGGTAGCATAGCAACACAGCACATAATTTATTTGCACATTATTTCTGTTAGAAGCCATTCCTTCCAGACACCATTGTTTCCATGTTTCTACAGAATAGCTTAGAGCCATTTATGCTTGGCTCCAGATCTTGGGATACCTCCCATAGAAAGAGATGTGAAACATTGCTACAAATTGTGAATTTGTCATTCACGATAAATGTATTAGTGCTGAAATATCTACAATAATACTGCATTTTCCATTTTCATTTGAGTCCAGAAAATGACCCTTTGATTCATCTTTCTATATTAGCAACCTTGGAGATGATTGTTTTTTTTTATTACCATACCAAATTAGAAATTACATTTGGAAATTTTAATGGACTCAAAGTTCAAAGAATGATAAGAACAGTGCACAGTGCAATCAACTGATGCATTCTCTCTTTTAAGTTACCGTCACTATCTGAGCTAATTATGAGGAAAAGATCTTCAAAGCAGAAGAATGGAAACCCTCGTGAGAGAGACAGAGTTCCAATGAGATTGGTTAACTCACAATATTTACTGACATTTGGGTGGGTTTTTAAGAAATCTGTGGAAACAATCTTAGTTGCATCAGCCTTTTATTATGCAGCATGGTGTTTTCAAGCATAGTTAGCCTGTTAATTCACATGGAGCGTTATAGGTAGGCCTAAAAGGCAGGGATATGTTTGGCACAACTTGTGGGGCCGAAGGGCCTGTTTTGTGCTGTAGTTTTTCTATGTTTCTATGTTTCTTCTATATTTCTATCTACCTCATATTAGCCCTGAATGTTAGAGTATAACATTTTTAATTGTTTTATCTTTCTGACCTTGTGTAGTAAAGTTTAATTTTGTTTGTTCAAAACTCATGGGATCTTGTGGCTTTATTTGCTTAGTAAGTGGGGGTTCTTGAATCTCTAACTTTGTATCCTTGGGGCGGCACAGTGGTTAGCACTGCTGCCTCATAGCACCCAGGACCTGGGTTTGATTCCCAGCTTGGGTCACTGTCAGTGTGGAGTTTGCGCGTTCTCCCCGTGTCTGCGTGGGTTTCCCCCGGGTGCTCCAGTTTCCTCCCACAGTCTGAAAGATGCGCTGGTTAGGTGCATTGACCCGAACAGGCGCCAGAGTGTGGCGACTAGGGGAATTTCACAATTTCATTGCAGTGTCAATGTAAGACTTACTTGTGACTAATAAATAAACTTGAACTTTAACTTTGAAACAAAAATTTAACCAGTCCACATCAAAAACTTGGGGGTCTATGCGTTGGCTCAAAACACCTGTGACAACTGAGACCACTGTTTTACACTTTTTCTTGGAGAATAGACAGTATGGTGGAATTAGATTATCAAAAAGGCAGGCAAAAGTTTCAGAATCACATTGAATGAAAATTAAATTTTAATTAATAAATCAATCAAAAGCAATCATCCTAATCGTAAAAGAACAGGATCCCAAAAACGCAATCATCAAAACACTGGTAAAATTCTAGAATCCCAACTGATGAAAACAGAATTTGAATTATTCAATCTCTATAAAACCGTGGCATTTTTTGAACTGCTATTCAAATAACTTTATTTTTTACTAAAGCTGCATCTACTAAACAGTAGGAAACAGCATGAAAAAAATTGAAATTCCTCCTATTTGCATTTTATAAAATTCTTTGCAAATGCTTTTAAATCCTCCACCTACGACATTGGTTAGGTACAGCAATAGAGATTGTCACAACTAATCCTACCTTGTACGGAATCAAAGGTCTTTGGACAGATACTAGACCGTTAGGTAGATGAAGAGCAATACTTTGGGCTGTACATTTTACCTAAAGTTATTATTATTTGGAGCAGATAGTTTGGTTCTTTCATATAGTAACTGTCATCATGCATATTTGCTACACACTAAAAGCAAGATGGATTCCACTGACAGATTCCTAACATTGACGGTATTTATATCTTCTACTCAAAATACTCAAAAACACTTCTATCATTAGAAATGGCAACTGCTGAAATGCCGTGAAAAAAATCTGAATAACTGAAAAATTACTTATTGAAATTCAACTTGAGTTTCAATTGTAGCAACATTTTTATTCCCATTAGATGACAGATTTGGACTGTTTAATCCGGATAGCCAAGTGAGCATTCCGATTGCAGTATCTACTTAAAGAGAAAATAAAAGCCTGAAATGACTGCTGACCACAGCTCTTTCAAGTAGATGCAAATTATTCCATGGCTACATGTAAAATGCCTCACAGCGTCAGGGACCCGGGTTTGATTCCCAGCTTGGGTGACTGTCTGTGCAGAGTCCGCACATTCTCCCTGTGTCTGTGTGGGTTTCCTCCGGGTGCTCCAGTTTCCTCTCTCAGTCTGAAAGAAGTGCTGGTTAACTGCATTGGCCATTCAAAATTCTCCTTTAGTGTCCCCAAACAGGCATCGAAGTGTGTGGCGACTAGGGGATTTTCACAGTAACTTCATTGCCGTGTTAATGTAAGCCTATTTGTGACACTAATAAATAAACTTACAACTTAAAATAAAATTAAACTTAAAAGAAAATTAGGGCAGTTATCTTGTTACGATCCCAGTTGATGTTACAACTGGATGGCAAGATCACAGAATGGAACCCTGGCTCAAAAGGTTGTCATGATGTGGAGGTGCCGGCGTTGGACTGGGGTAAACACAGTAAGAAGTTTAACAACACCAGGTTAAAGTCCAACAGGTTTATTTGGTAGCAAAAGCCACACAAGCTTTCGAAGCTCTAAGCCCCTTCTTCAGGTGACTCACCTGAAGAAGGGGCTTAGAGCTTCGAAAGCTTGTGTGGCTTTTGCTACCAAATAAACCTGTTGGACTTTAACCTGGTGTTGTTAAACTTCTTACTGTCAAAAGGTTGTAACATTTTAATTTTTTTTAGCAAATGTGGGGGAACAGAGTCTCAGGACTGCTAATTAATAACAACAAGAAAATATACTTATTAAACATTGAAAAGTTTGATTATGATAAAAAAATCTCCTTTACTCCTCCCTTAGCTTCAAACATTTACATAGATTTTAAGGTTAACATGAGTTACAAGGTTTATCTTAGGCCAAAATGGTCTCAGTAACACAGTTCTTTTAAACACACAGGTTGACTGCAGTCAGACATACTCCACTCTGAACCCAAATTAACGTCCGTGGATTTCTCCTCAAAAACCCACCAGATGATTGTCACATAAGAGTTTCAAAACTCTACCCCCGAAAAAGACAGGTTTTAAATTATTTTTCACAACAAGGCTTTCCATGAGCAGTTTGCATTATGAATCCAACCCAGACTTTCCAACTACACTGTCAAACAAGGCTTCTGCTCCATTTTTAACAAGGAATCCAGCATTTAGGTTTTACACTTCCCCTTCAGGATTTCTGGTCTTGACTGTTGCACAAACTCTTCACAATTACTTTAACTATTGATTCCCAGACTGTATTAAGATGGCACCTATAAGAGGATTTTCTGGGGGCTTCCCTCTGGTGCCATGTACTGAACTGAACTCAGATAATACAAAATCTCACAAAAGACAGTATGCAGTTAAAGACGTTCTTTACTGACCGTTACGCATTGGGAGAGAGACAGCTGGACGATTCCATTCTTTCTGCCAGTAAAGTACATGTGTAAGTTAGATATAATTTTTCGAAGGTTTGTTTCTCCCACCCAACCTGTCATCCAACTGGATGATCCAATTACATTAAACACATTATTTACCTTGGTCAATAGCATTCAACTTGTGGAAAATTGGGAATTAATTGGTCAACCGGACCCGGAAGTTCTTACCCACCATTGCCTAGTAAACTTGCCTACCCAAATCCAGTAGGTTCAAGGATTGCCCTCACCACCTGCAAACCACGAATGGAGAGGGAATCATTCCCTCTGTCAGCTAGCTACCCCTTATCAGTAGAAGCTGAATACTTCTATTCACTGCAACCAGAAGCAAATGCCTCCATTCATTTTAAAACTTTGGTAACTTGCAGCTACAGGCTCTCCTACTGATAATAGAGAATATATTCTGTACCTTATTGTTTCCAAAGAATGTGGCCTGTCTAATTCTACCCATTTCCCATTATGCTTTTGGGCAGTCTGCATCTTGGCCAAAGCTTACAAGACATTTAAAAATACATTTTAAATCTACAATTCTCTAATATATATATATAGCACTTTGTGATTCCTTATGGTATATATAAGGCACACTGTGATCCCTATTCTAAACTAGTCTACTTTCTTTTGATAGTCTTCAAAATCCCTGGGGTTTCTATACCTCCTTCTATAGCACCAAAGTTTTGATTTACCTCTGAATTCTGCTTTCTGGTTACTGCAGCTGTTTCATTAACTCAGAATAGCTTATCTGCTTTTCCCTTGAATTCTCCTGAACAGTACCTTCTTGGTCTCTGTTCTCTTAATTTCAGACTTCCTCAGGCATTCTTTCTGCCCCAATTCCTTGATTATTGTAATTGTTGTCTTGTTCTTGTTCTTCTTCTTCTTATTATTCTCTGGTTCTTTGTGAAGTCTGCCTCTTTGCAACCCCCTTGTTCTGTCATTGAGAGATGAGGGATGTTAACTCTCCGGCATCCTATCTCCAACTGCAAATTAATTCAACTAAAACTAAACTCAAAAACCTTCCTGCTTTAAAAGGCTGTTAAGCAACAACTTTGTGCTTCTGCCAGCTTTTATTTACTCTTCTTGCTGTAACCTCTCTAAGCACAATAGAAGCACAGTTTGAATTGAAACTCAAACCTCACACATACAAACCTCTTTGTCCAGCATGAATGTAACTATACATTTACCCTTCCTTACACAGAAATTCTAAAACTTAAAACTATAACTTATTTATTCCTCAGTCAACATAAACAGATTACCTAAATGTTAACACATTGCTGTTTCTGGGACCTTGCTGTGCAAATTGGATGCCACATCATAACATTGATTACACTTCAAAAAGCAATTCAAAGGCTGTAAAATACTTGGGGACAATCAGATTATGAAAAGTGCTATTTAAATGCAAGCCTTTCTATCCTCCTTTGTATGACATTCCTCTTTCTGATGTTGCAGCATGCACAATAACCTATTTTTAAAAGTAGGTTATCATCTGCATTAAAATAGTGCCTAGGGCAATACCTTATGAATGTTGGGCATTCAACCATCAATAAAAGCAGTAGCTTTTAAGTTAATAACGTTTTCTTACTAAATATGTTCCATCAAATGGACACAGTTTAAAAATTGAGAAAGGGTGACTATCATGTTTCACTACAAGCATGAATTCACTACAGTTTAGACATTTGAAACTAAAAGTAAACAATATCCTGCTTCAATAGGAAATTGGTCACTGTATACACTAAAAAGGAAATATTTGCAGGCCATTGCAAATGCTATTCTTTAGATAGCTCTTTTATTGACCTAGCATGGGCACAATGAGCTGAATAATCTCCTTCTGTGTTATAAGATATAATATAGATTCGTAAATGCCAACCTAGAAAACTGACACTAGTTGACTCACAGGGTTGAAGTTTACAGGGCCTGTAGGAACTGGCTGGGAGGCAGGACGACTGACAAAATGTCAGGGAAGGGGTCAGGAGGGGAGCCTGATGTTTTCCCACTGTCACATCATATTGCCAGTAGTGGGAAAGGTAGCCCCCCCCACCCCCTCAAATCAGTGGCAATGGCCACCCACGCTTCAATGGCACCACTGGTGCTTTACAATCTCGATAACTGAAAGCCAGGGCAGGCTGCCTGGAATCGACTTCCCCTAATACACCTCAGTGCACTTCAAGGGTGTCCAGACACTGAGGTCCCTCCTTTTGGGGCTGCAGTCTTAGTGGAGAAGGTGCTGTTCAAAGAGTCTCATTGAGTGCACACTGCTGTTACTAGTGGTGGATGGAGTGAATGTTTAAGATGGTGGGTGGGATGTGATGCGCGATTAATCCACTCGGGAGGCTAGATCGTACCTGGGAATAAAGGCTTTTATTCGCAACAAGAATAGAGCATACTGCTTAACAATACAATCCCAGACTAAAGGGTCACTAGGAAGTGCAGTGACCTTTATACTCCTATAGGAAAGCGGAGCCAAACGGAGTGTACCACAGAACAATGCTAACAGGTGGAACACCCCAACCCTAACCCCAACAGTAACAAGAGTAACATATGTACAAGTACCCATAGTGGTAACCATCTATGGTTCAGTACCCATAGTGGTAACCATCTATGGTTCACCACAGGATGTCAAGCAGATAGCTTTATCCTAGATTGTGTCAAGTTTTTTGAGTGCTTTAGAAGCTGGCATCCAGGCAAGTGGAGCATATTCCATCATACTCCTGACTTGTAGATGATGGACAAGCTTTGGGAGTCAGGATGTGGATTACTCACAGCAGAATTCCTAGCTCCTTACCTATTCTTGTAGCCACAGTATTTATAGGAATGGCGCAGTTGAGTTTTGGTCAATGGTAACACATATTGATGGTGGTGATTCAGTGATGGAAATACCATTGAACAAAATACCATTGTTCTCTCTTGCGAGAGATGGTCATTGTCTGGCACTTGTGTGGCGTGAATTTTATTTCCTGCTATAGTTTGTTATAACTGATGCTGCAATATGCTGATAATGAGTGAAAGGATGATATAGAATCTCACATTGACTACCAGTAGCAAATAGTCTGACCTTTGTGAAGAGCAATGAGAATTCTCATGTTGAGATTGTTCTGGGAAAAAGATACAGTTGTTCTTGGTTGCATATTTGAATTCAAATATTTAATATGATAACATTCCATTTCTGTGTTTTCTATAGCAGTGTTGCTGAAAGAAAAGTTATCGATGGCTCAGATCTTCTGTGGAGATGTCAGTTGTTGGACTGGGGTGGGCACAGTAAGAAGACTCACAACACCAGGTTAAAGTCCAACAGGTTCTTTTGGAATCATGAGCTTTCAGAGCACTGCCCCTTCATCACTCACACTCACTGATGAAAGAGCAGCGCTCCAAAAGCTCGTGATTCCAAATAAACATGTTGGACTTTAACCTGGTGTGGTGAGACTTCTTACTCAGATCTTCTTGGGGGCGATTCTCCCGTCGCAACCGGCAACTTTTCTGGTGGGTCGGGCTGGGAAATGCGCGTCGTCGGCCTTTTTCTGGAATTTGCACATGGTGGAACGCATGCGCATCTCCCAGAGCCGGAGAACAGTCAGAGACCAGACCACGCTGGAAACCGGTGAGAAGCGAGATAAGTCATTTTAATCTTTTTTTAATGTAATTTAAATATGTTTAGCATTTCATTATCAGGAGCTTTCAGGTCCCGCTTGAATCTCCCACCTCGCCTGGAGTACTTCATTCTAGTCATGATATGGAGATGCCGGAGTTGGACTCGGGTAAACACAGTAAGAAGTTTAACAACACCAGGTTAAAGTCCAACGGGTTTATTTGGTAGCAAATGCCACTAGCCTTCGGAGCGCTGCCCCTTCGTCAGGTGGAATGGAGATCTGCTCACAAACAGGGTATACAGAGATACAAACTCTGCATGGTGATCGGTCTGGGATGGGGGGAGGGCAGCGATTGGGGTGGGCCGGGCCCCAAGAGTTGTGGGGGCTATGATCGGGCCGTGGGGGTGGTGGCTGGAGGGGCAGCACTGTGGGGATCCCAGGCAGGCCAGCAAACGGGGAGACTGACAGGTTGGGGGCACTGTGCATGCGCAGAATTCCAGGACTGTCAAACTCTGGCGTGAATACAACCTGCCCGCTGGGTTTTTAATGAGATTCACGATTGTGATCTCTGCATTACACAGAATGGGGAGATTCAAGTGTGAAGTTGAACTGAGAAAACAGTCATGATCTAGAACAGTTTTCCCACCAATTCACCAACCCCCCCCCCCCCGCCCCCAACTTATTTCTGAGTCTAATCAAAAATTCACACTTGCCTTTTGTTTGATTTTTCTGAGTGATCTTCTGCTGGAAGACCCTTCATATCTGTCTCAGTGTAGGAAACTTCAGAGGGAGCAACACAGAAAGTCTGTGCAGATATCACAGCTTCTGCTTTCGGCAGCAGGTATGGAAAATTCTACAAGAGTCCCAAACATTGTTTATGCCAGCAGGATTTCCCATAGCGATTGTCCCCGCCCTCTGCTGATGACATAATGGGAATCCCAACATTCAATGTCAAGTTCCTCATTAGAATAAATTTAAATGCTATTATTGTCCATTCCCACACCAAGCTGAATCATGATGGGTCTTCCAGGGCGTGCACCTGGCAAGCAGAGGCTCAGGTAAGTGCATCACTCAGGGGAGAGGAGGGTCATGTCTGGACACATCCCGGGCTCTGCCCCTTGTCACTGTGCCTAACATTGCCCTGCTGACACTGCCTGCTGGGGTAGTACCGGGCTATTGATTGTTGGGTCTTTTACATGAGCTGAACGATACAGTGGGAAAAATGTTGTGGGGGCTGACAACCTCCTTGCCCTTTTGCTGCGCCATTCTGCCTATTTTTGGGAAAATCCCACCCCCCCTTTTTACACACTAGCTAATGCATTCTGGTAAGTAAAGAGCAATGTCCTAAAACTACTTTCAAAACAGCTATGGAGAGAAGGTAATTGAGTAGGGTGGGTGTGGTAAGTGGGTAAGGGAGTCAGGGGGTAAGGTAAGTCGGTAAGTGGGTAGGGTAGGTAAGTAGGTAAGGGAGTGGTGGGGTGGTTGAGGAGTTGGAATGGGGAATGTGAAGGGTGTTAGAATCTAATAGGTTTCTATTTAACCTATTAGATTCTAACACCTACTTGAAGGCAACAAGGTGAACAGATGCTGGATCTTGATTTGTTGACAATACTCAACTGTATATAAGGAAGAATCAGTCAGCACTCGCTGCCTGGTGTTTCAGAACAGAATGAGCTGAGAGAGTTTGTCTTTCTGCTCAGCAGACTTGAAAATAAAAGCAAATTACTGTGCTGGAATCTGAAACAAAAACAGAAAATGGTGGAAATTCTCAGCAAATCTGAAAGCATCTGTGGAGGGAGAACAGAGCTCTGATGAAGGGTCATCCAGACGCACAACATTGGGGCAAATTTTCCCATCCTGCCCGCCACAGGAATCATAGCAGGCGAGGGGCGGACCATGGAAAGGTCCGTTGACCGCGGGCGGAATTTTCCGGTTTTGGAGTGAACATGGCCGGAAAATCCTACCTTCTAACTCTGTTCTCTCTCTACAGATGCTGTCAGACCTGCTGAGATTTACCAACTGTTTTTGTTTTAGATTTGACAAATAATCCTGAATAAGATAAAGACTTGCACTGAATTGGTTCTTTGATAATATGCATTTATTGGAATTAACATGGTAGCAAAGGTTGAACTTTTAAGCTTTGGTGATTTGTTGCTGTATATGGAGTTTTTTGTCTCTATCCCCTGAGGGAAAAGAAGCATGCTGCTGCTGAGAGTTTAACTTGTAGAATTCTGGAAGGAGGATGCAAAATCCTGAGCTCCGACTATCCATTGATTCTCCTATTTTCTGAGTCAGAACAGTATTGGCGGTGGAAATGTGGACACAGGTTACTTGTTTGCCTTGCTATGGGCTTTGGTTTTATCATTACCAGAAAAAAATACAATTAGCTGTAGTATTTTTGGAAAGAGAAGTGGATGACGTGGATAATGAAGAGGGACTGATCCTTCAATTAAATTTTTGGATAAGCTTTACAAAACGGATTTTTTTATTGGAAGCATATGAAGCATGCTGAATCTTTGATAGATTTTAGGAAAACAGATGATCAGTCCATGGAGGAATATATCATTTAAGTGGTATATGAGACTGAAGAGATTTGAACTTGAAATCTTGGAGTTTGTATTGGCTTTTAAGTTGCCTGATTGTGCACATGTTTTTCATATAGAATCATAGAGTCATAGAATTATGCAGTGCAGAAAAAGGCCCTTCAGTCCATCGCGTCTGCACCGGTCAAAGACAAACTGATGCGCGATTAAATCACTCGGGAGGCTGGATCGTACCCGGGAAATAAAGGCTTTTATTACTAACAAGAATGGAGCATACTATATACAATACAATCCCAGACTAAAGGGTCACCAGTCAGTGCAGTGACCTTTATACTCCTCCAGGTAGGCGGAGCCAACTGGAGTGTACCACAGAACAATATCAACAGATAGAACAGCCCAACCCTAACCCCAACAGTGACAACAGTAACATATCTACAAATACCCATAGTGCTGACCATCTATGGTTCAGTACTCATAGTGGTGACCAACTATGGTTCACCACACAAACCACCATCAATAGACCTTTAGGATTGACATGGGTTCAAATCCATGGAAAATACTCTCTCCTCGAACAAATGGCTGCCACAGAAACAAAAGATTTCTGGGAAAACAGTAAGAGACCAGCTAGTCTCTTAGCAAATACAAACAACTATGCCGTGACATAAAGGATTGATGATTCTATAGTGGCAGCATTTCGAGACCGACCAAATATTAAATACAGATTGCAGTACAAAGACTGGGTTACTGACAGGCAATCTGAAAATAGTTGTACCTAAAGCCAATTACAGAGTTGAGATGAAAAATACGTTGGGGACAGACACCAGAGGTTTTTAAACCAAAAATACTTCGAATCACACCGTTCCCTATGTATCATCCCATAATGAAACACAGTGAAAAAATTGTGGTTTTGAAATAACCCATGAAGATTCTTCTGAGCTGAGAATGATGATGGTGACTATCATAAAGGAATTGTGCACACTGCAGCTGACCGCCCATTCAGTAATGATCTGTGCAAGAAAAATTATTTAGTGAAGGAGGTCATGTTACATAAAATATTGGCTGATCAACCAGAATGTAAATTGCAAATGGTGCTGGCAGAGGCAGTACATGCTAAGAACTCTTTGGGTTGGGAGTATAGTCTGTACCAGTTGCTGTACAGAAGGTTTCGGAGAAAATTTCACAAGCCTTACAGCACCATATAAGCCCATTGGGAATACAGTTTAGACAAGGAGACATGATTTATTACACAGAAGAAGGGTAGAAAGAGTGGAAGCAAAGTGATAGACAGTGATGGAAAAACTGATTGTACAACATGTGAATTGGACTGTTAGAGTGCATTCTTCAAGATGAATTGACATTCACTATACTTTTAAAAGATTCTGAACAGGACAGGGACACTACAAGGTGCATGGTGCTTTTCACATATATGTATGCCAGATCTTTCAAGATTGGGGGAGGGTGCAGTGGAATAGTGGAATTGTAACTGAACTTGTTGACTATGAATGACCATGAAACCATTGTCAATTGTCGTAAAAACCCATCTGGTTCACTCATGTCCTTCAGGGAAGAAAATCTGTCATCCTTACCTTGTCTGGGTTATATGTGACTCCAGACCCACAGCAATATGGTTAACTTTTAAATGTCCTCGGGGATGGGCAATAAATACTGGTCCAGCCAGCAATCCCAGATCCCATGAAAGAATTTTTAAAAAATTCACAGAGATCAACTACCAAAAAGTGGAGATAGGGTGACATTATATGTTGGAAGGGGCCAGTGAGTGCAGAGAAGCCACCATAGTCAGAAGAGCAGGAAAGACCAAAAACTGACTGCATGTACAAGACAAGGGGCAGAATATCAGGTCTATGGATTGGCAGAAAGAAATGGGAATGTGGGATGCCAGGAAACAAAGTGTAAATTCAGACAGTAGGTTTGATGGTAAGCACAATGTAAGGCAGAGATCCAGAAATTCTGAAAGAAAGTCTAACAGCAGAAGGGATAGGTCAGGTAATAGCAGTCCAGAAAGGAATGGGGGATCTAGTAGGGGATGCAGTTTAAGTAGAGCAAGGATCACAGAACAGATGAGGAGTGGCACAAAAAGTACAAGCTCCTATGACAGGCTTTAGTGTTTACTAACAAGTTAGATAGCAAATTAATAAAGGAGGCAAAACAAAGAATTTGACAGTTGGAATGAGTTTGGCTTGTACACTCAGGTACTAGACAAAGGACATTCAGCATTGTCCCATAGACAAGTATGCACAGAGAAAGTACTTCCCAATTGGACAGATAAAGTTAAAGCTGGACTGGAAACACCAGAAATAGAAGAACAACTGGGCAACCAGGACGTCAGAGCAGACTCCCCAACAGCATGAAAAGTAAGTCTGAGGATTTTTCTAGCTGCTCTAGTCACATACTCTTGGGAATGTAAATCCATTGATGTCAAAGCAGCATTTCTGCAAGGGGAGAAATTTCAAAGATAAGAATTTTTAAAGCCCACCAAAAATGTCAGAGATATAGAGGGGAAATTACAAAGGTTGAATAAGTGTGTTTACAGACCAAATGATGCCTCCAACTTTTGGTGTTTTTCAGTTGGGTCCATCCTAGTTAAAAGGTTGGTTGTGTTCAATTAAAAGTGGATCATAGAATCTACTGTGCAGAAGGAGGCCATTTGGCCCAGCGAGCCTGCACCAACAACAATCCCACCCAGGTCCTGTCCTATCCCTGTTACCCCACATATTTACCCTCCTAGTCCCCCTGACATTAAGGAGCAATTTATCATGGCCAATCAACCTAACCTGCATATCTCTGGAGTGAGATCCAGCGATGTTTTATGTGTACCTATGAAAGAAATAAGTGGGTATTGTCTTAATGCAGCAGGATGGTAACTGTTGGGGGTGGGGAGGGGAAGGGCAATTAAACTGGTCAGACACACAAACTAGACAACTGGACCAGATGCGTGCTATGATGTATTTGAATTGAGTACCATGTTGAAATATACTGTTCTCAACAGACCTGAAAATAAACCCGAATAAGATGAAGACTCATTGGATTCATTATTCTATTATATGCATTTATTGGAATTAACATGGTGGGATGGAAATGTAAGTTCAGTGGGTAGGGTGTCAGATGAATAAGGTGGCAGGTGGTGAGGTGAGCCAAGGGTACGGTGGTAAGGTAAGGGAGTAGGGTGGGTAAGGGGTTATGGTTGGAACAGGTGTTAGACAGATTAGCCCAGGGGATTCGGGTGTTTTGAGGGAATTCTAATATTTGGGGATAGTCAGGTCGGATTGGGGGGCAGTTGTTGGGCCGGGGTTAGATAGTGGTTGGGGGGTGTCACTGTAAATGATGATGAGTGGGTGTTGGTTGTATAGTCACCCAGGTCTGAGACAAAGCTTTCTTCTGTCTAGGTTGGAGCTGTCCAAAGTCTCTGACTCTAACTCAGAGTTGGAGACTTTTTCAGAAGGTCTCGGGGAGCAGAGAAGCTGCCTTTTGGAAGACCAAACTTCCTGGCAATTCTTATCGAGTCAGAACATTGGGACTCCCGAGCGTCCTGTAGAGCACCTTGGGGATTATGCTCGGTAGCTCTGTCTCTGGCTGTCTGGAGACCAAAATATCTGGGTCATTATTTACATATTTGTGCTACTCTTAGCTTGTTCTAAAGTACACATTTATGAACAGTACACAGTCGATCTCTTTGCCTAACCAAACACAGAAATGCATTTCTTTATTTGCTGTTAATGTTTAAATATGAAAAATGTGATTTGAACATGGCATAAGTGCAGAGGGAACTATTATCTTCTTTATTTCCATATGAATGTGTTCTTTTGTGGCGCCCATCCCCAGTTGTTATAAAGATTTGTGTTAGAACGTGTCTTGACTTCTTTCTATCACTGACTGTACTCCACAAAGAACATAAAGGTCAGAGCTGACATGGCAAGTAAATGTTGCCATCATACCATTTGTGTGACAAGTGAAAACCCTCCAGTTCACAGTGAATTAATTGCATATCAGTAAGCAACCTTCTCATTATTAACATCAGAACCTTCTGATGCATTAAACTCTTCAGGAGTATTCAGGCTATGAAAATAATATCAGATATTGCAAAAGCAGTTTCATCTTTGAAATATAGTGCTGGCAGTGGTTATTAAAAAAATACTCTGGGTGGTTGAGCAAGCATTAGAGTGTGTCAGTATTGTATAAATTCCAAATGAAATGGTCAAGCTCATAAAAACACAGATGTTTCAGCACAGAATGAGACCATTCGGCTAACTGCTCTCGTGCCAGTACCAAAGGCAATTTCAGAGCCAGTACCAGAGCCAGCACTGGCTGCATGTTGGAGTTGATTTAAGCTCATTTGCCCTGTTGCTCCTTAATATATTCCTCTGTATGAAACTAATCACTTCTTAAATATTAACCTAGCGTAACCACTGGTACATTCCGTAATCTAATAACTCTCTGCATAAAATAATAATTTCTCCTTATGTTTCCAGTACATTTGCCGCTCCCTACTTATCCCAGACTGCCACCTCCATTGGGGAAAACCATCTGCCATCACACTGGTACTTGTGAACCATATTGTTGAAGTGGTTGGCTATTAACACAATAAGTGTTAGCATCCCCCCCCCCCCCACCCCACCCCCACCCTGGCCCCAAGGCTTTAAGCTTCTGCTTTGGGCCCTTCTTGCTAGCTTACTGAGCTGGACACCTTTTAGATTGTATTTTAAATTTTGGGAAGTTGCATAAGTCAATGTTTTTCTCAATTTAAAATTTGGGATTAAGCGTGATCCAAATGAAAAATAACATGAGATTTGAGGTGAGCCAGTCCGGCTCCATTTCGATGAAGAAACATTTAGCTCACCTGTCTTCAGGCAGCTGATGTTCCAGACGTTCGTCAGTGCAGGTTGTTAAATCCCCTCCATGGCCAGAATCGTTTGGACTTATAAAGTGCATGATTGGGGTTGAGACCATTTCCGGATCATGACCCCATCAGTGGCATACCTACCTGCATGACTGCAAGGGAGGCAGCCAATTAACAGGCCCAAAGAGAGGGCCAGCCAGTAGACCCACTTGGACACATGAGCTGAAGTTGAGGGCTTCTCATAGAGGTGGCTCAGGCATTCTCTTTCTGACGCAGAGACAAGACACAGTGCGAAAAACACACCCACCAGAATCACTACTGAGAAGACCATTGACCTTCTGAAAATGAGATCTGTTGGCTGCCTGCAGAATGAGCCAACTCAGGTCTTCCTGATTGTGGTAGTTTTCTGCATGCTACACAACCTGGCACTGCAGAGGGAGCGGTTATTGGCAGATAAGGACACAGTAGACCAGCAAGCATCCTCAGACAAAAAATCCAATGATGACTCTGATGAGGAACATGAAGATCAAGACAAGTAAGCTGCATAACATGAAAGCTAGCAGAGAGTGGGTGCCAACTGAACACATGGAAAGAGCACCCCTGCTGACCCATGTGTGTCTACGGTGATTTCTTCATTTGTTTCCACGTGCTGCGCCATGGTTCTCCCCCTTCACTATCAGCTGCACTGGAGGCAGACAGCTGATCTTGATGCCCCATTGGCTGTGAAGTCCCTAGCATTGTGAGGGGTAGTTTTTTTCTGGGTGATCCAGTTTCCTCCCACACACTAAAGATGTGCAGGTTAGGTGGATTGGCCATGCTAAATTTCCCCTTATTGTCAAGGATGTGCAGGTTAGGGGGGAATTAACAGGGGATTAGCAGGGTAAATACATGGGGTTACAGGGACAAGCCAGGGGACGGGCCTGGGTAAGATGCTCTTTCGGAGAGTCAGTGCAGGCTCAATGGGCTGAAAGGTTTCCTTCTTCACTGTAGGGATTCTATGACTCCTGCCTGGTGGCAGCAGTCTCCTCTGCCGATGTGACACCCTGAGATGCCGATATCACTGGCACAAGGATGGAGAAGGTGCTGTCAACATTAGAAATGCCCTGAAAGAAGCCCCCAGATACAGACAGCTGTCACTTACCCAGCAACAGGCAGTCCAATTCTACCTTCCTGCTTATCTGAGATAGACACTGACCTGGTGGCGAATTCAAATGGCTCCTTCCTCCCTTGCATTGGCACCGCCTGCTTGATCTCTGACAGTGTGTGGGTTTTCAGGTCTGTATATACTTAGCATTCCTTGAATGTTCAGAAGAAGTCGCATTCATCTCAACATTAACTCTTTCTTTTTCCGCAAATGCTGCCAGACCAACACTTCCTGGTGTCATTCCCTGAATTTTCTGCTGTTCTGGCTCTCTCTGAGCATCACCAATCTTTCAAGGAATCTATGCATGCAAATGAGAGGGAGATTACAATATTCATGATCTAGATGTACCCCCTTTTCTATCCTTGTCATGGCACACCCATACTCTGGAATCACTGCCAGATCCTCATGCATTTCATGCTGCACATCCAGCAACTACCGCCCGCCCCCCCCCCCTCCTCCTTGTGATCAGCCAGTCTGGAGCTCAGCATTTTCCTGGTCCCCATACCAGGAATTATGGGAGAGGCTATCTCTGACAGCTGGTCTATCACTTGTGCCGTGCTTTAAGCAGTAGGTGTTACCATTATAGCCGATGCATGCATACCCACAATATTATAATATCTGAGTTGATGGAAGATGCAAAGCAGAAGGAAGGGGTGGTGGACCATCTGAGGGCCTTCCTCTTTCTCAGCTCCATACCAGCATCTCAAGGCTGGTGGCTGCTGAGGCCAATGACTGACCTGTTGGAGAAAGCACTCAACGCCGTAGATAAAGACTAAGCTAAGATCACTGGATCTTGGGCAGAAACCTTCCACAAATCACAGAGTAATCCATTGTCTCACACATTCACCCATCCCAGCCACAATCCCTCACCATTACATTCACCTCCCCATCCCACCCCACGCTGAGAGGATCTCTCGAATGTTCACCATGCGAGCACAAGCCATTGATTTTCAGCAGGAGTGAAAATCCGGGTAACGAGCTCATCTGGTTCACTATTGTCCTTCAGAGAATGAAATCTGCCATCCTTACCTGGCCTGGCCTACATGTGACTGGAGGCCCTTTTAAATGTCCTCTAAAATGGCCTAGCAAGCCATTCAATTCAATTCAGGGATGGGCAACAAATGCTGGCCTTGCCAACTCCCATGAAATAACCCTGCACATTGATCAATATAAATATCTATCTACATGAAATTTGCTATGGTTGCTTTGAGGTCTGATGAGAAAAAAACATCTGGACAAGCTTTTACAATTGATTCGCAAGAATTAAGAATATCTGCCTTTTCTGTTCACTGATCTATTTTAACTGGGATTGCTAATGGTGCCACTTTGGGACCTGATTTGGAATAATTGCTGAGCTGGGTAATGTGAAGGCAGAATTAACATAGACAGCTCAAAGTGATGCACTGCTTCTACAGTGATTGCTAATATTTATGCTTCAGGACACTTTAAATCTTTTCAAGTTTATTCCTTCTTTTTTCAGAGTTTATAGTTTAAACAAAAATATTTTTGCTAAAACTGCAGGAACAGAATTAAAGGTTAAGCTAATAATTCCTCCCTACAGTTTCAGCTGAGGATATAGCGTGACTTCCTCACTTGCCCCTTTGTAAATTTACTTTGATTTGAATTATGCTCTCTTTTGATATTTTACTGATGAACCCTGTATTAGTTCCTTATAAACATTACACACTCTAGATTCATAGTTTATTAATATTCCACCAATTCCTAGTTATTTAATTTTGTTACTCTAAGGAATCTAAGTTCAATGTCTCCTGCGATTACGGAAAAATTGTATTTAGACTTTGACATTTAAATACCAGGTCACATCAGCCTTCTTATCGTGCAGTCATCTACTCGTCCCATTTACTAGAGTCAGTGGAAGGTTTTAGAATGCAAAAGGTTATTCAAATGAAATCCATGACGAACTGCCCATTGGTCACACCAGACCTTGGTTATTAGCTTTACTCGGTGAGATTTCTTAGTCATGAATTTTTAAAGACTATTAGCAAACAGTCTGACATATACTAAATGCCAAAATAGATTTTAACTTGATAAATAATTTAGTTCAAGTTTTTGCAGAGAAAATGATTCACTTCTTGTAACATCTGTAGCAGACACGTGCAGAAAGAGCTTCAGTTTTCTAGTTGCAATGTTTGATGGTATGAATTTCAAAAATATTCACTTGCAGAATTTGAAAAAGATTCAGAAAATTACAAAGTGGAAGATGTGATAAGGTAGCGACATTTGCCTTTACTTTATGTCAGCCATCTTTTCATGGGATTGTCAGCTTTAGTCACTCAACTACAAAGTGAGTGGAAGGTTCCGGAATGCCAAAGGCAGTAAAAATGAAATGTCTAGTCTTTTGGCCACATTTTACAATTAAAAAAGCTAGAATTAAAATAGAATTAGCTTTTACATATCAAATTTCAAAATTAAACGTGGGAGACAAAGGCCTGGCTGTTCCAAAATCAGGCAATAACGTGGAAGAAAGTGATGCCAAACTGGACATCAGGGCCTCTGGTTGCTGACCTGTGCTCACAAATCTGGAATTACTTCCAGGTTGGCCAAGTGTAAACTGCCCCATAACTTAGAAATGACAGTCGTGAGGCAAGGTCAAGTACTAACCCAATTTCCTTTCCTATTGCTGCTGTCACCTCTGACCCAGAAGGATGGCAGTGAACCCTTGGACAGTGGAGCCATGCAAACTATAAATAATGCCAGAGGCTAAAGGTCTAGTTGTAGTCTTCTCAGCTATGGTTAAATAACCTTTCACCTTTTTGCTAAGGTCACTGAACTCACTGCCTGCAGTGCTGTGGAAGCGGAGGTGATGGGTGATTTCAAAAGGAAATTGGATGGGAACTTGTGAAATAAAGCTACAGAGCTATGGGGATAGAGCAAGCGATTGGGATTGATTGGATTGCTCTATGTAAAACTGTCATGGAGCTGATGGGTCAAACGGCTTTCTTCTGTGCCGTAATGACACAACATGCTCAATTATACAAGATGCTCCATCACCCCAGCTAAAAATCTGGGTGGGCTGGAGGGGGGAACAATTGCCCTACAGCCATCAACAGATGTTAATAAGTTAAAGTCAAGGGTTTTGCCCCTCAGAAACAGGAAGTCCATCCTCAGAGCTGGCAGCCAATCAGAGGCAGCGCCACGATGGTCACTACTGCTGCTGCACTGAGGGCTTGAGGAGGTGTACAGCAATGGATTGGAACTTTAAGTATTTGGGGGCTGGAGGGGGAGGAGGTGAGTGGGATGGTGGTATTGTGAAGAGATTGAGAAGCCTGAAATAACAACATAATTGATTAATTTTCAGTGCATACCTTGACAACATGTCTGCTATGTTATGAGAATGTACATAAGGCATGACATCTTAAGTGAGGACCACTGCTGGATTTTCTGGCTAGATCTCATAGCTTGTAATTGTGGTCAGAGGTTCAAGGAACCTTGAAACAGTCTGAGGATCCACATGGGTGATATTTATTATACATGGGGAATATTTGGAGGTCTTGTAACTGTAAAGGCAATTTTGAAACAGTTCATAGGGACCATGTCCATAACGGGTGGCGTCACCCTTTGACCACCATGGAGCTGGCCATGCAGGGTGCAACCAATCTCTGATCACCACAGGTTATGAACACACATACAGAGGGGTATAAGAAAGGTTTTCCTTTGTCCTTTTCTGTAGAGGCAAACATCTGCCAAGACATCAATTCATATCTTTTTCCCCTGGGCATCTGATCAGTGCCCCGAGTGTGACTAGAAGGGGCCAACTGGGCTGGGTAAGAGGAAAGCTTGTCAGTATCGTTCAGGGAACATGTGACCCTTTGCTCTCTTAGTTGAGCTAAAGGAGAGAGTTGGAAGGACTGCGGCAATTTTATGGCTGAGTTAAAGACAGAAAACCTGAGTGAAACAGACGAGTGTTTTTTCTATGCTTAAAAGCAAAGAGATTCAGGGGCAAGACAGGTTACTTTGTGGAAAGTTCAGCTTTGTGGATATCATCAGATAACTGGATATGTAAACCTATGATTTGATAGTTTAAGGCAGGGAGTTGGTTGAAAGAGGTCAGTTGTCCTATAGCTTTAAAGGTAAAACAAGAACTGGATTGGGAGGATTCAGCTCATGTAAAGTATAAAATGCAGGCGCAATTGAATTGAAATAAATTTGTTTGTAAAGTTTGATGGGTCCTGCATGATATCATTTGTTTGTTCCCCCAGTTATTCATATCCTTGATTTTGAAACATATTTCAATAAAGTTAGTTCAATAATTGTATAATCCTGTACCTTTGGCAGCATCTTTATTTCTTCAATTCAAGTTTGAATCTTTGTAGCAGTTTGGGGAGGGGGTAGAGCTGTGATTTAAGAGGTTAGGAGTAGAGGAATCTGGGGGAGGGGGGGTGACGGTGCGGGATGGCATGGAATAACACTGTGGGGGAGTAAGAGCTTCCACTCAGCTAGGAGACCAATTACAGAGGGACCTTCTCTCCTCACCCATCACCAATCTGTGCAGAGGAACCTGTCGGGCTGGTTGCTTGGCACTTTAATCCCAGCAATGGTGGGATGAGGATTGGCCCACCATTGGCTGAGTTATCGGCTGGGTGATGGAGCAACCCAAAACAGATTATGAGGAAAATCATTCATTCATCACTGGATTGACTTATGTTAATGTGAAAAAATATAAGCGCTTTATTTAAAAATTGCCTTCTTCTGCCCCCACTACTTGCACATTATGATTTAAATTGCTATTTTTAAATTTTCTTCCATGGGGTGTGGGCTTCAGTGGCTAGGCCAACATTTATTGCCCTTGACAAGGCGGTGGTGAACTATCCTCTTGTACTGCTGCAGCCCATGTATTGCAGGCATATCCATGGTGCTGTTATAAAGGGAGTTTCAGGATTTGGACCCAGTGACAGTGAAAGAGCAGCAATACAGGCTGGTGAGTGGTCTGGAGGTGGTAATATTTCCATGTCCCTCACTTGGAGGTCACAGGCTTGGAAGGTCCTGTTGAAGGAGCCTTGGTGAGTTGCTGCAGTACATCTTGTAAATGTCACAGACTGCCGCCATTGTGCATCGGTGATGGGGGGAGGAGTGAATGTTTAAGGTGATGGATGGGGTGCCAATCAAGCGGGCTGCTTTATCTTGGATGGTGTTAAACTTCTGTGTGTTGCTGGAGCTGTATTCATATAAGCAAGTGGAGAGTATTCCATGACACTCCTTACGTGTAACGTGTAGACAATAGGCAGGCTTTAGAGTCAGGAGATGAGTTACTCACCACAGGATTCACAGTCTCTGACCTGCTCTTGTAGTCACTATGTATATGAGTCAAACAGGTTTATTTGGTAGCACGAGCTTTTGGAGCACTGCTCCTTCATCAGGTGAGTCACCCGATGAAGGGGCAACGCTCCGAAAGCTCGTGCTACCAAATAAACCTATTGGACTTTAACCTGGTGTTATGAGACTTCTTACTGTGCTTACCCAAATCCAACGCCGGCATCTCCACATCATTATATGAGTCAAGTTCAGTTTCTGGTCAATGGTAACCCCAGGATGTTAGTGTGGAGTAAAATAAATGAATAGATTTTCTGACAGAAGGATCCATTGCCTGGCACTTGAGTGTTGTGAATGTTACTTGCCATTTATTAGCCCCAAGCTTTAAAGTTCTCCAGGTCTTGCTAGATATGGCCATGGACTGCTTCTGGTGCTGAACATTATGGATACGTCTCCACTTCTAACCTTATGATGGAGGGAAGGTCATTGATAAAGCAACTAAAAATGACTGAGCCTAGGACACTACCCTAAATAACTCCTGCAGTAATGTCCTGAGACTCAAATAATGACCACAACCATCATCTTTTATGTTAGGTGTAACTCCAAACAGTGACGTTTTCTCCCTCATTCTCATTGACTCCAGTTTTGCTAGGACGCCTTGATGTTAAACCCAATCAAATGCTGCCTTGATGTCAAGGGCAATCACTTTCACCTCACCTCTGGAGTTCAGCTCTTTTGTCCATGTTTGAACCAAGGCTGTAATGCAGACAGGAGCCTAGTGACCCTGGCAGAATCCAAACTAAGCATCAATGAGCAAGTTATTATTAAGCAATTGCTACATGATACCACTCTTGACAACCCCTTCCATCATTTTCATCATTTTGCTGATGATCACAAGTAAACTGATCATAGAATCCCAGTACAGAAGGAGTTCATTTGGCCCATCGAGCTTGCACCGATAACAATCCCACCCAGGCCCTGTCCCCGTAACCCCACATATTTACACTGTTAATCCCCCGTCACTGAGTGTCAATTTAGCAGCATGGTCAATCAACCTAACCCACACATCCTTGGACTGTGGAAGAAAACCAGAGCATCAGAGTAAAATCACGCAGGCACAAGGAGAATGGGCAAACTCTACACAGACAGTCACTCTAGGCTGGAATTGAACCCGGGTCCCTGACGCAGTGAGGCAGCAGCGCTAACCACTATGTCATGCTGAAGGGGCAATAATTGGCCGCGTTGAATGTGTCCTGATTTTTGTGGACAGGACGTAGATTGGCAATTTTCCATTATGCTGGAAAGATGCCATTGTTGTGGCTGTACTCAAACAGCTTGGCTAGGTACCTGGCTGGTTATGAAGCACAAGTCTCCAGTTCTATTGCTGGAATATTATCAGGGCCTATAACCTCTATAGTATTCAGTGCCTTCAGCCGTTTCTTGTTATCACTTGGAGTGAATCTTTAACGCTTTATTAAACTAACAATTAAAAGTCTCTGGTGTAGGTAGATCGCTTCTGCTAGTCAGCATATTCAGTAGAGTTGATATAACCCTTAAATCAAGGTCACGAAATATACCATAATGAATTTAAAACATATTCATCATTATAATTGCAGGTTTGTATTCAAATTAGATCAAATATAGTTAGTACCATTTTCAGACACAAACTTGCAGGTTTCCCAAGGGTAGAAGATGCAGCCTTCATTACAGCAAAATAATCTCAACGTGATTGGGTGTACGTTAAATACAAAGTGGGTGATAACCAATTTGTGCCATAGCTATCAGGTTCTGAGGGATCAAAAACCCAGAGGAGAGGATCTTCAGGGGTCATTTTCAACTTTGCTATCTAGAAAGAGAGCAGTAGGTGCATGAAACACCACCAGTCAATTCAAGTTGCACACAACTTGGACATGTATCAGCATTTCTTAATTGTTGCGGGGAAATGTTGGAAATCCAGCATTGTGGGAATGCTTTCACCACTTGAAATGTTGCCATTTTAAGAAGGAGACTCACCACCACTTCCTCACAGACAACAGAACAATTAGCAATTAATGTGGCCTTGGTAGTAATGCCAACTTTAAAAGAAATTCAAATAAATTCCTGTCTAAAAGTCTCACTTTGCTGTTGCTGCATTTTTGTATCGACATCTCAGGCCATCTCAGTATCCAAACTATCTAAAACCCCTCAGAATCTTATATTCCATAAGATCATCTCTCATTCTTAACTCCAATGGTATAAGCCCAATGTGTTCAACCATTCTTCATAAGATGAGCCTCCCACCCCAGGAATGAGTTGGATGAACACTCTCTGAACTGTTTCTAATGCAATTATATAGTTTTGTCAAATGAGGAAGCCAAAACTGTACACAATGCGGTCTCACCCAATGCCCTGTACAGCTGCAATAAAACTTCCCTACTTTTATATTCCATTTCCCTTGCAATAAATGCCAACATTCCATTTACCTTCCTAATCACTTGTACCTGCATATTAACCTTTTGTGATTCTTGTACCAGGACACCCAGATCCCTCTGTACCATGAGGTTCTGCTATCTCTCTCAATTCAAATCGTATTGTATTCTTCCTGCCAAAGTGTTAAAATTCACATTTTCTCACATCATACACCATGTGCCAATTTTTTGCTCAATCACTTAACCTGTCTGTATCTCATTGCAGGCTCTCTACCTTCTGTTAACAACTTAGTTCCTACTTAACTTGATATCAATGACAAATTTAGCTATCAAACATTTGGCCTCTTTAGTAGTAAGGTACCTCTTGGGAGATGTGAGGTGCTTTTTGGGATTGTTAAAAATGGACATGAGTTTCCATAAGTGCATAAACTCATTGGAACTGCCAAGCCCATTGGAATGCCAAGTAAGCTATGAAGCTGTCATGGAATTTAAATCTCTTGCCCTTTAAATACTAGGAAAAATAACTGACTGCAGTGTTAAAAAAAAGGATCAGTGCTTGTTATTTCACTCTGTCCATTGATATAAGCCTAAGGATTATCATTATAGGATTTGTGCTGATTGACTGATTTCACAGCTACTTTTATTATAACAGGTGCCTTGCAGTTCACAATTTCATTGACAACCTCAAGTGTTATAAAATCTTTAAGCAGGAGTATGAATAAATTTTTTCATGAGGGATTAATGTGCTGGGCCATGAGGTTGCAGATTGTGGTTGAATACAATTCTACTGCCCCTGATGGCCCAAAGCACAGCATGGATGCCCAGTCTTGAGTTGTTTGATATGTTTGAAATCTATCCCATTTAACCACACAACATGTTGGAGGATATCCTCAACGTGATGGCACGACTTCATCTCCCCAAAGACTGTGCAGTGGTCAGTCTTACCGATACTGTCATGGACAGATGCATCTGTGGCAGGCAGGTTGGTGAGGATGAGATAAAGTATGTTTTTCCCTCTTGTTGGTTCCCTCACCACTTCCCGTAGTCCCAGTCTAGCAGTTCTGTTCTTTAGGACCTGGTAAGAGTTTTAACAACATCAGGTTAAAGTCCAACAGGTTTATTTGGTAGCAAATGCCATTAGCTTTTGGAGCGCTGCTCCTTCGTCAGATGGAGTGGAAATCTGCTCTCAAACAGGGCACAGAGACACAAAATCAAGTTACAGAATACTGATTAGAATGCGAATCTCGACAGCCAACCAGGTCTTAAAGATACAGACAATGTGAGTGGAGGGAGCATTATGCCCCACAATACTCCCTCCGCTCACATTGTCTGTATCTTTAAGATCTGGTTGGCTGTAGAGATTCGCATTCTAATCAGTATTCTGTAACTTGATTTTGTGTCTCTGTATGCCCTGTTTGAGAGCAGATTTCCACTCCATCTGACAAAGGAGCAGTGCTCCAAAAGCTAATGGCATTTGCTACCAAATAAACCTTTTGGACTTTAACCTGGTGTTGTTAAAACTCTTACTGTGTTTACCCCAGTCCAACGCTGGCATCTCCACATCATGACTTTAGGACCTGGCCAGCTCTCTCTGGTGGTACTACCAAGCCACTCTTGGCGATGGACATTGAAGACCCCCACCCAGAGTACATTCTGCACCCTTGCCACCAACAGTGTTCTTCCAAGTGGTATTCAACATGGAGGAATCATCAGCTGAGGGAGATGGTATATGGTGTCGACAGGATGCTTCCTGTATTGTAGGTGTAAGGGCAAAGAATGGAGGGTGGAGTTCATGAATTGGCATGAAGAGGCAATAAAGGGTCATGTGGGGTAGAGGGGCATAGGTTGCATGAAATGTATGATACTCCATGGGGTAGTGTGTGGAGGCATGAGGTGGCATGGATTAGCATAGATGGGGAATTGGAAGTGTGTGGAACAGTGGAGGGGGGTGTGGGGCAAGGGCTGTTTTTGCTTCATTCATGTTTTCACATCTTTGACAAATTGTTGGAGCAGCAAGTCTACTCTTTTGCCACAGCTGGCAGCCCCCAAAGTCTTTCCAGAACCGCCCAACACAACTCCCATTTCTACCCACCAGACCAAAGAATTGAAGTTCCGGGGCATGTTTTCCAGGTTGGAATTGTCCCAACTCTCCATCACAAACCAGGGGAGAAAACTCAGGCTTTATTTGAAAAGAAATGAACAAGCATAAATGTGTGGCCTGAATGATGACCTTGCTTTATCCAAATTTCTCACGTCCATTTGTCTGATATTCTTTAGTATTACAAAACTGCAACAAGGAAGATGAGGCACTGCATAATTCACAGCTGGGAAACTGACAACTGTGTGCTCTCTGGTATGTAGAACAGTTACAATAAGAATGTGTTTTTCCACAACTAGATGCCGTAGGAAACACAAGCATCGTTTGTCTTTATGTTTAGTTGTTACAGATGAGCTCAGGCAGTCTTCCCGCTAGTGATCATGAGTTTGCTTTTTCATATATACAAAGCATCAGTTTGAGTAAAACATTGCAAGCCAGCAATTGTTCAAACACTTCACACATAAACAATGACAGAGTTTTCAGGGATATCTTCTTTGATTTCTTACTGTAACATTCTCTGTGTTTCTTGATATTCAGTTTCATGAGGCACCGTCATTAAATACCTCGAGCTTTTTAAAAGGGAGCTACTGGAGATAATCCTTGGAAATATATTTTTAGCTCCTATGCAATACTGGAAACAGAAAATAGGCCATAACAGTAATCTTTTGGACGTGGAAATCTTGTCCCATTTGTGTCACTGAAGTATGAGAAACTTGTCACAGCTAAGCAGGCACTTAGCTCAAGGGTCACTTTTATTTCATTCCATTTAATGGGATTGCTATTCAAACACAACTCTCAACAAGCCAATGAATATCACAAGTGATTGCTATATTTGTTTCCTTTATGCCTCTTCAGTTTTTGATAGTGATATTAATAATGACTAATTAAATAAACTAGTTTTTGCTTCTAACCATTTATCAGGCCATCTTTTGTTATATCAGCCTCCTGCTAAGAATATATAAAACACACAAGTATAAAATTACTCAATTAAATCTGTTGTAAAAGATGTGAGTTGGAAATGTGCCAGCTGACTTCAAAAGGGTCAGCCAGGTAAATGTCAGGAGCCTTCTACATTTCTATGTAGAACCTATATCCTCCAAACCGCTTTAAAGTGCGAGAGGAAAATACATACACATGCACCTGTCAAACAGAATATATAGATATCTTTGGGGGTCAATTTAGCTCAGTTAGCTGGACAGCTGGTTAGGGATGTGCAGTGATGCCAACAGCGTGGGTTCATATCTTGTACCGGCTGAGGTTATTCATTGAGAAGCTTAGCTTCTCAACCTTGCTCATTGCTTGAGGTATGGTGATCCTCAGGTTAAATCACCATCAGTCAGTGACTGTAGTCATCTAGGACTTTGGCGACTTTATCTTTTATACACCTTTGGGATTCACAAATCATGTGATCATATTAAATCACGTCTTCACATAAAATCATATGATAAAGGATTATTCTATATATGTTTTCCTGCTCACATGTTTGTCCTCAGCCTTCTATAATGTTCCAGTGAAGGCAAACACAAGCTAAAGGAACAGCACCTCATCTTCTGATTAGGCACTTCGCAGCTTTCTGGATTTGATATTGGGTTCAACTTCTTCAGAGCATGAACACTGTCCTCCATTTTGATTTTTTTTGTTCCAAATGCCAATCTGTGTTTTGCTGTTATGTTTTTGCTTTCAGGCAGGACTGACCCCTTTTCTGCTATCAACATATTCTGCTTTTTGCTTTCAGACAGTGCTGACTTTTATTCTACTGTTAACACCCACTATGTCCCAATTGGGCATGGAACCCATCTCCCACCACCTTGGCACCTCTCATTGGCTGCCTTGCCACCAGACAGTCACCAGTTGATTCAATGAGCTGAGACTGCACGGATGGGAGCATTCTGCTGAAAAATATAAAATCCAGCCCATTAACCTTTCTCTCTCCACAGACACTGACAAACCTGCTGAGTATTTCCAGCACTTTGTTTTTCTCTATCCCATGATCGACTGATTTTTACTCACTATTGCCACCTGCCTTGTCTCTGTCTCTCCATCTTCTCACTTAACCATACGCATAGAAAACTTGTGCACTTTTGGAGCTAATGGCCTATATAATATTACCTGAAAAATTACTGTTCCTATTTCTCACATTTGTCTAATTTTAATCTTTTTTTTTGTTTATTCAGTCTTGAAGTTTCCAGCTGCAAGATTTTGTGGATGTTAAAAATAAAGATTATTTATTATCACACTTTCTCTGGAGGTTGAATGCGATGTCTCACACACGTGGCTGGAATTTTACCGCCTTGCCCGCCCCAGAATCGGGGTGGGCGAGGCTCGCAGAACGGTTTTCTCCTTGGCCTCGGGCGGGATCTTATGAGCCTCGGGCGGGTGAGGTCGTAAAATACTGGCCACTGGGGGGAATTGTTACGTCCTGCCCACCATAGGAATCATGGCGGACGGTGGGGTGGGCTATGCAAAGGTCCATTGGCCTCGGGCAGGATTTTCTCATTTTGGGGCCAGCGCAGCCAGAAAATCTCGCCCATTATCTCACATGCAAAAATTAAAAATGGATGAAAAAATATGTTTATAACCAGGAATTATTTCAGCGCCTTTCACAGCAGGCCTGTGGTTTCATAGATGAATTAATGCTTTAGCTGGAATAGAGGTCTTGTAAAAGCAGAGGACGTTCAATTATCTGCGTCATTGTCTTGAAGCTGGTTTGAGGGCTTAGATGATGTTTCTGATGGTATCTGTTTGGGTGTTTCTGACCTGAACAACTTCTGCTGTTGTTTATTAAAAGCAGGTAACAAACATGGCTGCCTTACCCAGGTGATGTGGTACAAGTCCAATGTTCCTTTTCAAAGTGAGCTGGTCTATTAGGCTAATACCCTCTTGTGGGGTGGCTTTTCACACCACAAGTGTTTCAGACAGCCAAGGTCTTTGTCTGGGATAAGGAGCCACAACAATACATCAAACGGTCATATTTCATATTTAGCTGGTCACATTGCTTTTCAAAGCTTCTGTTGTTCATGGTGATGCTGAAGGACAAATCAACTGGTATATCATCATCCTGTTTGTAGTCGGTTCATCCTGTAACAAAAGGATGTGTGAATTCACAAATGGCTGTGATTGTCCATGTGTAATCAGGTATTTGCCTGAGTTTCGGGTCTGTCTGGTGGTGATGCTGCCACGATCTTAAAAGGTTTCATACAGCTTTAAAATCTTCATGCCTGTACTGGGCATGATAATTGTCTGATTTCTATACCAGGTACAAACATCACAGCGTTTCAGTGAGAGAGAATTCTTAACAGGGCTGTCTTTTCTTCTGTATTTCTGAAACACTGTTACTTTGTGATGTTTCAGCCTAATACCTTATCCTTGTCATCCGGAATTGCATCTGCTGAAGGTTGAAAATACTTTGTAGTTTGGTATCTGAAGAATCATATAAATTATGGATCATCCTCTATACTCAGTAAGACCAGATCCACACACAACTCTACACCACTATGAGGCATACATGGCTGGAATGTGATGTCCTTCAATTCCTTCACAAAGGAGCTCGATCACTATCAGTTTTAAAATGTGTCTAGAAGTATCTCTTGGATTCAGTGGTTAAGTGAATAATTGCAGGGCTCTGCCATTTAGGGTGGCCCCAGTCTGTATTCAGGCAGCAGATCCCAGCCTTCATCTTAGCTTCTCCACATTCAGGGGAAGAAATTTCAACACAGGGTTCTTATTCTTGACTGAAGTCCAATACTGCTTTTGGAAAGCTGCAACATTACCAGGGACACATTTTGCATGGGGAAACCAGCAATGAGTGTTGGCAGCCTATCAAACCATTTGGGGCACCATCCACATGCATCTTTCTCTCTGCATTGCCAGCTCTGAAGGTTTTTTCTCCCCCTCAGTTGAGCCTAATGGTTCCTTGGCTCTGTCACCTTTTGGAAAGTAAAGTTAGATGGTCTTATCCACCAACGGGGTCCTCTTAAATGTCAGACTTCATTTAACAAAATACAATTTCAGGGTAAACTATGGTAGGGGACCAAAGAGCTTGTTTTGAGCCAATTTACAATTTTGGTGTGTTAGTTAGGTTTATGATCATTGCAGCAACAGATTACTGTATCTTTTTGTGCATCTGATCACTGATTCAGTTTGGGAGCACACTTCAACCTCACAATCTAGTAAAAGATGTGATGCTGATCCTTGGCAGTCCCCTGCGCCATACATATTGCAGTTGTCCTTCCTCTGTGGAATGTTGTGAACTGCAGTGTGACCTGAAATATCAAATACAAAAAGGAAAATAAACAGCTTAGAATTTGTAGAAAGCCAGTACCTACCTGCTTTATCTCTGCCATTTAATATGCTTCAGTATTTTCGTCTAGATGCATTTATTTGCTTATCTATAGTCCACCTCCCACGTGCTGACATGCTTTCCTGCCAATTTCCATTCCACTCTGACCTTTCCAACCTCAGCTTCCCAATTGTTCTGTCCAAGCTCATTGCGAGTATGCAAAGATTTTCAATTGGAAGTTGCAGTTGGAATGTGTGCCCTGGTCTGCCTGGTGATTATTTTAAGTAAGGTGTTTTAAAGACTTGGTTATGATGAGCAGTAAATAGAACATAGAACAGTACAGCACAGAACAGGCCCTTTGGCCCACGATGTTGTGCCGAGCTTTATCTGAAACCAAGATCAAGCTATCCCACTTCCTATCATCCTGGTGTGCTCCATGTGCCTATCCAATAACCGCTTAAATGTTCCTAAAGTGTCTGACTCCACTATCACTGCAGGCAGTCCATTCCACACCCCAACCACTCTCTGCGTAAAGAATCTACCTCTGATATCCTTCCTATATCTCCCACCATGAACCCTATAGTTATGCCCCCTTGTAATAGCTCCATCCACCCGAGGAAATAGTCTTTGAACGTTCACTCTATCTATCCCCTTCATCATTTTATAAACCTCTATGAACCTCCCCTCAGCCTCCTCCGCTCCAGAGAGAACAGCCCTAGCTCCCTCAATTTTCCTCATAAGACCTACCCTCCAAACCAGGCAGCATCCTGGTAAATCTCCTCTGCACTCTTTCCAGCACTTCCACATCCTTCTTATAGTGAGGTGACCAGAACTGCACACAATATTCCAAATGTGGTCTCACCAAGGTCCTGTACAGTTGCAGCATAACCCCACGGCTCTTAAACTCCAGCCCCCTGTTAATAAAAGCTAACACACTATAGGCCTTCTTCACAGCTCTATCCACTTGAGTGGCAACCTTTAGAGATCTGTGGATATGGACCCCAAGATCTCTCTGTTCCTCCACAGTCTTCAGACCCTGTAATCCACATTTAAATTAGTCCTACCAACATGAATCACCTCACATTTATCAGGGTTAAACTCCATTTGCCATTTTTCAGCCCAGCTTTGCATCCTATCTAAGTCTCTTTGCAGCCTACAACAGCCCTCCACCTCATCCACTACTCCACCAATCTTGGTGTCATCAGCAAATTTACTGATCCACCCTTCAGCCCCCTCCTCTAAGTCATTAATAAAAATCACAAAGAGCAGAGGACCAAGCACTGATCCCTGTGGCACTCCGCTAGCAACCTGCCTCCAGTCCGAAAATTTTCCATCCACCACCACCCTCTGTCTTCGATCAGATAGCCAATTACCTATCCAATCTGCCAACTTTCCCTCTATCCCACACCTCCTTACTTTCATCATAAGCCGACCATGGGGGACCTTATCAAACGCCTTACTAAAATCCATGTATATGACATCAACTGCCCTACCTTCATCAACACACTTAGTTACCTCCTCAAAAAATTCAATCAAATTTGTGAGGCACGACTTGCCCTTCATGAATCCGTGCTGACTATCCCGGATTAATCCGCATCTTTCTAAATGGTCGTAAATCCCATCCCTAAGGACCTTTTCCATCAATTTACCAACCACCGAAGTAAGACTAACCGGTCTATAATTATCAGGGTAATTTCTATTCCCTTTCTTAAACAGAGGAACAACATTTGCCACTCTCCAGTCCTCTGGCACCATCCCTGTGGACAGTGAGGACCCAAAGATCAAAGCCAAAGGCTCTGCAATCTCATCCCTTGCCTCCCAAAGAATCCTAGGATATATTTCATCAGGCCCAGGGGACTGATCGACCTTCAGTTTATTCAAAACTGCCAGTACATCCTCCCTCCGAACAACTATTTCCTCCAGCCTATTAGCCTGTAACACCTTCTCTTCCTCAAAAACATGGCCCCTCTCCTTGGTGAACACTGAAGAAAAGTATTCATTCGTCACCTCGCCTATCTCTACTGACTCCATACACAAGTTTCCACTACTGTCCTTGACCGGCCCTAACCTCACCCTGGTCATTCTTTTATTCCTCACATAAGAGTAAAAAGCCTTGGGGTTTTCCTTGATCCGACCCGCCAAGGACTTCTCATGTCCCCTCCTAGCTCTCCTAAGCCCCTTTTTCAGCTCATTCCTTGCTAACTTGTAACCCTCAATCGAGCCATCTGAACCTTGTTTCCTCATCCCTACATAAGCTTCCCTCTTCCTTTTCACAAGACATTCCACCTCTTTCGTAAACCATGGTTCCCTCACTCGGCCATTTCCTCCCTGCCTGACAGGGACATACCTGTCAAGGACACCCAGTATTTGTTCCTTGAAAAAGTTCCACTTTTCATTAGTGCCTTTCCCTGACAGTTTCTGTTCCCATCTTATGCCCCCTAATTCTTGCCTAATCGCATCATAATTACCTCTCCCCCAATTGTAAACCTTGCCCTGCCGTACGGCCCTATCCCTCTCCATTGCAATAACAAAAGACACCGAATTGTGGTCACTATCTCCAAAGTGCTCTCCCACAACCAAATCTAACACTTGGCCCGGTTCATTTCCCAGTACCAAATCCAATGTGGCCTCACCTCTTGTCGGCCTATCTACATATTGTGTCAGGAAACCCTCCTGCACACACTGCACAAAAACTGCCCCATCCGAACATTAAATATGTAGCAGATTGATAGGTAATGTTTTGCAGAAAGCAAGTTGGGACATCTATCTTGTGTAGCCTGCCTCTCAATGGTATTCGTTGTCTTCCACATTCTTTCTCTGGTCCTGTTACTAATGTGCAGTGACCCTGGATATACTCCAGGATACCTCTTTTCCTGCCAGTTATTGCTGCCTTCTGGGAAGCATCAAACAGTGCAACACTCCTTTTCTGCACCTCACAAAACAGCACACCCACTTCACCAGTGATTGAATGGGGCATTTGGTCTCGATCTGTTTCTTTAGCACCCCATTTTGCCTTTGGAAAAGCTGCTAACAATGTTGGTCTCGCATCAGCCAGTGCTAGGGCCTCAACTATTTGCAATATTGTCAGGAAAACAAAGGTGGTGTTAAGGGATTTATATTTATTTTAGAATTAAGGTATAGTTTTAAGTATGTTTAATTTAATGTTTCTGTGGCTCGATGGGTAAAACCTATAGTTAGATTCATGTTGAACAAAGATGTTTATGTGTGGGGGTTGGTTACTATGTTTCTATTGTGCTTAGAAAGGGGTATGGCATGAAGAATAAATATAAGGCCTAAACATGTGGGCGTCACTTAGTAACTGGGCTCTTGTAATGTAGAGAAGCTTTTAGGCCTTAGTTTAGCTAATTTGATTACAGTTGAAGATAGGTCATAGGAAGTTAGAGAGAAGGTAGCTCCGTAAGATTTTGAGAATTCTACTAATTTTTATAATCTGTAATATGTATGGATTTTAATCTGTAAACGCAGTTTAAAATTAAGTAGTTCAGTTCTGACTTATTGAGCAATTAACAGTCAAGATGGTTGGGGAACCAGAAAAAACAGATGCTTGTGAAGAAACAAACTTGTTTTATTGTTTTATGACGGAGCTCATTTGAGTTGAGCTGAAGCTGTTTTAATGGCCAAAAATATGATTAGGTATTTGTTTTTAAATTAGTTTGAAGGAATAGCTAAAACAGTGTGAATTTAGGATGACACCGCATGTTCAACAAACCATTCATATTTTAATGGATCTGTACCAGAGAGGGGAAATCTTTATTCTCTGATATTATAAGACATGGTCTTAACCATTGATTTTAATAGCTTTAGTGTGGGGTTTGAGTTAAGATATGTTGACAAGAGAATGTGACTGTTTATGGCTTCTCTATATCTGGAAGGAAATGCACATTTGTTTGTCATGGAATGTAAACTTCTGGAGTTCATGACCCATAAAGCAAAGATTGTTGCTAAGGTGAAGTGACACAAGATTATTTGTGTCCCATAGCCAATCGGATGAATGAATTTGGATCATCTCTGAAAAAGAAAGGAGGGAGGGGAGACGGGGGATAAAAGTTGAGAAATTGTAATTCTTGTTGGCACAGCGTTACCGTGGCTTCTGAGATATGACTCTTCTGGACACACTTCAACATCTACGGCAAAGATAAAGAAGAGAGACATTATCTGTGTTGACAACACTAAGGTTTCCTGGGATCTTGAGAGATGAGAAACTTCCATGTTGTCTTCACTGCTTATTGTTAGGTATATGCAAAATGTTTCTTAAATTCTACTTGATTCATAAATACTAGTTATTTGTACCTTGTGGTCAAGCACAGCTGAGGACCTAGCGTTAGAAATTAGTATTTTGAACCTTCAAGTTTGTTTAAATTAGAAAGGTTTTACGCCTCGAAACCCAACAATTTACAGTTGTCTCCATTTTGCTGGGAGCTAGAACGCTAGAGCAGTGGTTTCTAACCGCAGTGTTGCAGCAAATTGATGTGCCGTGAGGAGCATGCAAGTGTGCCGTGGCTGTGGAGCAGATTCTGACCCGGCTGAGGAAATCCAACTACAGCATTGCCTCAGTGTGTCTCTAGACTGCACTGTTCCCTTGCCTTTTGTTTCCTGCCATTGCTTCTGCCGCCTTTACTTTAGAGTGCAGTTTCCCAAAAGGCAACCAGGAAGAATGAGCAAAATCAGCAGAAAGACCGATTACAGAACAGAATGCTGAGGACTGTGGGCTTGAAGGAGAGGATCGGTCGCTTTGGCCAAAATTTACTCAGGGATCCAGGAAAGTCTGTTCCTACTGTCCCACAAACAAAGCTCTGCCCGACTTGGCTGTTCGGATCACCACCACCTTTTAGGTGTCAGGTTTCCGGAACCCTCAGAAACTCATCCATGCAGCATTAAATTTACCGCACTTAGAGGTAAGACACACCATCCCTTACAATTGAGGGAGTTCCCCAACACTTGTTAAATTACTTTCTGTACAACTGAAGTCAAAGTACATTTCCACCATCTCAAAAGTTACGAACTTAACTTTTTAATCTTTTATGCTCAGCTACTGGTAGTAGCAGCTGCAAATAGGGCACTGGTAAAACGTGTAAAGGTAAGGTAAAGTTGCCTTAGTTCCAGATGACCATAGACCAGTGGTGATTTAACCTGAGAATCACCACAGCTCAGATGAGGGGTAAAGTTGAGCTTCATGAATAACCTCAGCCAGTATGGGAATTGAATCCACGCTGTTGGCATTACTCTGCATCACAAACCAGCCGTCCAGCTGACTGAGCTAACCAAGCGTGTACAGTGCAAGTATAACTGCATTCTTTATTACAGCTTTAGTTCAGATGAAGTCACTTCAGTACAATTAAAAATCAACACAAATTCTAGGATGGGCAGAGGAGCCTCTACAAAAAACAACGACATTTCATTGACAGGGTCCATAGATTTGCATTTGATGGCAAGAGAGGAAACTGAAGTCAATCTACACAGAGAAGGTACAGAACACAATTCTTAGAACTTTGGAATACAAGTTTCTGTATTTGGGGTGGTAATTTTTGCTTTCAGAAAACGGCTTTGTTTTTTGTTAACTGCAGAAATAAGTGGTCACCTCAAAAAAAATTGTCCAACACTAAATGTAATTGCAGACTGCCAAGAAACATTTTAAATAATATCACGCGAAGTGATAGTTTTGTCAATCCAGAAATAGGGAGTCAATTAAACATTAATCAAATGTGAGGGGTGATGAAAATATACTTCTGTTTTGATGGATTAATCTAAAATCACTGAATGGCTTTATATTCTGAAAGGAGGACTGAGATGCGATAATTTCCAATTTTCTAGTTCACAACTTTGCTGCCTCCAGTTGCGCGGCAGGCAGGTTTCTGCTGTTAATTTGTAACAGTTCCTACATTTTTTTTGGAAGTGTATCTCTCCCATTGTCATCAATCACGCACACCCCACCCCCACCCCAAGTCCCGAAGATAGAGAAGTGTGTGTGAAAGAAGGGTAAGAAGGATAGTTAGATGAGGTAAGATGGGAGGAAGCTGGAATGGAATATAAATGTTAGGATGGGACTGATTGCATTTCTGTGTCATATGTCCTAATCCCTTCCAATTCTGGAATTCCATAGTAAATGTAAGAAAATGTGACATCCATGAGCAATCAATTCCGCTGAAAAGAAATGGGTGTTCCCTGTAATTGTTCGTCTCATTTGAAGTGTACCATGTAACTCAAAAGGTTAGGAACCACTGAGCTTGAAAGGAAACATCTCCCTCAGCTTTGCTAGAAGACCATACCACAGAGTAATGGCTAAGAAAAAAGTGCAGAGATCTGAAGAGCAGCTATTTAAGGAAACTAGAGAAATGAAGAGAAGTTTCCAAGAAGTTGGAGATTAAAGGTACTAGAACAGAGCACTGGTCAGAAAAGACCGACTGAGCTGAGAAGAAGGATGAGATGCCAGAAAGAAATATCTGACCTGATTTTCAGGTTTGTGGATTTTACTGCTGTGGAACATGAGTTGACATAACTATGGAAAATGATGGCTGGATCTTTGAGCTTGTATAAAAGCAGTTAAGACAAAGGGAACCCAAAAGCAGGTGGTGTGAAATCTTGGACTGGATTCCATGTTAAAAGTGGAACAGAAGCTTTGTTTAAAAGTGTCATTTGAAAAACATGGACTGAATTTCGGAATGAAAACTGCTAAGGGAAAACATAATTAGAGTCAGCTTTACAACATAGGGACAGGCCCTCCGGCCCAACTGGTCCATGCTGCCCAGTTTTTACCACTAAATAGTCCCAATTGCCCGCATTTGGCCCATATCTCTTTATACCAATCTTACCCATGTAACTGTTTAAATGCTTTTTAAAAGATAAAATTGTACCTGCCTCGACTACTGCCTCTGGCAGATCGTTCCACACACTCGCCACCCTCTGAGTGAAACAATTGCCTCTCTGGACCCTTTTGTGTGTCTCCCCTCTCACCTTAAACCTATGCCCTCCAGTTTTAGACACCCCTACCTTTGGGAAAAGATGTTGACTATCTACCTTAAACATTGATTTCTAGTTTTTTTTAGTGTCATATGTAGGCTTACGTTAACACTGCAATGAAGTTACTGTCAAAATCCCCTAGCTGCCACACTCCGGCGCCTTTTCGGGTATACTGAGGGAGAATTTAGTATGGCCAATGCATCTAAACAGCACATCTTTCAGACTGTAGGAGGAAACCCAAGCACCCGGAGGTAACCCACGTAGACACGGAGAGAATGTACAAACTCCACACAGTCACCCAAGGCTGGAATCAAATCTGGGTCCCTGGCAATGTGAGGCAGCAGTGCTAAGCCCTGTGCCACTGTGTTGCATGTTTTTTAGACTGGAGTTTGGCAATTCTCATATACTATCATCTGGGGGGATTCTGAGGAGATATCCACAACCATTCACTTGACATTCAGAATGGAGGATGTATTTGCTCTCAGTCATCTTGCATGAATAGAAGAGACTTTGTGTTAATGAGACCATTTGTAGATTAAGATGTACTTTGTATTCTATATTAATCTTAAAACTTGCAGTAATTGTGAAGATAAGGGGGGAATAAAGGCATTTTGTACCTTAATCCAATTTTTTCATCTTATTTTTTTTTCTTGTTGCGTAATTAGCGAGCTGTGACTCTGATCCTCCATGTTTTATTTTTTTTAAGTTACGGTCTTTTGAGCCAGGGTTCCCATACAGTTATAACATCAACTGGGATTGTAACAATTTAGATTAATAACTTGAATGAATGAAGAATGAACTTGGTATTGTAACCAAGTTTTCTGAGGGTACAAAGATACATATGACAGCAAGTTGTGAGGAGGAGACAAAGGGTTGGATTTTTGCAGTCAGGGAGATGTGACTGTTGGGACGTCTTATTGAAGTTGTACAAGACATTGGTAAGGCCACACTTGGAATACTGTGTGCAATTCTGGTCACCCATTATAGAAAGGATATTATTAAACTAGAAAGAGTGCAGAAAAGATTTACTAGGATGCTACCGGGACTTGATGGATTGAGTTATAAGGAGAGGCTGAATAGACTGGGACTTTTTTCTCTGGAGCTTAGGAGGCTGAGGGGTGACCTTATAGAGGTCTATAAAATAATGAGGGGCATAGACAAGGTAGATAGTCAATATCTTTTCCCAAAGGTAGGGGTGTCTAAAACTAGAAGGCATAGGTTTAAGGTGAGAGGGGAGAGATACAAAAGAGTCCAGAGGGGCAATTTTTTCACACAGAGGGTGGTGAGCATCTGGAACAAGCTGCCAGAGGTAGTAGTAGAGGCGGGTACAATTTTATCTTTTAAAAAGCATTTAGATAGTTACATGGGTACGATGGGTATAGAGGGATATGGGCCAAAGGCGGGCAATTGGGATTAGCTTAGGGGTTTAAAAAAAAAGGGCGGCATGGACAAGTTGGGCCGAAGGGCCTGTTTCCATGCTGTAAACCTCTATGACTCTATGTGACAGACCTTTGATAATGGTCAGTGCAACCCAGTTCCAGGCTTTCCACCTCCTCGATGGTCACCAACATTTTTGCTGGGGTGGCAGAAGGATGTGGGCAGCAAACACACACTTTCAATTATTGAGCTGGCCATCTCCATTGCAGGGGTGGGAATCATCTGGCCCCCATAAATTTCATGGTGTAAGGGCAGTTCCTCAATTACAGTAGTTCCAGGCCCCTCAGAGGAGTTATGCACTGTAGTCTGGATTAAAGAACTTTTTGAAAGATAACTGCATAAGGTCGTACACAAGCCACCACCCACCCCCATGCCAACATGCACCTCACAGCCACCCCAATGGACCCTCATACCCCCCATGCCCACCTATGCCTGCACCCACACCCAAAAGCCCTTCAGATTTCCATGCTTATTCACACAATATAGGCTCTGTACAGAACCAATTAAGCCTATAGTAACAACAGCATTCATGAAAATGGCTTAAAAACAGCCATTCATAATTTATTTTTAAAATACTGCTGCTACTACAACCATATAAGTGCCAATTAACCAGATTGTTAAAATATCAATAGCAGAGACTGTAAACACTTGACACCTCTTTTATCTTGTATAAATAAACATTGAGCCAGTGACAAAACGAATCAAAGAAATAAGGTTGTAAGCCTATCAATCAAGCAATGTGTTCCATCTGTGCACCTATTTCAAGTGAATGTATATGTGTAAGCGGGTGAGGTAAATGGGTCATGGGGCAGCTGAGTCATGTGCCAACCGGATAGGGTGGAAAGGGGTAGGTTGCATGACTAGATAGGTGGATTGGAGAGTTAGAGGGGGTTAAGGGTAATTAGAGTATCACGAGGGCAGTCTGTAGTTCAGGAAGGTAGTCACACAGTAAAAGAGGGTGTCAGGTGTGTCATTGTAAGTGATTGGGAAGGGGGTCACTTGTATGATTACCCAGGAATTAGTCTGGAATGTTTCCGTCTAACATTTCCTGAATAACTATTCAGAGAACTAAGTCTGAAGTTTCCGATTCTAACTCAGAGTCAAAAACTTTCTCAGAGGGTCCCAGAGAACAGGTCCATCAGAAGTTCAAATTTTCTCGGTAATTCCCATGGAGTCGGTGCATCAGGACTTCGGTGGGGTCCTGACGCACATCTTGGGTCATACATCTAGTCTCCAATGATCCACACACACGTGGATCAGGGTCATTTACTTTGCTCCTTGCTTAGTTGCATAAAAGTTAGAGAGGTGTTGCTACAAGTGAAAAAGTGCAGAGTGAAACCATTCTGTGCCTTCTCTTCCTCCTTCAAGAATTGCCATAGAAATGTAAGCAGTTGCAATAAGATCACAGAACTGACGCTCCTGTCCAGCAGAAAGGCTGCAAATTGAATGAGGCAACACTGAAGTTTAGACAAGTTACAGATGATATATTTAAAATGTCAGTATTCACGGGGGAGGTGCCGGATGATTGGAGGGTGGCTCATGTTGTTCCGTTGTTTAAAAAAGGTTCCAAAAGAAATCCGGGAAATTATAGGCCAGTAAGTTTGACGTCGGTGGTGGGCAAGTTATTGGAAGGTGTGATAAGGGATAGGATCTACAAATATTTGGATAGACAGGGACTTATTAGGGAGAGTCAACATGGCTTTGTGCGTGGTAGGATTCTAATCAGTATTCTATAACTTGATGTTGTGTCGCTGTGCACTGTTTGAGAGCACATTCCCATTCCATCTGACGCAGGAGCAGCGCTCCGAAAGCTTATGGTATTTGCTACCAAATAAACCTGTTGGAATTTAACCTGGTGTTGTGAGACTTCTTACTGTGTTCACCCCAGTCCAATGCCGGCATCTCCACATCATGACTAGTGGTGTGCCGCAGGGATCGGTGTTGGGTCCATTGTTGTTTGTCATCTATATCAATGATCTGGATGATAATGTGGTAAATTGGATCAGCAAGTTTGCTGATGATACAAAGATTGGAGGTGTAGTGGACAGTGAGGAAGGTTTTCAAAGCTTGCAGAGGGATTTGGACCAACTAGAAAAATGGGCTGAAAAATGGCAAATGGAATTTAATGCAGACAAATGTGAGATATTGCACATTGGAAGGACAAACCAAAGTGGAACGTACAGGGTAAATGGTAGGACTCTGAAGAGTGCAGTTGAACAGAGGGATCTGGGAATACAGGTACAGAATTCCCGAAAAGTGACGTCACAGGTGGATAGGGTCGTAAAGAGTGCCTTTGGTACATTGGCCTTTATAAATCGGAGTATCGAGTATAAAAGTTAGAGTGTTATGGTAAGGTTATATAAGGCATTGGTGAGGCCGAATTTGGAGTATCGTGTACAGTTTTGGTCACCTAGTTACAGGAAGGATGTAAATAAGGTTGAAAGAGTGCAGAGAAGGTTCACAAGGATGTTGCCGAGACTTGAGAAGCTGAGTTACAGAGAGAGATTGAATAGGTTGGGACTTTATTCCCTGGAGCATAGAAGATTAAGGGGAGATTTGATAGAGGTGTATAAGATTTTGATGGGTATAGATAGAGTGAATGCAAGCAGGCTTTTTCCGCTGAGGCTAGGGGAGAAAAAAACCAGAGCGCATGGGTTAAGGGTGAAAGGAGAAAAGTTTAAAGGGAATATTATAGGGGGGGCTTCTTCACGCAGAGAGTGGTGGGAGTGTGGAATGAGCTGCCGGATAAAGTGGTAAATGCATTTAAGAAAAACTTGGACGGGTTCATGGATGAGAGGGGTGTGGAGGGATATGGTCCAAGTGCAGGTCAGTGGGACTAGGCAAAAAATGGTTCGGCACAGACAAGAAGGGCCAAAAGGCCTGTTTCTGAGCTGTAATTTTCTGTGGTTTTCTATGGTTTCTATGATCTTGTCACCCATCCTCAAAGGAGGAAATAGTTGGTGTTCTAACTGAAACTGGGGATGGTGGAATTATCTTTTACCCACTTAATCTGAACACCCAATGGCACATTTTTCAGCCTCTCCCTTACAGCTGATCTTGAAGATGCACCCTTAGTGGCGTGGGTATCCAAAATAGTCATTTAAATATTGACCTTGTATACTTCGGAACGATCTATGCCAGAAAGAACAAGCAGGAATCGTTGTTCATTTAGGCACATTTTTCTCAAAAAAAGTTATTTTATTTTTGGATGAAAATAAGGGTATATCTATAATTCTGACAATTAGTTTTGGTTCATTAAGATTTACATTATTATTCTATATGATTTAGTTTCTAGTTTGACATGGAAATGTCTTCCACCATAATGCCATGTATTGTAACACTGCTCACTTTTGGTGGCTCAATTTGGCTCATTCTCAAATGTAATGAGTTGAATTAAGAAATATTTCCAACAAAGATTTTCTTTCCTCATCCCAATTCACTTTCTTTATTAGAAATGCTAATGCATGATAATCTAATAGTGGTGCAGCTGTTAGTGCCAGTCAGATAAACAGGAAATTGTTCATTGGGCATCTGCTAAATAGAAATGGTCGTGTTGATGCAAAGAACAAAGAACAATACAGCACAGGAACAGGCCCTTCGGCCCTCCAAGCCCATGCCGCTCCCTGGTCCAAACTAGACCATTATTTTGTATCTCTCCATTTCCACTCCGTTCATATGGCTATCTAGATAAGTCTTAAACGTTCCCAGTGTGTCTGCCTCCACCACCTTGCCTGGCAGCGCATTCCAGGCCCCCACCACCCTCTGTGTAAAATATGTCCTTCTGATATCTGTGTTAAACCTCCCCCCCTTCACCTTGAACCTATGACCCCTCGTGAACGTCACTACCGACCTGGGAAAAGCTTCCCACCGTTCACCCTATCTATGGCTTTCATAATTTTATACACATCAATTAAGTCTCCCCTCATCCTCCGTCTTTCCAGGGAGAACAACCCCAGTTTACCCAATCTCTCCTCATAACTAAGCCCCTCCATACCAGGCAACATCCTGGTAAACCTCCTCTGTACTCTCTCCAAAGCCTCCACGTCCTTCTGGTAGTGTGGCGACCAGAACTGGACGCAGTATTCCAAATGCGGCCGAACCAACGTTCTATACATCTGCAACATCAGACCCCAACTTTTATACTCCATGCCCCGTCCTATAAAGGCAAGCATGCCATATGCCTTCTTCACCACCTTCTCCACCTGTGATGTCATCTTCAAGGATCTGTGGACTTGCACACCCAGGTCCCTCTGCGTATCTACACCCTGTATGGTTCTGCCATTTATCGTATAGCTCCTCCCTACATTATTTCTACCAAAATGCATCACTTCGCATTTATCAGGATTGAACTCCATCTGCCATTTCTTTGCCCAAATTTCCAGCCTGTCTATATCCTTCTGTAGCTTCTGACAATGCTCCTCGCTATCTGCAAGTCCAGCCATTTTCGTGTCGTCTACAAACTTACTGATCACCCCAGTTACACCTTCTTCCAGATCGTTTATATAAATCACAAACAGCAGAGGTCCCAATACAGAGTCCTGCGGAACACCACTAGTCACAGGCCTCCAGCCGGAAAAAGACCCTTCCACTACCACCCTCTGTCTTCTGTGACCAAGACACAGTTCACCACCCATCTAGCGACCACCCCCTTTATCCCATGAGGTCCAACCTTTTTCACCAGCCTACCATGAGGGACTTTGTCAAACGCTTTACTAAAGTCCATATAGACGACATCCACGGCCCTTCCCTCGTCAACCATTCTGGTCACTTCTTCAAATAACTCCACCAGGTTAGTGAGGCATGACCTCCCTCTCACAAAACCATGCTGACTATCGTTAATGAGTTTATTCCTTTCTAAATGCGCATACATCCTATCTCTAAGAATCTTCTCCAACAACTTCCCCACCACGGACGTCAAGCTCACCGGCCTATAATTACCCGGGTTATCCTTCCTACCCTTCTTAAATAACGGGACCACATTAGCTTTCCTCCAATCCTCTGGGACCTCACCTGCGTCCAGTGACGAGACAAAGATTTGCGTCAGAGGCCCAGCGATTTCATCTCTCGTCTCCCTGAGCAGCCTTGGATAGATTCCATCAGGCCCTGGGGATTTGTCAGTCTTTATATTCTCTAACAAACCTAACACTTCCTCCCTTGTAATGGAGATTTTCTCCAACGGTTCAACACTCCCCTCCGAGACACTCCCAGTCAACACATCCCTCTCCTTTGTGAATACCGACGCAAAGTATTCATTTAGGATCTCCCCTACTTCTTTGGGCTCCAAGCATAATTCCCCACTTTTGTCCCTGAGAGGTCCGATTTTTTCCCTGACAACCCTTTTGTTCCTAATGTACGAATAAAATGCCTTGGGATTCTCCTTAATCCTGTCTGCCAAGGACATTTCGTGACCCCTTTTTGCCCTTCTAATTCCCCGTTTGAGTTCTTTCCTACTTTCTTTGTACTCCTCCAGAGCTCCCTCCGTTTTTAGCTGCCTGGACCTAACATACGCCTCTCTTTTCTTTTTGACCAGTCCCTCAATTTCCCTGGTTATCCACGGTTCTCAAATCCTACCCTTCCTATCCTTCTTTTTTACAGGCACATGCCTGTCCTGTAGCCCTAACAACTGTTCCTGAAAAGACTCCCACATGCCAGATGTGGATTTACCCTCAAACAGCCTCTCCCAATCAAGAGCTGCCAATTTCTGCCTAATCCCACTAAAGTTAGCCTTCCCCCCAATCCAACATCTTACCCTTGGGACACCACTCATCCTTTTCCATCACTATCCTAAAGCTAACAGAATTGTGGTCACTATTTGCCACATGTTCCCCTACCGAAACTTTGAAGACCTGACCGGGCTCATTCCCCAGTACTAGGTCCAGTATAGCCCCCTCTCTAGTCGGGCTACCTATATATTGTTCCAAAGAACCCTCCTGTATGCATTTTACAAATTCCTCCCCATTCAGAGTCCCAGCTCTCAGCGATTTCCAGTCTATACCAGGGAAATTGAAGTCTCCCACTACAACAACCCTATTTTTCCTGCACCTATCCAGTATCTCCTGACATATCCTTTCTTCCACTTCTCTTGGGCTGTTGGGGGGCCTGTAGTATACCCCCAACATAGTGACTGCGCCCTTCCTGTTTCTAAGCTCCACCCAGAGTGACTCGTTACACGACCCCTCTGAATTGTCCTCCCTCTGCACCGCTGTAATATGCTCTCCAACTAATATTGCTACTCCCCCACCTCTGTCTCACCTAAAACACTTGTACCCCGGAATATTCAGCTGCCAGTCCTGTCCCTCTTTCAACCAAGTCTCTGTCACCGCAACCACATCCAAATTCCTCGTGAGCATTAAGGCCCTAAGTTCGTCTGTCTTACCTGCTACGCTCCTTGCATTGAAGTATAAGCACTCCAGACCTCTAGGCCCAGTGAGGTCATCCTCCCCCAGAGTGCAATACTTTGAAGTGGTTAGTGGGCTAGCCCAGAAAATGGCTCTCGGCTATTGATAATAGAAAATAAATTTGAATCCTAATTGGAAATATTTAGCAACATCTTTTCACTCACTGATCATCTGTCCTGATGTGCATTTATAAATGCACATTGCAAATTGATGTAATTTCTGTTTGCAAATGTTCAATAAGTACTTAGCAAAAAAAAAAAATTGGATTGTATTCATTATGTTAATTATTAAATAACTACTTCGAACATCCCAATAGAGTATTCAACAAAATAGCATGGCGTTCCAAATAACATACTTTGAAAACAAATTTTCTATTTAAAAAAAGCAAAAAATTCAATGACACCGTGATTGTTTTAAGGCACCTACGCCTTCAATATGGCAGGAAGGAATTGCATGTCCATTATTAGCTTGAAGTAGTGTAAGATTTTGATAAATGGGTGAGTAGTGTTATCCATATTTAACTCAACAGTATCTCTATCTCACCAACTCTCCCAGCCCCCATAGGTAATTGTGTATTGGTACTCCGAGATCACGCTGTTTCTATATTGAACCTAACTATGATATGGTCACTATGTCCCAATTGTTCATCAGTTGTTTATTTGCATTATTTCCCAGAATTAAATAAATCAAAATTTCTTTTCTTGTTGAACTAAAAATGTTCTGCAAGTATGACTATGTGCGTTTTATTTACTTGAGTCAATCTCAAGATAGTTAAAATGATCCAATATTATTGCCCTATTATTCTTGCATGTTTCTCTGAACTGCTGACAAATCAAAACCTCTATCTCACGTCCATTTTTTATGGAATATGACATGTGTGTGTGAAATATGAGACAGTAAGAGCAACCGAGGAGGAAGAATTGATAAAAATGGAAGAAGATATTAAGGTCTGAATCAACTTGAGTGCTGTACATTGAGTTGTTATGATGATTGATGTCTAATAATTTAATCATACTGAATTTGAGTTTCTGAATCGCAGAATCATGTTGATTCTGATGTCCTGTAATTAAGTCTATTAATCATCATCCATCACTCAATTTTTTATTTTTAACTTTTGTAAATCTCCATCATTTTAACCAGGTTTGAATTTAACTGAAGCCTGAATTTGAAAGCTCACAACTCAAATTAGCTTTCAACCTTTTTCTTCCCAGTTGGGTTATTAGAAGTGATCAATTCCAGGTGACATCTGAGGGTCAAAGGTCACCTTAATGACCATCGAAACTCAGCTTTATTTTTAAAAGAACCTTAATTCTCAGTTGAAAATAATTTCCCTCCACATTCCAACAGATGCATTGGGAAAGCTGCAACAAAAGCCTGTCCTGATGATGGAGTTCAGCAGCATATCTAACTCAGTCAACCGCAAGAACCTGCGATTCTCCCAACACTGCGCTAAGTGGCTACTTGAGTGATTTCAAAATATTTGCCTCCCGTATCCTATCTAGAAGAACCTTTTACATATTGCCCTGTGTGAAGAAATGTTACCTGGCATCCTGTCTTTTCCCTGCCCCTTACATATGTTGACAATCAGGTTGGCAGACGCACCATAGAAAACATCCTTTCCGGGTGTATCACAGCTTGGTATGGCTCCTGCTCTGACCAAGACCGCAAGAAACTACAAAGGGTCGAGAACGTAGCCCAGTCCATCACACAAACTAGCCTCCCATCCATCGACTCCGTCTACACTTCCCGCTGCCTTGGAAAAGTAGCCAGCACAATCAAGGACCCCACGCACCCTGGGCATACTCTCTTCCACCTTCTTCCGTCAGGAAAAAGATACAAACGTCTAAGGTCACGTAGCAACCGACAGGGAACAGATTCTTCCCTGCTGTCATCAGACTTTTGAATGGGCCTACCGTATATTAAGCTGATCGTTCTCTTTATGACTGTAACACTATATTCTGTACCCTCTCCCTTCCTTGTACTCTATGAACGGTATGTTTTGTCTTTATAACAAGTACGAAACGATACTTTTCACTGTATCTCACCCACTACATCGGGTTGCACGATGGCACAATGGTTAGCACTGCTGCCTCACAGCGCCAGGGACCGGGATTCAATTCTCGTTTTGGGTCCCTGTTTGTGTGGAGTCTGCACGTTCTCCCCTTGTGTTTCCTCTGGGTGCTCCGGTTTCCTCCCACAGCCCAAAACATGTGCTGGTTAGGTGCATTGGCCATGCTAAATTCTTCCCCAATGTACCCAAACAGGTGCTGGCGTGTGGCGACTGGGGGATTTTCACAGTAACTTCGTTGCAGTGAAGCCTAAGCCTACTTGTGACACTAATAAACAAACATAAAAATGTGACAATAATAAATCAAATCAAAACTTGGACAGCATTCCTGTATTTTCTTTGTCCGTCTAATCCAAAAGAAGTCCATATTTTCCACCACCCCCCCACCAAGCGGTTCACCAAAGATATAATGTTAAATATATCTTTCTTTCTCTTGTGCATATTTCCCTATGTTGTGTTCTTTATATATCCTCCAACATTGGGAAAGCATGGGACATGTATGATGGGATCAAAAATGCAATGGGTCCATCAGCAAAGAAAATAATTCCATTGAAAACAAAGGCAAGGGAGGTCATCAACAATAAAAAAAACATAGATGGGGTGAAAACAACATTGAATTATACTCTAGGAAGAACCCAATGACCAAGGGAGTTATAGAAACCATAAAAAACCTACCTATCATGGAAGAACTGGATATCAAACCCACAATGGAGGAGCTTATCAAAACTATTGACTCACTTGCCATGGGCAAAGTTCCAGGCACTGATGTTATACCACCTAAACTCCTGCAGCATCTGCATAAACTTCTTTTTCTGCAGAAGGGAGAGGAGAGTGGCCCAAGATAGGTGTGGTCCAAAAATTATAAAATTATGACCCTGTATGAACAAGGGATTGCAACAACGGTTGAGGCATCGCCACAATGCTGAGCATTGTGGAAAAAATATCAGCCCACGTTGCCTTTGTCAGACTGAAGACCCTTGCTGAACATATCTACCCCAAATCCCAGTGTGGTTCCAGAATAGAAAGATCTACAATTTATGGGTAGGCGATGGCTTAGTGGTATTATCACTAGACTAGAGAGAGTAGGAAAGAACTCAAATGGGGAGGTAGAAGGGCAAAAAGAGGTCACGAAATGTTCTTGGCAGACAGGATTAAGGAGAATCCTAAGGCATTTTATTCATATGTTAGGAACAAAAGAGTTGTCTGGGAAAAAGTCGGACCTCTCAGGGACAAAGGAGGGGAATTATGCTTAGAACCCAAGGGAATAGGGGAGATCCTAAATGAATATTTTGCATCGGTATTCACAAAGGAGAGGGACTTGTTGACTGGGAGTGTCTCAGAGGGAGGTGTTGACCCATTAGAGAGAATCTCCATTACTAGGGAGGAAGTGTTAGGTTTTTTAGGTAACATTAAAACTGACAAATCCCCAGGGCCTGATGGCATCTATCCTAGACTGCTCAGGGAGACAAGAGATGTAATTGCTGGGCCTCTGACGGAAATCTTTGTCTCTTCATTGGACGCAGGTGAGGTCCCTGAGGATTGGAGGATAGCGAATGTGGTACCGTTATTTAAGAAGGGTAGCAGGGATAATCCGGGTAATTATAGGCCAGTGAGCTTGACGTCCGTGGTAGGGAAGTTTTTGGAGAGGATTCTTAGAGACAGGATGTATGCGCATTTAGAACGGAACAATCTCATTAGTGACAGCATGGTTTTGTAAGAGGGAGGTCGAGCCTTACAAATTTGGTGGAGTTTTTTGAGGAAGTGACAAAAACGGTTGACGAAGGAAGGGCCGTGGATGTCGTCTATATAGATTTCAGTAAGGCATTTGACAAAGTCCCTCATGGCAGGTTGGTTAAGAAGGTTAAGGCTCATGGGATACAAGGAGAGCTGGCTAGATGGGTAGAAAACTGGCTTGGCCACAGGAGACAGAGTGTAGCAGTCGAAGGGTCTTTTTCTGGCTGGAGGTCTGTGACCAGTGGTGTTCTGCAGGGCTCAGTACTGGGACCTCTGCTATTTGTGATATATATAAATGATTTGGAAGAAGGTGTAACTGGTGTTATCAACAAGTTTGCGGAAAACACGAAGATGGCTGGACTTGCGGATAGCGATGAACATTGTCGGACAATACAGCAGGATATAGATAGGCTGGAAAATTGGGCGGAGAAATGGCAGATGGAATTTAATCCAGATAAATTCGAAGTGATGCATTTTGGATGACCTAATGTAGGGGGGAGTTATACAATAAATGGCAGAGCCATCAAGAGTATAGAAAAACAGAGGGACCTAGGTGTGCAAGTCCACAAATCCTTGAAGGTGGCAGCACAGGTGGAGAAGGTGGTGAAGAAGGCATATGGTATGCTTGCCTTTATAGATCGGGGTATAGAGTATAAAAGCTGGAGTCTGATGATGCAGCTGTATAGAACGCTGGTTAGGCCACATTTGGAGTACTGCGTCCAGTTCTGGTCGCCGCACTATCAGAAGGACGTGGAGGCATTAGAGAGAGTGCAGAGAAGCTTTACCAGGATATTGCCTGGTATGGAGAGTCTTAGCTATGAGGAGAGATTGGGTAAACTGGGCTTGTTCTCCCTGGAAAGACGGAGAATGAGGGGAGACCTAATAGAGGTGTACAAAATTATGAAGGGTATAGATAGGGAAGCTTTTTCCCAGGTCGGAGGTGACGATCACGAGGGGTCATGGGCTCAAGGCGAGAGGAGCGAGGTATAACTCCGATATCAGAGGGCCGTTTTTTACACAGAGAGTGGTGGGGGCCTGGAATGCGCTGCCAAGTAGGGTGGTGGAGGCAGACACGCTGGCATCGTTTAAGACTTACCTGGATAGTCACACGAGCAGTCTGGGAATGGAGGGATACAAACGAATGGTCGAGTTGGACCAATGAGCGGCACAGGCTTGGAGGGCCGAAGGGCCTGTTTCCTGTGCTGTACTGTTCTTTGTTCTTTGTTCTAGACTATTAATAACTCACCTGATGTTCTGGGGACCCACATTCGAATCCTGCAGTTGGTGGAATTTGAATTTTTTTAAAAATCTGGAATTAAGAATCTACAGATGACCATGAAACCATTGTCGATTGTTGGAAAAACCCATCTGGTTCACTGGTGTCCTATGGAGAAGAAAATCTGCTGTGCTTACTTGGTCTGGCCTACATATGACTCCAGAGCCACAGAAATGTGGTTGACACTCAATTGCCCTCAGGCAACTAGGGATGGACAATAAATGCTGACCAGCCAGCGATGCTCATGTCCCACGAATTAATAAACAAGATATAATCCCTTCAGTCCAGAAGTTGCATGAGAAATGCCATGTACAAATGAAACCACTAAATATTGTCTTCAACAAACTTGCCGGGGTATTCAACCATGTGAGAAAAGGTAGTCTATTTAAACTGATGGAGAAAATCAACTCCAAAAGTGATCTCTCTTTCCACAAGAACATGATGAATAAGGTCGGCTATGGCAGGGCAACATTGAACACTTAAGATCCACAGTGTGATTAAACAAGATTGTGTTCTGGTACTGAAACTCTTTGGTCTATTCTGCTCTTTGCTGCTGTCACATGCCTTTGGGTCATCTACAAAGAGTGTCTACTACATAGTAAGGAGGCTAACAACACCAGGTTAAAGTCCAACAGGTTTATTCGGCAGCAAACGCCACTAGCTTTCGGAGCGCTGCTCCTTCGCCAGGTGAGTGGGATCTCCCACTCACCTGACGAAGGAGCAGCGCTCTGAAAGCTAGTGGTGTTTGCTGCCGAATAAACCTGTTGGACTTTAACCTGGTGATGCTAGACTCCTTACTGTGTTTACCCCAGTCTAACGCTGGCATTTCCACATCACGTCAACTACATACCAGAACTGACGGAAAGTTGTTCAGTCTTGCTTGCCTGAAGTGTGCCAAGTTCTCATCAGAGGATCACTCTATGTTAGCAATTCCGCAATAACATTCCTTAATGGGGAACACCTTCAGGGCCAAATGGTGAGACTCTCGCACCAGTAAAGAGTTTACTTTGGCCATTAGCATCAGGAAGACTAATGTAATGGTCCAGGATGTTATCAATCTGCCATCTATCAGCATTTACAATGTAACTCTAGAGACTGTTGACAGTTTCACAATTCTAGGCTCTCCAATCACCAGCAATCTGTCACTTGATGCTGAAATCAACACACTCATAGCAAAAGCATCAGCTGTTATGCCTAAGCTGGGTAAGAGAGTGTAGAACAATAGCAACCTGACTGAGAACACTGTGAATCAACCACACCAAGTTCTCTGTGCACTGCTCCACTGTCATGAGACCTGGACAACATATGTGAGGCAGGAGAAAGGGTTGAACAGTTTCCACCTTCATTGTCTCAGACGTATCCTTGGCATCTCATTGCAGGACAAGGTCACCAACTCAGAGGCCCTGGAACATGTTAATTCCATCAGTGTACACTCATTGCTCAGCCAACAATGTCCACACTGGCTTAGCCAGGTGCATCAGATGGAAGATGGCTATACAGTGAACTTGCCACAGGGTCACAACCTCCTGAGTGTCCCTTTCTCTTGCTACAAGGAGACCTGCCAGTGAGATATGAAGATGGCAGACAGTTACATTGACATCTGGGAGACAGTTGTTGACAACCATGACCTCGGACGCTGACTGTTTGGAGCGATAACAAATTGCTCAGCTGGCTGAGAAAAGGGCCCAGAGAAAGCAGAAATCAGTGAATCAAGCAACTTCTCAGTCCACTGTCTTTCTAGGCAGCAGAGGCCGCCTGTCCCCCCGGAGTCACATCAGCTGTTTAACAGAGTTGACCACCAGGGTACAAATCATTGCCTCACGAGATGGAAGACTGCCAAGATGCATCTTTACAATCAACAATAACTCTGTTTATTTCAATTTTGTCTCCTGTCAACACAACCTGAGCATTCTGAAATTTTACAGTTCCAGATCCCAGAATGGAAGTAAAGAAGGCTGGGAAAATAGGACTCAACTATTTACAGGCAAAGGTATAGGTCCAATCACAAATTGATAAAGAGAGGCTGATCCCCCATCCCCCCACAACCCCACCCCCCACAACACCACCCCCCACAACCCCACCCCCCACAACCCCACCCCCCACAACACCACCCCCCACAACCCCACCCCCCACAACCCCACAACACCAACCCCCACAACCCCACAACCCCACCCCCCACAACCCCACAACACCACCCCCCACAACCCCACCCCCCACAACACCACCAGTCCAAAATGCTGGTGCACCTTTGGACAGGATGACCACCCACCCCATGCCTGAATCTCTGACCCTGGTCAAATTCACAGGGTCAAGATCACCCCCGATAATAGGGATAGGCTCCAGCAGGACTTGCATCCGTTCCAGGAAAACCTACATGGGGAAGGATGGAAATGCAAGCCTCCGAACACTGAACAGGCCCCCCCCAGGGTTCAATGCTGCTAAGATACAGGTGAAGGAAATATATCTGATGAGTTGCCCTGATCATTGTAGTTTGCTTGCAAGCAGAATAATCCCATCCCTGCCCACTGGAGCTATGCTAGAGACCAATGATGTAGAAGAAATGTGCCCTGTGATCCATAAATAACTCATCTGTTTTTACTGTAGTATGAAATTCTTATATTACAACATTGCTTCCATCATTAGAAGAATCATGCATCACAAAAGGGCCTTTGGGTGTACTGGTCCGAAGTAAAACGGATATTCTTGTCCCAGTATTAGTTGCAATCTTTATAGTTTGTCAATACACTCCAGGTCAGAGTCTGGATCAAAATAGAAAATATTGGTCGAGGGCACCTGTGGAGTGAGAAAGAGAGTTAATGTTTCAAGTCAATGACCTTTCATCAAAGCTGGGAAAAAACTTGAGGTGGGAGAAGTTTTAAGCTGGTACAGAGGCAGGAGAAGTGGAGGAAAGGACAAAAGGGTAAGTTCTTGATAGAAAAGCAAAATAACTACAGATGCTGGAAACCTGAAATGAAAAACAGAAAATGCTGGAAATATTCAACAAATTGTGCACCTGCTACCTTTACCTGATTGTAGTCTAGAACCAACCATCACCCCTGCAACTGATTACCTCTGTGCTGAGCAAGCAGCCAAGATGTATGTGCAGGTGGCACAGCAAGCCTTCCGTTCTTAAAATCCATCTGTCCCTCTTAAATGGAAACTGCACCAAATTCCAGCAAGCTGCTGAATACTATTGCTGCAATTGAAACAAGCAAACTGGAACACCAGGCAGAGGATTACAGGGTCACAGTTGCAGCATTGGAGGCCTTAGTGATCATGATGGGCAGGGGAAGAGATGTATTGGTTCCAGGAGAGACCAGCAGGCCCTAGAGGGCCAGGACAGTCAATTCCTGATACCTGTACCCGAGGACCTGGCAGCAACAACAAAATAAACCCAATAATTTTGCATTGTGGTTAAGGTAATTGGGTAGGAGATGTCACGTAAAATTGCATTAAATGCACCGCACCTCACTCAGTCAGCATCACTCCCTGGCAACATCCAGACACTCCATTTCACCCTTACACACCTACCAACACTGACAGCTTCTCACTGCCTCCACATATCTTCAGCCAAGACAGGTACATCAACTAACACAGTGCAATACAATCACTGATATCCTATTGCAAGACATGGCGGCACACAGCAGAAGAAAGCAGAGTGGAACTGGAAGGGACAAGGACACCTGCATCTCCTGAACCCTATAGATGGGATGGTACTGTGCATCATGAAAATGTCCTTTGCTCCTTTTCAACTGCCATCATATCCTTATCCTGCCATCTGCCATGATAAACACATTACAAATCATGAACCACTTATTTCCCTCTCCGCTCCTTCACTCACACCAACCTTCACCTTTTGATTTTCTGATTCTAGACACCCAAGAACTCCCACCTGCTCAGCCACATGTGTCCAAGGAGAAAGACACAGGACCCGATTTTACCATTTTCATTCTAAGTGCTGAATCTGGGCGCAATTCAGATCAGACTTGGAAATCTGCTTTAAGGCGCCCCCGTTAGCACTTCGCCTGAAAAAAAAATCGCGAGTCTGAATTGCGCTGTGGGCGGAGCTTAGCGCACCCAAAACGATCGGAGCTCTGAACTGCACATGCGCAGTGAGGAAAACAAATTGAAAATCGCACCGCTGTCACATTGCTCCCGGGCCGCAAAAAGCGGATAAAGCAGCCCGGGAGCGATGGCCCCCACACATATCACCCCACCCCCACTAAGTAACAGTCCAACTTATCCAGCCCCCCCGCTACCCAGATCAATTGTGACCCTCTGCCCCTTTCCCTCCCACCGATCACCCGCAGAGTGGCAGTGGACCCCTGCCCCGCCCCCACCCCCACCAGACAACAATCTGGCCTCCCTCTGCCCTTCCCCCCCCACCATCAGACAATGATCAGGCCTCCCTTCTCCCTCCCCAGCCCCTTCTCCTCCCCCAGACAACGATCTCGCCTCCCTCACCCCCATCCACCAGAGATACATCTGACCTGCTTCCTCCTCTCTCTCCACCCCTCCCCCCCCCCGAAAATGATCAGGCCTCCCTTCTCCCGCACCCTCCCCCCCCCACCAGAGAATGATCTGACCTGCCTCCCCCCGCCGCCAAGCACACCATCGATCTGAGTCAGAGAGCCGTTGGAAGCTCTGAACTTGCCTCTTCAGCAGCTGGAGCACCCCAAAACAGACCTTTGCCGAGCAGGTCTGTTTTGCGCCGAATCTGGAGGGGGCGAACGCGATGATAAAGGGGGAAATGCTGGTAAAGCTGGGTGGGCAGTTCATATTAATTCAATTTAAATGCATGCAAATGCATCTGGGCGCGGATCGCATTAATAGCCTCACGCCCGACTTTACCACGTTTTCGTGCCCGGACGCAATGGTAAAATCGGGCTCACAGAGTCCAATAGCACAGCACTGATGAAGAGGCTCCATGACTTGATCTGACACTTGCAGCCACGAGCTGAGATGGTGGCACTGCACATACATTAAAAGTTAGTATAGTTATTGGGATCAACATGTTGTGAATCACCAGATACCAATTGGCTACAGCCAGCCCAAGGATATAGAGTGGTTCATTTATCAGCTCACTGGCAGCTGAGGCTGATAAGGTGCTGGATCCATTGAGTGGCCTTCCAAGGGAGTCTGGCTCCAGAGGTTATTGTGTAGAGTTTCCCCTCCATAGCCTCTGTTCCCTCTCCCTGTTGTGCTACAGACTCAAGAGACTGCCAAACCTTTGTGTGAACAGGCCATATGATCTTCCCTGTGAGGGTACCCTAATAATCTTTCAAACCCAAGAGTTCACTACCACTCCTCCAGGAATGCTTCAGAGTACTTGTTGAGACTCTACAATGGTAGGTGATATAAACTAATCTCACCTGTAAGTTGAGAGTGTTCTGCATTTAAATAACATTAACAGTGGACCCTTCCTGCAGATGCATGCTTGATGATTGGTGGGTGACAAGTGATTTTGTTGAATGAGCCTGAGTGATTGAAATTTGGAAAACAGATGGTAGTGGGGCTGGCTGTCACTCCAGCTGCTTCTGGCACAAACATGGTACCAGCACGCTTTCTGTAACATCATGTCAAGCAGCTCGATGGATTCAACTTGCTTGCCCTTTTTGCAAGTGTCAGACATGTATCAGTTGGGAGCACAGTTGCCATGGAGTCAGAAGGTTCAGGGCTAAAGTTCCATTTTAGGACTTGAATGCAAAGAAAGTCTAGGCTGACACTCCAGTTCAATCCGGAAGGAGTGCTGCACTTGCAGAGATACCATTTATTGGATGAAACATTAAACCGAGGCTCTCTCTGTCCAAAATCTGAAGGCACAATCATAGAAGAGCAGGGGAGTTATTCCTAGTGCCCCTGCCAATATTCATCAATATCATAAAACAGATTATCTGGTCACTGTAGGATCTTTCTGTGTAAAATTGGCTACATAACTGTAATAGATCCACAGGGGCGAAAGTCCCATCACCAAAGTTCCTTTATTTACAAGATCCCACCATAACATACAGAGTGCTCACAGTGTACTATCTGCATCAGGAGTCCAGAGGGACTGACACTCCTGTTTAAATACAGGACATGGGGCTCCTTGATTGGGCCATCAATTAGCTCTCAATCAGGGACATTTTTGATGATCTCTCTCAATCAGGGAGTTCATACTCAAGCAGACCAACCTCAATTCAAAAAGTCATCAAAATAACAACAGTTACCACATTTCGAAACATACTTAATTGGCTACAGAACACTTTACGCTATCTACAAGTCATGAAAGGTGCTATATCAATGCAAGTCTTTATTTTTTTAAAAAGCAACATTAACTATTTAAGGTCAAGCATTGTTCATTTTTTAAATTGTATTACTATTTTAGAAGCAAATATATTTGTATTTTGTTCTAGGGAGTCTGTGAAATTTTTATAACATGGGAGGGGAGTCTGCAGAAAAAAAGGTTGAGAACACCCCTAATAAGATTAATTTTTTGCTTTTCTAATAAACAATTTGCAGGACTTTTGCAATGTGAACTACCTGTTGTTCTTTGTTGTGTCCAACACTATGGACTTTCTAGTCTGCGGTTCTGATGATGGATCTAAACTAGGATTTTAACCTGACTTATTCTCCTTACAGCTGCTGATTGAAGTCCAACATTATCTGTTTTCATTCCAGAATTTCATCATTTTTCTGTTTCACTTTGTACTTATACTTGATGGTTGGTTTGACTTTGGATTTGTTTAGTTTGTGTGCAGGGCTCTCTGGTAAATAGCGGTCATTTATCATTCAAGTTCTTTCTTTCAAATTCTCCACTCATGTTTAACCGTCTGCTTTCCCTATTGATATCAAATAAAAATCACACAATTTTTGTTTTTATTTCTGATTTCAGCATTCGCAACTTTTGTTATGTCTTTCATATCGGATGCTACTTCATTCTTTCTAAATATGGAGCCATAATTGGCATTGGAGGTGTTGTCAGGGGGTTGATAGCAGGGATTACATTTGATTAGTTTAGGTCTCCTGTTCATTGGTGGCAGTGTGGTTGCTACGGGAGACATTTGCCATAGCACAGGATTCTCTCCAGCTTGGATATGAAGAAGATAATTATTTGTTTAAATAATAAACATTTTCTTCAATGTGCACATATGAAAGAAAAGTTATGTTAAAATCGTCGACACTGGCTGATCCATATAGTTTGTGCTTTAAAAGGATTTAATTATATGGCCATTAGAGAATCAATCAGCAGCAATGAGATTTGATAATGGCTTGCCAGATAGATCCCCATCAAATGAGCAGTGTGACAGGGATAGAAACAGATCAAGTGTAGGACTTGCGGCCCTTTGAGCCTGCTCTGCCATTCAATATGATCACGGTTGATCCTTGATCTCACTGCCATATTTCCACTTTCTCCACATACCCCTTGATGTAATTAAAATCTAAAAAACTGGGGGTGATTTTCTGACCCCATGCACTCAGGTGCAGATCGCAATGGGGCTACGCAGGGTCAGTTAATCACAGGGGAGTGGCAGAGCACATTCAGTGCCAGTGAGAACCTCCTTTGGGATTCTCCCAGTTCCCACGCCCGGACGTAATGTGGTTTCTGCCAGATTAGCATATTTAAATATTCATTTAATATTCAAGCCAGCTTCTCTCTTCTCACGGGATTTTCCAACCCTTGGGCGCAGTGGGAGCCCGGTGCAAATCACTACTGGTCTCCATAAATGGGGACCCAGGGTGATGGCTACACCAGGGGACTAGGAGGCTATTGAAGCCCCCAGGTGGTTGGAGACATGGCTGGGCAGTGCAAACCTGGCCGTGTCAGGTTGGCATGTTTGGATGCTTTGATGCCAAGGAGCAGGACATAAAGGGGGCATGAAGTGGTGGGAGCATGAAGGAGGAGCATTGGGAAGGCTCTGATGCCCTGGATCTATTTAATTGATTCAATGTGGAAAGTGTAAAAGCAGCACAGGACAAAGGGGATGATCTATGACAGTCAATCTTCCAGGAAGAAGACATGAACGAACAAAGTTAGCCTCACATGTGTAATCTGAATCCAGGGTTTTTCATTTGAAAGTTCAAATGCTTACAACCACAGGTGTTTAAGGTGTAATAAGATTTAAGATTTAAGGGTAGAAATACCTATTTTCAACAATGACTCATCAACTACCAGCCATGAAATCGCAAGTCTCTTGCACAAGCTGGTCTTGGCCTCTCCAGCTCCTTACACTGGCTGATCCATATAGCTTGTGCCTTAAAAGGATTTAATTATATGGCCATTAGAGAATCAATCAGCAACAATGATTGATAGGTTGATAGGGTTGTTAAGAAGGCGTACGGTGTGTTAGCTTTTATTGGTAGAGGGATTGAGTTTCGAAGCCAGGAGGTCATGCTGCAACTGTACAAAACTCTGGTGCGGTCGCACTTGGAGTATTGCGTACAGTTCTGGTCGCCGTATTATAGGAAAGATGTGGAAGTGTTGGAAAGGGTGCAGAGGAGATTTACCAGGATGTTGCCTGGTATGGTGGGAAAATTGTATGAGGAAAGGCTGAGGGGCTTGAGGTTGTTTTCGTTAGAGAGAAGAAGGTTAAGAGGTGACTTAATAGAGGCATACAAGATGATCAGAGGATTAGATAGGGTGGATGGTGAGAGCCTTTTTCCTCGGATGGTGTTGGCTAGCACGAGGGGACATAGCTTTAAATTGAGGGGTGAGAGTTATAGGACAGATGTTAGAGGTAGGTTCTTTACTCAGAGAGTAGTAAGGGCGTGGAATGCCCTGCCTGCAGCAGTGGTGGACTCGTCAACGTTGAGAGCGTTCAAGTGGTTATTGGATAAACATATGGATGATATTGGAATAGTGTAGATTAGAGGGGCTTTAGATTGGTACCACTGGTCGGCGCAACATCGAGGGCCGAAGGGCCTGTACTGCGCTGTAATGTTCTATGTTACACAGGAACATCTGCATAGTCAGATGGTTTGCTGTACAGAGATGTACTAAGGTGGTGACAGATGCAATGTCCAACGGTGCCAACCAATATTCCCTCTAATTTTTCATGGAGCTCGCAGACAATTAGGTTAAATGCACAGATCCTTTAAATTTATTCACACAAGTGTGGTAATTTAAAGGGGTAAACATGTGCATGGCACTTTCAGGTTCTGGTCAGGCTGCTTACAGGGATCATTCGTACCAACCTCTCCCTTTTCTTTCCTTTGAACAACACAGCAGCAGGACAGAACTATTCAATTATATTGTCACTGCACTGCCAGTCCTGGTGAAAGGTCAAATCTGTTTCTCGTTCCACTGATGCTGTCAGATCTACTGAGTATTTCCAGCATTTTCTGTTTTTGTTTCAGATTTCCAGCATCTGCAGTATTTTGCTTGCACAATTTCAGTGCATCGCTGGATGTCTCAAAGTCCACAGGTAACTGACTTCCATCGTCTGGTCTATGGGCACAATGCCTTGTCTTACATGAACAAAAAAAGGTTTATTCAGTCATTGTGCGACAGCTAAATGGCTATCAGCACCATGCCATGAATGACAATAGCTCCTTCCAAGCAACAATCTAGATGTATTCATTTTAAGCCGTAAGTGGCAAGCTTTTTTGAAAAGGAAGGCAGACTCTAAGAACGTCGCCTTGGAAACTAAGGCTCTGATTAATAGTTTTCTTGCAACAGCCACAGACAAAAGTACAGTGCAAATGCTAAGATGCACATGCAGCATTCCCAGTGATGTCTATACTTGAATCTTTGCTGCATATTGAATTGTACTGGTCATGTGGATGCTGCTACTGTCCATTTCCTGGCAAGTTATTTTGAACAAATTGCAGATGGATAATTTTAACCCTATCTACTCAAACAGCTGGGTGGTCAGTTAAAATTGCCCAGGTTACTTATTCAGGATTTATGAAGCAGGTGAAGAGGTCATAGCTAAGGCTAGTAGGATCCTTCTTTAAATTGTGTATGTTGGAGCCTGATATTGCCTTTACGAACTGACAGTTTTTAAAAATTCATTTTATGGGATGTAGGTGTCACTGGCTGGACTAGCATTTATTGCCCATTCCTAACTGCCTCCATTTCAGAAGGCATTTGAGAGTCAACCACATTGCTGTTGATCTGACGTCACACATAGGCCAGACCAGGTAAGGACAGCAGATTTCCTTCCTTAGAGGACATTAGTGAACTAGATGGGTATTTACAACAATTGACAATGGTTTCATGGTCATCATTAAACGTTTTCATTAAGTTCAAATTTCACCACCTACCATGGTGGATTTCGAACACGGGTCCCCAGAGCATTGCCCTGGGGTCTCTGGCTTACTACTTCAAAAACAATAACAAGTCCTCACTCACCTGATGAAGGAGTAGTGCTCCAAAAGCTTGTTGGACTTTAACCTGGTGTTGTGAGACTTCTTACTGTGCCCACCCCAGTCCAACACCGGCATCTCCACATCATTACTAGTTTAATGACAATACCACTATGCCACTGCCTCCCCGTAGTTGTAGCCAGTGGCCTGAACAGCAAAGGGACTTGCCGTTTCCAGCAGGTGATGGCAGCATGACATGGAGCCGAGGTCAGAAGTGGTTCGAAATGCTTCCTCATTGAGCCAAAAAGAGCAAAAGTGCTCCTCCGACCCCACAAGCTGGAAAGCTTCTGCCTCTCCTGCCATATGCTACAACCCCACCCCTGCAACAGCCCAGAGCACAGGTCAGCTGATAGGGCTCAAATGAGATCTGGGAGTTAAAATAGTCAAAATGAATTCAATGAAAAAAACGAACAATTTATTATGACTCACTGCTTCTAACATGTAAAATGTCATAGTGCTGCTGAATGTCATGTTCTGAAACTCAAATTGTTTGAATATGGAAAGAATCTGCACAATTCTGCAAACATTGAACAACCAACAGGTATCTTGTTGTTTTAAGGTTAATTTACACCATGTATTTAAACTTGCTGCTTAACAAACATTGAACAAGGAATTCAAAGAACACAAGCATTCCTAGCCTATGTACACATTTGGACTATATAGACCATCATGGGATTCTATCAAATTGCTAACAAAGTAACTATACTCAGATGATCATATTGTTGGGTATTAACTCTAACAAAAAGAAGGTAGTGGCAGGAACAATCAAAATATGCACTGTTTCAATAAAATCAGTAAGCCAGTCTCTCAATGCTCAGGGTCAATTGTTTCTGTAAACGATTGTAATAATTGTGAGGCAGAGTTTCCCATTGAAAGACACAATGCAAATTACCTCAGCAAAATATCACCAACTACCTGTTTGTTAATTATAATTTGTTCCCTTTAGATTGTGGAATCCACTGATACAACTGATGAGCTACTCACCGTGAACAACTAGGAATGTTAATTATAGCACAGGGACTTTTGAAATAAGCAATTAAAATCAATGAAAAGTTTTATCAGATTAATCTCTTGCACGAAGCAAAAGCAGAAAATGCTGCATAAACACTCACCATCTGAAAAAAGGCCAATGCTGGAAACTCTTTATTCAGAACCACATCTCTATTCAAAATGTTCAGGTGGCTTTCTTTACAGATAAAAGCAAAGTTGTTTGTATAAATGATTTAGACTTGAATGCAGGAGGGTTGGTCAGTAAGTTTGCGAATGAAATAAAAATATGTAGGATGGTAAATAGTGAGGAGGATAGCCTTAGGTTACAGGAGAATATAGATGGGCTGGTCAGATGGGCTGATCAGTGGTAAATGGAATTTGATCCAGATAAGTGTGAGCTGATGCACTTGGGCAGGACAAACAAGGCCAGGAAGGATATGATGAATGGCAGGACCCTGGAAAGCACCGAGGATCAGAGGGATCTTGGTGTGCATGTACACTGGCCCCTTAAAGTAGCAGGACAGGTGAATAAAGTGGTTAAGAAGGTATATGGTATACTTAGCTCTATTAGCCGAGACATAGACTTTAAGAGCAGGGAGGTTACACTGGAACTTTATAAAACGCTGGTCAGGCCACAGTTACAGTATTGTGCGCAGTTCTGGAACCCACATTATAGGAAAAATGTGATAGCATTGGAAAGGGTACAGAGGTGATTTACCAGATGTTGCCTGGGTTGGAGACCTTTAGTTATGAAGAGAGATTGGATAGGCTGGGTTGATTTTCTTTGCAGCAGAGGAGACTGAGGGAGGACATGACTGAGATGTATACAATTATGAGGGACATTGATAGAATAGGCAGGAAGAAACTTTTCCCCTTGATGGAGGGATCAATGACTATGGCATAGATTTAAGGTAAAGGGCAGGAGGTTTGAAGGGGATGTGAGGATAAATGTTTTCACCTAAAGGATGGTTGGAATCTCGAACTCACTGCCTGAAAGGGTGGAGGTAGAGACCCTCAAAACATTTAAGAAATATTTAGATGCACATTTGTGATGCCAAGGCATACAAGGCAATGGGCCAAGTGCTGGAAAATGGGATTTGAATGGTTAGATGATTTGCCTTTGACTGGCGCAGAGAGGGACTTTTTCTTTGCTGTATGCCTCTATGACTCAGTGACTCAGTCGGTCTGGCAGAATCTGCGGAGAGAGAAATAGGATTAACATTTCGTGTTCAATATGGCTTAACTTTGGAACTGAACTCTGTTCCAAAGAAAAGTTCATATTGGACTTGAAACATTCATCCAGTTTCTCTTTTCACAGATGCTGCCAGATGTGCTGGGTTTTCCAACACTTTCCGTCCTTTCTTTATAATTTTCCAGAACTTATCTATTTTCAAATCTAATCTTTTGGGAAGATGTGTTCCAAAGGAAAGGAATGAAAACAAAAACCTGCAATAATTTCAAACCTCAGCTATACTCTCTATTTTTCAACAATTACAGTTTTATTCAAGACTAATTCACAAATTCACAGGCTTTTTCTGTCGTGTCCGCATCCCCTCCCACCTGCACTTTTCCAATTTTAAGGTCCTTTAACTCTCTGCACGGTGGGTCTCTTCGCGACTCAACGATTTGCACATTCCTTTTCTCTAATATCCTCTAGTGTGAAGATGGACCAATCACTTCTCCCCATTATTCATACAGTCACTCATTGGAATGCCTGAGATATTAAAAAGGATAGGGAGCGTAGTTGGGTTGGTGAAATCTCATGCATTTGATGCCTGCTGTTACTGTGAGAAGCAACTGAACAAAATGTATCTGAGCAGAGGCAAGACAACTTGTAGTTAAATTCTCTGACTGAGAAGATATCATCAGATGCCGTTGTTATGGCCCAGTAAAGATGGTTTATCTGCTGTGTAAAATAATACGACACAATAGAGCAATGAGATGCAAAAATAAAACACTTCGACAAACCAGAGGCTGATCAATTCCAAATGTGGTGTGAGAATGTAGAAGCCAAATGCAAGCATTAAAGTGACCAAAAATGCTCAAAAAAATGAATAAAGCAAGACTACTTTAAACGGAATTCGCTCTTGTCAGCAATTCTGGGAACCATCTTATAATTGTGGCAAGCAGCATGTGCCAGATACTAGGGGCTCCCTGAGAAATCAGTCCAGTTAGCAAACAGAGCCAGTCCCTTACAGCATCTCGAGTACAACAAGGAGCTGCAGTACCCCGCCAACTCTTTCAGATTGTAACAGGATATTTTACCCCCAGAAATATTTTCCAAGATCAATTGGTGTCCGCAAAATTCTAACAGTCTGTGAAATTCCAGGAGACATGGGGAATGTTTAATAACAAAAGAGATTTTCTCAACCATGTCTGACCAGTGGGCCAGTGGCTGAAGTCTGATGGTTGGAGGTGAGGCATGAGGAAAGTTAATTAGTGGAAGAAAAGATTGGGAGCCAAGGAGGACTGGGCAAGGGGAGGTGCACAAGTTTCAGCAGAGCTAGTAGTGAGCAGGGCATAGCTGCGAGAAGATTGCGGTCAGAGGTAGAGAACAGTAGATGTTGGAGGCAGCAACAGACAGATTTACATTTGTACAGGACTCATAATGGAAGATCAAGGTTGCTTAAGAAATTGGATGAAATGTTCTTTGATAAGGACAAAAGGATTAGCTAGCAATAGAGAACGGCAATGAATTGGAATAATGTGGTGATTGTCACTTTAAGACCAGCCTTACTGAGTAAGGGCACATTATCTGAATAATCATGAGGCGATCTTGTAACTAAATTTTGTTTGTTCAATATATTAAGCCTCTGGAAGTAAATCTTCACATCTGGCAATGAGGATAAATGATCCTGGCACTGCTCTCGACCTACACTTGTGAGTTGTACATTTAAATGAAGACTGAAGGAAAGAAATATACTCACTAGAATGCTTCTCTTTGACATATAGACCCATTCAATGACTCCACAGAGGAGTCATAGAGTCCTTTCGGCCCAACTTGTCTATGCCGCCCCTTTTCTTTAAACCGCTAAGCTAGTCCCAATTGCCCGTGTCTGGCCCATATCCCTCTATAACCATCTTACCCATGTAACTGTCTAAATTTTTAAATTTAGACAGTTGCATGTCTAAACGTCATGTAACTTTTTAAGAAAATTGTACCCGCCTCTACTACTACCTCTGGCAGCTTGTTCCAAACATTCACCACCTGTGAGAAAAAATTGCTCCTCTGGACTCTTTTCTATCTCTCTCCTCTCATCTTAAACTTATGCCCTCGAGAATGGCCTACCTTTGGGAAAAGATGTTGACTATCTAGCTAAACTATGCCCCTCATTATTTTATAAACTGCTATAAGATCACCCCTAAGTTTCCTACGCTCCAGGGGAAAAAGTCCCAGTCTATCCAGCCTCTCCTTATAACTCAAACCACCAAATCCTGGTAGCATCCTAGTAAATCTTTTCTGCACTCTTTCTAGTTTAATAATATCCTTTCTATAATAGGGTGACCAGAACTGTACACAGTATTCTAAGTGTGACCTTACCAAATGTCAATGTTCAAAAGACATCCCAAGTCCTGTGTTCTGACTAATGAAACCAAGCATGCCGAATGCCTTCTTCACCACTCTTTCCACTGTGACTCCACTTTCAAGGAGCTATGAACCTGTACCCCTAGATCTCCTTGTTCTATAACTCTCCCCAATGCCCTACCATTAACTGAGTAAGTCCTGCCCTGGTTCAATCTACCAAAATGCATCACCTCGCATTTATCCAAATTAAACTCCATCTGCCATTCATCAGTCCACTGGTCCAATTGGTCAAGATTCCATTGCAATCCTAGATTACTTTCTTCACTGTCCACTATGCCAATCTTGGTGTCATCTGCAAACTTACTAACCATGCCTCCTAAATCCTCATCCAAATCATTAATATAAATGACAAATCACAGTGGACCCAGCACTGATCCCTGAGGCACACTGCTGGCCACAGGTCTCCAGTTTAAAAAACAACCCTCTATAACCACCTTCTGTCTTCTGTAATCAAGCCAATTTTGTATCTATTTAGCTACCTCACCCTGGATCCCATGAGCTTTAACCTTACGCAACAACCTTGCGGTACCTTGTCAACGGCCTTGTTAAAGTCCATGTAGACAACATCAACTGTACTGCCCTCATCTACCTTCTTGGTTACCCCTTCAAAAAACTCAATCAAATTTGTGAGACATTGGCCACGATTCTCCCATTGCGACCTGCAACTTTTCTGTTGGGTCGCGGTGGGAGACGCATGTCTCCTGCCTTGAACAGGGATTTTGTACATGCATCGGGAACGCATGCACATCTCCCAGAGCCGGAGAATAGTAGCCGGCCAGACCACGCTGGAAACCGGCGGGAAAACAGGTAAGTGATTTAAATCTTTTCTGCATGTATTTTAAGTATGTTTATAAGTTAATTATCGGGATCTTTCAGGTCCCGATTGAATCTCCCACCCTACCAGGAGTACTTCATTCTGGCAGGGTTCAGACTAACTCCCCACGTTCGGGGAACTAGCGGGAAACCCGCTGGAATGAAGAGGGGGGGCAATCGGGGCCCCCAGGGGGTCGGGCGGCGGGGGGTGGTGCCCCCTGGGCATGGGCACCCTGGCAGTGCTAGCCGGTGCCCCCTGGCACTGCCCAAGGGGTAATGTGCCCGGGCCTAGGGGGCACCTTGGCACTGCCCACCAGGCATCGAGGCCTAACTGATCTCGCAGCATGCCATTTTGGGCCACTCCAAAATCACAATGCTTTTATAATTGCTTTCGTTCAGTTATTTAAGTCGCAAACAACTTGCCTGGACCTCTCACCCTCAAATTAAATTTGAATCTCTGGATTATGATGATGGTCAGGGTTGAAAATGACCCTTCACTAAATCCAAGTGCTCACCATATGATTTAGAGTTGGGCGCTCGGCGTTGTGAGTCTCTGAATAAGATTGTAGGTCTGACTTCCATAGAGCTGCAGTATAATTGTTTTGCACTTTGCCTCCTGCCCTATTTTGTTTGCCTGGAAATAAAACCTGAGGCGCTCGATGTATTGACTCTAGTCCATTCTTAAGGGGGAGGGTGAGCAGCCAGAAGTCATTGTACACATTGGTACCAGCGACATAGGTAGGAAAAGGGATGAGGTCCTGAAGTGTAAATGTAGAGAGTTAGGCAGAAGGCTAAAGTGCAGGACCTCGAAGGTAGTAATTTTTGGACCAAAGTCGGTGCCATGTGCTAGTGAGGAATAGGAAGATTCGGCAGATGAATGCATGTGTGAATAAAAAACTAGCGAGTGGGGACTCTTGAGGATCAAAAAGGTCATCTATGTGTAGATCCACAAGAGATGGGTGAGATCTTTTATGAATATTTCCCATCAATATTTACTGTTGAGCAAGGCATGGATGTTAGGGAACATGAGAAAATAAATAGTGATGTCTTGAGGAGTGTACACATTACAGAGAAGGAGGTTCTGGACGTCTTACAGCACATCGAGGTAGATAAATACCCAGGACCTGATGAAGTGTATCCCAGGACATTGTGGGAGGCTAGGGAGGAAATTGTGGGTCCCCTAGCAGGGAAATCTGAATCATCGATAGTCACAGGTGAGGTGCCTGAAGATTGGAAGGTGGCAAATGTTGTGCCTTTCTTTAAAAAGGGCTGCAGGGAAAAGCCTGGGAACTACAGACCGATGAGCCTCACATCCGTAGTGGGTAAGTTGTTAGAAGGTGTTCTGAGAGACAGGATCTACCGGCATTTAGAGAGGCAAGGACTGATTAGGGATTTCCCCAAAAGTCCTGAATTGGCGGGAAAACGGTTCTAAATCCCGACTGTTCTGTCAGTTCAGCTTCTCACCTGAATCTCTGCACTCTGTGCACTGAAGAGGTCCCAGTCAGGAATCTCATTAAAAACCCAGAGGGGCGGGGCCTGTTCACGCTGGAGTTTGACAGTTCTGGAATTCTGGCCACAAACTGTCAAACTCCCGTTTGCTGGCCAACCTGATCACTGGCTAGCCCGGAACCCCTGCAATGCTACCCCTCCAGCACCCCCCTCCCTTCCCCAGGCCCGATCGCAGCCCCCACGACCATTCCCGAGTCAGCCCTGGGCCCCCACATCCTGGAGCGCCCCATGTCCAGGCCCCACCCCCCAGCAATGGTGATCCCCTCACCCCCTCACCCCGGCAGACCCATCCCCCGGGAGACCAAGCCCCCCCCCCCACCAACCTGCCCCAATCGCTGCCCTTCCTCCATCCCAGACTGATCCCAATGCAGAGTGGAGCGAGACCATCCACCATTATACTGCAGCTCTATGGAAGTCAGACCTACAATCTTATTCAGAGACTCACAACGCCGAGCGCCCAACTCTAAATCATATGGTGAGCACTTGGATTTAGTGAAGGGTCATTTTCAACCCTGACCATCATCATAATCCAGAGATTCAAATTTAATTTGAGGGTGAGAGGTCCAGGCAAGTTGTTTGCGACTTAAATAACTGAACTAAAGCAATTATAAAAGCATTGTGATTTTGGAGTGGCCCTAAGTGGCATGCTGCAAGATCAGTTAGTGTGTGACATGAGCAATGGTGCCATACAGCACCAATTGCTAGCAGAAGTCAACACAAATTTCAAACAGGCAATGGAGATAATGCTGGCCATGGAAAGCACTAAAAAAGATTGACAGAAGCTGCACAGCACACAAAATGCTGCCATATACCAACTAAGGCAGGAATCTGCAGTCAGCCATGATGCCAAAACCATCAAAGAAACTATAAAGCAGGAAACATTTCCAGTCACCCACAGAACAAAAAGATATGATGGAGGCAGTCAGTCAGTGAAATATTACCAATGTGTGGGTAACTACACTCCTGAATCATATATGTTGAAGGAACCAAGTGTCATTATTGGCGCAAAAGAGGACATTTGATAAAACAATGCAAAGCTAAATCAAGACTGCCAAGTAACCAATAAGCCAAGATCATACAAGTGCACAATGTAAAAAAGTCAGACATCATTGATTCTGATACTTTTTTAAATTGAAAAGCTGGCCATGCATTACTACAAGTGCCAACTGCAACATAAGATGCCAGCTGCAGCCCCACACGCCCTTGGATGGCTACAGTGCAGACCCATATCGACTATGCTGGTCCATTCCTGGGCACACTGTTTTTGCTCATGATCGATGCACTCTCTAAATAGATGGAGACTTTTGAGCTGAAGTCCCCTATAACACATGCTCCAATGGAAGATTGCGCCAATGCTTTTTAACTCATTGATTACACAGTCATTGTATCGGACAATTGAACCGTATTCACAAGTGCTGAATTTCAAATCTTCGCCATTCTCAATGGTATTAAACACGTCAGAACTGCACCTTACTACCCCCAGCATCAAATGGACTAGCCGAGAGAGTCATCAAACTTTCAAGTCTGGCCTAAAGAAACTGTCAGGGGGGACCTTGGAAGCCAAAGTCTCACACTTTCTTCTGTGGCTGAATTGTCTGCAGAGATTTAACTTTTAATATGCTGAAAGATCTTCAATCAAGCAAACTTGATTGTTGGTTAAAGTTGTTTTTGCACAACGAGTCATAGAGGTTTACAGCATGGAAACAGGCCCTTCGGCCCAACCCCTAAGCTAGTCCCAATTGCCCGCATTTGGCCCATATCCCTCTATGCCCATCTTACCCATGTAACTGCCTAAATGCTTTTTAAAAGACAAAATTTACCCACCTCTACTACTACCTCTGGCAGCTTGTTCCAGACACACTCCACCCTCTGTGTGAAACAATTGCCCCCCTGGACACTTTTGTATCTCTCCCCTCTCACCTTAAACCTATGCCCTCTAGTTTTAGACTCTCCTACCGTTGGGAAAAGATATTGACTATCTAGCTGATCTGTGCTCCTCATTATTTTATAGACCTCGATAAAATCACCCCTCAGCCTTCTACGTTCCAGAGAAAAAAGTCCCAGTCTATCCAGCCTTTCCTTATAACTCAAACCATCAAGTCCAGGTAGCATCCTAGTAAATCTTTTCTGCATTCTTTCTAGTTTAATAATATCCTTTCTATAATAGGATGACCAGAACTGTACACAGTATTCCAAGTGTGGCCTCACCAATGTCTTGTACAACTCCAACAAGACGTCCCAACTCCTGTATTCAATGCTCTGACCGATGAAACCAAGCATGCTGAATGCCTTCTTCACCACTCTGTCCACCTATGACTCCACTTTCAAGGAGTTATGAACATGTACCCCTAGATCTCTTTGTTCTGTAACTCTCCCCAACGCCCTACCATTAACTGAGTAAGTCCTGCCCTCGTTCAATCTACCAAAATGCATCACCTCGCATTTATCTAAATTAAACTCCATCTGCCATTCGTCAGCCCACTGACCCAATTGATCAAGATCCTGTTGCAATCGGAGATAACTTTCTTCACTGCCCATTATGCCACCAATCTTGGTATCATCTGCAAACTTACTAACCATGCCTCCTATATTCTCATCCAAATCATTAACATAAATGACAAATAACAGTGGGCCCAGCACTGATCCCTGAGGCACACCGCTGGTCACAGGCCTCCAGTTTGAAAAACAACCCTCTACAACCACCCTCTGGCTTCTGTCAAGAAGCCAATTTTGTATCCATTTAGATACCTCACCCTGGATCCTGTGAGATTTAATCTTATGCAACAACCTACCATGCGGTACCTTGTCAAAGGCCTTGCTAAAGCGCATGTTGGGATTTCATGTGGCCAAGTGCAAAGAACAAAGAACCGTACAACAGAGGTACAGGCCCTTCAGCCCTCCAAGCCTGCGCTGATCACATTGTCCTATCTAGACCAACTGCTTATACCCCTATATTCCCCAAGTGTTCATGTGTCTATCCAGATCAGTCTTAAATGTCACTAATGTATCTGCCTCAACCACCTCATTTGGCAGTGCATTCCAGGCCCCACCACCCTCTGTGTAAACAACTTCCGCCACACATCCTCACTAAACCTTTCCCCCCTTATATTGAATTTGTGCCCCCTTGTAATTGTCATTTCTGCCCTGGGAAAAGCTTCCAACTGTTCACCCTATCCACACCCCTCATAATTTTATAAACTACTATTAGGTCGCTCCTCAGCCTCCGTCTTTCCAGGGAGAACAATCCCAGTTTATTCAACCTCTCCTTATAGCTAATATCCTCCATACCAGGCAACATGCTGGTAAACCTTTTCTGTACTCTCTTCAAAGCTTCCATATCCTTCTGGTAATGCGGTGACCAGTATTGGACACAGTATTCCAAATGTGGCCTAACCAATATTTTATATGACTGTAACATAATTTGCCAACTTTTGTACTAGATGCCCTGTCCAATG